>NC_083880.1:51715828-52340828 GCF_032452875.1 Bos javanicus | reverse complement strand
AGTGGCTAATTCCTACTAGACAAGGGTGGAAACTGAGCCCATACAGTATGCTGATGAGGGAATAATCAGGATCTGAATCTTGGCGGTCTAGTTCCAGAGTATCTACCTGGCTGTATAGACAGCATTCCTTCTTTGGGTGGCTTGAGAAAACTTGACTGGGAGGAGGCCTTGGATGGATAGGAGTTTCTGTATGGTGGACAGGATACGGGAACGAGGGAGCAGCACAGGCAGGCTTGGAGGTGGAAGGAATCCATTGCCCTTGGGGAACGAGGAGAGGTTAAACATAGTTGGATTGGGTAGAGAGAAGGGTGGGAGATGAGATTAGGTCAGCTTGAAGGGCTGTGAGTGCTGTGTTTAAGTTTGAGTGTGCATGCTCAGCCATGTACACTCTTCGCAACCTCATGGACTGTAGCCCACCAGGCTTCTCTGTTTATGGAATTTTCCAGGCAAGAATATTGGAGTGGGATATCATTTCCTACTCCAAGGGATCTTCCTGACCCAGGGATTGAACCAACATCTGCTGCATCTCCTGCATTGGCAGGCGGGTTCTCTACCACTGAGCCACCTGGGAAGCCCCAAAATTTGGGCAGTGGAGACTTTAAAGGAGGATTTTAGAGGCGGTCAGGGACTTGAGCAGACCAGGCTTTGGAAAAGTCACTCGGGGGCAATGTGGGGCCAGATGCTCATGCCCTTCCAATTTAAGAGGCAATGGCCAGGACGCACAGAGGCAGAATCATGGCCTCTTAAACCCGGAGTGAGGTCCAAAGAGAATACTGCAGAATTTTGAGAAAAAGATAATACTTAGGAGAAAAATTACAGCTGTTTGAAAGTATGTAATAGAGAAATATCTTCTTTCTACCTGACCTCCTCAGAGATGGTTGAAGTTTAGAGTACATGCTAAGTCGCTTCAGTCATGCCTGACTCTTTGCGACCCTGTGGACTAGCCCGCTAGACTCCTCTGTCCATGGGATTCTCCAGGCAAGAATACTGGAGTGGGTTGCTATGTCCCCCTCCAGGGGATCTTCTGAACCAGGGATCGAACCTGCATCTCCTGCCTTGTAGGTAGATTCTTAACCTCTGAGCCACCAGGGAAGCCCATTGTGCTTATTTATCTTCTCTCTAAAGATGTGAATGGAACTCAAATGAATCTTTATCAGGGTATATATCAGGATAACCTGGGATGCTTCTCCACATGCTTTCTCTCACCTAACCTTCTCCCCCTGTTTGATTTTATCCTGTTTCTTTGAATTTGCAGAGGGAGATTGAGTCTCAGAAGGATAGAGTGACTTGTGCAAGATGGTGCGTGGTGGTGGTTTTTTTAAGCAGCCCTGTTATTTGTATTTGCCCAGCATCTATCTTTGGAAGTTAGAGTTGATTTGTAAACATTGTTGCATTGTTTTTCTCCACCCTCATGTGGGAAAAATGAGGTCCAGTGAAACTCCAGTTTTAAGCAAGAATTTGGCCAAATGTAGAGTCTTGTCGTTTTACTTCTTAACAAATGCCAAATCTGAGGAAATTTTTTTAGTGACTCTGAGTACAACAAAAGTAGCAATACTGTAACACTAACAATACAATTGAGCAACAAATCCATAAATAACCCAACATTAAAATTTATTTTAATATATTCTCTATAGAAAAGAGAATCCATTAAATATGAAATTGTAGGTACTTTAAATTCACATCTATTTGTATCATTGTATAGACATGCTATGCATGCATGCTAAGTCACTTCAGTCGTGTCTGACTCTGTGCAACCCTATGGACAGCAGCTCACCAGGTTCCATCCACAGGATTCTCTAGGCAAGAATACTGGAGTGGGTTGCCATTTCCTTCTTTTTTTTTTTTTTGTTTGTTTGTTTTTACCTTTTATCTGTACTTGGTAGGTAAAGTACATGCAGAATATGATTTTTGTATTTTTTTGTAATTTATTGATTTTTATTTTTGACTATTCTAGGTCTTCATTGCTGAGTGTGGTCCTTCTCTAGTTTCAGAGAGTGGGGGCTACTCTCCAGTTGCAGTGCACAAGCAGTAGTGGTTTCTCTTGTTGCAGAGCATGGCTGTAGGGCGTGAGAGCTCAGTAGTTGCAACGGATTCTTAACCACTGGACCACAAGGGAATCCCTGATTTTTGTGTTTTTGAATAACATCAAACATTTTATCTTTACTCATTTTGTTTATTATTTTAAATCACAAAATAGCAGTCTATGCATTGATAACTGTACTTTGTACAATCGTTTTTGTTTTCTTTTTTTCTCTCCTTTTTACTATTTTGAATGGTACTTTTGAGTATCCCTGAAACACTTCTTTTGGATTATTTTCTTGGATTCTTTCCCTAAAATGGGCTCACTGTATCAGAATATGATTTCATTGCCGAATTGGTGTCTAGAAAGATTGAACTAGTTTACAACACCATTAACAATTTATGTGGCTCTATATCCTGACAATGTAATCAGTACTATTAAATATAACCTAAAAATCAATTTTGTTAATTAAAAAAAAATGTAATAGTACTTTGAATTAGGTTAAATGTACGTTTCTTCAGAAAAACTTTAGAAAAGTAAATGAGCTACTAAATGAGCTTTAGTAGCTCATTTAGATTTTGAATTAGCTATTGTACTGTGATATATATCATATCCAAGAGTTATGTAGCTAAAGCCAACTTGTTTTTGAAGAAGGACATAGTTTATGACAGAAATATTGAGGAAATTTAGGATAAGATCATATTAGTATGAAATAGAAAACTGGGTGCTATTCAATAGAAAATATCAGACATTGTGCTGTGAGTTAGGGATACCCCAGAGTAATATGGATGTGTTTCACCTGCTAGCAAGGTAATGCTCAAAATCCTTCAAACTAGGCTTCAACAGTATGTGAATTGAGAACTTCCACATGTATAAGCTGGATTTAGAAAAGGTGGAGGAGTTGCCAGTCCAGCTTCGATGCACGATACTGGATGCTTGGGGCTAGTGCACTGGGACGACCCAGAGGGATGGTATGGGGAGGGAGGAGGGAGGAGGGTTCAGGATGGGGAACACATGTGTACCTGTGGTGGATTCATTTTGATGTTTGGCAAAACTAATACAATTATGTAAAGTTTAAAAATAAAATAAAATTTAAAAAAAAAAAAAAAAGAAAAGGTGGAGGAACCAGAGATCAAATTGCCCACATCCATTGGATCATAGAAAAGACAAGAGAATTCCAGGAAAACATATACATCTGCTTCATTGACTACACTAAAGCCTTTGTCGATGACAACAAACTGGAAAATTCTTAAAGAGATGGGAATACCAGACCATCTTACCTGCTTCCTGAGAAACTTGTATGCAGGTCAAGAAGCAACAGTTAGAACTGGACATGGAACAATGAACTGCTTCAAAATTGGGAAAGGTGTATGTCAAGGCTGTATATTGTCACCCTGCTTATTTAACTTATATGCAGAGTACATCATGAGAAATGTCGAGCTGGGTGAATCACAAGCTGGAATCAAGATTGCCAGGAGAAATATCTATAACCTCAGATATGCAGATGACACCACCCTTATGGCAGAAAGTCAAGAGGAACTAAAGAGCCTCTGGATGGGGGTGAAAGAGAAGAGTGAAAAAGTTGGCTTAAAACTCAACATTCAAAACACTTTAAGATCATGGCATCCTGTCCCATCACTTCATGGCAAATAAGATGGGGAAACAATGACAGACTTTATTTTCTTGAGCTCCAAAATCACTGCAGATAGTGACTCCAGCTGTGAAATTAAAAGACACTTACTCCTTGGAAGGGAAGCTATGACACACCTAGACAGTATATTAAAGAGCAGAGATATCACTTTACTGACAAAGGTCTGTATAGTCAAAGCTGTGGTTTTTCCAGTAGTCATATGGATGTGAGAGTTGGACCATAAAGAAGGCTGAGTGCTGAAGAATTGATGCTTTGAACTGTGGTGTTAGAGAAGACTCCTGAGAGTTCCTTGGACAGCAAGGAGATCCAACCAGTCAATCCTAAAGGAAATCAGTCCTGAATATTCATTGGAAGGACTGACGCTGAAGCTGAGGTGGCAGTCCTTTGGCCACCTGATGCAAAGAGCTGACTGACTGGAGAAGATCCTGATGCTGGGAAAGATTGAGGGCAGGAAGAGAAGCGGGTGACAGAGGATGAGGTGAATGGGTGGCATTATAGACTCAGTGGACATGAGTTTGAGGAAACTCCAGGAGATAGTGAAGGACAGGGAAGCCTGGTGTGCTGCAGTCCATGGGATGCAGAACTGGATACAACTGAGTGACTCAACAACAACATGGATGTGATGTCTATCCTTATGGACTAATTCAGTAGGCAGACATTAATTACCTTATGGTAATTACAGATACGATCAGAGGGGAAGAATAGGATGTCTTGGGAGTGCCAGAGAAGTTCAACAGGTAAACAACACTTGCGGTTAAACAACACAAAATCCCTGAGCTAGGAAGGGTGTTGATACCTTAGGTACCTAACTTGAGAGTTCACCTGAACCATCTTAGGGGTCTTGTTCAAATACCAAGTCTTGATTCAGCAGGTCTGAAGTGGGACTTGGGCTTCTCTGGTGGCTCAATGATAAAGAATCTGCCTGCCAGTGCAGGAGATGTAGGTTTGATTCCTGGGTGGGGAAGATCCTCTGGAAAAGGAAATGGCAACCCTCTCCACTATCCTTGTCTGGGAAATCCCATGGACAGAGGAGCCTGGCAGCTACAGTCGATGGCCTTGCAAAGTTGGAAATTCTTAGCAGCTAAACAACAGGGTGGGACTTGGGATTCTGTATTACTAAGTGGCTCCCTGGTGAGGAAGATGCTGTTGGTGGGTGGACCATGCTTGAGTAGCAAGGCCTAATTGAGAGCTTGGTTAGTATCAAAAGCTGAATGACCATGGTGAGTAGTAGCGGGTAATTCTCTATCCTGGCTGCACTTTGAGTTTGCCTGGGGAACTTAAACGATCAGGGATGTTTAATAGCCCACCCCCAGGAATTTTTATTACATAATAGTTCTGATTAAGGGACTGAGGGAGTATATATACATATATATTTTTTTTAACTCCCTGGGTGATTCTAATATGCAGCCAGAGTTAAGAACCACTGGGCTAGAGAGAGGCAAGGACCAGAGTTCAAGGCCCTGTATGCCATGCAAGTATTTTGAACTTGATCCTTAAGGCAGAGCTAAGCCTTTAAGAGATTTCAAAGAGGAGTAAACTGATCTGATTTGCAGTTATGAAAAGTTCACTGTGGCTGCAGTCCAGAGCAGTAGTTTTCAGAGTGAGGTAGATAAGATGCTGGGATGCTGAATTTTTAATTATTTTTATCTAAAAATTGATAAAATATTACATTAGAGACTGTCACTGGTATCTCCTTGTGTCTATAGGTCAAACAATGTTAACATGTTAACTGCAGAACCTTAGATGTCCAGAAGTAAGAGAGGGGAGTTCTGCAGTAAGCGAGCAGAGCTGTATACATACATTAATAACAGTTTATATTATCAAGTTTTGTTAAACTGACTTTCACAAAATGAAGAAGTGGCTTAAAATGATCCCTGCAAAGAAACCAGTGATTGAAGAAAATAATGCAAGCACAAGGAAACAAGCAAAATGGCACAGTTGACCTTTGTCTAGCTCCTATTATGAAGTCTTAGTGAGCTACTCAGCTTGTATTACATTGGAAAGTATAAAGAACCCTATGGACTTACATCCTCTGTTATTATAGGAATCTTGCTTTAAGATTGTGTAGAACCTGAGATGTAAAATAATAAAATATGAGGTCATCGCTAGTACCAAGCCATTTGAAAACTAAGCATCTGGAGCATAAAGAGAAGCTCTGCATTTTCTTTCTCCTAATGATTTTGTTTTTTTTTTTTAATTTATTTACTTTTTGGCTCTGTTGGTTGGTTGTTGCTGCACTGGGGTTAGTTGGCTGGGCAGGTTTGGGGGCAGGTGGGAGGTAGTTTTCATTGAGGTGCCCTGGCTTCTCATTGCAGTGGCTTCTCTTGTTGAAGAGCATGGACTCTAGAGAATAGGCTCAGTAGTTGGAATGCACAGGCTTAGTTGCCCCACAGCATGTGAAATCTTTCTGGACCAGGGATCATGTCGCCTGCATTGGCAGGCGGATTCTTAACCACTGGACCACCGGGGAAGTCCTCCCCCTGTGATGTTTAAAGTCATTGGCCGAGGAGTTCCCTGGCCCGTCACTGCCCCAACCCAAGTTCAACCTTGGTGGGGGAACTAAGATCCCTACAAGGCCTGGCATTGCAGCCAGAAAGAAAAAGAAAAAAAGATGTAGGCTATTCAATCAGATGCTGTAAATAATTTTACTAACCTAATGATTCAAGTATCTATATTAGAGTTTTCTGTTCTTAGAAACAACAGAAAAGCATACACCATTGGCAGGTCTTCCTGTCTGCAATGGTGCCCCACCCCCCACCCCCCAAAAAAAACCCCACTGATATTGTATATGGAAAATAATATGTCAAGAAACTAAAATGTATCCCTTATAACTTGTAAGATGCATAGAAAATGTTGCTGAAGATTTGAACAAGCAATATTAGAACAAATCTTCCAGTGTGGGAGGTTTGCTGCTGCTGCTAAGTCGCTTCAGTTGTGTCCAACCCTGTGCGACCCTATAGACAGCAGCCCACCAGGCTCTGCCGTCCCTGGGATTCTCCAGGCAAGAACACTGGAGTGGGTTACATGGTTTTAAAAGTATAGAAGCTTGTAGCATGTCTTAGTATTTGCTAGATTCTCTTTATTGAAAGAAATCCAAGAAGAATCACTTTTGTGGGCTACTGGAGGAAAGTTGCATATTTCCTGTGCAATATTGCATAGGAACCTGGAATGTCAGGTCCATGAATCAAGGCAAATTGGACGTGGTCAAACAGGAGATGGCAAGAGTGAACATCGACATTCTAGGAATCAGCGAACTAAAATGGACTGGAATGGGTGAATTTAACTCAGATGACCATTATATCTACTACTGCGGGCAGGAATCCTTAGAAGAATGAGTAGCCATCATGGTCAACAAAAGAGTCCAAAATGCAGTTCTTGGATGCAATCTCAAAAATGACAGAATGATCTCTCTTCGTTTCCAAGGCAAACCATTCAATATCACAGTAATCCAAGTCTATGCCCCAACCAGTAACGCTGAAGAAGCTGAATGGTTCTATGAAGACCTACAAGATCTTTTAGAACTAACATCCAAAAAAGATATCCTTTTCATTATAGGGGACTGGAATGCAAAAGTAGGAAGTCAAGAAACACCTGGAGTAACAGGCCAATGTGGCCTTGGAATACAGAATGAAGCAGGGCAAAGACTAATAGAGTTTTGCCAAGAAAATGCACTGGTCATAACAAACACCCTCTTCCAACAACACAAGAGAAGACTGTATACATGGACATCACCAGATGGTCAACACCAAAATCAGATTGATTATATTCTTTGCAGCCAAATATGGAGAAGCTCTATACAGTCAACAAAAACAGGACCAGAAGCTAACTGTGGCTCAGATCATGAACTCCTTATTGCCAAATTCAGACTTAAATCGAAGAAAGTAGGGAAAACCACTAGACCATTCAGATCTAAATCAAATCCCTTATGACTATACAGTGGAAGTGAGAAATAGATTTAAGGGACTAGATCTGATAGATAGAATGCCTGATGAACTATGGACGGAGGTTCATGACATGTACAGGAGATAGGGATCAAGACCATCCCCATGGAAAACAAATGCAAAAACGCAAAATGACTGTCTGAGGAGGCCTTACAAATAGCTGTGAAAAGAAGAGAAGCGAAAAGCAAAGGAGAAAAGAAAAGATATAAGCATCTGAATGCAGAGTTCTAAAGAATAGCAAGAAGAGATAAGAAAGCCTTCCTCAGTGGTCAATGCAAAGAAATAGAGGAAAACAACAGAATGGGAAAGACTAGAGATCTCTTCGAGAAAATTAGAGATATCAAGGGAACATTTCATGTAAAGATGAGCTCAATAAAGGACAGAAATGGTATGGACCTAACAGAAGCAGAAGGTATTAAGAAGAGGTGGCAGGAATACACAGAAGAACTGTACAAAAAGATCTTCACAACCAAGATAATCATGATGGTGTGATCACTCACCTAGAGCCAGGCATCCTGGAATGTGAAGTCAAGTGGGCCTTAGAAAGCTTGACTACGAACAAAGCTAGTGGAGGTGATGGAATTCCAGTTGAGCTATTTCAAATCCTGAAAGATGATGCTGTGAAAGTGCTGCACTCAATATGCCAGCAAATTTGGAAAATTCAGCAGTGGCCACAAGGCTGGAAAAGGTCAGTTTTCATTCCAATCCCAAAGAAAGGCAATGCCAAAGAATGCTCAAACTACCACACAGTTGCACTCATCTCACACGCTAGTAAAGTAATGCTCAAAGTTCTCCAAGCCAGGCTTCAGCAATAGGTGAACCATGAACTTCCAGATGTTCAAACTGGTTTTAAAAAAGACAGAGGAACCAGAGATCAAATTGCCAACATCCACTGGATCATTGAAAAAGCAAGAGAGTTCCAGAAAAACATCTACTTCTGCTTTATTGACTACGCCAAAGCCTTTGACTGTGTGGATCACAATAAACTGTAGAAAGTTCTGAAAGAGATGGGAATACCAGACCACCTGACCTGCCTCTTGAGAAACCTATATGCAGGTCAGGAAGCAACAGTTAGAATTGGACATGGAACAACAGACTGGTTCCAGGTAGGAAAAGGAGTACATCAAGGCTGTATATTGTCACCCTGCTTATTTAACTTACATGCAGAGTACATCATGAGAAATGCTGGGCTGGAGGAAGCACAAACTGGAATCAAGATTGCTGGGAGAAATACCAATAACCTCAGATATGCAGATGATACCACCCTTATGGCAGAAAGTGAAGAGGAACTCAAAAGCCTCTTGATGAAAGTGAAAGAGGAGAGTGAAAAAGTTGGCTTAAAGCTCAATATTCAGAAAGCGAAGATCATGGCATCTGGTCCCATCACTTCATGGGAAATAGATGGGGAAACAGTGTCCGACTTTATTTGGGGGGCTCCAAAATCACTGCAGATGGTGACTGCAGCCATGAAATTAAAAGACGCTTACTCCTTGGAAGGAAAGTTATGACCAACCTAGATAGCATATTGAAAAGCAGAGACGACATGTTGCCAACACAGGTCTGTCTAGTCAAGGCTATGGTTTTTCCAGTGGTCATGTATGGATGTGAGAGTTGGACTGTGAAGAAAGCTGAATGCCGAAGAATTGATGCTTTTGAACTGTGGTGTTGGAGAAGACTCTTGAGAGTCCCTTGGACTGCAAGGAGATCCAACCAGTCCATTCTGAAGGAGATCAGCCCTGGGTGTTCTTTGGAAGGAATGATGCTAAAGCTGAAAGTCCAGTACTTTGCCACCTCATGCGAAGAGTTGATTCATTGGAAAAGAGTCTGATGCTGGCAGGGATTGGGGGCAGGAGGAGACGGAGGATGAGATGGCTGGATGACATCACTGACTTGATGGACATGAGTCTGAGTGAACTCCGGGAGTTGGTGATGGACAGGGAGGCCTGGCGTGCTGTGATTCATGGGGTCGCAAAGAGTCGGACACGACTGAGCGACTGAACTGAACTGGAGGAAAGTTATACTGGAGAAGACATTCTTAAGAATAAGTGACTGCCTTCATAACATTGCTGTATGGACTAATTGCCTAATATCTTTCTTTCTTAAAAGTGTGCTATGGGATAGCATTTTCTTTGTAATTAAGAAAAAGCTTTATTGTGATGTAATTTATATATTATAAACATCACCCTTTTAAAAAAAGTGCACAGTTCAGTGATTTTTAGTATATTTGTGGAGTTGTGCAAATGCTCACCATTATCTAATTTCAGAACATTTTCATCACACCAAGGAGAAGTCCTGCAGCCATTACCTTCACTTCCCATTCCATCCTCCCTCTGGCCCCTGGCAGCCTCTAGTCTTTCTGTCTTTGTCAATTTGCCTCTTCTGTACAGTTTTATAAATGGAATCATAAAATGTGGTCTTCATTGGCTGACTTCTTTTAATTAGCCTTATATTTTGAAGGGGAGTTCATTCATGTTGTAGCATATATCAGTACTTCATTCCTTTTTAATAGCTGAATAATACAATCCATTGTATGGATATATAGTTATTCATCAGTTAGTGAATTTTTGGGTTGTTTCCACTTTTTGGCTATTATGATTAATCTGCTGTGAACATATGTGTACAAGTACATGTGTGGACACATGTTTTCATTTCTTTTGGATATTGAGTGGAATTGCTGGGTTAAATGGTTCTGTTAAACTTCTGAGGGGGAATTGCCAAACTGTTTTCTAAAGCAGTTGTGTCATTTTACATTCCCAGTAGCAGTGCACTAGGGTTCCAGTTTTTCCACATCCTCACTCAACATTTATTATGCTGTCTTTGACTATTAGTGATGTGAAGTAATACCTTATTGTAGTTTTGATTTGCATTTCCTTGGTGACTCATTTCATTGTGATTTTGTTGCAGCCATAAAAACTCTCATATTTTTACACATGAAGAACCTTGGAAACAAATTTCTTACATGATAAACATACTCAAATATATTTCTGAAATTTTCCAGATGAGCTACTAATGAAATAAAGCACCTTGGCATTGATCATCAGCTGCTATTAAAACCAGTTGGGAACTTTATAATAGAAGGATCAGATAGACAGTCTTCTAATCAGTCTTAACATCTCTAAAATGGGTACAACCAAACTTTATGTTCCTCTGATGTGAGACAATAGAAAAAATATAACACCATTCATGAAATATTCTTTCTCTGCCAAACCTGACTCAAATTAAGTACCTAGATCTAACAGTCAGTTTACAGAATGTAATTAGAAAATTCAGAGTGGGAGGGATCTGATAGGAAAGATTAAGCCAGTTACTTCAAATAAATGGCAAGGGGAAAAGTGGAGAAATATAACAGGTTAGAGAAGATTTGTGGAGAAGGCAATGGCAACCCGCTCCAGTTCTCTTGCCTGGAAAATCCCATGGACAGAGGAGCCTGGTAGGCTGCAGTCTCTGGGGTCGCGAAGAATCGGACACGACTGAGCGACTTCACTTTCACTTTTCACTTTCGTGCATTGGAGAAGGAAATGGCGACCCACTCCAGTGTTCTTGCCTGGAGAATCCCAGGGACGGTGGAGCCTGGTGGGCTGCCATCTGTGGGGTTGCACAGAGTTGGACACGACTGAAGCGACTTAGTAGTAGTAGTAGTAGTAGTAGAGAAGATTTGAGACATATTAACTAAATGTAATGCTTAGATCTTGCTTAGCTCCTGTTTCATACAAACCAACTAAAAAATATTTATGAGACATTTGGGAGTAATTTGAATACCACTTAATATATTAAATGATTTTTAAACAATTGTTTTATTATCATATAATCATATTTTTTATTTTCATAAAGAATTATGAAAATTTAGTTTTTATTTTCATATTTTCTTTATTATCATAAAGATATAATAGTATTATGTTAAAAGATTTCTTTTCCTTAGAGATAAGTACTAAAGTATTTATGGATGAAATGATATGATGTCTGGGATTTGCTCTGAGATAACTCAGTGTATCTGAGGGTTGTAGATTATTTACTATTATTGATAAATCATTGACACTGGGTACTTGGTACATAAGGGTTGGTTATAGAGTTTGCTTTTGCTTTTAGTTTTAGTGGGTTTCACATCCGTTCGTTAGAAAAAGTAACATCTTTTGACTAGTTTTCAGGAGTAATTTTAAGAGCAGTTTCCTTTTCAAGGGAAGATAGATATTTGCTAGCCACATTTAAAGGGAAATGTTTGTATAATTGAATGGGTTGGAAAAATAAATATTAACAATTTAGTAAGCACAGCCATAGTACTTCTTCCTTTTGGATCCATATTTCTTTCTGACTGTGATAGCTGTTAAAACCAACCATTGGGACTTCCCTAATGGTCAAGTGGTTAAGACTTCGTCTTCCAATGCAGGAAGTGTGGGTTTGATCCCTGATCTGGGAGCTAGGATGCCTCATGACCAAAAAAGCTAGAATATAAAACAGACAGTATTGTAACAGATTCAACAAAGAGTTTACTGGTCCACATCCAAAAAAAAAAGTCAAATACTGGTTTGAAACCAGACTTGCAGATTGCTTTGTCACAAAATATTAAAATGAGATTTTTCAAGCATAATGAGAAATATTTGATCCTATGGATCACACTAAATATTTTTAAAACAAGTTTAGTATCTTAGTAGTAGTAGTAATGGTTGAACCATTAGTGCTGTCATTATTTTATTACATTTGGAAATGAATGTGTGTTTCTGTAGTATTTGTATATATTAGTACCTTTGTCATATTTATTGGGAAACGTTTTGAGGATGTTCACATTGATTGATTGGCCAGTGTGCTGTCAAAGGTTTGTCCTTACTGTGGATAATGAATTGAACAGAGCATTGACACTCATTTGGTGATTGTTAAAGCAAGTTTGGCTAGGGATGATGGTGTTCTGGATTGCACTTAGTTTTTCTTTAGTCTTGTTACTGTAATTTTAGCTTTGCAGTTTTTGTAGAGAAATAAGACCAATAACTTTCACTTGCTCTTTAGTGTTAATTCAGCTTAACTGATTAAATTCCTTCATACTCCTTTGTTAGTGAATTTAATTTTCTTAGATATTTAAAAAACATTTATACTTTTAATCTGTCAAATACAAGTCCTTGACAAGTTAGAGTTACTACCTTAAGCATAATCTCCTTAAGCACTTGAGCAGTACTAAGAAATTAAACTTATAAATGTAGTAAAACGGAATCTTTTAAGATTTCCTGTACTTTTCAATAGCTGAATCTGAATTTGTTGTTATTGTTCAGTTGCTTATTCGAGTACAGCTCTTTGCAACCCTATGGATGGCAGCACACCAGACTTCCCTGTCCTCACTGTCTTCCAGAATTTGCTCAGACTCATGTCCATTGGTTTGATGATGCCATTCAACCATCTCATCTTCTGTCACCACCTTCTCCTCCTGCCCTCAATCTTTCTCAGCATGAGGGTCTTTTCCAAAGAGTCAGCTCTTCGCATCAGGTGGCCAAAGGATTGGTGCCTCAGCTCCAGCATCAGTCCTTCCAATGAATGTTCAGGGTTGATTTCCTTTAGGATTGACTGGTTTGATCTCCTTGCTGTCCAAGGGAGTCTCTTGGACAACAAGGAGATCAAGTCCTCTCCAGCACGTGAATTACCAGCATTTAAAAAACACACATCCTAAATTTAACTCAGAAGAACTGTGAGTTTGATATACCTCATCTTGTTGCTAACACCTTTTTCTGCTGGAGTTGTAATGCCACTTAGCCAATTAAGGAGGACAGCTTTATCATCTGTAAGAGAGCCTGAGTTACTAGATTGAAAATATAGAACCACAATGCAGTTATTTGTTGGTCAAAGGATCAAGACTGAGAAAACTAAAGGCTTTTTGTTTCCAGGATAGTTCTTAAGAGGTGCCCTTCCCTATATTAGAGTTCTGAATTGGGTATCAATAGGGGAATCAATGTTTGAGGTTTGTTTTACAACCCTCCGTGTGTTTTATTTTGTATTTTTTCAAATTAACCTCTTAATATTTTTTTTCTGAATCAGATTGGGCTTGTGTTTCTTTCATTTTTCCTTGTCAGACCTTATAGTTATTTTATTTATTTATTTTTAATTGGAGGATAGTTACTTAACAATGTTGTGTTGGTTTCTGCCGAACAACACCGTGAATCACCCGTAAGTATACACATACCTCCTCTGTCTTGAACCTCCCTCCCACCCCACCCCCCATAGTTATTTTAATTTGGGGAGTTGAAAGCGACTAGAGTTCATATCCTATACCTGATGCCAAAGCTTGAGTTAAGTAGAAAAGAGTAGCTTTATTACTTTGCCAGGCAAAGGGGGCCACAGTGAGCTAATGCCCTCAAAACTGTGTCCCCACTTGGGGAAGACAGAGGTTTTAAAGTAATTGTTCAAAGAGAGCATGATAGGTCCTTGGACATTCTTCTGATGAGTTAGTGGTAAGGTAAGTAGGAGTCAGCATCATCAACCTTCAGGTAGATCCAACGGGTCTGGGTCATGGCTTGTGAGCAGATTACCATCTTTAACTTCTCCCACCTGGAGGGGATTTCGGTGTCTGCAAAATAGCATAAAGTGAAAGTGAAGTGAAGTCGCTCAGTCGTGTCTGACTCTTTGCGACCCCATGGACTGTAGCCTATCAGGTTCCTCCGTCCATGGAATTTTCCAGGCAAGGGTGCTGGAGTGGATTGTCATTTCCTTCTCCAGGGGATCTTCCCGACTCAGGAATCGAACCCAGGTCTCCCGCATTGCAGGCAGACGCTTTACTGTCTGAGCCACCAGGGAAGCCCAACAGTTATACATATCTGTTGATGGGGAAACAGGACCCTGCCCAAAAGCTGCTTTTGACTGTTTCTCCCTGATCTCACATCCCCTCCCCTCCCTAATCAACAACTACTTGAATCTGCCCACTGGAACTCAGAGAAGGTCATGGAGACTGAAAGAAAGCTTTTGCCTATAATCAAAGAAATGGGAGAAACAGAAAGGCCTTGTGCCCGGGAGCCCTACAGGGCCCTGTGCCATACCATTACTTGCTGTTCTTTGTGAACATGGGCAAAGTACTTAACCTTAACTTTCTGGGACTGTTTCCTTATCTAATACATGGGTTCAACAGTAGTACTCTTTTACTGCATGTTTGTTTTAAGGATTAGATAGTGCATCCCAAGTGCTTAGTGTGTAGTAAACTTTGAGTAAATGTTTTACTGAAATAAAGTTTTCAGTATTATAATGATCTTGATTTTGTCTTTCCTCGCTAGTAGTTGATGAGGATACAGTATTGCCCTAGCTGTATAATTGATCACAGAGTAATTTTTATCTTGCAAGAGTTTCAGTGCGGGGTATTGTGGCAAGGATGGGAGAGGAAGAGACAAGAGAAGAATTTGAGTAAATGGGATAAACTGTAGAACATTTGCTCCCTGAACCATCTTCCCTGGAGTTCTGTCGTATACTTTCTTTGTTTTTCTCTTCCTTTCTTGCCACATGTCAGTTTCCTTAGGCCTCACTTTGACCACTCTTTGACTTACCAAAGAGTACTCTTGTGTTTAAGCTACATGCCTATGCCTAGGGTTTCAGCTTCCAGTTCTTTGCTAATTAGGAGAAAATTCGTCTTTAGCACTGGATGATGACCATCAACCTCCTCTCATCGTCATTGGACAGTTTCCCAGGAACCTGTAACAGGCTCAGAACTGACCCCATCTTCTTCCCTTTAAATGTGTTATTTTTATATTCTCCATCTTGATGAGTGAAACCACCCAGTAAATCAAACCAGTAAACAACCCAGTAAATCAAACTTGAATGACGTTGTTCTTATGGTTGATGATATAGTCCTGTCTGTTTTAACTTTAATATTTCTCAAAATTGCCTGCTTTCCCCCACCTCTTCTATCCCTCAGCTCTGGTTTTCTTTTTACTTAGATGAGTGCCCATTATTATTTCCTTATTCCAGATCATGTGTCACATTGCTGCCAAGAGTGATCTTTTTGACTTCCTTATCTAATCACAGCACTCCCCAGTTTGAAATCCTCTGGATAAAATCCAAAGTCCTTATCAGTGCAAGCTTTTGTGACCAACCCCTCTTAATCTTTTAGCCTTAACCTTTCCCTGTATCCATGACTGTGCTATGCTCTTTCAGACTCTGACTGGCTGTGCATCTCCCTCTTTTTTACTTCACATTATAATTTCTTAGGTAAGGATCAGCTCCTCCAGTCAGCATTGTCTGACTGACTGTCTCAAGACTGATGTAGGTATTTTGTTGTTTAGTTGCTAAGTCATGTCTCACCCTTTGCGACCCCATGGACTGCAGTATGCCAGGCTCCCTTGTACTTCACAATCTCCTGGAGTTAGGTCAGATTCATGTCCATTGAGTTGATGATGCCATCCAACCATCTTATCCTCTGCTGCCCTCTTCTCCTTTTGCCTTCAATCTTTCCCAGCATCAGGGTCTTTTCCAGTGAGTCAGTTCTTTGCATCAGGTGGCCAATGTATTGGCACTTCAGCATCAGTCCTTCAATGAATATTCAGGGTTGATTCTTTTAGGATTGACTGGTTTTGTCTCCATGCTGTCCAGGGGATTGTCAAGAGTCTTTTCCAGCACCGCAGTTGGAAAGCAATAGTTTTTCAGTGCTTTGACTATATGGACCTTTGTTGCCAAAATGATGTCTCTACTTTTGAATATGCTGTCTAGGTTTGTCATAGCTTTCATTTCAAGGAGAAAGCATCTTTTAATTTCATGGCTGCAGTCATCATCTGCAGAGATTTTGGAGCCCAAGAAAAGAAAATCTGTCACTGCTTCCACTTTTCCCCTTTCTATTTGACATGAAGTGATGGGACTGGATGCCACGATTTTAGTTTTTTGAATGTTAAGTTTTAAGCCAGCTTTTTCAGTCTCATCTTTCACTCTCATCAAGAGGCTCTTTAGTTCCTTTTCGCTTTCTGCCATTAGGGTGGTATCATCTACATATCTGAGGTTGTTGATGTTTTCTCTTGGCAATTTTGATTCCAGCTTGTGATTCAACAAGCCTGGGATTTTGCATGATATACTCTGCATATAAGTTAAATAAGCAGAGTTACAATATACAGTCTTGTCATACTCCTTTCTCAGTTTTTGAACCAATGAGCTGTTTTATGTCCAGTTCTAATTGTTGCTTCTTCACCTACATATAGGTTTCTCAGGAGACAAGTAAGGTGGTCTGGTATTCCCATCTCAAGAATTTTTCAGTTTGTTGCCATCTATATAATCAAATGCTTTAGTGTAGTCAATGAAGCAAAAGTAGATGTTTTTCTGGAATTCCCTTGCTTTCTCTATGATCCAACGAATGTTAACAGTTTGATCTCTGATTCTTCTGCCTTTTCTACACCCAGCTTTGACATCTGGAAATTCTTGGTTCATGTATTGCTAAAGCCTAGCTTGAAGGATTTTGAGCATAACCTTACTAGCATATGAAATGAGCACAATTGTGCGGTACTTTGAACATTATTCGGCATTGCCGTTCTTTGGGATTGGAATGAAAACTGACCTTTTCCAGGATGTTTGACTTTAGGTGAATGACTATACCATCAAGGTTATCTGGGTCATTAAGATCTTTTTTGTATAGTTCTTCTGTGTATTCTTGCCACTTCTTAATTTCTTCTGCTTCTGTTAGGTCCTTACTGTTTGTTTTATCCTGCCCATCCTTGCATGAAATGTTCCCTTGATATCTCCAGTTTTCTTAAAGAGATCTCTAATCTTCCCCATGCTATTGTTTTCCTTTATTCCTTTGCATTGTTCATTTAAGAAGGCCTTATCTCTCCTTTGGGCTTTCCTGGTGGCTCAGATGGTAAAGCATCTGCCTACAATGTGGGAGACCCGGGTTCAATCCCTGGGTCGGACAGACCCCCTGGAGAAGGAAATAGCAACCCACTCCAGTATTCTTGCCTGGAAAATCACATGGGCTGAGGAGCCTGATAGGCTACATTCCATGGGGTCACAAAGAGTCGGACACGACTAAGCAACTTCATTTTCACTGTATCTCTCCTTAGTATTCTCTGGAACTCTGCATTCAGTTAGATGTGTCTTTCCCTTTCTCCCTTGCCTTTCACTTGTCTTCTTTCCTCAGCTTTGTAAAGCCTCCTCAGACAACCACTTTGTCTTGCATTTCTTCTTCTTTGGGATAGTTTTTGTCACTGCCTTCTGTATGGTGTTCAGAACCTTCATCCGCAGTTCTTCAGGCACTCTAACAGATGTAACCCCTTAAATCTATTTGTCACCTCCACTGTATAATCATAAGGGATTTTATTTGGATCATACCTGAATGGCCTAGTGATTTTCCCTACTTTCTTCAATTTAATCCTGAATTTTGTAATAAGGAACTGATCCAGTCAATTCCAGGTCTTGTTTTTGCTGACTGTATATAGAGTTCTCTATCTTCAGCTGCAAAGGATATAATCAGTCTGATTTCAGTATAGTGAATGTCCATATGTAGAGTCATCTCGTGTTGTTGGAAGAGAGTGTTTGCTATGACCAGTGTGTTCTCTTGACAAAACTGTTAGCTTTGCCCTGCTTCATTTTGTACTCTAAGGCCAAACTTGCCTGTTACTCCAGGTGTCTCTTGACTTCCTACTTTTGCATTCCAGCCCCCTCTGATGAAAAGAACATCTTTTTTTGGTGTTAGTTCTAAAAGGTCTTGTAGGTCTTCGTAGAACCAGTTTCAGCTTCTTTGACGTTAGAGTGGTTGAAGCAAAGACTTGGATTATCATGATATTGAATGGTTTGCCTTGGAAATGAACCGAGATCATCCTGTCATTTTTGAGATTGTACCCAAGTACTACATTTCAGATTCTATTATTGACTATGAGGGCTATTCCATTTCTTCTAAAAGATTCTTGCCAACTGTAGTAGATACAGTGGTCATCTAAATTAGATTTGTCCATTCCTGTCCATTTTAGTTCCCTGATCCTAAGATGTTGATGTTCACTCTTGCTGTCTCTTGCTTGACCACATCCAAGTTGCCTTGATTAATGGGCCTAACATTCTAGGTTTCTATGCAATCTTATTCTTTACAGCATTGGACTTCACTTTCACCACCAGACACATTCACAACTGACTATCATTTCTGCCTTGGCCCAGCTGCTTCATTCTTTCTTTAACTATTAGTAATTGCACTCCACTCTTCCCCAGTAGCATATTGTACACCTTCTGACTGGGGGGACTCATCTTCCAATGTTACATCTTTTTGCCTTTTCATGCTGTTCATGGGGTTCTCTGGGCAAGAGTACTGGAGTGGTTTGCCATTCCCTTCTCCAGTGGGCCATGTTTTGTCATAACTCTTCACTATGACTTGTCCTTCTTGGGTGGCTCTGCACGGCATGGCTCATGGCTTCATTGAGTTACATTAGCCCCTTCTATAGGACAAGGCTGTGATCCATAAAGGGGGATCTAGTTATAGATCCTGTGCTTATTTCTGTCAAGTCAGTTAATCATATTGTGTGATAATCCAGACATTTATAATCTGTACATTGACACTTGCAGATTAACAACTTTAGAAGGATCCTGGTGGTCCAAGATGTGTCATAATATGTAATTTTGCTGGGCACAGATTCATATTACTTGGACTTTGATGGCAGCAGTTGAGTTCACTTAGTTCTTCAGTGAGCCTAACCTCACTAAGAATCTTAAGCTGTCTTTTTTTATTTCCTGCTTTTTCCTGTTCATTTTCTAGTTTTGTAGGTTTTCTGATTCCAAAATTAGAAAATTGAAACAGAAAACTTAAGTCCCTGTAATGACTTGAAAATCCAGGTGGTTTTTAAGATGTCTTTTTCTTCTCTTCTCTTTCTATCTCCCTTATCTTTGGCACTAAATTAGGGGATACAAACTCAAATATGTCTTTGGAAGCCAGGCAGCTTATGTGAACGAGAAAGATAGATCTGTTGGGTCTCATGTTACACTGGAGTTTCTCCATGGTCTATCTAAAGAAGTTCATATTTAACATTTTTATTATACACTGTGCTGCCATTTTGAAACTTCAGTGTAATTGCTAAAGACTGTACCTATATGATTTAGTTTATCTTTATGAAACTAAACTCATTAAATAAGTAAAAACTTAAGTAGCCATACTACTACTTGCTCTTCTAGACCCAGCTGAAATATTACCTACTTAGTGAAGTCTCCTGAATTCTCCTCGGAATTGTTCTTTCCTCCTTTTGGGGTTGGAATAACAAGTATTGATCTAAATGTATTTTAATTACTCACTTTCATGTCTTAATTTCCTGTTAGTTTATTGAAGACAATTATGTATTGAGGAACATCTTATTGATTCCATTAGGAGTTCAATACATTGGTGTTTATCATTGAGTAAAGTGCTAGGATATAGTAAACAGACATGTTTATCCATGAACAGATACTGATTAAAACCAAAATGTGGGAGCCTATAACATTTCCTTCTCTTTTGATGATTTGAAGGGCTGTGTGGCTACACTAATTTCAGCTTTGTTTCTTGGAAATTACCAGGAATGTTAGTCATGATTGATATGTGTTGCTCTTTTTGGTGCAGACAGATCTGTGTACGGATGGTGACTAAACTCAATTCCAAATAATCAATGGTTCAGCCTCCTGAGAAAAAATCCCTACAAGGGGAACTTCCTGTTCTAATTTCATACAGTTAAGACTCATAAATCACCTGATAATTGTGGAAAATATAAAGAAATTTGAGTGGACCTTGGATAAAGAAAGAGTTTGGAATAAACAGACCTCAGTCCTATTTCTGGCAGTACTAATTAACATTGTGACTTCAGTCAGGTCTTTCCTAGTCACAGTTTCTTCCTCTGTAAAGTGATAAGGGACTTGATGGTTTCAAATCTTTCCCTAAAATTATTTAGTCTGAAACACTCTAATTTCCAAAATATTTGGACCAGTGAAGGAAATACTGTTCATTCAAAGAAGAATTTGAAGGAATTTACTGAAGTTCGTATAATACCCATTGTGTATGTGTTTCTGGAGAGGTTGTGTTTAGGAGCTCTCTAGAAAGACAAAAAACTAGTCAATAATAATCATTACTGAGGAGTGGGGAACTGGATTATTGGTGGGAAGGATACATTCTATTTAGCATATTTTCTTTGGTATTCTTTGACTTTATAGTGTGTGGTTCGTTATCTACCCAATAAGGACTATCCAATATAGTGTGTGGTTCATTATCTACCCAATAATGGGAATGATGGTGCAGTTCATTAGATCCTGTGCATTTATTTAAAGAAGACTATATATTGAGCTCTCAAGTTTTAGTAGCCAAAGATTCCAAGATATTGACTTGACTTAGAAGATATGAACTATCATCAGCAGTGAAAAACAGCCTTTCCTGGCACTATGGTTTGAGGCATTTTCCTCTTAAAAGGGGTATTGTGTGATACGGTGAATGTTTTCAGTAGTACCTCTACAGTCATACTGTAGTGCAGTTTCTCAAATGGAAGGCCTTGGATATATTTTGGAGAGGAGTTTCTCTGAGTAGACTCTAACAATTTTAGAAGTTTCAATAATCTGAGCGTTAAGTATGTAGATTGCTGACTTTGTAACTGATTATTGCCACACACTTTCAGCTCCCATGTTTGTGTGTGTTTAGGATCAAGCTACATCTTTATTTGTAAGTAAGTAGTTTGTGGGACCAAGGGAAGGCCAAGTAGTGCTGGGCACAGTGGGCAACTTGCTTGTAGTTGTTTGAATGGGAAAGTGGTGGGAGAATTGGTGTTATATGACATATGTGTTTAGGCTTGCCAAGCTTAAACAAACACACAAAAACTTGTAGTAGGTCATACAGTAGCTATGTTATGAGTGGTGACTTAATTTCAGCATTGAATTTATTATTATCTATTAATATTGTTAATTTGAATCTTGTTGGTTTTATATTTTTATATTTATAAATTTGGTTTTATAGCTGTGTAATAGCACAGTGTTACATTTATATTTAATCATCAATAAAACTTTTAATTAGCAGTGAAGGTGTGTTAAAAATTTTGCTTCATTTAAAAGGTAGTCCATATCTCAAATTTGAGAACTCCTGCCATAGTGACTTTTTAAAAAATTATTTATTTTTGCATATGCTAGGTCTTTGTTGCTACTTGGTCTTTTCTTGGTTACAACAGGCAAGGGCTACTCTATAGTTGCAGTGCTTGGGCTTCTCATTTTGGTGGCTACTTTTGTTATGGGGCACGGGCTCTAAGGTGTGTGGGCTTCAGTAGTTGTGGCACGTGGGCTCAGCACTTGTGGCTCCCGGGCTCTGGAGCACAGGATCCACAGTTGTGGCTCCTCAACATGTAGGATCTTCTCAGATCAGGGATCGAACCTATGTCTCCTGCATTGGGAAGTGGATTCCTTAGCACTGAGCCACCAGGGAAGCTCTGCAGTAGTGATTTTGCCATGACCTTATTACAGGTTTGCTTATTCTCAACGGAGTCCACAGATGCCCAAATAAGAGGCAGTTTTCTAAATGTCATTTCTCATAATTGAATTTTGTTGATTAGAAAAAGACTTTGAAATCATGAGTACAGTTGCTGATTAATGACAAATCCAACTTACTTTGAAAATAAAGAAGTCTGAAGATAATGGTAGTTTTCATAGATGGTGACTCCATCTATTTACATGAAACAACCATAGGAAAGGCTGAGATGGTTATCAGAAAAGTGTTCACCTGCTCTAATCCACAAATGAATGGATACACAGGTTCCAACCCTCCCAATTGAAGAGAGCATGACTTGAATGAGTTTAGTCTGAAAAAAATGTCAAAGTTGATGTACCTGGCTATTCATTTTAGCTATAGAAAGGTATCAGTAATTACCTAATTTCAGGTAGCATAATTTTCTCGTGAATCCTCTAATAAGGACGACTCTTTTGGACAAGGTTTCTCTAGAAACAGAATTGGGCTTACCTGGTAGCTTAGCTGGTTAAGAATCCACCTGCAATGCAGGAGACCCGGGTTTGATTGCTGGGTGGGGAAAATCCCCTGGAGAAGGGATAGGCTACCCACTCCAGTATTCTTGGGCTTCACTGAAAGATTGAAGGCAGGAGAGTAATCCACAGGCATTTGTCTTCAGACCGTGTCGTCATCAGAAAATTAAAAATTTCCAGATCTTACCTTGCAAGGATCATGGGCAGACATACTTCAGCCTTGACAACGGGAACACCAAATTCTCTGACCTGATCCAGCTTGTTGACTTTTAGCAGCTGAAAAAAGGGTCCTACCTTGCAGACTGAAGCACCACTGCATCCGAGTGGCCTTATGACCTCAGATCTACCCTGGCTGCAGGCCGGTGGACGCTGACACTGGGCTGTGAAGAGGCCTATGCATCGCTTAGAACACACATCTGTCTTCACCTCCGGGCTTGAAGCAAGATGGTGCGTTCTGCGCTGGCCACAATCGGCTACTCTGTTGGACTTGATGGTGATTGATTGGCTGCTGCAGATTCAGCAGGGCCGCGCCTCTCTCGCTGGCCTCATGGGGAGGGCAGGAGAGAGCAAATTCAAGAATAAACTGGAATGATGGTCTTGGCTGGGCCACAGAGGAATGCAAGCCAGAGAGAAGTGATTGGAAGTGAACTCTTGCCCTGGAATAATCTTGACAATTAAAACTGATGTGTTTAAAAAAAAAAGATTGAAGGCAGGAAGAGAAGGGGATGACAGAGGTTGAGATGGTTGTATGGCATCACCGACTCAATGGACATGAGTTTGAGCAAGCTCTCGGATATGGTGAAGGACAGGGAAGCCTGGTGTGCTGCAGTTCATGGGGTCACAAGGAGTCAGACAGAACTGAGTGACTGAAAAAGAAACAGAATTGTTCTGTTCTTTAGAATTGTTGGCTGTTGGGAGCTTCACAGGTGATCCAATGCAGGGGGACCAGGTTTGATTTCTAATCAGGGAACTATTAGTAGACCCCACATGCTGAAACTAAGACCCAGTGCAGCCAAATATAAATAAAAATAAATATTAAAATATTGTTGGATTTTATTAAAATTAAATATTAAAAAATTGTTGGATGCTCTAAATGGTTTTGATTTTAAAGTTGATCTGGATCCAATTTTTTTGTTAGTTGCTTAAAAGAATCACTTTTCTGTTAAGGTAATTGTTCTTGACATCAAAACAGTATTTATCAGCACAGAAGAGATGACTGCATTTTCTGTCTTTTACATTTCAAATAATTCTAAAAGAATTTTAAAAGAGGAATGCAGGATTTTATATGGTATGCCACGTTATCTGATCTGGCATTAGTTTTTTGAATCTTGCCCTGTGCTTTTAGGGCAGTTTGGCTGTGGACACTGTTTGTCAGATTAAGGAACTTCCCTTTTTTTCCTTGTTGTAAAGTGGATGTTGAATTGTATATCATGCTTTTTCTGCATCTCTTAATGTTCATATGATATTTCTTTAAATTGTCAATATAATGAATTACATTAATCAACTCTTCATGAGAAAATATTGTTTTATTTTTTTGTTTTAGACTCATGTAATTTTTATTATAAATATACATAACAAAATATACCATTTTTATTACAGTTTGGTGTACATTCATATTGATTGTTGTGATAGCACCACCACCATCCATTTCTAGGACTTTTTCATCATTCCCAACTAGAACTCTGTATTCTTTTACCAGTATGTTCCAATTCTCCCTCCCTCTAGCCCTTGGCACCTACCTTTCATTAATTAAAAAGGGAGTTTTTAAATGAAACACAATTTGATCATGGTGTCTACAGTAGTATCTTTTTATCTTACACATTGATGGCATCAGATTACTAGTATTTTGGTTGGAATTTTTTCAATAACAGTTAAGGCTATTTTCTAATTTCCATTGTGGTTTTCTTCTTTGATTCATGGGTTATTTATAAGTGTGTCTTTTAATTTTCAGCTGTGAGGTTTTTTAATATGGATTAATAGATTTAACTGCATTGTGGTTAAAGGATTGACCTGTATGATTTTAGTCCTTTAATATTTGTTTGCTGTTTGGCTGAGTGTGTTCTCCACATTATTAATGTTAAATTATTAACATTGTACTATAATTGCCTTATCTTTGTCACTATATCCTTCTAGCTATACAAGTTTTCTGAATCATTTAAGAAATAAGTTGCAGACAAAAGGCTCTGTAACTTTTAAATCTGTATATATATCCTAAAAACAAGGATACTCTTCTGTTTAATCATAGCACACTCATTAAAATCAGGAAATAAATATTGATACAGTACTGTTTAATTCACAGATACCTCTCAAATTTCACTGATTTTCCAATTATGTTTTTTACAGCAAAAACAAAAAAAAAAGCTAAAAGATTAACCAAAAACCCAACTCTCCCCTCCAAAAGGGCTTCTCAGGTGGTAAAGAATCCACCTGCCAAGCAAAAGACCTGGGTTTGATCCCTGGGTTTTGAAGATCCCCTGCAGGAGGAAATGGCATCCCACTCCAGTATTCTTGCCTAGGTGATCCCATGGACAGAGGAGCCGGCAAGCTACAATCTGCGTTCTCTGGGTTGCAGAGAATTGGACACGACTTAGAGAATAAACAGCAACAGCAACCCTTCTAGAAAGAAAACCAGGAAAACCTCTTCCTTTCCTCCTTTTATTTCCGGTTCAGAAACCATCTAGGAACATGTCTTGCATTTAGTTATCATGTCTCTTCAGTTACAGTTAGTTCAAAAATATTTTACCTTTTCTAGTAAGTAAATAATATCCATTTTTGTGAAATGATAACTTTGAGGCTGTATGAATAGTTCATTTCTCATCCACTTTTTACCTACTATGTTTTAGCACCCATTCATTGATGATCTGTGCCTAAGTCAGTTATTAATATAGTGTTACCAAATGATAAAATTTATAAAATTTCATCACTCCTTTTGAGTTCATTTGGCATTTCACTGTAAGAAAAAGCTTTCTCTACCCCTTTTTCTTTTTATTTATGTATTTACCCTGCTGCCTGGCATGGGAGATCTTAGTTCCCTGACCAGGGATGGAACCCATGCCCCCTGCAATGGAGTCTTGACCACTGGACCACCAGGGAAGTTTCTTTTTTCTCTTTTAAAATCATTTAGGAGCTTCCCTGGTGGCTCAGTGGTAAAGAATCTGCCTGCCAGTGCCAGAGATCATGGATTCCATCTCTGATCTGGGAAGATCCCATGTGCTGCAGAGCAGTTAGGTTCATGCACCACAACTCTTGAGCCTGCGCTCTAGAGCCTGCATGCTGCAACTGCTGAAGCAGAGAAGCCTCCACAATGAGAAGCTCTCACACTGCAACTAGAGATTAGCCCCTACTCTCCACAAGAGAAAAGTCCAAGCTAGTAACACTTCGGTACAGCCAGAAAAGAAATTTATTTTAAAAATCATTTAAACGTATCAACATGAACTCCTGGATTCCTATGTTATTCATTTACCATTTATTTGATGCTCATATTGTGCTAGATTTGGCCATAGACACCCTTTCAGGCTGGCTCCTGTGGTCTTTTTTCATGTCCCCATCCTTCTTTGATCACTTACTTTTCTTTTTACACAATAAGATTTTCCATGCTCATCTTGTACTTTCACTGCCCCAGTCCGAAATCAACAATGTCTATCAGGGAGCTCTGGTTCCTTTTATTAGGGGATGTATTTAGGAAATAAGATCTGAATACCAGATGTGTTCTTTGCTTCTGAGATGTCATTGCTCCTAGGCTCTGTTAGAGGTTAGAGATAGGATAGTGTTTTTAAATGTACCTAGGATTTAATTTATAAGTATGACTGAGTGATGGCATGAAGAGGTCAGTGCCATTGAAGGAAGTTCATTGCTCATAGTTCCCCAGAGGGAGCAGGCACCAAGCTGTTATGCAGGGTTACATGGGAAAAGCACTAAAGTCAGTCAGGAGGCAGAGGAGTGAGGGGAAAATATGGATAAGTGCCTTTATCATAGTCCATATGCATGAATTTCTGTTACCATGGTTTAGATGACACCAGTCCCCAAATAACAGTTAATGTAACTAAATATAACTTGTGATCAGAAATAACTTCTCCAAAAGAATTAAAATTTACTTTGACTCTGTAATAGCTGTGATTACTATCTCCCCTGAACAATATTCAGTTGAAGGTAGCATGTTTTTGGTTTTTTTTTAAAGGAAAATTGCAGTCTCTGCATTGCTCTCAGCTGAACTTTACACAGCTCTGCATTTCCCTCTGTCAGTTCCTCTTGGAATGGTGGGTGGGTAGAAAAGAGAGGATATGTACAAAAATGTATTTTTAGTTCTTTTGAACAGAGGGGTTGCTCCAGCCATTGCTATTGATGACAGGAAGTATATTTATAGCTCCAGGGAAATAGGGTCCTGGTTTTAAGAAAACCTGTGAGGCTGTACTTAATATATTTCACTGAAGCTCATTTGCACTTCATAGGAAGTGAAGTTGAGATGAATGGACTTGCAGCATATGTTACGAAGCATAGTTATTTTCATAAATATATTCAGTCTTTTCCTGAATTTGGAAAAAAAAACTTCCATTTTGAAATTTAAAAATTTGTGACACCTAAAACAAAGGACTCTTCTAGAGTATATGGATGTGTGTGGAGAGTTCAGATGATATTATGCAGTTGTGCACTTGAGGGTTACCAAATATTGTTCCCAGTTAGATATCATTTATGAAGTTCTTACTAGTGGAGCTTCTATTGTGATCTTTTTTTAAAGACTGAAACCAAAATAATTGTTCATGGGTCATAAGATAACCTCTGTAAAATCAGTTTGGAGTTTTCCACTAACATCATATAATTTTCTCACAGATTTGATTGGGACAGAACTTTTGCCATTGATTATCATGCGCAGTGAACACATTAAACACAAGTTAAATTATTCTGAAGCCTTTTCGCTCTTTTTTTCCACTCCTTTTCTTAATTGAGGGAAGCAAAGAGTTGGTTTCCAAGGATACATCTTCTCTCTTACACTGGTCTCAGATTGATGTAGTCGTGGAAACCAAGCAGTAAACTCATTCTTGGCAGCTGCCACCATTGGTCTGATCCTTTCTTTTAAAAGCATGAGATTCTTTAATAATTCATTTTGGGAAGATTGGGGCCAAATGATTCCAGGTCATCCCAGAGGCGGGTTGGGAATGTTGTCAAATAGATGCAATTCAGTTAAGTACTAACTACCCACTCCAGTATTGTTGGGCTTCCCTTGTGGCTCAGCTGGTAAAGAATCTGCCTGCAATTCTGGAGACCTGGGTTTGATCCCAGGTCGGTTTGGGAGGATCCCCTGGAGAAAGGAAAGGCTACCCACTCCAGTATTCTGGCCTGGAGAATTCTATGGACCATATAGTCCATGAGGTTGCAGGCAGTCGAACACAACTGAGCGACTTTCACTTTAAGTATTAACAAGTTGCTAAACAAAACTACAGTGATAATGAGAGATTTGTATGCCTAATTTAAGCAGAACTATAAAGTATAGAATTATTAATATTTAGTCCTTTTAAAAATAATTTTTATTTGTTTATTTTTGTCTGTGCTATGTATTTTTGCTATTCTGGCTTTTCTCTCGTTACAGCGAGCAGGGGCTACTCTCTAGTTGTGGTGCCTGGACTTCTCATTGCCATGGCTTCTCTTGCAGAGCATGGGCTCTAGAGTGGGCTTCAGTAGTTGTGGCAGGTGGGCTCAGTAGTTGCGACTCTCCGACTGTAAAGCACAGATTCAATAGTTGTGGCCCATGGACTCTGCAGTATGTGGGATCTTCCTGGACCACATACAGACAGGATCAAACCCCTGTCTCCTGCATTGGCAGGTGGATTTTTTACCACTAAGCCACCAGGGAAGCTGTGGTTAGTCCTTTTAAAGAATAGTTTAAAACATTCCTAAGTATAATTTGAGGATTTTATTTTTTGCTTTTAGCTTTATGAATTTAAAATGTGAAGAGTTGTAGATATGCTGAACATTTTTTTTTTTAGTGCAATGGAGGTTTTCAACTTAGGGCTTTCCTTGGTGGATCCGAGATGCAGGTTTGATCCCTGGGTCAGGAAGATACCCTGGAGAAGAAAATAGCAACTCATTCCAGTATTCTTGCCTGAAAAATCCCATGGACAGAGGAGCCTGGCAGCTCGTCCAAAGGGTCACAAAGTCGGACACAACGGAGCACACACAAGATTTTCAACTTACCCACTAAATGCTATTTACTCATGAAATAAAAATATGAAATAATGTATTCTTTAAAATATTTTGTGGATTATGAAGCCATCTGCTAAATTGATTAATCTCTCTGCCTCAGTTTCCCCTCTGCAAAATGGGACATCATAATATCCACTTCACAACTGAAGTGACTTAGCAGCAGCAGTAGCAGGGTTGTGGTGAGGAGTAAATGAGCTAAATTATGTAGCATACCTAACATCAGAAGTATGAAACTAATATTGGCCATTCAATTTATACATAAAGAATAGAATTATTGATGAGGTTGTAAAAGCTGAAAAATTTGTTAATGTGGTGTATTACATTGATTGATTTGCGGATATTGAAGAATCCTTGCATCCCTGGGATAAAGCCCACTTGGTCATGGTGTATGATCTTTTTAATGTGTTGTTGGATTCTGATTGCTAGAATTTTATTTAGGATTTTTGCATCTATGTTCATCAGTGATATTGGCCTGTAGTTTTCTTTTTTTGTGGGATCTTTGTCAGGTGGTTTTAAAATTATTAAATTAAAAATTAAAAAAAATAAATAAAGTGAAAATAATGGCTGTTATTTTTCTGGCATTACTAAGATAAACCGAAAAATAACAAAGAAAAATGCCTTACAAAAAAAAGCTGAAAAATAACTAAATTCAAAGATGATTTGTACTGAGTTCATTTATGAAAGACCCCAAAAGGAAGGATGATGCCTTTTGACATATGTACTGCTTTTTAAGTTAACTAGGTGAGAGAGGATATAGGAATCTCCTCCCTATCCCTGTGATTTAGCAGAGTAAATCATCTGCTTTTTTCTTCCTTTTAAACATTTAGTAAGATATTTGTCAGTCTGGGAAACAGTAATTGTTTGATTGATTGCTACATACTAGGTAGATGCTAAGATTTCAAAGGTGAATGAGACAACATTCTGTTTGGAGGGGTGTGAATGGAGAAGGGTGAAGAAGTGAGAATGACCTATTCTTATAAAACTTAATTCTTTATAAACTGTGTTAAAGAGCTTCCCTGGTGGTTTAGTGGTAAAGAATCTGCCTGCCAGTATAGGAGACAAAGTTCCAGCCCTGACCCAGGAGGATCCCACATGCTGAGGAGCATCTAAGCCCTTGCACTACAACTACTCAGCCTGTACTCTAGAGCTTGGGAGCCGTAGCTACTGAGCCTGCATGCTGCAGCTACTGAAGCCCACTCTAGAGCCCATGCTCTGCTCTAGAGGCCACTACAAGGAGAAGCCTGCACACTGTAACTAGAGTAGCCTCTGCTCGTCACAACTAGAGAAAAGCCTGCACAGCAATGAAGACCTAGCACAGTCAAAAATAAAATTATTTTTAAAAATTGTGTTAAATGCTGCTGCTGCTGCTGCTGCTGCTGCTAAGTTGCTTCAGTCGTGTCCAACTCTGTGCGACCCCAGAGATGGCAGCCCACCAGACTCCCCCGTCCCTGGGATTCTCCAGGCAAGAACACTGGAGCGGTTGCCATTTCCTTCTCCAATGCATGAAAGTGAAAAGTCAAAGTGAAGTCGCTCAGTCGTGTCCGACTCTTAGCGACCCCGTGGACTACAGCCCACCAGGCTCCTCCATCCATGGGGTTATCCAGGCAAGAATACTGGAGTGGGGTGCTACACTAGTAGAATTTTAAATTAAAAAAATTATGTGATACGGGAGAGTACAAATTAACTTAATAAAAAATATGTAAAATTAATGTGAAAAAATGAAAACGTTTTAAAAGAATATAAAGGATTTTTTAAGAGATAAATACATTCAATAAGCAGTGGGGTGAGCCTTTTCTAGAGCTTAAAAAATCGCATGCATGGTTCATTTGGAAGGATGAATTCAGTAGTTGAAAAAACTTTGAAAAAGAACAGTAGTTGGAAGACCGTAGAAATGGGGAGGGTATATGACATTTGACCCTCCAGATAGTAACATATCAGAAGGTTAAAGGTATTTAGGGAGCATGGCATTTGTGTTAAAATAGACAAAACAAGTGTTTAGAGCAGAACAGTAAGTTCAGAAACAGACCTGGGTATGTTGGGAATTTAGAATGTGATAAAAATAACATTTAAAAATCAACGAGATGCCACAAATTGGGAGCCCACACGCTGTAACTGCTGGGCCTATGCTCTGCAACAACAGAATCCCGTGCACTGCAGTTGGAGAAAAGCCTGCATGCTGCCTCACAGAGCCCGTACACTACAGTGAAGATCCAGTGCAGCCACAATAATAAATAATAAATAAAAATTTTTAAAAATCTGGATGAGAAGGATGGAGTATTCAGTGAGTGGTCCTGCAATAGTAGGCTGTTTTGGAGGAAAATATATAAAGATTGCTAATTTAGACTATGCTCAAATAATCATGAGATTATAGAGTATGCATCAGTTCAGTTCAGTTGCTCAGTTGTATCCAACTCTTTGCGACCCCATGAGCTGCAGCACGCCAGGCCTCCCTGTCCAACACCGACTCCTGGAGCCTACTCAAACTCATATCCATTGAGTCGGTGATGCCATCCAACCATCTCATCCTCTGTCATCCCCTTCTCCTGCCCTCAGTCTTTCCCAGTATCAGGGTCTTTTCAAATGAGTCAGCTCTTCGCATCAGGTGGCCAAGGTATTGGAGTTTCAGCTTCAACATCAGACCTTCCAATGAACACCCAGGACTGATCTCCTTTTGGATGGACTGGTTGGATCTCTTTGCAGTCCAAGGGACTCTCAAGAGTCCTCCAACACCACAGTTCAAAAGCATCAATTCTTCTGCGCTCGGCTTTCTTTATAGTCCCAACTCTCGCATCCATACGTGACTACTGGAAAAACCATAGGCTTGACTAGATGGACCTTTGTTGGCAAAGTAATGTCTCTGTTTCTTAATATGCTAAATCAGTATGCATAATACTGAATTAACTAGACTTTTTTTTTTTTTCTTGACTGTGCCACGCAGCATGCAGAATCTTAGTTCCTCAACCACGTTAGGACTTGTGCCCCCTATAGTGGACCACCAAGGAATTCCCAGTTACACTTTTCATTCTTTAGAATATACTGAGTGGTTCTTAAAATAATCCAAACACTCATGGCTGATAGACTACTCTCTAGTATACCTTGCCTTCTGCAATCAGTAGTTGAATTTATACTTTCAGGGATCAGTGTGTTCTAAACCTGCCAGTTATATTTATTGTAACCTAATTAAATATTATATAAACCAATGAAATATATAAAAAGAGTTGTTTTTAAGAAAGTTAAGTTGAAGATCCTGAAAGAATTGGATACATACGAGTCCCTTCCTCCCTTTTTCTTACTAGTCCCCCACTTTCTTACTAGTTTTGGGCACTTAATCCTTTAAAAGATTAAGGGAAAGAACCATAAAAGTCTTACTAATCCTTCTGTGCTCAATTGTTTCACAGATGTCTAAGTTATTGAAATTAAAATCATAGATATGTATTAGGGACATGATGATCTATGCAGGAAAGAAGATGTGAAGCATTAATTAGCGTATCTGTACTTAAAGAAAATGCTGTGTATGAAAGTAAATGGGTTTAAGTAAAAAATATTTAAGTTACATATATATATATATTTATTTTGATTACCTGGTTTACTGTGTTTTTTCATGTAACCAACCAGGCCTGGGTCCTGTTTGTGTTGGATAAAAGTTTTTACCTGTCCCTGGAAGAAATAGACGTAGTGCTTTTATATGCTTAGGCTAAAGAAAACCTTTCTGCCTTGATGTCTATGAGGACTGTTGTCTTCAATGGTCATCAGACAATTTCTATGAAGAGCCAGAGAGTAAACATTCTAGATTTTGCAGTCCAAAAAGCAAAATTGAGGCTCTTATGTGGGTACTTTATAACCAGAGAGAAAATACATTTCCACAAATTTATTACTGATGAAACTCAAATATAGTAGTAGTAATGATAATTACTGTTACTACTGAGTACACTTTTTGTAATATATGTACGCTAATGAGAAAAATGGTGATACATTTTCTTAATTGGGGTTCAGAGTTAGTGTTTCCTGTCATCAGAATTGATTGCAAATGTTCATCTCTTATTGCTGATCTATAATGAGATTTTACAAATTTCATCTTTGGAAATATCTTCACACAGATATATAGCCAATTGAAATCAGCCCACAAGCGTATGGTTTTAATTGAGCATATTAATCCATTGGGAAACATTTGTAGAATTATATTGTAGTTTTCTCTTAGTATTTGCCTTTTAGTGTATCATTGCATTGTAGATTAATTACTTCCAATTGAAGGTTAGATGTGAGTGCCATAATTGCACTGTTAAATAGATTTTGAGACATGGAAATATTCTTTGCACTTGCCTTAAAGTCTTAAAGATGCTTCCAAAATTATAATTTAATCTAAAATATGTATTCACTGCAAATTTATTGAGAATTGAGATCTCACTTTTTGTTTTAACTTTTTGACAGCACTGGAAGTATATAAAACAGCTTGACATTACTTACGATTTGAATAATAGTTTTTGTCTAAATGAATTAACTACAGTTTAGATTTCATATGTAAGTCCAGTTCTGCCCTATAATGTTAGGTTGATTTTATTAAATATTATAAAACCTGCGACAGAAGCTAAGTTTCAAAGCCATCAGTGATAATAGTGACTGAAAAGGTCTTAGTGTTCTGAAACTGGAATCTCAGCCCCGAGCTTTAAAAAAATTTTATCACAGTAAAACTTTACAGTTGCTAAGCCATAACTACATGAGCAGGCAAGACAGGTTATGCTGCTTCTGTTGCTGACTGTGATTTAGCCCATGATAGCGAATTAGGTTCACCATTGACACTATTGGTTCCTTCAGTAACATGCTGCTGCTGCTGCAAGGTCACTTCAGTCGTGTCCGACTCTGCACGACCCCATAGACGGCAGCCCACCAGGCTCCCCGTCCCTGGGATTCTCCAGGCAAGAACACTGGGGTGGGTTGCCATTTCCTTCTCTAATGCATGCAAGTGAAAAGTGAAAGTGAAGTTGCTCAGTCGTGTCCGACTCTTAGCGACCCCGTGGACTGCAGCCCACCAGGCTCCTCCATCCATGGGATTTTCCAGGCAAGAGTACTGGAGTGGGGTGCCATTGCCTTCTCCGAGTAACATGATAAATTTAGATATTTTCCAGAGTACCTGCTGATGAAAAATAATAAACAACCACCTTATATCTTCACAAGCTTTCTAAGTTATACAACTAAGCCTTTTTCTACTCCATATATATTTTTACACACATCATCAGTTATAACTCATCTTTCTATTTCAGCTTGTTCCAAATTAGTATTTTCTTAGTTTCTCACCACACAGACTATTAACAGAAGCTAATTCTTCAAATACTTTAAACTTGGCATTAATTCCTTGAGTAAACAACAGCAACTGAGCTGTATTAGTAACATCTAATTCATCAACGGACAGGATAATTTACTTGAAATCATTTGCCTTAAAAAAAGATGACAAATTTTATTCCCATTGTCTTCAACCTTTGGAGCAGCTGGTTTTGCTGAAAGGCTAATAATAATCTCAAGCTTAGTTTCTCTGAATACATTTCTTGAGCTCCGGCAGTCAAGCATTATTTTATTTTGCTTTTATTTTTGGTCATGCCAGTTGGCTTGCAGAACCTTAGTTTCCCGACCAGGAATCAAACCAGGACCCCAGCAGTGGAAGCACAGAATCCTAACCACCAGACCACCAGGGAACTCCTAGGTGCTTTTTACTCACTCAAAATTAGCAAATTACTTTCCTTGCTTGGCTAATTAATGAGCTTCTTGGAAATTTACTTTTGTTGCAGCGTAATTTTTTTTTTTATATACTCCTTCCCTTTCTTTCTTCCAGAAATTCTGCTGTGATGAGATATTCTACTTCAGATTTTCTACTTTTTTTGACCGTTGCTTTCCTGTTAATTGGGAATATTGAGATGACTACTTAGTCTGGTAATGTTTATATATATTGACTTCTTCTACCACAAGCTGTAGTGTCATTGCATAATAAACAATGTTTTCTTATCTGACTTGATAGCAAAATAATCCACACTGTCCACTGCACGTCGAAAAGAGTCAACTTTTCTCTTTTCTCGTTTTAACTTGACAGCTATGTACTGGTAATTAAAAAAAGAAAAAAAAAACTATCACAGTATGCCAATATGGGTGTGTGACACTCAAAATGCTGTTGACTTGTAACTTGGTCACTGTGATTTGTGGTACACTGAACAGCAGTGTGAAGCTCTGAGCACCACATATACAAGGAACTACTTGATTCTGCTGTTGTAATGATGAAGCTAGCCATACATAGCCAACATGTAAATGAATGAGTACAACTGCATTTGATATTATTTGTGGACACTGGAGTTTGAATTTCATATAGTTTTCATATCATGAAATAGTACTGTATTTTTTTAAACATTAAAAAATGTAAAAATGTTTATTAACTTGCAGATCTTATCAGATAGTTCACTCATCTTTATTTAAGGTAAAGCATTACACATGGCCAAAATCAAGAAGGAAAAGGTTGCATAAAATGTGACTGCTTGAAAAGATAATATAAGCAAAACTAGATGATGAACTGCAAATTTTTGCAACAGTGTGTCAGGAAAGGGTTAATAATATCATCCTAGTATGAAGGAGTAGCTACAGAAAAGAAACAGACCAATACTCTATTAGAAAAATGGGCAAAGGTGGTTTACCAAATAAATACAAATGTCAGTAACTGTGTGAACTATTGATCCAATACTGAACCAGTATTGGAAGGCAAATGAAAACATGACAGGCTTTCACTTTTCACTTAATACAACTTGAATATTGCTTGAGACTTTTACAGGAAGCAAATACTACTACATTTTTCAATGTTTAAAAACCAGCAAGCCAGTAAACAAAAATTTTCTTATAATTTTTGAATTGCTGCTTGTTTTTCTGGTCTCTAAGTTTTCTTAACATGACCAACGATAATGTTTACTAACAGTTACCAACCGCTTCCTGGGTTGCCAGGCATAGCACCAAACACTTCACATGTCAACTCTGTAATCTTTGATTCACCTCATGCAGGATAGATACTGTTAAGAGCATGGGAAAGAGGAGCCGGGGAAGGTTAAATAATTTGTTCAGAGCCACATAGGGAGTGAGGGAGGCAGGGTTGTGAGCCCAACAAATCTGCCTACAGAGATACCTTCTTTACCACCAAGCCATGCTGATGGTGTCACTTGACTCTGCTGATAAGAAATCTCCGCATTTGTAAACAACTGCATAGTATGTGGTAATAATTCTTTTCTGTTTTCTCCGTAGTGATTATCGTGCTCTGAAATTACCTTGTCCGTCTACTACTTGTTTATTTGTTCATCACTTGAGTCTCATTTACCACACTATTAAAACAGAAGTTGCTTGTGATAGGTGCTGGTGAAACATCCATGATTAAGGCCCTATAGTAAAAGAATATTTATACCTGTATCTGACACACAGTAGGAACTCCAGAAATATTTGTCTAACAAGTTAAAGTTAAGGACAAATTGTGGCAACTGAAACTTTCCTTATATCCCCTTCTGTCCCTCAGAAAGTATTAACAAGGTTTACAAGTGAAAGCATATTTAACATCAGTTAATATTAAGGTATCGCATGGACCATAGCCTTGTCTAACTCAGTGAAACTATGAGCCATGCCGTGTAGGGCCACCCAAGACGAACGGGTCATGGTGGAGAGTTCTGACAAAATGTGGTCCACTGGAGAAAGGAATGGCAAACCACTTCAGTATTCCTGCCTTGAGAACCCCATGAACAATATGAAAAGACAAAAAGATAGGACACTGAAAGATGAACTCCCCAGGTCAGTAGGTGCTACTGGAGATCAGTGGAGAAATAACTCCAGAAATAATGAAGAGACAGAGCCATAGCAAAAACAACACCCAGTTGTGAATGTGACTGGTGATGGAAGCAAGATCTGATGCTGTAAAGAGCAATATTGCATAGGAACCTGGAATGTTAGGTCCATGAATCAAGGCAAATTGCAGTTGATCAAACAGGAGATGGCAAGAGTGAACGTCAACATTTTAGGAATCAGCGAACTAAAATGGACTGGAATGGGTGAATTTAACACAGATAACCATTATATCTACTACTGTGGGCAAGAATCCCTTAGAAGAAATCGAATAGCCATCACAGTCAACAAAAGAGTCCGAAATGCAGTACTTGGATGCAGTCTCAAAAACGACAGAATGACCTCTGTTCGTTTCCAAGGAAAACCGTTCACTATCACGGTAATCCAAGTCTATGCCCTGACCAGTAATGCTGAAGAAGCTGAAGTTGAACTGTTCTCTGAAGACCTACAAGACCTTCTAGAATTAACATCCAAAAAAGATGTCCTTTTCCTTATAGAGGACTGGAATCCAAAAGTAGGAAGTGAAGAAACACCTGGAGTAACAGGCAAATTTGGCCTTGGAGTAAAGGGCAAAGGCTAATAGAGTTTTGCCAAGAGAACACACTGGTCATAGCAAACACCCTCTTCCAATAACACAAGAGAAGACTCTACACATGGACATCACCAGATGGTCAACACTGAAATCAAATTGATTATATTCTTTGCGCCAAAGATGGAGAAGCTCTGTATAGTCAGCAAAAACAAGACCGGGAGCTGACTGTGGTTCAGATCATGAACTCCTTATTGCCAAATTCAGACTTAAATTGAAGAAAGTAGGGAAAACCACCAGACCATTCAGGTATGACCTAAATCAAATCCCTTATGATTATACAGTGGAAGTGAGAAATAGATTTAAGGGACTAGATCTGATAGACAAACTGCCTGATGAACTATGGACTGAGGTTCGTGACATTGTATAGGAGACAGGGAGCACGACCATCCCCAAGGGGAAAAAAAAATGCAAAAAGGCAGAGAGGCTGTGTGAGGAGGCCTTACAAATAGCTGTGAAAAGAAGCAAAAAACAAAGCAGAAAAGGAAAGATATACCCATTTGAATGCAGAGTTCCAAAGAATAGCAAGGAGAGATAAGAAAGCTTCCTCAGTGATCACTGCAAAGAAATAGACTAGAGATGTCTTCAAGAAAATTAAAGATACCAAGGGAACATTTATTGCACAGTTGGACTCAGTAAAGGACAGAAATTGTAGGGACCTGACAGAAGCAGAAGAAATTAAGAAGAGGTGGCAAGAATGCACAGAAGAACTGTACAAAAAGATCTTCACGACCAAGATAATCACGATGGTGTGATCACTCACCTAGAGCCAGACATCCTGGAATGTGAAGTCAAGTGGGCCTTAGGAAGCATGACTACAAACAAAGCTAGTGGAGGTGATGGAATTCCAGTTGAGCTATTTCAAATCCTGAAAGATGATGCTGTGAAAGTGCTGCACTCAGTATGCCAGCAAATTTGGAAAACTCAGCAATGGCCACAAGACTGGAAAAGGTCAGTTTTCATTCCGATCCCAAAGAAAGGCAATGCTAAAGAATGCTCAAACTACCACACAGTTGCACTCATCTCACATGCCAGTAAAGTAATGCTCAAAATTCTCCAAGCCATGTTTCAGCAGTACGTGAACTGTGAACTTCCAGATGTTCAAGCTGGTTTTAGAAAAGGCGGAGGAACCAGAGATCAAATTGCCAACATCCGCCGGGTTATGGAAAAAGCAAGAGAGTTCCAGAAAAACATCTATATCTGCTTTATTGACTATGCCAAAGCCTTTGACTGTGTGGATCACAATAAACTGTGGAAAATTCTGAAAGAGATGAGAATAGAATACCAGATCACCTGACCTGCCTCCTGAGAAATCTGCAGGTCAGGAAGCAACAGTTAGAACTGCACATGGAACAATAGACTGGTTCCAAATAGGAAAAGGAGTACGTCAAGGCTGTATATTGTCACCCTGCTTATTTAACTTATATGCAGAGTACATCATGAGAAACGCTGGGCTGGAAGAAGCACAAGCTGGAATCAAGATTGCCGGGAGAAATATCAGATATGCAGATGATACCACCCTTATGGCAGAAAGTGAAGAGGAACTCAAAAGCCTCTTAAAAGTGAAAGAGGAGAGTGAAAAAGTTGGCTTAAAGCTCAATATTCAGAAAATGAAGATCATGGCATATGGTCCCATGACTTCATGGCAAATAGATGGGGAAACAGTGTCAGACTTTATTTTTTTGGGCTCCAGAATCACTGCAGATGGTGACTGCAGCCATGAAATTAAAAGACGCTTACTCCTTGGAAGGAGAGTTATGACCAACCTAGACAGCATATTAAAAAGCAGAGACATTACTTTGCCAGCAAAGGTCCGTCTAGTCAAGGCTATGATTTTTCCAGTAGTTATGTATGGATTTGAGAGGTGGACTATAAAGAAAGCTGAACGCCGAAGAATTGATGCTTTTGAACTGTGGTGTTGGAGAACACTCTTGCGAGTCCCTTGGACTGCAAGGAGATCCAACCAGTCCATCCTAAAGGGAGGTCAGTCCTGGGTGTTCATTGGAAGGTCTGATGCTGAAGCTGAAACTCCAATACTTTGGCCACCTGATGTGAAGAGCTGACTCATTTGAAAAACCCTGATACTAGGAAAGATTGAGGGCAGGAGGAAAAGGGGATGACAGAGGATGAGATGGTTGGATGGCATCACTGACTCAGTGGACGTGGATTTGGGTGGACTCTGGAGTTGGTGATGGACTGGGAGGCCTGGCATGCTGCGGTTCATGGGATCACAAAGAGTTGGACACAGCTGAGTGACTGAACTGAACTGAATGGTGTTTCTCAGAGAGCAGAAAGTTGTAATTTTGATGAAGTTCAAATTATCACTTGAAAAAATATCTATTTATTTATTTTGGCTGTGCTGGGTCTTTGTTGCTACCCGTGGGCTTTCTCTAGTTGCTGCGAGCTAGGGTGACTCTAGTTGCCGTGCAAGGGCTTCTCATTGTGATGACTTCCATTGTTGCAGGGCTTAGGCTCTAGGCATGCGGGCTTTAGTAGTGGTGGTGCATGGCTTCAGTAGTTGCTGCTTGTGGCCTCCAGAGTACAAGGTCATTAGTTGTGGCACATGGGCTCAATTGCCGCGAAGTGTGTAGGATCTTCCCAGACCGGGGATCGAACCAGTGTCCTTGTATTGCAAGGTGAATTCTTAACCACTGAACCACCAGGGAAGCCACAGATTAATTACTTTTTTAATGATTCATGCTTTTTGTGTCCAATCTAAGAAGTCTTCATCTATCTTTGGTTGACAGAACCCTAAAAAGACCCCTGATGACCCACACTTGTGTAGAATTTCTTCTCTTGAATGTGTACTGTACCTGTGAATTTGCTGAAATTTTATTTCAGTGCTTAATGTTACACTATGTTACAAAAGAGATATTAAAGATGTGATCAAGTTACTAATAAAGCGACTTTGAGTCAGTAAAAAGGGAGATTATGCAGAAAGGCCTATCTTAAAATTTGGGTCCAGAGTCAGAGCAAGAAAGAGTCGGGTAAGTTAAAACATGAGAAGAATTGAATTAGAGGGAGATTTTTCCATTGCTGACTTTGAAGATGAAAGAGTCCATATGACAAGAATTGCAGATGACCTCTAGCAGCTGAGAATGGCCCTTGTGAGATAGGAGGGAAGCGGGCAGGGCCCAACTGTTAAAGAATGACACAGCCATTGAGGATATGACAAAAACTAGTTAGAACCAATTAAGCCCAAGATGGTGTAAGATGACTTACAGTAGACCTTGAACCTCATTATATGCTCATTATAATGTATTATGCTAAATAACACACCCAACCAGTACCAGGACAGATCGAAGGCTGGCCATAAAAGGCCAAAAAGTGGGCAGTGGCCCAATTCCTGGAAATCCCTACTCCTCCCCCCCCAATAGTTGGTGTTACCTAGCCCATAAAAACTAACCACTCTTATCTCACCCTCACTTTCTGTCTATGGAATGTGTATCTCCTAGGACCTTGTAGCCTTCTGATAACAAGCCCATATTCTATCTGTGGGGTGTGATTCTCCCTGAATAAATCTGTTTTCACTCTGCTTCTGACTTACTGTTAAATTCTTCCCTGTACAAAGCCAAGGACTCTCACTTAGCGCCTATCCCAGTGACTCTCCCCTAAGACCTAGGATGTAACCATTCTCTCATGCCCCCTTCTGCCACAGTTGAATAAGAAGTAACAAAGAAATAGGGCCCATTGTCCTACAGCTGCAAGGAACTGAATTCTACCACAATTATGTGCACTTGAAAGAGGTTTATTTGAAGATAAAAAAAGATAAGATTGTGTGCTTTAAAGATTGAGTTTAATATATGGAAATATTGGGTGTCATCCAAAATATAAAATTACTTTTACATATTCATTTATTAATTTTCAGTTTTAAATGGCAGCTTCCTCTTTTAAAAAACATCAGGAGCGTGGTTTTCTTGTCTGTTTCCTGAGGAAGCAAAAAGGCAGAAACTTGGTGAATAGCAAGACCAGTGGTTGCTATAGTAAGCATGGGACTTCCTGACAGTGGCTCTATTAACAGTAGGAAATGGAACCATGGGAGTATTCTAATTTGCCATAAGATTTTGTTTCCCATCTTTAGAGTAAGAGGTTCTGCTATATACAAGGAATTGACTCTTCCAGTTTATTTAGTCAGACAGTGATTAGAAAGCCTCACTGTCTGTGTACATTGCACCATACTTAGGAGTTTTGTAATTATATGACAAGTATGATACATTTCAAATAGAGCTTTGAAACTTTCCTTCTGAAGGAAGCTTTTCCTCCAGTGGATATTGATGTACCTTGGTTATAGGCCCTATTCAACCAGTGGTGAGAGCATAGATTTTGGAATCATGTGTGCCTGGGTTGGAGAAGGAAACCGCAACCCACTCCAGTATTCTGCCTGAAAAATTCCATGGACAGAGGCGCCTGTTGGGCTATAGTCCATAGCGTGGCAGTGTCAGACATGACTTAGCGACTAAAGCAGCATACCTCAGTTTGAGTCTTAGTCTTGTCACCTACTAGTTGTTTGACTATGGACAAGTTATTTAACTGTTCTGTGCCACAGTTTCTTCATCTGCAAAATGAAGCATCTATTTTCTGTGCTTTGAAGATATGTTAAACACTGTGCATCATATGCCTTGATACAGTGCCTAACACATACTAAGCATTAACAAATGGTTATTATTACAATCTTTGTTGAGCTGCTGTTTTTTTAGATGTGTCTGGTTATGTCTTTTTTTTTTTTTTTTTTTTTTACTATGCCTTGTTTTTCTTTCTTTAATTGAATGACTTTGAAGATGTGATTACGGTTGAACGTGCCACTTAGAAAGGAGAGATGTGTAGAAGGCATAAAGGCTGCTCATAGACCCAACTGTAGTGGTAGCTAGCCACTGTATTGGCATCTCAAATTCATTGTTTCAAGACCCATACAGCATTTCAAGGCTTTGGAAAGCACAAAAAGCACCCAGAAAACAAATGGAGCAGTTACTGAAGCATTGAATAAAGATCATTACTATTTGTACTTAATAAACATGTTCCACGTTTGCCTGAGCCTTTAGATAATGCATTTTAAAATTGGCTGTGTTTTTCTTTTTCCTTTAAATGTTACTGTTAAGTTCAAGAATGAGCCAAACTAAAAAGAATAGACATGTTTCTTACCTTCAAGGATCATCTTAGAACAGACATGTTTCTTACCTTCAAGGATCTTACTGTCAGTTGAAGGAGGCCATAAACAGTTAGAATAGTGTGTGACAAGTACTTTACTAGAGGTAAGGACTGACTCTCCTGACTAAGGGAGAAGAAGGAGTTGGGACACCTAGGATCTCTGGCTTTGGTAAAGGGGAGACCAGAGGTTGCAAACTGATAGTTTTTGCATAGCCCACAAACTAAGAGTTGTTTTAACGTCCTTAAATGGTTGGGAAAAGTCAAATCAAAAGAAGAATGATATTTTATGACATATGGATATTATATAAAATTCAAATTTTAGTTTTCTGAAATGAAATTGAACTATAGCTACAGTTAACCTTTTGTCTGTTGCAGCTTTTATGCTAAAACAGCAGAGCTGAGTAACTGTGACAGAGGCTGTATGACCTCCAAAGCCAAATGTTTACTGTGTGGCTCTTCACAGAAAAAGTTTGCTGATTCCTGGGATAGATGGTGATTTTTATCTACTATTGTTCAGTCACTAAGTTGTGTGCAACTCTTACGACACCATGGACTACAGCACACAAGTCTTTCCTGTCCTTTACTGTGTCCTGGATTTGCTCAAATTCATGTCCATTGAGGTGGTGATGCCATCCAGCCATCTCATCCTCTGGCACCCTCTTCTCCTCTTGCCCTTAGTCTTTCTCAGCATCAGGGTCTTTTCCAGTGAGTTGGCTTTTCACATCAGGTGGCCAAAGTACTGGAGCTTAAGCATTGTTCCTTCCAATAAATATTCAGGGTTGATTTCCTTTAGGATTGACTGGTTTGGTCTCCATGCTCCTGGACTCGTGACCAGGGGATAGTCAAGAGTCTTTTCCAGCACTACAGTTTGAAAGCATCAATTTTTCAGTGCTTAGCCTCTTTAAAGTCCAACTCTCACATCCATACATGACTACTGGAAAAACCATAGCTTTAACTATATGGACCTTTGTTGGCAAATTGATGTCTTTGCTTTATAATATGCTTAGACTGGGTTTGTCATAGCTTTTCTTCCATGGAGCAAGTATCACCATGATCTTAGTTTTTTAAATGTTGAATTCATCGCCATGATCTTAGTTTTTTGAATGTTGAATTTTAAGCCAGCCTTTTCATTCTCCTCTTTCACCTTCATCAAGAGGCTCTTTAGTTCCTCTTTGCTTTCTGCTATTAGGGTGGTATCACCTGTATATCTGAGCTGCTTGATATTTCTCCCAGTAATGTTGATGCCAGCTTGTTGATTCTGGTTGAGTAATGATGGGACTTGCGGCAGTGGTCAGATTCACAATTTGGTGGTATAAATAAGGATTGTGAAATCTTCTTTGAAGATTGTTTTTGACTGTTTATCAAGAGGAGTTCCTGTGGAGACAAAGTGAGAGTGTATGTCAAAGGGTATGAAGTAGAGGAGGAGGGACACTAAGTGTACTATTGAGAAGATTGGCAGGGAAGGAAAGGAGAGAAAGTGATAGCTGGGAATGAAAGGCATTAGAGATTTCATTTGAAAGGTTCATGCACTGAGGGAGTCAGCACTTGCTAACTGCCTGGAATGTTGGTATTAGATGCCACCATTCAATTTTTCATAGAAAGAGATACATTTTGAACAGTTTTGGGATAATCTTACTTTACCCTTTCTGGAATTGTATGTTTAATGTGGTTCCTACATTTAGACATATTACCCCTTTAGCTGGAAAGAGAAATGGACATCAGTCAGTTCAGTTCAGTCGCTCAATCGTGTCCAACTCTTTGCGACCCCATGAATTGCAGCACGCCAGGCCTCCCTGTCCATCACCAACTCCCAGAGTTCACCCAAACTCACGTCCATCGAGTCAGTGATGCCATCCAGCCATCTCATCCTCTGTCATCCCCTTCGCCTCCTGCCCCCAATCCCTCCCAGCATCAGAGTCTTTTCCAATGAGTCAACTCTTTGCATGAGGTGGCCAAAGTATTGGAGTTGCAGCTTTAGCATCAGTCCTTCCAAAGAACACCCAGGACTGATCTCCTTTAGAATGGACTGGTTGGATCTCCTTGCAGTCCAAGGGACTCTCAAGAGTCTTCTCCAACACCACAGTTCAAAAGCATCAATTCTTTGGCGCTCAGCTTTCTTCACAGTCCCAACTCTCACATCCATACATGATCACTGGAAAAACCATAGCCTTGACTAGATGGACCTTTGTTGGCAAAGTAATGTCTCTGCTTTTGAATACGCTATCTAGGTTGGTCATAGCTTTCCTTCCAAGGAGTAAGCGTCTTTTAATTTCATGGCTGCAGTCACCATCAGTAGTGATTTTGGAGCCCCCCAAATAAAGTCTGACACTGTTTCCACTGTTTCACCATCTGTTTCCCATGAAGTGATGGGACCAGATGCCATGATCTTAGTTTTCTGAATGTTGAGCTTTAAGCCAACTTTTTCACTCTTCTCTTTCACTTTCATCAAGAGGCTTTTTAGTTCCTCTTCACTTTGTGCCATAAGGGTGGTGCCATCTGCATATCTGAGATTATTGATACTTCTCCCAGTAATCTTGATTCCAGCTTGTGCTTCCTCCAGCCCAGTGTTTCTCATGATGTACTCTGCATATAAGTTAAATAAGCAGGGTGACAATATACAGCCTTGACATACTCCTTTTCCTATTTGGAACCAGTCTGTTGTTCCATGTCCGGTTCTAACTGTTGCTTCCTGACCTGCATACAGATTTCTCAGGAGGCAGGTCAGGTGGTCTGGGATTCCCATCTCTTTCAGAATTTTCCACAGTTTGTTGTGATCCACACAGTCAAAGGCTTTGGCATAGTCAATAAAGCAGAAATAGATGTTTTTCTGGAACTCTCTTGCTTTTTCAATGATCCAGTGGATGTTGGCAATTTGATCTCTGATTCCTATGCCTTTTCTAAAACCAGCTTGAACATCTGGAAGTTCACAGTTCACGTATTGCTGAAGCCTGGCTTGGAGAATTTTGAGCATTACTTTACTAGCGTGTGAGATGAGTGCAGTTGTGTGGTAGTTTGAGCGTTCTTTGGACATAGGCATTGAGAAACAAGGCCAACAAATGTTCTTCCCTCATCCTATCTGGGGCATTGATCTCATCTATGAAAACATGAGGGTGAATGAACAGGCTCCACTGTCTCTTCTGAAAGTCTTTATAAACAAATGAGGAACCTATGAAAAGTCTATGAAGCCCAGTGCCTGATCTTTTAGTTCCTTGGTACCTGGGCATATGCTTTTTTTTTTTAAGAACACCAGCAATTTGTTTATGACTCACTAATTAGTCATAATTTTGTACAAAATTACAAAATACACCATTTTATCCTACCATTAGAATATTTCCTTAGGAGCAGAATTAGGTATGGCATCTTCTAATGGTTTTATTATTAATTTGTATAAGTAATTAATAGATGGTGGTTAAGGAATGCTTCCCTGGTGGCTCAGATGGTGAAGAATCTGCCTGTAGTGCAGGGGAGCCAATTCAGTCCCTGGGTTGGGAAGATCCCCTGGAGAAGGAAATGGCTACCCACTCCAGTATTCTTGCTTGGAGAATTCCATGGACAGAGGAACTTGGCGGGCTACCGTCCATGGGGTCACACAGAGTTGGACATGACTGAGCAACTAACACTAATAAGGAATACATAAATAGTACAGAGGTCTCACCATTGTTAACATTTTAGTTTATTTAATTGGGAGTTGTATTTTTCCCCAGTGGTTTTTGTCACTCCATCAGTGTAAATAGTATACTTAATATATGTGCCAATTGGGTTCTCCAGGAATTAGATTGAGATGGAGTAGGAGAGCAAGGGGCTTTTTGAGGAGTAATGCCTGTGAAGTGGCAGAACAGATTAGGTTGGGCATGGGAGGCTGTCAGAATGCAGTGCACACCTGACAAAATCTGTCAGCCCAGATTGCCAAATTGACTGGTTGGAAAGGTGTAGGCCATTGTACCACCCCACCTTGTCCACTCATTGGCCAGGGACAGTCCTGAGGAAAGGGTACCCTCTATTTGAAAGCTAAGGTGAATTCTAAAGGGATTAACAGCAGGAAGCTGTCAGCTAACCAGTCTCCACAACTAAGTAAGAAGTCCCTTCTTGAAGAGGGTTCTGAGCAGTAAAGCTTTGTGTCTGTCCTGCTCACATCAGTAGGGTGGCTACTATCAAACAAACCAGAAAACAAGTGTTGGTGAGGATGTGGGGAAATTAGAACATTGTGCACTGTTGGTGGGAATGTAAAGTGGTTTATAGCAGCTGTGGAAAATGGTTTGGAGATATTTTTAAAAATTAAACATATAATTACCACATGATTCAGTAATTCTGCTTCTGGTATATGCCCAAAAGAATCGAAAGCGATCCCAAAAGCTCAGCTTCCCTGTACACTGGTGCCAAAATTTTGGGTGAAGTAGTAAAGGGTAGCTTTGTTATTTTGCCAGGGAAAGAGGCCCATAGTGGGCTAATGCCCTTAAAACCATGTGTCCCAACTTGAGGAAGATAGTGAGAAGTTTTATAGTAATTGTTTAAAGAGGGCGTGATCAACTTGTGGACATTCTTCTGATGGGTTCAGTCAGTTCAGCTCAGTGATGTCCAACTCTTTGCAACCTCGTGGGCTGAAGCATGCCAGGCCTCCCTGTCCCATCACCAACTCCCGGAGTTTATTTAAACTCATGGCCATTGAGTTGGTGATGCCTTCCAACCATCTCATCCTCTGTCATCCCCTTCTCTTGACTTCAGCCTTTCCCAGCATCAGGGTCTTTTCCATTGAGTCAGTACTTTGCATCAGTGGCCAAAGTATTGGAGTTTAAGCTTCAGCATCAGTCCTTCCAATGAATATTCAGGACTGATTTCCTTTAGGATGGACTGGTTGTATCTCCTTGCAGTCCAAGGGACTCTCAAGAGTCTTCTCCAACACCACAGTTCAAAAGCATCAGTTCTTCAGCGCTCAGCTTTCTTTATAGTCCCACTCTTACATCCAAACATGACTACTGGAAAAACCATAGCCTTGACTAGACAGACCTTTGTTGGCAAAGTAGTGTCTCTGCTTTTTAATATGTTGTCTAGGTTTGTCATAGCTTTTCTTCGTAAGAGCAAGCGTCTTTTAATTTCACAGTTGCAATAACCATCTGCAGTGATTTTTGGAGCCCCCGAAAATAGTCTCTCACTGTTTCCATTGTTACCCCATCTATTTGCCATGAAGTCATGGGACCATATGCCGTGATCTTAGTTTTCTGAATGTTGAGTTTTAAGCCAACTTTTTCACTCTTCTTTTTCACTTTCATCAAGAGGCTCTTAAGTTCTTCTTTGCTTTCTGCCATAAGGGTGGTGTCATCTGCATATCTGAGGTTGTTGATATTTCTCCCAGCAATCTTAGAGTCAGACATGACTGAGTGACTGGGCTGAACTGATCTTGATTCCAGCTTGTGCTTCATCCAGCCCAGCATTTCTCCTGATATACTCTGCATATAAGTTAAATAAGCAGGGTGACAATATGCAGCCTTGATGTACTCCTTTCCCTATTTTAAAACAGTCTGTAGTTCCATGTACAGTTCTAACTGTTGCTTCTTGACCTGCATACAGATTTCTCAGGAGGCAGGTAAGGTGGTCTGATATTCCCATCTCTTTAAGAATTTTCCACACAGTCAAAGGCTTTGGCATAGTCAACAAAGCAGAAGTAGATGTTTTACTGGAACTCTCTTGCTTTTTCAATGATCCAACAGATGTTGGCAGTTTGATCTCTGGTTCCTCTGGAAAAGGTCAGTTTTCATTCCTATCCCAAAGAAAGGCAATGCCAAAGAATGTTCAGACTACTGCACAATTGCACTCATCTCACACACTAGCAAAGTAAAAACGCTCAAAATTCTCCAAGCCAGGCTTCAATAGTACATGAACTGTGAACTTCCAGCTGTTGAAGCTGGAGTTAGAAAAGGCAGAGAATATTGAATGCAGACTCTATAGTGTTTTTCCAAGGGAGAAAACTGAGGCTTAAGGAGGTTTATAGATTTGGCTTGGGACACTTAGTTAGACACTTAGGTTGCAAAGGTTAGACCCGAGGGTGTTTTTGACCAGTGCTTGGGTTTTCAGCTTTGGCGTTTGGGGATAATTCTTTGTTTTGGAAGGGCCATCCTATGATTTGTTTATCAAAACTGTCTTCAGACATTGCCAAATGTCCCCTATCGGAATGTTATGGTACATAAATACCCCTACCATGGAATAATCCAGGTTTTTGGACAAGGGAGGAGTGTTCCATCCTATCTCCTACAGTAAGGACCTAAGATATCGTTGAATTCAGTTCTCATGAGCTTGTCAGTGATCTGAATTAACTATTTAAGATGAAGTTTTGTGCTGTGGCTCCTGGAATGTTCATTACAACTCTGTGAGACATCTTGGTAGAGTGTACCCTCTCCCCCAGAACAACCAGTGCTCTTTAAATAGGGCTGTTTCATCTTTCTAAAGGTTTTTTTTTTCTTTAGTTGCAGGTGGCACAACTGAAAAAATTTTTAATGGAATTCCAATGAGTGTTGATGGATGATGCAGTTCAAGTAGCTAAAGAGGTAAAACCTGAAGTACAAGGAAACATTTGTCACCCAAATTATTGTCTTCACAAAATATAGCTAAAATCAGATTTTCTCCCACTCCCATTTAATTTCCAAGCTATAAGAGTAGGTTTTTTTTTTTTTTTACAGACTATTTTTATTTATTTATTTATTTGGCTGTGTCGAGTCTGTGTTGCGGCATGCGGGCTCTTGAGTTGCAGCATAAGAACTCCTAGTTGTGGCCTGTGGGATCTAGCTTCTCCACTAGGGATTGAACCCAGGCCCCCTGCATTGGGAACACAGAGTCGTAGCCACTGGATCACTGGGGAAGTCCCAAGAGTAGGTTTTTTTTTTAATGTTTAAAAATATTATAATTTTCATCGGTTAAGACACTGGTTCTCAACCGGGTCATGAATCAGGATCACTTAAAGAGCTTTAAGAAATAAAAGACCAAAGTCTGTACCCTGCTGTCCTGCTCTGTTGAATCAAAGTTTCTGTGGGTAGAGCAGAGATGATCCTGATGTCAACTGTTTGCCTCTGCAAGGATCAAATTACAAGTTGTGACCGCTGACCTTCAACCCCACCCTGAAAGGATTCAGGGTGGAGATCAGGAATGAGGTACTCTGTGCTCTGGGAAAAACCTGCAGAACAGGCCTTCAGATAGTTAGATATTTTCAGAAGAAGATTTTATGAGCCCACTTCTTGCATCTCCTCATATCTAGAAAAGCACTAAAATCTTTCATGGTGACATGTGTTCCTCGTGACTAGCAGTCACCTTTATAAGACTGGCAGCAATGTTCTGCAGAAATGTGTGCTTGATTGCATGTATTCTGCCTTCACCAAAATCACATAATACGCTGACCTTCCTACCACCTCTTCAGAAGGGTTTCTCAGAGCTGTCTGAATTGCTGCCTCCTAGGTTATAGTTGGCATTTTGCTCCAAATAAAACTTAACTCACAACTCACATTGTGCATTTTTTTTTAGTTGAAATTGATATGGATCCTTGTTGAAGAGCTGATGCACTGAGAGTTTCAGAGAATTCAGTACTCAGTCTGTGTAGCATTAAACAACAATTTGTATTAAAAAGGAAAAGCAGAATTTCATTATCAACTTACCCATCATTCTAAGTTTTAAACAGCACCAACACTACAGTTTTGGAAAATCATTGAGTATTTTCTACAAGCTAAATATACATGTATCCAATAATCCAGAAATTCTACCCCTAGGTATTTACCCTTGAGAAATGAAAATATATGTCTACATAAAGACTTGCATGTAAATATTCACTGTAGCTTTATTTATAATAGCAAAAAAGAAAAAGGAAATAATCAAATGTCTAAAAATGGGTGAAAAGATGAATAAATTGTGATACATTCATACAATAGAATTGTACTCAGCAATAGAGAGGAATGAACTACTGTGCAACAATATGGATGAATCTCACAGATATATATAAGAAGCCAGATACACAAAAAAGTAGATACAGTTCAGTTGCCAGGAGATATGATGATAGAAATCAGACTAGTGGTTCTTCTGGCAGGAGTTGGGAGCAGGAAAAGGTGTTACATGTTAAAGTATTCATATACCTATTTTTTTCTTTGTTGTACAAAAATACGTAACATAAAAATTAAGCATTTAAATCAGTTTTATGTGTCAAATCATTGACATTAAGTATATTTATATTGTTGTGCAGCCATCATCACCACCAACAGTCTCTAGAACTTCATCTTCCTCAACTGAAATTCTGTACCGTTTATAGCTAACTCCCCATTTCCCCTTTTTCTGAATTCCTGGCAACCACATTCTGCTTTCCCTGACTGCTTTGACTACTTTAGGTACACATGTAAGTGGAACCGTGCAGTATTTGTCATTTTGTGTCTAGCTTATTTCACTTAGTATAATCTTCAAGGTTTATTCATGTTGTAGCACGGATCGGAATTTCCATCCTTTTTAAGGCCAAATGATCTTCTACTGTGCATATATGCCACATTTTGTTTATTCATCCTTCAGTGGACATTTGGGTTGTCTATACCTTTTGGCTGTTGTGAGTAATGTTACTATGAGTTGTTATTGTTATATGAATTGTTAATAACAATTGTTATTGTTCAGTCGATAAGTCATATCCAACTCTTGCGACCCCATGGACGTTATACCAGCCTTCCCTGTCCTTCACTATCTTGTGAAATTTCCTCATATTCATGTCCATTGAGTTGGTGATATTATCTAACCATCTCATCCTCTGCCACCCCTTCTCCTTTTACTTTCAATCTTTCTCAGCATCAGGGTCTTTTATCTAGTGAGTCGGCTCTTCACGTCAGGGGCCAGAGTATAGGAACTTCAGCATCAGTCCTTCCAGTGAATATTGAGGGTTGGTTTCCTTTAGGATTGACTGGTTGGATCTCCTTGAAGTCCATGGGGCTCTCAAGAGCCGCCTTCAGCACCGTAGTTCAGAAGAGTCAGTTCTTTGGCACTTAGCCTTCCAGCGCTTACATCTGTACATGACTACTGGAAAAAGCATAGCTTTGACTATATAGATCTTTGTTGGCAAAATGATGTCTCTGCTTTTTAATATGCTGTTTAGGTTTGTCATAGCTTTTCTTCCAAGGAGCAAGCGTCTTTTAATTTCATGGCTGCAGTCACCGTCTGCAGTGATTTTGGAGCCCAAGATAAAACCTGTGACTATTTCCACTGTTTCCACTGTTTCCCCATCTATTTGCCATGAAGTGATAGGACCAGATGCCATGGTCTTAGTTTTTTGAATGATGAGCTTTAAGCCTAAGCCCACTTTTTTACTCTCCTCTTTCACCCTCATCAAGAGGCTCTTTAGTTCTTCACTTTCTGCCATTAGAGTGGTATCATCTGCATATCTGAGGTTGTTGGTACTTCTCCTGACAGTGTTGATTCCAGCTTGTGATTCATCCAGCCTGGCATTTCACATGATGTACTCTGCATTTAATTTAGATAAGCAGGGTAACAATATACAGCCTTGTCATACTGCTTTCCCAGTTTTGAACCAATCTGTTGTTCCATATCTGGTTCTAGCTGTTGCTTCTTGACCTGCATACAGGTTTCTCAGGAGGCATGTGAGGTTGTCCAGTACTCCCATCTCTTTAAGAATTTTCCAGTTGGTTGTGATCCACACAAAGGCTTTAGTGTAGTCAATGAAGCAGAAGTAGATGTTTTTCTGGAATTCCCTTGCTTTCTCCATAATCCAGCGAACGTTAGCAGTTTGATCTCTGGTTCCTCTGCCTCTTTAAAACCTAACTTGTACACCTGGAAGATCTGGGTTCACTTACTGCTGAAGTCTGGCTTGAAGAATTTTGAGCATAACCTTGCTAGTATGTGAGATTAGCGCAATTGTATGGTAGTTTGAACATTCTTTGGCATTATCCTTCTTTGTGATTAGAATGAAAATTGACCTTCAGTCCTGTGGCCACTGCTTAGTTTTCCAAATTTGCTGGCATATTGAGTGCGGCACTTTCACAGCATCATCTTTTAGGAATTTAAATAGCTCAACTGGAATTTTCTTTCTGGAGTTCCTGATTTTCTTTTTTCTTGTCTTTTTTTTTTTTTTGATCTATCTATATTATTATCCTACTGTTCCCCATGCTGTCAATCATATACATTCTAGTCTATTATTCTTGAGGTCATCTGCATGGCTGTTTTCTTGTGATTTTCCTCATTGCATTTTTGAGTAGTATCCTTCCCCTTGAATCTTAGATCTCAGTTTTCTTTTTTTTTAATTAAAAATTAAAAGCCTTGGAGAAGGAAATGGCAACCCACTCCAGTAATCTTGCCTGGGAAATCCCATGGACAAGAGGAACCTGGTGGGCAAAGAGTCAGACACGACTGAGCAAGGGGCAGGTGCTCGCTAGAGGCCCCAGAGCTTTTGATGGCAGAGCCAGCACCGTGGCTGAGGACTCCTGGCTCCCAGGCCTCTCTCACCAGATAGGAGCATGGAAAACTAGTCTAAAATACTCCTGAGGGCTTTCCTGGCGGCTCAGTGGTAAAGAATCGCCCCCCTGCCAAAGCAGGGGATGCGAGTTCCACCCCTGGTCTGGGAAGACCACACGTGGCAGAGCAGCTGAGCCCATGCATCACAGCCACTGGGCCGGGGCTCTCGAGCCCGGGAGCCGCAGAACTGAGGTCTGTGGGCACCAGAGCCCATGCTCTGCAACAAGAGGAGCCACAGCTAGAGAAAAGCCCACGCAGCATGAAGACCATGCACAACCATAAATAAAATCATTAAAAAACATGCCTGAACCTAAAAAAAAAATAAAAATTAAAATTAAAAGCTTTTTTTTTTTTGCTAAAGTTCATTCTCAAGTAACTTCTTAAGAGAAAGAGTAATCAGCAGATAAACTGATTCTTCTGATGTCTGTTCTCCCCTCATGTTTGAGTGATGGTTGGGTTTAGAATTCTAAATTGCAGGTTATTTTCCCTCTGAACTTTGAAAGTCATTGCTCGGTTTTTTTTCTGGCATTCATTGTTCATCATAAGAAGTGAAATTTAGTCTCATTTTGTTTCCTGTAGGAAATTTATTCTATCATTTCTCTGAAAACTTCTCTTTTTTCCATACATAGTTGATCATGAACAGTACGGGTTTAACTGCACGCTTGAACTCCTCTTATTCACAAATTTTTAAAAATAAATACAGGTATACTTCAAAGATATTGTGGGTTTGGTTCCAGACCACTGCAATAAATACTGCAATAAAGTGAGTCACATAATTTTTTTCTGGTATCTCAGTACATATAAAAGGTATGTTTAGGGGGAATTCCCTGGTTGTCCAGTGGTTAGGGCTCCACTCTTTCACTGCTGAGGGCCCAGCTTCAATCCCTGGTATGACTGTGATGATACCACAAGCCATGTGATACAGTAAAAAAAAAAAAAAGAAAAATTTGTACTAAGTGTGCAATCACATTAAGTCTAAAAAAAAAAATCTAAGTAACTTAAGAAATACTTTATTGGTGAAAAATGAGCTTTCAGTCAACCATAATCTTTTTGCAGTAGTTACATCAAAGATCACAGATCAGTGTAGCAAATATAATAATAATGAACACATTCAAAATATTGCAAGAACTAACAAAACGGGGTGCAGAGACAGAGTAAGCAAATGCTACTGGAAGATGGTACCAACAGACTTGCTTGATGCAGGATTGCCACAGACCTACAGTTTGTAAAAAACAGTTTCTGCAAAGCATGGTAGTGTCGAATGCAATAAAAAAAGGTATGTTGAATGTAGCACTATATAGCATCATATGATACTTGAATCTGAGGATGCCAAACCTAGGATGTGGAGGGCCAACTATATAAAGTTATACATGAGTGTTTTTTTTGGCTGTGTTAGGTCTTCTGTGCTGTGTGTTGGCTTTTCTCTAGTTTCAACCAGATGAGGGGCTGCTGTCTAGTTCTGGTGCCTGGGTTTCTCGTTGTGGTGGCTTCTCTTTTCTTGTGCAGCACAGGCTTTGGGGCACAGTAGTTGTGGCATGTGGCTTTTTTGCCCCAGGCCATGTGAGATCTTCCAGGACCAGGAATTGAACCTTGTCCCCTGCATTGGCAGATGGATGCTTTTTTTTTTTTTTTTTTTAATTTTTAATTGGAAGGTAATTGCTTTACAGTGTTGTGTTGGTCCCTGCCATACATCAACATATGTCCCCTCTCTCCCGCCTCCCACCCTCTGGGTTGCCACAAAGCACTGGGTTTAGATCCCTCTGTCATATGGCAAATTCCTAGTGGCTATGTATTTTATGTATTGTACTGTGTGTGTTTCAGTGCTAGTCTCAGTTCATCCCGCCCTCTCCTTCCCCTCCACTGTGTCCACAAGTCTGTTCTCTGTTATGTCTAGCAGATGGATTCTTATACATGGATTTTGACTGTGTGGGGGACTGGTGGTGGTAATGGGGGTCTGGTTGGCATCTTTAACCCCCCGAGTTGTTCAAGGATCAGTTGTTTTCTAAGAATTCCATAGTGGTGTACTTGATGGGTCCCTTAATCTGTTTTTTTTTTTTTTTTTTAATTTTTGAAAATATTTATTTATTTGGCTGCATTGGCTCTTGGTTGCAGCATGAGGGATATTTCTTTGCAGCACACGGGCTTTCTTAGTTATGGCATGCAGCCTTAGTTGCTCTCTGTTTTGTGGAATCCTGTTTCCCCAGTCAGGATCGAACCCATGTCCCCTGCATTGGAAGGTGAATTCTCAGTCACTGGACCACCAGGAAAGTCCTAGCCCCCCTTAATCTGCAGACTCGTATTTTTCATGTTTAATGATTGCCTTATGTTTTTCTTAGATGATAGCCTCCACTCCGTTTTCTTACTTTTTTCTCTCAGAAATTCTAATTTGGGCCTCTTGGATTGCTCTTATAATGTTCTTATCTATTCTCGCCTGTTTTCAAACTTTTTTTCTTTGGTTTCCTTTTTTCAGGTCTCTCTTCTGGGAGATTTTCATGACTTTTTCCTCTCTTTCTATTGAATTATGTTCAGTTTGTTTAAAATTTTTCTAGAGCTGTTTCTTGTTTTATGATTTTACTTCTATTTTTATCTCTGAAGATAGTTTTTAAAAGTTTTGTTTTTTTTCTGGAATCATTCCTGTTTCCTCTAGTCATTTTCTTTTCCTGTTTATCTTTGGTGATCCTTGCCTATTCTTTATTTTTAAGAATGAAAGTTTAGAAAAGTTGAGTAAGAGCTTGAGTACATAGGAAAGACTTGTCAGCTGGCAGAGTAAGTGGGCATGAGCTGGCTGTTAAACTTTGAAGAATGCAGAGGACTTGACCATAGCATTAGCTCTCTGTTTTTCCTATTCTCCCAACTTTAGTTCCTGCTGTATGTTTAAACAAATTCTTAATTATTTACTTAATGTGCATCTCTGCTTCTGAACAGTGTTATCATTAATGAGGGTGAGGTAAGATTGTGTGTGCTGACATCAAAAAATGACCATAAAATAGTGTAGGACAAAAAAAAAAGAAAAATCAAGTTACATAATAATAATAAAAAAAGTAAATATAAAATAATTTAACAATGAGAAAGTTGCAGTAGGGCCTGTAGTAGGTGAAAGAAAGGGAATTGGGAGAGAAGAACTAAATGGAGGAAGCCACAGCCCAGAAAATTCATGGGATGAGCTCTCGATCAGGAGGTATCTGTAGTAGGAAAGGCCCAAGACATGGAAATATTGGCAGTGAAGCAGGCACTGACTGAAGAAAATTTACTTAAACGTTTGTGGATACTCTAACCCCAGGCTGGTAGGAGTACGAAGATTTCTAGTTTGTGGCAGCAGGAACCCCAAAGTAAGCTCCCAACTGCTGATCACATTCCAGAGTGGCTGTGGAAATGAGAAACAGAGTGAGCTGCTACTACCAACATGAATGCATTACTGTTTTCATCCTCATCACTACATTTGCAAATTTTGAGGTTCAAGGAACCTATAGAATGCTTCTTAGGGGAAAAGTTTAAGTGTAAAGTCTTACAAATTTGAGTGTTATGATATTGAGTTATATAGAATTTGAGTTCCTCATCTTGAAGGTGTACATTAAGGTAAGGGCTTAATTGAAGCCAGAAAAGTCAAGGCAAAGAAATGTGTAATTTGAGTACAAATGGTCATTTTGGTCATAGTGAAGGATTAGTGAATAAGGAACAGGTATAGGGGCAACTTGGAAAATGCCTGCTGTGTACTAGATTTTATGATGGAGTTTTATGTGTAGATATATTTACATTACTTTTTTTTTTTTTTTTGGCCATTCTCTGTGGCATGTGGGATCTTAGTTGCAGGTCCTACCCACTGGACCACCAGGGAATTCCCTACATTATGTTTTTTATAGTACTCATAGCAGTCCCCTTTTATCAGTGGGAGACATTGCTATTTTAAAGATAAGGAAATGAAAACTCAAAACATAAAAACCAAGAGCTTTTTCTAAGCTGTAGTCATCCCAGAGCTAAGATTCATATACAAGTATGTGTGACTTCACAGTCCATGTTTTTTTCACTCTACTGTGTTGGATCTCTAAGGAAAAGAATTGCTTTCTCAATTTCTCATGTATGGTGAAAACTACAATATGTTTCTAAACCAAGCATTGTTAGTCTTTTGTTCTTCATGTATTGGGCATTTGCTGAGTGAAGATTCTGCTTTCAAGGAGTGTATAGCATAAGTTAGGGACACAGAAAAGAAGTTTGCCTGTGGGCTATGAGCTCACTGAAGACAAGAACTGTTTTTGTTTTGTTTTCCTGTTTTTTGGCTGCTGGATCTTAGTTCCCCTACCAGGCATCAACCCCTGCAGTGGAAGCAGAGTATCTTAACTACTAGACCACCAGGGAAATCCCAGACAAGGACTGGTTTTAATTGGCTTTCTGAACCCAGCACTGAAATTTTATCAGGTTGTATAACCACTGCCATAATCAGGATACAGTACTGTTCCACCACCACAAAGAAGGAAAAAATCCCTCGTGCTACCCCTTTATAATCACCAGATCCTCTCCCCAACGTAACTGTGGCAGCCTATCTCTGTGAAAGTCGCTCAGTCATGTCCAGCTCTTTGCAACCCCATGGACTGGACAGTCCATGGAATTCTCCAGAGGATCTTCCCAACCCAGGGATCGATCAAATCCCTTATTGCAGGTGGATTCTTTACCATCTGAGCCCAAGATTCTTTACCATCTTCCCTTACCATCAGGGAAGCCCAAGAATACTGGAGTGGGTAGCCTATCCCTTCTCCAAGGGATCTTCCTGACCCAGGAATCAGACCAGGGTCTCCTGCATTGCAGGCGGATTCTTTACCAGCTGAGCTACCAGCGAAGCAACCTATCAGTGAAATGAAAATCACAAGTTTTTCATTTCAAGTGTGGTATATAAATGGAATGTGTGTAACCTTTTGAGATTGGCTTTTTCACTCAACATAATGCCTTTGAGATCCATCCAAGTTTTTGTGTGTATCAGTAATTTGTTCTTTTTTTGTAGCTCAGTAGTACTACACTGTATGGATATGTTGCATTTTATTCATGTTCTTGTTGAAAGACATTTGTATTAAGTCCAGTTTGCTGCTGCTGCTAAGTCACTTCAGTTGTGTCCGACTCTGTGCAACCCCATAGATGGCAGCCCACCAGGCTCCCCCGTCCCTAGGATTCTCCATGCAAGAACACTGGAGTGGGTTGCCATTTCCTTCTCCAATGCATGAAAGTGAAAAGTGAAAGTGAAGTCGCTCAGTCGTGTCCGACCCTTCGCAACCCCATGGACTGTAGCCCACCAGGCTTTTCCATCCATGGGGTTTTCTAGGCAAGAGTACTGGAGTGGGGAGGTATACAAAAAAACTGTTACGAACATTCATGTACACATGTTTTGTGTGGACATGTTTTCCATTTCTCTGGGATAAATACCCAGAAGTGCCATTGTTATGTTGTATGGTAAGTGTATGTTTAGTTTTTAAAGAAACTGCCAAACTACTTTCTGGATAAGTTATAAAAATTTTGCATTTCCACTAGCATTATATGAAAGATGAAGTTTCTGTCCTCACTAGCATTTGGCATTGTCAATATTTAACAAATTTTGGTCATTCTGAAAGGTGTTGTAATAGTATCTCATTGTGTCTTTAATTTGCATTTCCCTGATTTCTCATGATAGTGAACATTTTCATGTCCTTATTTGCCATGTGAATATATTCTTCAGTGAATATTTTTTCATGTGTTTGCCCATATTCTAATGAGATTCTTTGTTTTCTCATTTTTGTGTTTAGAGACTTTCTGGATAAATGTTCTTTATATGTGTTTTCTCCCCAGTCTGTGTCTTGTCTTTTAATCTTCCTAACAGGGTCTTTGATAAACTTGATTTTTAATTTTGATGAAGGCCAATCCTCTCTTATAAGTCTTGCTTTGGTGTCATGTCTAAAAACTGTTTGCCCAACTCTAGGTCACAAAGGTTTTCTCCTGTGTTTTCCTGTACCATTTTTTATAGTTTTACCCTTTATCTTTGCATCTAAGATCCATTTGCAGTTAATTTTTACATAAATTTTGGATCTCTGTTTTTTCTTTGCCTATGGAAGTCCATTTGCTCCATCCCCATTTATTCTTCCGTCTTTGGATTTTTTCTTCCTTCTTTGGATTGCTTTTATATCTTTGCCGGAAATCAGTTAGGCATACTTGTGAGTCTATTTCCAGTTTCTCTATCCTGTTTTATTGATCTCTGTGTCTGTCCCTTCTTCAGCACCATACACTCTTGATTGCTGAAGCCATATGGTAAGTTTTAAATTTGATAATATGGTTCCTCCAAGTTTTCAGTATTGTTTTATTCTGAATCATTTATCTTTTCATATAAATTTTAGAATCAACTTGTCTGTCTATTTTAAAAAATTGTCTATAACTTGTCTGTGTCCACCCCCCAAAAAAATGCTGTGGTACTTCCCTGGTGGGTGGTTCAGTGTTTAATACTCTGCACTTCTACTTCAGAAGGCACAGTTTCAGTCCCTGGCTGGGGAAGATCAGCATGCTGCATGGTGTAGCCAAAAAAAGGGGGAAAAAAAACTGCTATGCTTTTTTTATAGGATTTGTGTTAAATCTGTAGATCATTTTAGGGAGAGTTGACAGCTATACTAATGTTGAGTGGTCCAAAACATGCACACAGTATGTCTTTCCATTTATTTAGGCTTTACTTCATTAGTGCTTTATCATTTTCAGCATACCAGATTCTAAACATGTTATGTTAAATTTATACTTAAATAATATTTTCTATTTGGGGAAGTGATTGTAAATGGTGTTACATTTAAGTTTGTTTTTTCTTTAGTCATTTTTAGTATACTAAAATATTACTGATTTTCCTGTGTTGATCTTAATATCTTGTGACATTATTAAACTAAGTAGTTTAAAGAGATTTTAATTTGATTCCCTGGGGTTTTCTATGAGGTTAATCACGTCCCCTACTTTACAATCTGTGGAAAATTTTATTTCCTTTTCTTGCCTTATTTTTTGCACTGGCTAGGACTTGGGGTACTGTGTTAAATAGGAATGGTGAGAGCAGGTATCTTGGCTTTGTTCATAATTTTAGGAGGAAGTATTCAGACTAGGTTTTTTGTTTAGCTGCCTTTTATCAGGTAGTGGGAGAAATTCCTTAAATTTCAAGTTTGCTGAGCGTTTTTCTCATGAGTTTGTGTCAAACGTTTTCTCTGCATCTGTTGATAGGATCTGTTGATTGACAGTTTTTTTGGAAGCAGCCTTATATTCCTGGGATAAATCCCACTTGTTTATGGTATATTTTTCTTTTTATGTATTGCTGCATTTGGTTTGGTAATATTCTGCTGAGGATTTTTGTTTCTGTGTTCATAAGGGGAATTGATCTGTAATTTTGTTTTTGTTTACCATCTGGTTTTATCAGGATAATATCAGTATAAAAATGAGAATTGGAAAGTGTTCATCTTCTATTTTTTGGAAGAGTTAGAATGGGTGTTATTATGGCAAGTGTAGAATGGGTATTATTTCCTTTTTAAATATTTGTGGGACTTGCCATTGAAGACATCTTGGCCTTAAGATTTGTTTTTCTGAAGTTAAACATTTCTTTAAAAGTTATAGGAGTTTGTGATTTTCAAGGAATTTGTGCATCTGAGTTGTTGGATTTCTGTTTACAGAGTTGTTCTTAGCATCCCTTATCCTTTTGATGTCTGTGGTTTCTATAGGGATGTCCCTTCTTTACAGTTGTGAAGGTTTGCTTTATGAACCAGGATGTGGTCTGTCTTAGAGAGTATTCCATAGGAGTTTACAAAAAAAAGTCTAGCCTGCTGTTGGATAGAGTGTCCTATAAATGTTAGTTAGGTCTTGTTGGTTGATGGTAGTGTTCTTTCTGTTGCTGATTTTCAGTTAAGGTTTTTGTCAGTTACTGAGAGGGGGTTATTGATTTGTCTTTCTCTGTTTTCAATTAGGCCAATTTTTGCTTCTTGTATTTTGAAGCTGTTTTCTGGTGCATACACATTTAGAATTTTATGTCTATTTTGGCCTTTTAGTCATTATGTATTATTCCTTTTTGTTTCTGATAATTTTCCTTGTTCTGAAAAATACTTTATCCAGTGTAACATGGCTACTTCAGCTTTCTTTTGTTCCATATTTGCATGGTATGTCTTTCCTCATCCATTTTTTTTTTTAATTGACAAAAATATTTAGGCAGTTCAAAGTAGAAAATACAGAGCTCCCATATACCCTCTTCTTACCAACTCCCACCAGTTTCCTTTATTAACATTTTGCATTCATGTGGTTGATTTGTTACAACTGATAAACCAATATTGATACATTATTATTAACTAGAAGTTCATAGATTACTTTAGGGTTTATTCTTTTTATTGTATATTTTATGAATTTTAACAAATACATAACGACATATATCCATTACAGTATCATACCAAATAGTTTCACTACCCTAAACACCTTCTGTGCTATACTTTTTTATCCTTCCTTTTCTCCTCCTAAAACATGGAATCCATTTATTTATTTCTAACCTTTCTATATCATTATCTTTGAAGTAAGTTTATTATAGACAGCATATGAAGTGAATTGAAGTGAAAGTTGCTCAGTCATGTCCAACTCTTTGCAACCTCATGTACTATACATGGAATTTTCCAGGTCAGAATACAGGAGTGGGTAGCCTTTCCCTTCTCCAGGGGATCTTCCCAACCCAGGTCTCCTGCATTGCAGGCAGATTCTTTACCAACTGAGCTATCAGGGAAGCCCCCTAGACAGCATATAGTTAGTTAGGTCTTTTTCCTTTTTAACCAATTCTTCTCATCCTTGTCTTTTTAGGTGGTGTATTTAGACTGTTTATATTGAATGTAATTTTCAGTATTTTGCATTTGTTTACCATTTTATGAATGGCAAAGTTTGCCATTTTAGGAATTCTTTTTCATATTTTTCTTCTGTTTGCCCTTCCTTGGATTCCTATGGGTTACTTGAACATTTTCTTAGTACTCCAGTTTGGTTTTTCTGTAATGTCTTTAGTGTATCTCTTTGTATAGTTTTTTTGTGTGATTGCTCTAGGGATTAAAATACACATACATAAGTTATCACAATCTGCTAATTGATCTTTTGCCACTTTAAGTGGAAGGTGGAAACCTTACTACCTTTTAGGCCCTTACCCGCTTTATGAAACAGTTGTCTTAAGTGTTACCTTTATGTATGTTGAAAACCACAGGGCAGTGTTACAGTTTTACTTTCAATCATCAAACATAATTTTAAAAACTGAACAAGGGGAAAATTGTTTAATTAGTATATATGTATTTATGTATATGTTCATACACAATACGTATGTAGCATACATACACGTGTGGGCACACACCCTTTCTACTGCTCATTATTCCTGATGTTTGAGGTTTCTGTCATTTATTTCCTGTGTGAAAAAATTCCTTTAACCATTCTTTCAGAGCTGTTTTGTTGATGACACATTATTTCCTTCATCTGCCAGTGTCTTTTTCTCATCTTCATTCCTGAAGGATGATTTTACTCTAATATGAAGAACTGTACAAAAAAGATCTTTATGACCCAGATAATCACGATGGTGTGATCACTGACCTTGAGCCAGACATCCTGGAATTTGAAGTCAAGTGGGCCTTAGAAAGCATCACTACGAACAAAGCTAGTGGAGGTGATGGAATTCCAGTTGAGCTATTTCAAATTCTGAAAGATGATGCTGTGAAAGTGCTGCACTCAATATGCCAGCAAATTTGGAAAACTCAGCAGTGGCCACAGGACTGGAAAAGGTCAGTTTTCATTCCAATCTCAAAGAAGGCAATGCCAAAGAATGCTCAAAGTACTGCACAATTGCACTCATCTCACAACTAGTAAAGTAATGCTCAAAATTCTCCAAGCCAGGCTTCAGCAATATGTGAACCGTGAACTTCCAGATGTTCAAGCTGGTTTTAGAAAAAACAGAGGAACCAGAGATCAGATTGCCAGCATCTGCTGGATCATCGAAAAAGCAAGAGAGTTTCAGAAAAACATCTACTTCTGCTTTATTGACTATGCCAAAGCCTTTGACTGTGTGGATCACAATAAACTGTGGAAAATTCTGAAAGAGATGGGAATCCTAGACCACCTGACCTGCCTCTTGAGAAACCTATATGCAGGTCAGGAAGCAACAGTTAGAACTGGACATGGAACAACAGACTGGTTCCAAGTAGGAAAAGGAGTACGTCAAGGCTGTATATTGTCACCATGCTTATTTAACTTATATGCAGAGTACATCACGAGAAATGCTGGGCTGGAAGAAGCACAAGCTGGAATCAAGATTGCTGGGAGAAATATCAGTAACCTCAGATATGCAGATGACACCACCCTTATGGCAGAAAGTGAAGAAGAACTAAAGGGCCTATTGATGAAAGTGAAAGAGGAGAGTGAAAAAGTTGGTTTAAAGCTCAACATTCAGAAAACGAAGATCATGGCATCTAGTCCCATCACTTCATAGCAAATAGATTGGGAGACAGTGGCTGACTTTATTTTTGGGAGCTCCAAAATCACTGCAGATGGTGATTGCAGTCATGAAATTAAAAGGTGCTTACTCCTTGGAAGGAAAGTTACGACCAGCCTAGACAGCATATTAAAAAGCAGATACATCACTTTGTCAACAAAGGTCCATCTAGTCAAGGCTATGGTTTTTCCAGTGGTCATGTATGGATGTGAGAGTTGGACAATAAAGAAAGCTGAGTGCTGAAAAATTGATGCTTTTGAACTGTGGTGTTGGAGGAGACTCTTGAGAGTCCCTTGGACAGCAGGGAGATCCAACCAGTCCATCCTAAAGGAGATCAGTCCTGGGTGTTCATTGGAAGGACTGATGTTGAAGCTGAAGCTCTGATACTTTGGCCACCTCATGCGAAGAGCTGACTCATTTGAAAAGACCCTGATGCTGGGAAAGATTGAGGGCAGGAGGAGAAGGGGACGACAGAAGATGAGATGTTTGGATGGCATCACCGACTCAATGGACATGGGTTTGGATGGACTCCAGGAGTTGTTGATGGACAGGGAGACTGTCATGCTGCAGTTCATGGGCTTGCAAAGAGTTGGACACGACTGAACTACTGAACTGAATATTTTGGCTTGATCCTTTTAGCATTTGAAAAATATTATACATTTCCTTTTAGTTTCCATGGTTTTTGGTGGAAAATATACTGTCCTTCAAATTGTTATTCTCTTAGAAGTAGCATATCATTTCTCTCTGGCTTCTTTCAGAACTTTGTCATCAGTTTTCAGCAGTTTGAAGGTTGATAATCCATAACTAAATTTGGAATATTTTCAGCTATCATTTTTCAAATATATATATGTATATTTATCTCTGCATTCTTTTTCTTCTCATTTTTTAGGACTCTAGTGGTGAACATGTTATATCTTTATTATTGTCCCACAGGACTCTGAGATGCTATTCATTTCTGTTTTTTAATCTCTTTCGTCTCCGTTGTAGATTGGACCTTTTCTGTTGATTTGTTTTGAAGTTCATTGATTGTTTCCTTTGTCATTTCCATTCTGCTATTGAGTTTTTTTAAGTCTTCATTGGATTTGTTACAATATTGCTTTTCTTGTCTGTATTCTTGGTTTTTGGCCACAGTCAGGCATATGGAATTTTAGCTCCCTGACCAGGGATTGAACCTGCACCACTTGCATTGGGAGGTGAAAGCTTAACCACTAGACCTCCGGGGAAGTCCCCATCCAGTGTTTGTTTGCTTTGATTGTTTCTTTTTCGGTGTCAACTTTTGTGCTTTTAGTTCTAAAATTTCTATCTGATATTCTTTATATCTTCTGCTTCCTGAGTGTTTATGATTTCTTTTTGGAGAGTTCTTAGGATAGCTGCTTTAAAATAATTTCCAAATAATTTAAAATCTGTATTATCTTATTGTAATATTTATTAAAATATTTATTGTATTATTGTATTGTAATACAACTGGCCCATCTCCCATATTCAGCCTACTGCCTTTTTTTTTTAGTGTGACATATGAGCACAAAATGGGTTTTATGTTTTTATTTATAATACAATACAATAATACAATATATTGTATTTATTTATTTATTTATAATTATTATTATTTTTTCTTCATTCAAGTTGAGACTTTCATAGTTCCTGGTGTGACAAGTGATTTTGAACTGCATCCTATCCATTTTGAGTGTTCTGTTCCCATTTAAACCTTTTTATTTAATAGGCAGTCAACCTGTTTAGGTTTGGAGCACACACCCTGGCCTACTTTTGCTGACTGTGGTTCAAAAATCAGTTTAATTTTCGAAATCTTGCTCTGTTATTCTGCTCTGCCCTACTTGTGTGCTACCAGGAGACCAGTCTGAAACCTGGGCCTTAATTCATACCAGAGTTTAGTACTAAAACCTTTTACTGTGCTGTTTCTGGTCACTTTTATACATAGGTTGTTCAGAGGTGGTCTAGGATTTTGTACTGATATTTAAAAGATTCATTTTTCTAACTCTCTCCTCACATAATCTTCACCCCATTTTCTAGTTGTACTGGGGTGAAGCTCCACCTTAATATTCCAGGGTAGAAATGGAAGACAGAGCTCTACCCACATTCTTTAAAACTGCCGCCTAATGGGTGAGGGGAGGTGCTGCCTTATTGATACTGGACAGAACTGGGAAACATTGCCTCGTGAGGTGGAGGGATGCCACTTTTCTGTTGTTGTTTGCCTGGATTGTGTATGTCAAAATGTTTCTGTCTTGCTGTGTCACCCTTTTCCTGGTCTTTTGTCTATAGAAAGCAGGCTTTTCTTGGTACTTTTTTGTTTGTGCTCATTTTTGTTTTCAGGTTGTGGGCCTCTCCAGAGCTCAGGACAGGACATATTAGGAGTCAATCCCAACCAAGCCAAACAAAAAATAGGAAACTTCCTGCAGGAAGTTCTGTCCTTGTGTCAGTCTTTGTGTTCCATGGTCCCTAGCTAATCTACCTTATTTTTTCTCCTTTTTTGTAATCTTCTGTCGGTTGCTTCATGAATTTTGTGTGAGTTTTTTGTTGTTCTAATTGGTGGGAGGAATAGGGTGAAATATGCTTATTCCATCTCTTGTCCTGAACTGAAAGTCCAGTTTGTTTTAAATTATAAACTTGAGTTTATGGACACTAGTTTAACACCTGTATACTTATTTTTCATAAGTACACGGCCTTGCATGTGTTAAGTTTAGGTGCGGTTCCCCAATAGTCACAGCTCATTTTGTTTCCTCACCTCATTAACTGGAATTTCTAGAACAGAGGCAGCAAACTGGCCCATCTCCCATATTCAGCCTACTGCCTTTTTGTGTGTTTTTTTGGTATGACATATGAGCACAAAATGGGTTTTACATTTTTAAGTGGATGGAAAAAGACTCAAAAGGATACTGTAGGAACACTACATGAAATTTAAGTGTTCATAAATGAAGTTTTTTTGAAATACAACTATGCTCATTCATTTTCATATTGTCCACAGCTGCTTTTATAGTACAGCAGCAGAGTTGAGTAGTTGCAACAGAGATTGTGTGCCAACCTCTATTGTAGAAGATTAAATCATTGTAGTGATAGCTTATGTGCTTTTTTTGTCCTGGTTTATTGATAAATGAAAATGATTTAAGTGTTTTACTTTTCAATATGTTGTTGACCATTATTTTGAGATATTTAATTTTTTCAGTTGAAAGATTCTTTTGTTTCTGGTTTTTAAGGATTCCTGAGAACTTTCCCTCACAAATGTGATTATTTTCCTTTGTTCTTTGACTCATCTAATGGCACAAACTCAGTAAACCAGAAGTCGGAGGAGTAGCATTTGACGCCTTCCTCTCTCTCAGCTTAAGAGAAAATCCACTAATCAAGTCCTGTGCAGTTTACCTTCTAAATGTCTCCTACTTGTAATACTTAACATCTTTGCCAGTAGCCTGGATTTCTCCTCAGGTCCTGAACTCTGTCCTCTATACAAGTGATCCCCACAGTACCAGTCCATGGCCTGTTAGGAACCAGGCTGCACAGCAGGAGGTGAGCAGCGGGTGAGCGAAGCTTCATCTGTATTTCATTGCTCACGTTACCTCTGGTCAGATCAGCGGTGGCATTAGATTCTCATAGGAGCACAATAAATGTAATGCACTTGAATCAGTCTGAAACTCTTCACCATCATCACCACCCTGGGTCCATGGAAAAATTATCTTTCACGAAACTGGTCCCTGGTGCCAAAAAGATTGGGGACCACTGTCCTATACCCAGCCAGAGTATTCATTCCAAAATGAGGTAAGTCACCCTCTAGTAGAAATAGAATTCATGCTTCTACTCTTTAGAGGCTTCTTAATGCTCTTAGGACAAAGAAAAATCCCACATATGTGGTCCTGACCTGGATACATCTCCACTCTTCTCTGGTACCATGATCTTCCTTGTTGTTTGTGCTCTAGACACAATGGCTGCTTTTTGGCTTTGTTTCCACCATTTCTGAGACCACTGGCTAGATGGAATAGGGTTCCCCTTGCCTGCTCAACTCCTGTTCATCCTTAACTTCTCAGTTCAAGAGTCAGGAATCCTCAAGGAGCTTTACTAAGCTCCCTGATCTTGGTCAGATTTTCTTCTTATAGGCTGTTAAGAGTCTTGTAATTCTTCTCTCACTTCCTTCAGAGTTTATTTCTCAGGTGAGTTATTTAATGTCAGTTTTGTTTGCTCCTAGACTGCAGTTTCATGAAGGCAGGGATTCATTTAGGTTTTGCTTATTACGATTTCACTTCTAGTACCAGGAGTAGGACCTGGCACAAAATGAGTGCTCAGTAAATGTTTTTGTCTAATGAATGCATTTTTAAAGATCAAGAGTTTTACAAGCAGGTTTTCTGGCAACCATCAGGGTAATCATGTGGCTTTTATATTTTGAATTATTTTTGTGAGAATGTTTATTAATATGTTTCCTAAGAACAGATTGTTGCTAAATTTCTGAAGTAAGACTTACTTGGTCTCATTGTAGTATAATTATAACATGTGCTATATTTTCTTGGTTAGAATTTTAAGATCTTTACAGTTATTGTGTGTGTGCGTATATGTGTGCATGCGTGCTTTGTCACATATCGATACCAGAGTTATTCTATTTTCATAGATTATTTTATTCTGCTTTTTTATTTTCAACTTTTATATGTATTTGTATTTTCAGTGTTTCTTAAAAACAGCACGTAGTTCTTTTTTTTTTGCTTTTATGTCTTATAATTTTCATATTTTAATTGGAATATTTAGTTCATTTCATATAATTAATATGGTTGGTGGCTTAGTCACTAAGTCGTGTCTGACTCTTTGCAACCCCATGGACTGTAGCCTGCCAGGCTCCTCTGTCCATGGAATTCTCCAGGCAAGAATACTAGAGTGGATTGCCATTTCCTTCTCCAGGGGATCTTCCCGACCCAGGAATCAAACCTGAGTCTTCTGTACTGCAGGCAGATTCTTTACCAACTGAGCTACAAGGGAAGCCCGTAGTTAATATATTTTAATTTAAATCTGCCATCTTACTCCTTGCTTTCTATTTGACCCATTTGTTCTAGGTTCCTTTTTCTCTCTTCTTGCTTTTGCATTGACTGGCTTTTTTACTACTGAATTTCCCCCCCTCTTATCCTTAAAGTTATAAACTCTATATATTGTTTTGTGATTACTTTAGAGGTTACAACAAGCAGGTTAGACTATCAGATTAATGTTAACAATACTTTGGTACACTGGTTCTTAAACAGTGTAAAGACCTTGAAACACTTGACCTCTTCAGTTTCCCTCTCCATGTATACCTATTTTTGTTTTAAACTCCAAAAGATACTATTATTTTTTTATATGGTTGGTATACATTTAGATGTATCTACATATTACCGTTTTCATTTCCGAGTCTTCTCTCAGACTCTTTTTGAAATTGTTTTCCCTCTGCCTGAAAAAATGTCATTTAGTGATTTCTTACTGTAGTTTTGCCAGTGATGAATTTTGTCTGCTTTTCTTGATCTGAAAATTCTTAAATTTCACCTCAAGAGTCTTAAGATATTTTTGCTGACTATAGAATTCTAAGATGGCAATTTTTTTTTTTTTTTTTTTGCCCTTTTATGATTATCATTACATTGTCTTCTGGCTTCTGTCTGTAGTAGTCAGGATTCTCCAGAGAAACAGAACCAGTAGGTTGCATGTGCATGTATATATAAAAAGATTCAGTTTAAGGAAATGACTCACCCAATAGTGGCAACTTGTCTAGTTCAAAATCTGATGAGGGGTTGGGCAATAGATGAGAGACTCAAAAAAGTTGAATTTTGAAGGTAGTCTGTTAGAGAATTCCCTGATTTAGGGAATCAGCTATTTGTTCTGTTCATGCTTTCAACTGATTAGATTTAGCCACCCACTGTAGTCAATAAGTTATGTGAGATATTCAATACTTTATTATAAAATTTTGCTCAACTATAGGCTAATGTTAAGTGTTCTGAACACATTTAAGGTAAACTAAGATAAGCTCTTACATTTGGTAGGTTAAATTACTAAATGCATTAAAAGAAACATTTTTAATGCATTTTTGTATCATTTCTTTTTAAATTCCACATATAAGGGATGTCATATGATATTTCTGCTCTGTCTGACTTAACTTCACTCAGTATGACACTCTGGGTCCATCCTTAAATGCATTTTTGAATTGGACTTTTTTCAGCTCACAGTAAGAATATCTGGACATAACCCCACCGTAAGTTGAGGAAGATCTGTAATTAGCTTATGATTCTGTGAATCAGCAGTCCATGCTGGGTTTGCTGTTTAGTTCCTCTGTGGTATTGACTAGAGTCATTTGTGTAGCTGTAGTCAGCTAGTGGTTATTCTGGGACTGAGACTGTTTTAAGTACATCTCTGACAGTTGGTATTACCTGTTTGCTGGAGCTGTCTATGTAAAGAGGTCAGCATGGGCTATTTCACATTATGGCAACAGTGTTCCCAGAGAGCAAAATGAAAGCTTTAAGTTCTCTTTAGGTCTCAACTTAAAAATTACACCATCACTTCTGTTGCATATTGGTTCAGTCAAGTCACAAGTGAAAGTGAGAGTCACTCAGTTGTGTCCAACTCTTTATAACCCCAACTCTTTATAATTCCATGGACTATACAGTCCATGGAATTCACCAAGCCAGAATACTGGAGTGGGTAGCCTTTCCCTTCTCCAGGGGATCTTCCCAACCCAGGAGTCAAACCCTGGTCTCCCACATTGCAGGCTGATTCTTTACCAGCTGAGTCACAAGGGAAGCCCAAGAATACTGGAGTGGGTAGCCTGTCCCTTCTCCAGCAGATCTTTCTGACTCAGGAATTGAACTGGGTCTCCTGCATTGCAGGCAGATTCTTTACCAACTGAGCTATCAGGGAAGCCTGAGTCACAAGGCCAGCTTAAATTCAAAAGAGATGGGGAAATATATTTCACTTTTTGGTAGGAGGAATACTAGTCTCATTATAAAAGATATATGTACAGAAATGGGAGGAATGTTTGTAGCCATCTTTGCAGTCTACCATGGTATCTTTTTTCCCCTTTCTTAATGCTTAATTTTTTAAAAAATTCTTTTTCAGAAGTATTACTTTGGTGTATCTATACATAGATTTCATGTTTGTTTATCTGCTTGGGGTTCTTGGAGCTACGTAAATCTGTTGCTTGATGTCTTTTATCAGTTTGGGGGAATTTTTAGCCTTTGTCTCTTGAAATATTTCTTCTGTCTCATTTCTCTCTTTCCTCTTATCTGGGACTCATATTGCATGTACATTAGATCATCTTACTCATATTCTCTATACCTCTTATCCTCTCTTGTATGTTTTTTATCCTCTTGCCTCCCTCTGCTTTATTCTAGGTACATCCTTTTGACCTATCTTCCATTTCATGAACTTTCTCTTCAGCTGTATTTTATCTGTTCTTAAATCCTTGTATTGAGATCTTTGTTTCAAATAATTGTTTTCTCAGTTCTAAAACTTCTGTTCTGTCTTTTTTCTTTTTCTAGTTTTTCTATTACATTTTTTAGTGGCACTAACACTTGGCTGAAATTCTCAATGCTGTGGTACTGTTGTCTGTTTTTTTACTGTTTTTCTTGTTATTTTCTCATGAACCAAACATTTTATTTTTAAAATTGCTTATAGAAATAATATGAGACCTAGTATGGTATCTTTTTCTGGAGGATTTAAATTTGTTACTAGTCTTTCTTGGGGGTCTTGAATTGTTTTAATCCAGTTTCAAGGGTTTGTGTTGCTTTTAAGCAGAGGCAGTCCACTACCTGGGATACTTGTTATGTGTGGGGAGCTTTGCTAGGTGTTGGGTAGATCCTGTGAGCAGAGTAGTCATAGTCTTTGATTCACATGGAGCACAGAGTATTGATTATGATTCACAGGTAAATGTGTATGCAATTAAGTTTTTGGAAAGCAATGAATAGATCTTTATGGTAGTGAATATTTGGGGTAGGGAAGGAGGGAGAATGGTCCTATTTAACTAACTGGAGCAAGTTTTGTTAAAACTGAGACCTGGCTGATGTGACAAGACTGGGAGCAGAAGTGTTCAAATAGCAGCAGTGCCAGTTAGAGAATGGATGGCAACAAAAAACTTGGGTAGGGGGAGAGAGTTGGTATTGATTTGAAAGTGAAAATTGCTCTGTCGTGTCCAACTGTTTGCAACCCCATGGACTACAGAGTCCATGGAATTCTCTAGGCCAGAATACTGGAGTAGGTAGCCTTTCCCTTCTCCAGGGGATTTTCCAAACCCAGGGATTGAACCCAGGTTTCCCGCATTGCCAGCAGATTCTTTACAAACTGAGCCCCAGAGGAAGCCCCAAAATGCTAGAGTGGGTAGCCTATCTCTTCATCGAATCTTCCCAACGCAGGAATTGATCTGGGGTCTCTTGCATTGCAGGCAGATTCTTTACCAACTGAGCTATCAGGGAATCTCCAGATGACTGAGATTGATTTAGAACCATACTAATGAGTCTGGGAAACAACACCCCCCTACCCTGCCTCCACCACCATTTTACTTTCATTTTGTTTCAGAAAGACTAATGAATTGGGAATTGACAAATCTAGGTACTAGATCTAGTCCTGTGATCTTAGACCAGTTACCTGATTCTTCATTCAGAGCAAAATGGAGGGAGAGAAGGAGGGGACACACGTGGAGATGGAATGGGAAGTAATGAAAGAAGCACATGAGGAGAGAGAGCATGTCAGGTTTCTTTGTATTCCTTACAAGTGTTTGCACTGTTTGGTGTGTATAGTAAGCATTGCACCTGTTGATTTAGCAAAATGAGAACAGATCAGGTCATGCTTTTAATGGGGAATTAATCATAGCAGAGAAGAATGAGAATTTTCCATCTTATTCCTCTACTAAAAGGAAAGAAAATAGATGAATCAAAATGAAGAAAAGCCATGTTCATCTACCTCCTGGAGTACAAGGATTTTATTGACTAAGCTGAAATGTTTTGAGTAACATGAGAATGGTGGGTGAGAGAATACTTTAGATGTGAGCTCCTCAAGGGCAGGAGCACCCCTCTCCTTTGCAGCCCCACTTGGCACAAGATAAGAGTTTGCCTGAACAAATTAGCAAATGAGTGGTTCCCTGCTTTGAGGCAATTTTGGTTTGTCCTTACCTTACCATACAGTTTAGCATCCCTTAGCTTTGTATAAATTCCAGGGAGGGATTAAGAAACTACTTCCTCTCATAATATTGTTAGCCCAAACTTCTGATTTGATTGATGGATATACAACTTAGATTTCTTCATAGCCAGCAGTCAGAGAACATATTGTTAAACTGAAGTGAACAAGATCATACCTCTTGGAACCTTAGAAAGTATTCTGTCTCTGGCCTTAGACTGTAGGGCTTCAGCTGATGTTTGAGAGGAAAAGATTGGAATTTAGTAATTTGAGTTACATTCCCTGTTTCTTAATTTTACACCTATTATGTAAGGTTTTCTTTTTCTAGAAAGAGACTAAACTGGAATGAGAATGAATTCTCATCAGTAAAAGCAAAGCTTTAAGTAGGTCACCTGACTTGGCTTTTGTGCTCCACATTCACCCTGGTTATAAAAGGGCCTTTCATGAGTTTTCTAGGCTTTCACACTGCCAGACTCTCTGCAGGCATTATAAAAGAGTTAAACTACCCCCTGCCCCATGCCTGTCTCATGGATTCTTTCATGGAGTACGCACTGCACTATGTTTTAGCTCAGCAGGAACTCTGCAGACCCTGAATATATGAAAAATCCTCCTTCCAGACAAGAGAATTCAATATTAATTAGTGTCCTAGCCACAAAAGTTAGTGTCCACTAGTATCTAATAGATATAGTGACTTGCAGCCTAATTTTTGCAGAATTATTGGGCCAGAGCTTATATATAAAATTATATATAAAATTTATATATATATATTATATATATACTTATATATAATTTATATATATATAAATTATATAAGCCAGAGCTTATATATAAAATTGTCCTATAGATAATTTCTGTATAACCAGTTGAATGAGAGATTGATGGATGCTTCAAACAACCTACATACTGATAATTAACTTTTTTTTTGCTTTTTAAAAAAAATTTTTTATTGAGATGGAATTTACATAACATAAAATTAACCTTTAAAACTGGACAGTTTTTAGTACAGCCACAATGGAGAATTGTGTGGCGATTCCTTAAAAAACTGGAAAGAGAACTGCCATATGATCCAGCAATCCCACTGCTGGGCATACACAATGAGGAAACCAGAATTGAAAGAGACATGTGTACCCCAGTGTTCATTGCTGCACTGTTTACAACAGCTAGGACAAGGAATCAACCTAGATGTCCATCAGCAGACAAATGGATAAGAAAGCTGTGGTACATATACACAATGGAATATTACTCAGGTATTAAAAAGAATGCATTTGAATCAGTTCTAATGAGGTGGATGAAACTGGAGCCTATTATACACAGTGAAGTAAGTCAGAAAGAAAAACACCAATACAGTATATTATCGCATATATGTGGAATTTAGAAAGATGATAATGATGACCCTATGTGCGAGACAGCAAAAGAGACACAGATATAAAGAACAGACTTTTGGACTCTGAGAGAAGGTGAGGGTGGGATGATTTGAGAGAATAGCATTGAGACGTGTATATTACCCTATGTGAAATAGATCACCAGTCCAAGTTCAATGCATGAAACAGGGCACTCAAAGCCAGTGCACTGGGAAAACCCTCAGGGATGGGATGGGGAGGGAAGAGGGAGAGGGGTTCAGAATGGGGAACACATGTACACCCATGGCTGATTCACGTCAATGTATGACAAAAACCACTACTATATTGTAAAGTAGGACTTCTCTGGTGGCTCAGGCAGTAAAGCGTCTGTCTACAATGAGGGAGACCTAGGTTCGATCCCTGGGTTGGGAAGATTACCCTGGAGAAGGAAATGGCAATCCACTCCAGTACTATTGCCAGGAAAATCCCATGGACAGAGGAGCCTGGTAGGCTACAGTCCATGGGGTCGCAAAGAGTCGGAGACGACTGAACGACTTCATTTCCTCACTTTCACTATATTGTAAAGTAATTAGCTTCCAATTAAAATTAATTTTTAAAAAACTGGACAGTTTAATAGTATTTGGTACATTTACTATTTGTAAATGTAGTACATTTACTACATTTGTAGTAAATACATAGTACTACATAGTACTACAAATACTGTTTGTAGTATTTGACCCTTATCTAGTTCCAAACATCTTTATCACCCCAAAAGAACCCCATACTTATTTAAAATCACCCTCCATTTCCCCTTCCTTCCAATCTCTGACAACCACTAATTTGCTTTCTGCCTCTATTAATTTACCTAATCTTGGATTCTGTTTGCTAGTATTTTTGCATAAATGTTCATCAGTGACATTAACATGGTAATTTTCTTTTTTGTGTGATATTTTTGTCTGGTTTTGGTATCAGGGTGATGGCGGCCTCCTAGAGTTAGCTTGGGAATGTTCCCTCCTCTACAGTTTTTTGGAAGAGTTTGAGATGGATGAGTGATAACTCTTCCCTGAATGTTTGATAGAATTTGCCTGTGAAGTCATCTAGTCTTGAACTTTTGTTTGTTGGAAGATTTTTAATTGTAGTTCATTTGATTACTTGTGATTGATCTGTTTATATTTTCTGTTTCTTTTGGTTTAGTCTTGGAAAGTTTACTTTTCTAAGAATTTGTCCATTTCTTCTGGGTTGTCAATTTTATTGGCATATAGTTGCTTAATTACTTATGATCTTCTGTATTTTTGTGATATCAGTTGTAATTTCTTTTTCATTTCTAATTTTGTTGATTTGAATCCTCTCCCTTTTTTTGCTTGATGAGTCTGGCTAAAGGTTAATCAGTTCTGTTTATCTTCACAAAGAACCAGCTTTTAGTTTTATTGATTTTTGTTATTGTTTTCTTTGTTTCTATTTCATGTATTCAGTTGCTAAGTCGTGTCTGACTCTGCAACCCCATGGACTGCAACATGCCAGGCCTCCCTGTCCATTACCAACTCCTGGAGTTTACTCAAACTCAGTGTCCATTGAGTCAGTGATGCCATCCAACCATCTCATCCTCTGTCGTCCCCGTCTCCTCCTGCCCTCAATCTTTCCGAGCATCAGGGTCTTTTCAAATGAGTCGGGTCTTTGCATCAGGTGGCCAAAGTATTGGAGTTTCAGCTTCAACATCAGTCCTACCAGTGAACACCCAGGACTGATCTCCTTTAGAATGGACTGGTTGGATCTCCTTGCAGTCCAAGGGACTCTCAAGAGTCTTCTCCAACACCACAGTTCAAAAGCATCAGTTTTTCGGCGCTCAGCTTTCTTCACAGTCCAACTCTCACATCCATACATGACCACTGGAAAAACCATAGCCTTGACTAGACGGATCTGTGTTGGCAAAGTAATGTCTCTGCTTTTGAATATGCTATCTAGGTTGGTCATAACTTTTCTTCCAAGGAGTGAGTGTCTTTTAATTTCATGGCTGCAATCACCATCTGCAGTGATTTTGGAGCCCCCCAAAATAAAGTCTGTCACTGTTTCCACTGTTTCCCCATCTATTATACATGAAGTGATGGGACCAGATACCATGATCTTAGTTTTCTGAATGTTGAGCTTTAATCCAGCTTTTTCACTTTCCTCTTTCACTTTCATCAAGAGGCTCCTTTTACTAACTTTGGCATTTGTTTGTTCTTCCTCTAGTTGCTTTAGGTGTTAGGTTAGGTTTATTGAGATTTCTGTTGTTTCTTGAGGTAAGACTGAATAAACTTCCCTCTTAGAACTGTTTTTGCTGCATTTTGTAGGTTTTGGATTATCGTGTTTTCTTTGTCATTTGTTTCTGGTTTTTTATTTCCTCTTTGATTTCTTTATGATCTCTTAATTATTTGATATTGTTTAGCCTCCATATGTTTTGTGGTTTTCTGGTTTTTTTTTTTTTTTTTTTTTTTACAGTTTTTCCCCAGTAATTGATTTCTAATCTCATAGTGCTGTGGTTGGAAAAGTTGTTTGATAACGATTTCAATTTTCTTAAGTTTATCTAGGCTTGATTTGTTACCTGAGATGTGAGCTATCATGGAGAATGTTCCATATGTGCTTGAGAAGAAAGTGTATTCTGCTGCTTTCTGAATAATTGGCTTTTTAAAAGAAGATAATCAACACTGAAATAGTTTTTTGCCTGCAGAAGTAAAGGAGGAAAGTAAGCATGAAATTTTAAAGGGATATTAAGCAAGCTGCTTGTGGCATCATCTGGTAGTAAAGGATTTGCATTTTACTGACACTCCATATGCCTCTAGGAAGCTATAATTGCAGTTAGCTGTTGAACAACATGGGTTTGAACTGCATGAGTCCATTTTTGCATGGATTTATTCCGATAGTAATACTATAGTACTACATGATCCACAGTTGGTTGAATTCCAAGGGTAATGAACCACATATACAGATATGTGGTTCACATATACACATATATAATTTATATGCAGAGTTTCAACTGCATGGGGGATTGGTGTTCCTAACCCCTATATTTTTTAAGGGTTAACTGTATGTAAAGTTAACCATTCGTTTATTGGTTTTTCAAGGACTACAGTCTAACATTTACAATGAATTCCAAACAATTCTGATGAAATTAGTTTCTTGAAGGGTGGGAGGCTTCCAGTTTATTTACTCTGTTGTTCCCAATATGAAATATTCTCTAACAGCTTCTGAGTTTGTAGTCATTTAAATCCTTTATTTTCTCAAATCATCTGTAACGTCTGCCTTCCTCTCCTGTTAAGTATAGACTTTTCAGCAATTCAGCTGTTCTCTTGCTACTATAACTCTGTTGCTTATAGTATAACTCTATTGCTTATAATTGCTTATAATGTAGTATAACTATAACTCTGTTGCTTATAGTTATATTGCTTTCACCCAGCAAAACCTCAGTTCTATATGTTTTCTAAGCCATTACTACTCAGAGCATTTTTCCAAAAAAAAGAGTCCTTAAAAAAATGAATTTCATCTTACCTGGGCCCTCTGGGCTTCCCAGTGCCAACACTTACTACCACTTTTTGCTGCAGCAGTGTTAGTCTTATCACTTCTTAAAACTCTATCCCACTGTCTCTTCCTCCTTTTTAGCTTTTAATTTTGCTGTGTACTTCACAGGAAACCTTGAAAATGAAAGCTCCCTCAGTTTTCTACTAGTTCTCTTTATCTCTTCCTATCTTTCTTACGTATCTTTTCCTTCCCTTCTGATTCCTTCTTACCAGCATTTATACATGATGTGTTCTCTTACACTAACAAACAAACCCTGTCTTGTGCAAATCAGTGGCTATTTTTGTAGGATATAAAAACCTATATCTAGTCATGTTAATAACCCCCTAATTATTTGCATATAGGTTCTTGTGAGTTTTCTTTGTAAATGATAGCATTTCCTATAAATATGTGATTTTACCAATTTTTTATGATTCTGATTTCTTCTTATTGCATAGACTCGGATCTCTCATACATTACTGAATAGGAGTAATAATGCATCACTTTGCCTTATGCTTCATTTCAAAGAGATTGCTTTTTGATTCCCCTTTAAAGATGATAATTGTTAAGTTCCGTTGTTTGAAAGTAACTGTTTTTACCAGGTTATGAAATTTTCAATTCTTAATTGAGGGTTTCCTTTTTTTATTGTGAATTCATGTGTTTTAATCCAGTGCTTTTTCTACATTAGTTGAAAAGATTATATGATCTATCTTCTTTAATATGGGTGAATTATATTTATAGATTTTATATTAAAACATCCTTGTATACCTTGGATAAACTCAGGTTGATTGTGGGTTATCTTTTTCATATACTGAATTCATTTTGTTAGTATTCTGTTTAGGATTTTTGAATCTATATTGAGTCAAAATGATCTTATTTTATTTCTTATAATATTTTTGTCCAATTTTAATGTCAGATTTTCCTCATCTCTTAGAATGAATGTTTTGTTCCTTCTCTTTTTATCTGTTTTGTTAGTTTATCAAAGAACCATCCTTTTGCTTTATTTCATTTTTATTGTATATTTTATGTATTTTATTGTGTATTATTATTTCTATAATTTTTAAACAACTTTATGATTGGCATACAATAAACTATGCACATTTAAAGTTTAAAATTTAATAGGTTTGACATAAATATACAGCGGTGAAACTCACCATAATCAAGAGAGTGTGAACATATCCATCACCCCTCAAAATTTTCTTGTGTCTCTCTGTAATCTCTTCTCCTTGCCCGTGCCTACTCCTCCATCTCCAAGCAATCAGGGACCTATTTTCTGTCACTATAGGCGTTTTCTAGGTTTTTATATAAGTGGATGACGTGTTTCTTTTTTAAAAAATAATTTTGAGTATGTATGTATTTATTTTTGGCCATGCTGGGTCTTCTTTGCAGTGCTCAGGTTTCTCATTGTGGTAGCTTCTCATTGCACAGCACAAGCTGTAGCCTCACGGGCTTCAGTAGTTGTGGCGCATGGGGTTAGTTGCTCCAGGGCATGTGGGATTTTCCTGGATAGAAGCTTTGTCTCTTGCATGGTGGATTCCTTACCAGTGAGCCACCCTGGAAGCCTGGTAATGTGTTTCTAATGCTTTGATTTTGGGCTCCAAAATCACTGCAGATGGTGATTGCAGCCATGAAATTAAAAGACACTTCCTCCTTGGAAGGAAAGTTATGACCAACCTAGATAGCATATTAAAAAGCAGAGACATTACTTTGCCAACAAAGGTCCGTCTAGTCAAGGCTATGGTTTTTCCAGTGGTCATGTGTGGATGTGAGAGTTGGACTGTGAAGAAAGCTGAGCGCCAAAGAATTGATGCTTTTGAACTGTGGTATTGGAGAAGACTCTTGAGAGTCCCTTGGACTGCAAGGAGATCCAACCAGTCCATTCTAAAGGAGATCAGTCCTGGGTGTTCTTGGAAGGACTGATGCTAAAGCTGAAACTCCAATACTTTGGCCACCTCATGCAAAGAGTTGACTCATTGGAAAAGACTGATGCTGGGAGGGATTGGGGGCAGGAGAAGGGGATGACAAAGGATGAGATGGCTGGATAGCATCACCAACTCAATGGATGTGAGTTTGAGTGAACTCCGAAAGTTGATGATGAACAGGGAGGCCTGGCGTGCTGCAGTTCATGGGATCGCAAAGAGTCGGATACGACTGACTGACTGAACTAAACTGAACTGAATGCTTTGACTTCTGGAGCCTTGCTGACCTTGGAGAGACTGCACTTCCTGGCTTAGCCAGTTTCTAGAGATAGTTAAAAAAAAAACACTCACCTGCTAGAGTACCTTTCATATGCAAACCAACCAGTCCAGAGCCCACACCCTAAATACCTCAGTTATTGGGCTCTTATACTCTTTCTCCCCTGGAAGAGGGCATGACAACCTACCCCAGTATTCTTGCCTGGAAAATCTTTGTACAGAGGAGCTTGGTGGGCTACAGTCAATAGGGTCACAGAATCAGACACGACTGAAGCAACTGAGCACACACACACCCATGGTCACTGTTGACCTGGTCAGTTTTCCCCAGGGCCATGTACCAGCTGACTAAGGACAACCTTTAAGCCCCAGAGCTAATCTTAAACCTGTTTTCCTTCTGTTGTCCATTCCTTCCTGAAGAAACAACAGTAATGGCTCTTACTCAACTTTTCCCCTCACTCCGTCTCTTTTTGAGAATTGTGAGTGACAAGCAAGCCTTTTCAGGGACAGTCCTCTGATTTGTTCGTCACAGCATGTGTGAATAATAATGAAACCTATATTTTAAAACAAGTATGAACTCTTTTTTTCTTACTCTTTTATTCAGCATAATTATTTTGAGATTCCTCCATGTTTTGTGTATCAACAGTTCATTCATTCTTAGTGCTGAGTAGTATGTCATTATATGTCTATATGTAGTGTCTATACCAAATTTGTTTTTCTATCCATCTATTAATGGGCATTGAGTTATTTCCACTTTGGGGCTATTACAAATAAAGCTTCTGTGAATAGTAATGAACAAATTTTTATATGAACATATCTTTCCTTTCCTCTTGGATGAATGGCCAAGAGTAGAATGGCTGGATCACAGTATATTATCTCCAGGGGTGCCCATTCACCTTGATGAGGTCGTTACTTCATTTTCAGTGCACAGTGGCTGTGACAGTCTTCTTGCTTTTGAGACAGAACTCTTGGACAGCATGGCTGTGGGTGTAAGCTAGAGCTCCTAACCGTGCAGTGCCGCAACCAGAAAAGCACGATTACTGTTTCTGATGTCATATTTTTCATCTGTTTTGTGTATCCCTTGTCTACTTCCTGTGGATACAGATGATTTCATTACTTTTGTCTTTTAACTTCCCTAGTAGCTTTGTACATGGTTTATTTAATGTTTTTTTGTTTATTTGCCTTTATTGATGAGCTTTTTCCTTTCGTCATTTTCATGTTTCTAGTTGTTGTTTTTGTTTTTTTTTTTTTTTAAAGAAGTGCCTTTAACACTTCCTGTAAAGTGGTTTGGTGGTGCTGAATTCTTAGCTTTTGCTTGTTTATAAAACTTTTGATCTCCATCAAATCTGAATGAAAGCCTGGCCAGGTAGAATGTTCTTGATTGTAGGTTTTCCCCTTTCATCACTTTAAGTATATCATGTGGCTCCCTTCTGGCCTGCAGAGTTTCTTCTGAAAAGTCAGCTAATGGCCATACGGAAGTCCCCTTGTACATAGCTTGTTGCTTTTATTTATTTATTTATTGCATGGTCCAAGTTTAGTGACCTGCTGATGCTAAGTTGTACAAAATGGCACCATTTTAATTAGGGCTTGTATTTGGGCAGCTCAAAAGTAATTGTATCATTAGTTTGGTCAGTTTAAATACTGTAGCTCCCTGTTGAATAGATGCACAAACATTAACGCATACAAAGCAACATGCCTTGGCTGCTTTTAATATTGCTTCTTTATCTTATGTTTTTGCCATTTTAATTACAATGTGTCTTGATGTGGTCCTCTTTGGATTGATCTATTTAGAGTTCTCTGTGCTTCCTGGACTTGAAAGTATAGAAAATGTCTGTTTCCTCTTTCAGGTTAGGGAAATTTTCAGCTATTATGTCTTCATATGTGTTCTCTGCCCCTTTCTCTTTTCTAGGACCTCTGTAATGCAAATGTCAGTACTGTTGTTGTTCTAGCAGTCTCTTAAATTGTCCTCATTTCTTTTTATGCTTTTTTATTGTTGTTCAGCTTCAGTGATTTTCACTATTTTGTTTTCCAACTTGCTGATCTGTTCCTTTTTATCATTTAATATACTATTCATGCCTTCTAGTACATTTTTATTTCAGTTATTGTACTCTTTATTTCTGGTTCTTCTTTATATTTTCTAACTCTTTGTTTTAAACTGCTAACTTCTCACTCTTTTCATCCATTCTCTTCCCAAGTTCTTTGATCATTTTTACGATCATTACCTTGAACTCTCTTGTCAGGTAGACTGCCCATCTGCACTTCAGTTAGTTCTTTTTCTAGGGTTTTATCTTGTTCATTCATTTGGAGCAAGTTCCTTTGACACCTCCTTATGCCTACTATGCTGACTTTATTTCTGTGTATCTGGTAGGTTATATTTCCCAACCTTGGATATGAGGCATTTCATATGACATGACCTGTGCATCCCAGCAGTGCACTCCTGTCCAGTCAACAGAGCTATATGCTCTAGGGGTGCCCACTGTGTAGACTGCATTGATCCTTCTGTTGTGGTGGTCTGGTAGATGGGGCTGGTCCCTGGTCCATTTGGTTGCCAGGCCCTGCCTTGTATGGAGGCTGCTGGCCACTGGTTGGCTGTATAAGAGCATGAGGCAGCTGGTTATGGAAGCCTAAGGGGATACCACGGCTAGAGCCAGATTCTGGGGTGGGTGGTTGCAGGACAAGGGTTCCTGGATATAGTATAGTCTGCTGGTAAGTGGGGCCAATTCCTGACATGCCTGACTATAGGTTCCAGGGTGTTGCAAAGCTGGTGCTGCCCCACTAGTGAATGGGGCTGGACCCTGGGGCACTTGGGTGAGGAGTCAATGGCTTCTTAGAGCTGGTGTTCGCCTTTTGGCATGTGGGCCCGTGGCTGGTATTAACCAACTAGTAGGTGGAGGGAGACAGAGCCCAGAGATTCCTGGGGCGAGTGCCAGCTTACTGCTAGGAGGAGCTAGGTCCTGGGGTCTCTGAGTGCAGGGCCCTGAGGTCTCCAAAGCTGGTTCAGCCTGCTGGTGGGCGGGGCTGCTGGCTGAGGGGCCCAAGATGTCCCAGAGCTGGTTTGACCTACTAGTGGGCACAGCTGGGTTCTGGGTGCAGGGGTCCCCATGGCTGGTGCCAGCCTGCTCACTTGTTAGCTGGGTCCTGACAGGGCAGACTGCAGGGCTGCAGTGGGCCTACGATTGGTATTCAGTAGCTGGTGGGTAAGACTGGGACATGAGCTCCCAGGACACAGGGCCTGCCCACCAATGAGTGAAGCTGGGTCCCTGGGTCTCTGGTTACAGGGCTGAGTGATCCCAGAGTTGATGTTGAACACCTGCTGCTGTGATTTCTGTTGCAGGGCCATGAGGGTCCTGGAATTGGTGTGGGTCCAATTCCCAACACAGCTGACTGTTCTCTTTGGGTTGTCCTGAGGCTTATGCCTGCCCTCTGCTGTATAGATCAGATACCAGGTTGGCTAGCCGAGGGCCCCAAGGTGTCTTGGAGTTGATGTTGGCCTGCTGGTGGTTAGAGCTGGAGCCCAGGGGGTCCTGTAGCTAGTGCCTGCCTACTTGTGTCTCCCAGGGTCTCTGGCTGCAGGGCTCTGGGGGTCCTGGAGTTGGTGTATTGGCTCACTGGTGTGCCTGCCCACTGATGGATAGAGCTGGGTCCTAGGGTCTTTTGAATCTCAACATTAAAAAAAACCAAGATCATGGTATCTAATCCCATCACTTCAGGGCAAATAGAGGGGGAAAAGTAGAAGCAGTGACAGATTTAGTTTTCTTGAGCTCCAGAATCACTGCAGATGATACTTGCTCCTTGGGAGGAAAACTATGATAAACCTAGACAGCGTATTCATAGCCAGAGGTCCGTATAGTCAAAGCTATGGTTCTTCCAGTAGTCATGTACAGTTGTGAGAATTGGACCATAAAGGAGCCTGAGTACTAGAGAACTGATGCTTTCAAACTGTGGTGCTGGAGAAGACTCTTGAGAGTCCGTTGGACTGTGAGGATCAAACCAATCAATCCTAAAGGAGATCAACCCTGAATATTCATTGGAAGGACTGCTGCTGAAACTGAAGCTCCATTGTCTTTGTGGCCACCTGATGAGATGGTTAGGTAGCATCACCAACTCAATGAAATTGGAGCAAACTCTAGGAGATAGTTGAGGAGCGAGCAGCCTGGCATGCTGTAGTCCATGGGTTCACAGAGGCAGACAGGACTTAGCAACTGAACAACAACCACCTACTGGTGGGTGGGGCTGTGTCCTGCCTACTAGTTGCTTGGCCTGGGGTGTCCCAGTACTGGTACTGACAGGCTGGCGGGCAGAGCAATGTCCCAGTGCTGATAAGCTAGAGGGAGGATTCCAAAATGGTACTGCTAGCACCAGTGTGGATGTGGTAGAACAGTTTCCCCCAAATGGCTGCTGCCAGTGTCTGTGCCCCTAGGGTGAGCTCTAGTTGCCTCTTGCCTCTCTAGGAGACTCTCCAAGATTAGCAGGTGGGTCGGACCAGTGTCCTTCCAAATTACTTCTGCCCTTCATCCTGAAGCATGTGAGAGTTTGCATGTACCCTTGAAGAGGTTATTTCTCACAGCTCTCTGAGACTCCTGCAAGCAAGCCCACTTGGCCTTCAAAGCCGAGCACTCTGGAGACTTTCCCTGGTGCAGGCCCCCTGGACTGGGAACCCCAATGTGTAGCAAAAACTGGTTGCCACTTGGGGAAAACCTCTGCAATTATGATTATCCTCCTGTTGTGTTTTGCCCACCTGGGTGTATGGTTTTGTTTTTTAACTTTTTGTATATTTAACAGTGTCGTGATAGTTTCAGGTGAAGGGACTCAGCCATGCATATACATGTATCCATTCTCCACTAGGGGGTATGGGTCTCGACTATGTCACAGTGCCAGCCCTCCCGCCCATCTGGTTGTGGTTTCCTTCTTATCTCTGTGGATCTTTTCTGCTAGATTCTGGTCTTTCTCATCAGTAGTAGCTCTGGAGATAATTCTGATTTTGGTATGCCTGCAAGAGGAGATGCTCAGGACCATCCTACTTCACCATCTTGGCCACGCTCTGTCTCTAATTTGTTTTTAAACTTTATGCATATAACCTGTGCTATATTTTGGTTTTATATATCCAGTAGTTTATTCCAATATGTGATTTAAGTAGGACAAATAGTTTTCCATATTGTTCTTTGTCTTAATTAACCTGCAGTATAAGTTTATACCAAACTATTTTATTTATTGAAGTAGTCTAATTGATTTCCTTGTCTCCGGGACCCAAATTGAATCTTGCCTTAGGTGTAACTCAGAGATAATAGAGTTTAACATTCTGTTTCACCAGCCTTAGTGTTTTTGCGTTGTCATTGTTTTCATTCTGTATATAGGCTTATCTCTGGAAACAGGCTGCTTCTAGAGGTTCAGATTCCTGTTAATTTTACCTCTATCACATTGTCTTTCTCCATGGAAGACCTATAACAAAAGTTGATTTCTGGTGTCCCAGGCCTCACTGAGGAGCCCTTCAGCAGTTTTTCAGGTTCTTTTTTCTCACTAGCAAGTATGCAGTGTGTGCCATTCCTACTCCACCCTCCCTTGGTGACATGTGTCAGTTTTTTATTCATCAGCACCCACCTTCTCCTCCCTCCTGTGTTTGTCAGATGTCTCCTGCCTGGCTTACTCACTGCTGCTTTTGTCAGGCTCTACAGCTGTCTTCTTCCTTTCTCTGGCATGCTGCCTGACTTCCGTGGCAGCTGCTCTATCATTGCCTGTCTGCCATTCTGCCCCATATCCAGCCTTTCACCCCCTCATCCCTTCCCCCTTAGGTGTAGCATGTACTGTAGTACTGTGTCATTCTCAGGGTTCAGAACTGAGTTCATCACCTTCCCTGCAGTGTGTCCCAAAGCAATCATCCTCCTGCGTATAGCATTGAGATTCTAAGTCGGAAACCTGGGCCTTCCTTACCTCTGGCATCTCATTGTTAAGTTTTTAGTTCTGCCCCTGTGCTCTGAGATCTGTACCCCTATACTCTGCTGCTATAGCTCTGAGGTCCTTCTGGTTTATTGGCTAGGTTACTTTGAAAAGCTTCCGTCAGCGGCCCTCCAAATGTCAAACCACACCAGTTGATCCTCTCTCCTACTGTCGGTCATTGTTTTTAAAATCCAGACTGTTGTCAACCTCCCTGTGTTAAAGCCTTTGGTGGTTCCTCGGTGAGTTTAGTGGAAAGTCAGAACTTTTTATTACATCCTAACAGGCACCTTTGTGATCTCTTCATTGCTTCTTCTAGCCTCATCTCCTGTATTTCCTCCATATATCCTCACAGACCCCACTCTTTAATGCTTACCATTTTCACATTCATTCAGCAAATGTTTATTGAGGTCCTGCTTGATACCTTTCCTGCTTTGCCATTCTTGGGGCAAGATAGACCTTTTTAAGTTTCAGAGTCCTCTTTGCTCTAAAGACTATTTCTTGTTTCTGATCTTTCTCTTGGCTAACTACTTTTTATCTTCCCAAGTTTATCTCAAGCATTACCTCCTCTGAAAATTCTTTCTCTGGACTACAGTTTTACTACCTCATCTTAGTGTTAATTGATCAACATTATGCCACAAGATAATTCAGGGTTTGAACAAATAGCTTATTTGTCCCTCACCACTTGACGACAATCTATATCTAGTCCATATCTAACCTGTGTATTCCCATTATGATGAAGTACAAAGCACATGAACTTTGGAGTTTTAAAAGCCTTGAGTTTGAATCCTAGTAAGTAGGTACTTAATGGATACGTGGCCTTAAACAAATTTCTTGACCTCTTTGATCATTATTCATTTGTAAAATGGAAAAACAATACCTAACTCAAAAGGTGGTTGTGGGGAATAATTAGGTTAAAGTATACAGAATGCCTATGTGCAAGTGCCTAGCACATAGCAGACAACCAAGGATTATAATTGTAAAAATAGTTTTTGTTCTTAATAATAAATACCATAATGTTGATTGAGTAACAGCTGAAGGAACTGAACTCTCCATCTGGGTGCCTTTTTCTCAAAGTGAACCTGAACAGCTCTAGAAGAAGGCTCGGACAGAGCTTAACACTCCTAGCTGCCACTCCTTTGTTTCTTTCACACCTAGGAGTATCCTTCAACAGTCTGTAAACTTTTTGAATTCTAGTTGTACAACTGCCAACTATGTGACCATCTCTCAATCTTCAAAATGGGAGTAAGAATATCTCTCTTGTAGAGTTGCTCTGAGATTTAACTGAGGTAAAAGGCCAGATATTCAGATAAATTGTACCAGACACTTGATCATAATTTATCAATGTATTTAATACTGAATGGTTAGCTTTGTACAGGTGGACTTTTATTAGAAGTTATCACAGCCAGTCTAAACTCTAGAGAATGTGTGTATTGGCCAAGCTCTCCTTTGCTCCTGGGAATTTCATAATACTGATTCCTTGTAACATTTTTTTCTTTAGCATATACATATGCAGCCTTGTGCTTCCTAACAAGAGCACCAAGAAAAATGCATTTCAGAGTACCCTCATCATTTCCATTCCTCATCCATTATAAGTCATGCTGCTGCTGCTAAGTCGCTTCAGTCATGTCCAACTCTGTGCAACCCCATAGATGGCAGCCCACCAGGCTCCCCTGTCCCTGAGATTCTCCAGGCAAGAACACTGGAGTAGGTTGCCATTTCCTTCTCCAATGCATGAAAGTGAAAAGTGAAAGTGAAGTCGCTCAGTCGTGTCCGACTCTCAGCAACCCCATGGACTGCAGCCCACCAGCCTCCTCCGTCCATGGGATTTTCCAGGCAAGATTACTGGAGTGGGGTGCCATTGGTCTTATTCTTTATCAGGATTGGGGTTGGTTGCGTATCTCAGAGTATAGGTTTATTTCTTTCTTGTATATATGAAATCTGAAAGTAAGCAGGGCTGGTATGACAGTTCAACAGTGTCATCAGAGAATTCAGTCTCTTCCTGGCTCTCTAATTCTGTTATCCTGGAAGTCACTTCAAAGTTCATAATGGCTGCTGGGTCTGTACTCATCACATCTGAATTCTAGATTACAAGGAAAAGGACAGAGAAAAAAAAAGACTCCCTCTCTCCCTCTTAAACCACCTTCCTAGAGATCTCATAATAAACTTTTTTCCCGCATGATATACTTAAGCTTATACATCCTTGGCCAGAATTTAGTACTTGTCCACCCCTAACTGAAGAATGGATGTGTTCTCCTAGCATCCAGTTTTCTTTCTTCCTCTCCTTTTCTTAGGAAAGGATAGCATTTCTCTCTGGACTTCTGGGTCCACTGATGGTGAGTGTACATCTGGGCAAGGAATGTTCCTCTTTGGCCAGAAGCTCACAAAATCTTTCTCTACAAGATATTCAGCATACCTGTGATGGTTCCTTCATCTCGAGTGCAGTACATATATTTCAAATAATATACCCCTGAAATGTGTGTAAGCATATATAATTGATTGCTTATGAATTTCTGTGATTCAAGAGAGACTCTCTCACTCTAAGAACATTTAGGAAATATTCTTAGACTCTCAGTTATCAGAAAAACAATAGCTGTAATTTTTTAGAACTTACTTTGTTGTTTGTCGTAAGGCTTTTAAGTATTTGCTGTTGGCATCTTGGTTTTCCTTTGTTATTTGAATGTTAAACTTTCCTGGTTTATCTCCCTAATGTGCAGTAGAAACAGATTTTTTAAGTAAGAAATGTTTTTGTAATTAAAAACAAATGGTGTGTATTAGCCCTTTGTCTGGGTGTGGTGGGGTGGGCAAAAGGATGCAGTGTGTGTGCCATTGTGTCAAATAAAATAGGGAATTGCCCAGAACTTCATGACTCATCTCCCGAAGCCTCCCTGCTTATTTGTGCTATATTCACATAACGAAAAGCTTATTATTCACAAACGTGTTTGAAAAATGAAAAACGTGTAAGTTTGAGTTTCCTCCCATTTGGCTCTCCTAGAGTATATAATTCTGTCTTTATTCAATCCACTGTTGCCGAATCAAAAATAATGTGTAAGATAGAAGAGGAAATCATATACAGTTGTCTCCTACCTAACAAAAATAGAAAGACTGGTTAAAATAATTGTATATTAACACATATATGTGGAATCTAGAAATATGATCTTGATGAACGTATTGGCAGGGAAGGAATGGAGACGCAGCTATAGAGAACAGGCTTGTGGACACATTGGGAAAGGAGACAGTGGAACGAATGTAGGAAGTATCATTGGCATATATACACCACCACGTGTAAAGTGGGTAGCTGGTGAGAAGTTGCTATATAACACAGCAAGCCCAGCCTGATGCTCTGTGTTGACCTAGAGGGATGGGATGAGGGAGGGGAGGGAGGTGATATAGGTACAGTTATGACTGATTTGCGTTGTGGTACAACAGAAATGAACACAACATTGTAAAGCAATTCTCCTCCAATTAAAAAATAAATTGAAAAATAATTGTGGTATACCTGTATGATGACCTACTACGCAGCTATTGCAAAGAAAGGTAACCAGAAAGTATTGATGTGGAAGATATCCAGGATTTATTATTTTAAGTAAAAGATGCAAGCTGTAGACAGTATGTCTACTATCCTATTTATTTATTTTTTATGTGTGGGTATCTATTTCAAAAGGATATGAAGGAAAGTATTTAGTGATCACTTTTGGATAATGGGACAGGCAGGAGATGAATGATACTTTCAGAGTTTTCTTTATATCCCTCTGTTCTTTTTGATATCTTTGTTTTGTTTTGGGCTGCACCACACAGTTTGTGGGATCTTAGTTCCCTGACTAGAGATTGAACCCAAGACAATGGCAATGAAAGCCCCGAGTCCTAACCACTGGACTGCCAGGAAATTCCCAGGTTATATGTCTTGTAATGAGCATGCTTTATTGACTTATTTTAATAGTTTATAATTTCAGTGAAGGAAAGGAGAACCAGTGTCCTTCCTGTATAAGAAAAGTAATCTTTTAATTTGTTGTTGTTCAGTCATTAAGTCTTGTCCAACTCTCAGTGACCCCATGGACTGCACCTGTCCTTCACTTTCTCTCAGAGTTTGCTCAAACTCATGTCCATTGAGTCAGTGGTGCTGTCCAACCACCTCATCCTCTTTTGCCACCTTTTCCTCCTGCCCTCAATCTTTGCCAGCAACGGGTTTTTTCCCAGTGAGTTAGCTCTTCACATCAGGTGGCCAAGGTACTGGAGCTTCAGCTTCAGCATCAGTCCTTCCAGTGAATATTCAGGGTTGATTTCATTTAGGATTGACTAGTTTGATCTTCTTGCAGTCCAAGGGACTCTCAATGAAGTAGTCAGTGAAGCAGAAGTAGGTATTTTTCTGGAATTCTAGTTTTTTTTATAGTCCAGCAGATGTTGGCAATTTAATCTCTGGTTCCTCTACCTTTTCTAAATCCAGCTTGTATATCTGGAAGTTCTCAGTTCAAGTACTGCTGAAGTCTAACTTGAATGATTTTGAGGATTACATTGCTGGCATGTAAAATAAGCACAACTGTGTGGTGGTTTGAACATTCTTTGCTAGTGCCCTTCTTTGGGATTGGAATGAAAACTGACCTTTTCCAGCCCTGTGGCCATTGCCAAGTCTTCCAAATTTGCTGGCATATTGAGTGCAGCACTTTAACAGCATCATCTTGTAGGATTTTTCAATAGCTTAACTGGAGTTCCATCACCTCCACTAGCTTTGTTTGTAGTAATGCTTCCTAAGGTCCACTTGACTTCACACTCCAGGATGTCTGGCTCTAGGTGAGTGACCACACTGTCATAGTTATCCAGGTCATTAAGATCTTTTTTGTACAGTTCTTCTGTGTATTCTTGCCACCTCTTCTTAATCTCTTCTGCTTCTTTTAGGTCCTTGCTGTGTGGAGTCATATATTACTCTTTTCTGTAAGGCTTTTTTCACTCAGCATGATGGTTTTTAATTTATTTTTTTATTGAAGGATAATTGCTTTACAGAATTTTGTTGTTTTCTGTCAAACCTCAACATGAATCAGCCATAGGTATACATATATGCCCTCCCTTTTGAACCTCCCTCCCATCTCCCTCCCCATCCCACCCCACCCCTCTAGGTTGATACAGCGCCCCTGTTTGAGTTTCCTGAGTGGTTTTTAGATTCATTCATGTTTTTGTGTGTATCTGGAGTTCTTTCCTTTTAATCACTGAGTAACATTTCATTGTGAGGGGAAAAACTGCACTTCTGTTTATATATTCTGTTATTGGTGGTTACTTGGGTTATTTTCAGCTTTTTGTTACAAACATTATTGTACTTATTTTTTGGACGTATACTCTTATTTCTCTTACATAAATATATAGAAGTGGAATTACTGGATCACAAAGTTACATGTCTGTAAGTCAGACAAAAAGTATCACAGATTACTCATCTAAAAATCATTCTGTGACAAGGTAGAACCATTTCTGCTATGAGAGTTTGTGCACAGGCTTCCTGGCATTGTGCAGACTTCAGCTGAACAGGGCTGGTTACCTTCTGACATTTGATAGTGCACATTTCCCTCAGATTCAAACTATTTAACTGTTCATCCTTGTCAGGACTAGGCCTTCATCACAGAACCAACTTTTTAAATCCTCAATTCATAGAGAGGCATGGGGAAGAGATGAATTTGGGGAAGTATGGGGTGTGGATAAATAAGATGTGACAGAGAGGTTGAGGGATTTAACAACAGAAAGGTGTTGTGTGCGTGTGTGACACATACCCAGAGAGAAGGGTGGAGGAGAGAGGAAGAGAAAGGAAAATGGGCGAAGGAAAAAGAAATACAAGTGGGCTTTTCCTCTTGTGAATTTTAATTGAGTTTTTTTGAAAATGTTATTTTTAAGATGGTTCAAAATTTTTAAAGTCTTGTATGCTGAAATAAAATGATCTCCAAAGAACCTCCTCATTCTGTTTAACAGCTGCATAGTATTCCATTTTATTAATCTGCAGTAATTTATTTAAACATGTCCTCTCGGGTTATTTTCAGTCTTTTTCTGTCACAAACTGTATTGTTTTGAATAACATTTAAAAGATCACTTTAAAAGTATGGGTATATCTGTAAAGTTCCCAAGTAGAATTGTGTGAAAGAGCTTATGCTTTTGTAATTCTGGTAAGTATTTATAGTTTGTATAAGAGTATTTGTTTACACAAACCCTTGCCAACACAGTGGTTTGTTTTGTTTTTTTAATTTATTTATTTTTGGCTGTGCCAGGTCACTACTCTCTAGCTGTGGTGTGTGGGCTTCTCATTGTGGTGTCTTATTGCAGAGCACAGGCCCTAGAGCATGGGGCTCTAGACTTCAGTTGAGTCGCTCAGTCGTATCCTACTGTTTGCGACCCCATGGACTGCAACACACCAGGCCTCCCTGTCCATTACCAACTCCTGGAGCTTGCTCAAACTCATGGCCATCAAGTCGGTGATGCCATCCAACAGTCTCATCCTCTCTTGTCCCCTTCTCCTGCCTTCAGTCTTTCCCAGCATCAGGGTCTTTTCCAGTGAGTCCATTCTGGGCATCGGTAGTTATGGCACATGGGTTTTAGTTTCACTGTGGCATGTGGAATCTTCCTGGACCAGGGACTGAACCATAAGCAGGCAGATTCTTAACCACTGGACCACCAGGGAAATCTGCCAGTGTGGTGGTGTTAAAGTTTTTCTGTATTTGCCTATCTGATAGGTGAAAAATGACATTGCAGTGTAGCTTTGATTTAACTTTCTTTGATCGCGAGTAAGGTTAAGAATTTGTTCTTATATTTTAAGAGAACTATCTGGTTTTCTGTGAATCTGTTTCATCTCTTTTGTCATCTCTTAATCTGTAGGAGTCCTTTATTATATCAAGGAAATTAGAGTTTTGTGAATTAGTTGGAAATATTTTTATAATGCTTTAAAAATATGGAGGTAGCTGTTTAGTGGACTGGTGGGAAAAGAAGCCAGATTGCTATGGAGACAACTCTTTCTAGAAATTTGGCTGCAGGGTGGAGTAGAGTGATTGCTAGCTGGAGGACTGATATAGATTAAAAGGGGCTCTTCTTTTCTTTGAGAAATTCTTCAGTTCAATTCAGTTCAGTCGCTCAGTCATGTCCGACTCTGCAGCTCCATGAACTGCAGCACGCCAGGCCTCCCTGTCCATCACCAACTCCCGGAGCTTGTTCAACTCATGGCCATTGAGTCGGTGATGCCTTCCAACCATCTCATCATCTGTCATCCCCTTCTCCTCTTGCCTTCAACCTTTCCCAGCATCAGGGTCTTTTCCAGTGAGTCAGTTCTTCACATCAAGTGGCCAAAGTATTGGAGCCTCAGGTTCAGGATCAGTCCTTTCAATGAATATTCAGGGTTGATTTCCTTTAGGATTGACTGGCTTGATCTCCTTGCAGTCTAAGGGACTCTCTCAAGAGTCTTCTCTGGCACCACAGTTCAAAAGCATCAATTCTTCAGCATTCAGCTTTCTTTATAGTCCAGCTCTCACATCCATACATGACTACTGGAAAAACCATAGCTCTGACTAGATGGACCTTTGTCAGCAATGTCTCTGCTTTTTAATATGCTGTCTATGTTTTTCATAGGTCTTCTTCCAAGGAGCAAGCATTGTTTAATTTCATGGCTGCAGTAACTATCTGCAGTGATTTTGGAGCCCAAGAAAATAAAGTCAGCCAGTTTCCATTGTTTCCCCATCTATTTGCCATTCAGTGATGTGACTAGATGCCATGATCTTAGTTTTCTGAATGTTGAGTTTTAAGCCAGCTTTTTCACTCTCCTCTTCACTTTCATCAAGAGGCTCTTTAGTTCTTCTCTTTCTGCCATAAGGGTAATGTCATCAACATATCTGAGGTTATTGATATTTCTCCCTGCAGTCCTGATTCCAGCTTGTGCTTCATCCTGCCCAGCGTTTTGCTTGATGTACTCTGCATATAAGTTAAATAAACTGGGTGACACTACACAGCCTTGACGTACTCCTTTCCCAATTTGGAACCAGTCCGTTGTTCCATATCTGGTTCTAACTGTTGCTTCTTCACCTGTGTACAGATTTCTCAGGGGGCAGGTAAGCTGGTCTGGTATTCCCATCTCTTTAAGAATTTTCCAGTTTGTTGTGATCCACACAGTCAAAGGCTTTGGTGTAGTCAATAAAGCAGAAGTAGATGTTTTTCTGGAACTCTCTTGCCTTTTCTGTGATCCAACAGATGCTGGCAATTTGGTTTCTGGTTCCTTTGCCTTTTCTAAATCCTGTTTGAACATCCAGAATTTCTTGGTTCACATACTGTTGAAGCCTTGCTTGGAGAATTTTGAGCATTACTCTTCAGTGAGTGCAGTTGTGCCGTAGTTTGAACATTCTTTGGCATTGCCTTTCTTTGGGATTGGAATGAAAACTGACCTTTTCCAGTCCTGTGGCATTGCTGTGTTTTCCAAATTTGCTGGCACATTGAGTGCAGCACTTTCACAGCATCATCTTTTAGGATTTGAAATAGCTAGAATTCCATCACTTCCACTAGCTTTGTTTGTAGTGACGCTTCCTAAGGCCCACTTGACTTTGTATCCCTGGATGTCTGGCTCTAGATGAGTGATCACACCATCATGGTTATCTGGGTCATGAAGATCTTTTTTGTGTAATTCTTGTGTGTATTCTTGCCACCTCTTCTTAATATCTTATGCTTCTGTTAGGTCCATACCGTTTCTGTCCTTTATAGTGCCCATCTTTGCATAAAGTGTTCCCTTGATATCTCTGATTTTCTTGAAGAGATCTCTATTCTTTACCGTTCTATGTTTCCTCTATTTCTTTGCATTGATCCCTGAGGAAGGCTTTCTTATCTCTCCTTGCTGTTCTTTGGAACTCTGCATTCAGATGGATATATCTTTCCTTTTCTCTTTTGCCTTTCGCTTCGCTTCTTTTCTCAGCTATTTGTAAGAAATTCTTAATTGTGTTTAAATGTTGTTACGAAAGGGAGGTGTTAAAGCTAGAAGATGGTGTTAGAAGATCTACAGGACAAGGTTCCTAAGGAACTGAGATTCTTGGGAGGAAATGCAGAGAAGGAAGAAATTAGTAAATAAGGTGACTGGTAGGTAAGGGTGTCCCAGTCTAGTGGTTTCTGTTTTCTTTGAAGTTGAAGGCAAGGCCAACGGCCAAGGATGTGAGAAGAGGATATGTTGGAGAGGAGAGGAGGTTCTTTGAAATCACTGCAGTGGAGAATTGGAGAGAGAGCTAAGTAGGGAAATATAGAAAGATTGCAGAAAGTGTTCAGAGTTCCAATGAGGCAAATCTCAACCTTAGGGGTAGTTTGATTTTCTTAAGAAGCATTTGGCAGCCCACGTTGACTGACAGTTGGATTTGTTCAGGATTGGGGGTTATTTTCCCATATAGGTATAATAGAAGAACAGTGTAGCAAAAGAATTTAGGATATTTGCAAGGCAGTGATTGAACTGACACCAACTTTTCTTGGCTGAGTAGAGAAGGAAATAGAACAGAGATATTGGGATGAAAATTAGAGGATCAAGGGACTGAAAGCCTGAGTGAGGTCCCAGGCTTTAGTAGTAAGGGAGTATGGTTGGAGAGTGGGAAAGTAAGATTCAGTATGAGCATTTTTCCCAGTGCTGACAAAGTCTAAAGTACAGCCATTGTCACGACCGGCTTCAGTGGAGTGGAAGTTGTATAAGTGTTGTAGGATGGGGGACCCCTTCCAGAGTTTGAAGGTGGGCTCTTGTCTAACACTCAGAAATGAGTTGTCTGAGTAGATAGAGATGCTGACAGAGCAAGAGACTTTATTGGGAAGGGACGCCCAGGCAGAGAGTGGGAGGGTAAGGGAACCCAGGAGAACTGCTCTGCCACATGGCTCAAAGTCACAGTCTCTGGTTTTATGGTAATGGGGTTAATTTCCAAGTTGTCTGGCCAGTCATTCTAACTCTACCTTCCTGGTAGCACATGCATTCCTCAGCCAAGATGGATTCTAGCAAGGAGGATTCTGGGAGGTGGTAGGACACATGGCCTCTCCTTTTGACCTTTCCTGAATTCTTCTGGTTGATTGTGGCTTATTAGTTCTGTATTCCTTACTGTAACTGCCTGTCATAAAATAACTAATGCAAATGGTTACTATAGTGCCTGGCCAGTGTGGAGATTTCAAATCAGTATATTTCCCTTAAGGTCGTTGGAGTTGAAATCAGACAACTCAGAGATGTGTCTGGATGTGAATTGTGGCTGTCACCTGTGAGGATGTTGAAAAATCTTCCAAGGATATCAGGACTTTGGGATAGGAAGAAAGCTGTGAGCCACATTGTATTGTCCTCAGTGAGTGCCAGGAAACCAGTAGGCAAAGAAAGCCCTCAGTAATGGGCTATTCAGTTTTTATCTGGTTGGTTTTTAATATTTATTTTTATTTTTTTGCCTTCCCCAGGTCTTTTCTTTCACAGCATGTGAACTGTTAGTTGCAGCATGTGGAATCTAGTTCCCTGACCAGGGATTGAACCCAGGCCTCCTGCATTGAGAGTGTGATGTCTTAGCCACTGGACAACCAGGAAGTCCTGATCTGACTTTTTTTTAAGCTTAAAAATGACAAGCTTGTTCCATTTCCTTAAATTCTTGAAATTGTCCAGACAAGAATACTGGAGTGGGTAGGCATTCCCTTCTCCAGGGGATCTTCCTGATCCAGGGATGAAACCTGGGTCACCTGCATTGCAGGTAGATTCTTTACCATCTGAGCCACCAGGGAAGCCCATAGCATACCATGTAGCCACAATTATTGTTTGGACTAGCAGCATGATACTCACTACCAGCTTTTCCCTGTTTTTCCACTTAATGACTAAATAGCTCTTTATCATTTTAATCTTGAATTTCAGATTATTTACTTATACTCAAGAATAGAACCTTGGAAATCGGTCAGAAAACAATGTGGGCACCTTTAAGATTCTTGTATAATCTTTCTGGAAAGGAGTTTGTTATTATAGGCTAATTGGTATTTCCATCATTATTTCAGTTCTTTTCATTTGACTCTTCGAAACATTGTATTTTCATGCCATTGGTCTTTCCTGCAAGTAAAAATGTTCTCTCTTTATTATTTTCCTTTGATTAGTCAGCACTTTTTTGTGTATTTTCTTAGCTGTTTCTTTTTCTCTTTTGTACATTAGGTTTTTCACATTTTTCAGAATTGGAATCTTAATGTATTCCATATTAATATGAGTTCTTGTTTTAATTATTTGTTTTGTGACAATTTTCCCAGTTAATTACCTTTTTTAAGAAATCGACTTTATTTTTTAGAGCAGTTTTATATTCACAACAAAATTGAGCAGAAAGAATAAAAAGTTCCCAAATTTTCCCTGTTGCCATATACACACAACCTCCCCCGCCGTTGACATCCTGCACCACAGTATACACTTACTACAGTTGATAAACCTACTTTGACATCATTATCACCGAGAGTCTATAGTTTACATTAGAGTTCACTTCTGGTGTTATACATTTTCTGTGTTTGGACAAATGTATAATTACATGTATCCACCATTGTATTACCATACAGAATAGTTCACTGCCCTTAAAATCCTCTGTGCTTCACCTATTCATTCCCCTCTCCTCCCTAACCTGGCAACCACTGCCTCCAGAGCCTTGCCTTTTTAAGAATTATCATATAGTCAGAATCATTCAGACTGTAGCCTTTTCATATTGGTTTCTTTTACTTAGTAATACGCATTTTTCTCCATGTTTCTTCGTGGCTTGATGGATCATTTCTTGTTAGTGCTAAATAATATTCCATGTTCTAGGTGTACTACAGTTTGCTTATTCATTCATCTTCTGAAGAACAGCTTGCTTGCTTCCAAGTTTTGGCAGTTATGAATAAAGCACATTTCTATATGGGTGTAAGTTTTCAATTCTTCTTAGGTAAATACCAAGGAGCACAATTGGTTGGATCATATAATAAGAGTAAGTTTAGTTGTGCAAGAAACCAGCAGACTGCCTTCCAAAGTGTCATTCCCACAGTGAAGGAGAGTTTCTGTTGCTCCACAGAAGCACTGGGATTTGGTGTTGTTCAGTTCAGTTGAGTTCAGTCACTCAGTCGTATCCTACTCTTTGTGACCCCATGAATCGCAGCACGCCAGGCCTCCCTGTCCATCACCAGCTCCTGGAGTTCACTCAGACTCACGTCCATCGAGTTGGTGATGCCATCCAGCCATCTCATCCTCTGTCATCCCCTTCTCCTCCTGCCCCGAATCCCTCCCAGCATCAGAGTCTTTTCCAATGAGTCAACTCTTTGCATGAGGTGGCCAAAGTACTGGAGTTTCAGCTTCAGCATCATTCCCCCCAAAGAAATCCCAGGGCTGATCTCCTTCAGAATGGACTGGTTGGATCTCCTTGCAGTCCAAGGGACTCTCAAGAGTCCTCTCCAACACCACAGTTCAAAAGCATCAATTCTTCGGCACTCAGCTTTCTTCACAGTCCAACTCTCACATCCATACATGACCACTGGAAAACCATAGCCTTGACTGCTGCTGCTAAGTCACTTCAGTCGTGTCTGACTCTGTGCAACCCCATAGATGGTAGCCCACCAGGCTTCCCTGTCCCTGGGATTCTCCAGACAAGAACACTGGAGTGGGTTGCCATTTCCTTCTCCAATATAGCCTTGACTAGACGGGCCTTTGTTGGCAAAGTAATGTCTCTGCTTTTCAATATGCTATCTAGGTTGGTCATAACTTTCCTTCCAAGGAGTAAGCGTCTTTTAATTTTGGTGGTGTTAGTGTTTGGTATTCTGATAGGTGTGTAGTGGTGTCTCATTGTTTTACTTTGCAATTCCCTAGTAACATATGCTGTTAAACATCTTTACATTTGCTTGTTTGCCATTTGTTTCTCTTCCTTGGAGAGGTGTCTGTTCAGGCTTTTGACCATTTTTTAATCAGCTTGATAATTTTTTTATTGTTGAGGTTTTATTGTTTATTTTGGATAACAGTCCTTCGGCTAATGTGTCTTTTGCAAGTATTTTCTCACAGTCTGTGGCTTGTTTTAACATTCTCTTGGTTTTGTCTTTTACAGAGCAGAATTTTTTAGTTTTGATGAAGTGCAGTTGATTATTTTTTGATGGCTCTGTCTTTGGTATTGTATCTTAAAAGTTATTGCCATACCCAGGGTCATCTAGATTTTTCTCCTGTGTTATATTCCAGGAGTCTTTTGCATTTACATCTCAGTCTGTGATTCATTTTGAGTTAATTTTTGTGAAGAGTATAAGATCTGTGTCTAGTTTTTTGTTTTTGTTTTTTTGGTATGTGTGTGCTGAATTATTCCAGCACCATTTGTTCAAAAGACTGTCTTTGCTCCATTGTATTGCCTTTGCTCCTTTGTCAAAGATCAGTTGACTCTCTTTGTGTGGGTCTTTATCTGAGTTCTCTCGTGTTCCATTGGTCTGTCTTGTCTGTACCACACTGCCACTCTTTGCTGTATCTTTCTTTGCTTTTTTGTATTACTATTTGCTTTTAAATTAGTAGTAATTCTCTGACTTTACTCTGCTTCTTCAGTATTGAGTTGGCTGTTCTCCATCTTTTGCATCTGCATATAAACTTTAGAACTAGTTGTTGCTATCCACAAAGTGGCACCCCACTCCGGTACTCTTGCTTGGAAAATCCCATGGACGGAGGAGCCTAGTAGGCTGCAGTCCATGGGGTCGCTAAGAGTCGGACACGACTGAGCGACTTCACTTTCACTTTTCACTTTCATGCATTGGAGAAGGAAATGGCAACCTACTCCAGTGTTCTTGCCTGGAGAATCCCAGGGACGGGGGAGCCTGATGGGCTGCCGTCTATGGGGTCGCACAGAGTCAGAAACGACTGAAGTGACTTAGCATAGCATAGCATAGCATCCACAAAATAGGTTGGTAGTATTTTGATTGAGATTACATTGAATCTGTAAACTGAGTGGAGAAGAACTGATGTCTTGACAGTGTGGAATCTTCCTGTCCATTAACATTGTTTGATTGATTTCTTTCATAATTTTTTCTATTGCCAGATATTCCATTTTTCCTTTGTGATTTCTTTTTTTTAATTAATTTATTTTTCTATTGAAAGATATTTGCTTTACACCTTTGTGATTTCTTACATTGCCTTTATGTCTAGAAAATCCTTCCTTGTTATGAACATACTCATTTATTTCCTCTTAAAATGTGTCTGTAAACATTTAATTCTTCAGCCCATCTGGATTTTATTTTGATATATGGAATGAAGTGATCATCTAGCCTGCTTCCTCCAAATACATTGTTATTTTTCACAAAACCGTTTCCTATTGATTTATCTAGCATATACATGAATACATACATAATAATCAGCCTTCCAATCTGTTTCTTAACCCTTATGGAGGAAATTTTGTGCTCTCCCCATTTTGGGTTAACAGTCAGGTAGGAAGAGTGGGGAACTGGTCAAATCACATATGGTTATACCTTGGGAAGGCCATTGGCTGAACCCAGTTCCCTGCTAAGCATGATTGCTGGTATTAAAGGCAATCTCCTGGGCTGTGTATAAACCACCTACATCTCTCCACCCTCCCTCAGAGATTTTCATGTTCCACTCGGAGAGGCCTGTCTTGGTTGATTTGGAGAGTCACTGCCACATTAAATTACCTCTGTGCTATGAGTCCCATGAAAATGGGATCTTGGAGTATATTGTTCCCTAGTTGTTTCCCTGATACCTAACTTAGTATCAGGCACAGACATCTGAATGGATGAATAAACCTCTGTTACCAGTGTGAATGGGGCACAGCCCTCTGATATGGTTTGAAGGGAAATAAAGTTTGAGGACAGCTGTATAATGTCTGCTTTGGAGGTCAGTACATCCTTGCAGTCAACCTACCTTCTCTGTGCTTCTCATCCTAAAGATACTAAAGCTGCAGTTACCTAGGAAGCTTTTAAAAGGACTGCTACCTGCCTCTCACTCCCAGAGATACAGTCCGGCACAGAGTTTTGTTGTTATTAAGTTCTTTGAGTGATTCTAAAGTATGCCAAGATTGAGAATGACTGCTCTTACTTATAGTTGTATAAACTTTCAGTTAAGTAGTTGGATTCCTGGAGAGTTGTGCTTATCAGACTCCTAAAAGATCATTGGTCCTGTGTGTGTACTTCAATAGCTAGGAAGAATTTGCCCAAAATACCTCCTTTGGTGAGTTGTTTGGACATAGTTTTACAGTATTTCAGTACTGTATCTAAAATGACTCTCTGTTTTCCAGGTCAGCATGGATTCCTGGTTCCTTCTTACTCTGCTTGGCAGTGGTCTGATACATGTTGGTGCCAGCAACACTACCACAGGTAAATTGCCATTTGATAAGATTGGTACTTGGAATAGAATTTTGTATTTATGTTTAGTGACCCAAGTTTGAAGACCTTGGTGGTACTAAAGAAAGAAAAAATTAATATTAAGTTTTACTTAAAAGTGATGGCAAAGTAAGTTGTCTTTGGGAATCTCTGGGTCATATTGTATGCCACACTCAGCATTGTTCTATATACCCCATACTATTTCAAATGAAGAGATTATATTCATTCCTGAAAAGTTAAAGAAGACAAAATGGTTACTATTTAAGATCCTGTATATTGACTCTGAGGAACTAACTAAGAGACCAGTTTTTCCCTCCATTAGACAGTAAACTTTTAGAATTGGAGGGAAGGATTCACCATTTAAAGAGTGTATGCTCCTTGAAATACACCTGGAGAAAATTCTGCTTCAAAAAGATACATGCACTCTTATGTTCATAATAGTACTATTCACAATAGCCAAAGCATGGAAGCAATCTAAATGTCCATCAACGGATGAATGAAGATGTGGTACATATATATAATTGAATACTACTCAGTCTTAAAAAAGAATGAAATAATGTCATTTGCAGCAGCTTAGAAATTATCATACTAAGTGAAGTAAGTCAGAAAGAGAAAGACAAATACCATATATCACTTATATGTGAAATCTAAACTATGGCATAAATGAACCTATCTATGAAACAGAAATACTCACAGCATAGAGAACAGACTGGTTGCCATGGAAGTGAGGGGAGGGACTGCCTGTTAGTTTGGGATTGGTAGACACAACCTACTATATTTAGAATGCATAAATAGCAAAGTCCTACTGTTATAGCTCAGGGAAATATGAGCTGGGACAAACCATAATGGAAAAGAATATTTAAAAATGAATGTGTGTGTGTATGTAATTGAGTCACTTTGCTGTGCAGCAGAGATTAGCACAACATTGTAAATCAACTATACTTTAATTTTTTAAAAAGATAATAAAAAGTGTGTGTGTGGTGTGTCTATTGGTCTCCAAGTGTTTGAGGTGTAGTAGGGCTTGCTGCTTTGTGTCTCATAACTTTTGAGATCTCAATTCTTTGTGTGATGTTTTCTTGGTTTTTTTGGTTTTTGTAGTTTCACCTTCAGTAGGCGTTACAAGATCTGTGAAAGCATCTACAACAGAATCACTTAAAGAAGAGACCAAAACTTCAAATCCTACTCCTTCAGTAACTTCTTCCTTGACACCAACATTCAGCCCAAATCTAACTCTGGGACCTGTATATGTAACCACTGTCAATTCTTCAGACTCTGACAATGGAACCACAAGAACAGTAAGCACCAATTCTGTAGTCACTACAATTTCACCAAATGGAACATGGCTTCCAGATAACCAGTTCACAGATACCAGAACAGAACCTTGGGAGGGGAATGCCAGCACTGCAGCAACCACTCCAGAAACTTTTCCTCCTTCAGGTACTAGAGATGGTTTCTGTTTGTTCTTTCTTTGGCTCTTTGAGTTTATTCACCCTTTTATTGTTATTGTTTGTGTTTTCTAGCCATAAAATTTCTTGAAATAAGTAAAATTGCCCAAGCAAAGTAATGAAACCTAGATATAGGGGATTCTCAAGAATATCTGGTTAACATAGAATTAAGAGCAAAGAAGATAGGGGACTTCCCTGGTCATCCAGTGGTTAAGACTCCATTCTTCCAGCGCAGGAGGCACAAGATTGATCCCTGTTCGGGAAACTGAGATCCAGCACACTGCATGGTATGGTCAAAAAAAAAGGAGGAAAGAAGGTAGATCTGGAGGATATTCTGCTTTGCATGGAATCCTGGTTAGATTAGGGACGATTAATATTTAAAGATAGAGAAGATAGAAAGAGAATAGGTAATTGATGATGCTAGAAACTGAGGTTGAAAGGAAAGTATAATTGAATAATAGGATTAGCCTTGAAAAGAAAGGAATCCCTGGAGACCATGGGAGGGAGAATGGGCCTTATCTGTAACAGTTAGGTAAGAGTGGAAGGTCTGTGGCCAGGAGTAGAATTATTAAGAGAAGATCAGGAAAAACAGTTAAGTTACAGTACCAGTTTGTTCAAGGACTGAACCCAACCCACTTCTCCTTGAGTCAATCACTGAAGTGGAAGTGGCTTTGAAGACAGAATCAGAGACCTGAGTACGAGACCATGTAGGGTAGGGCAAATTTCCAAGGATTGGGAAGGTCCCTCTTAGGGCTTCTATGAGTAGTAAAAGGAAATAATTATTCCTTGACAGCTGTATACTTGTCATTCCTTTTCTAGCAAAAATCAGTTACTCTTCTTTGGTCTCATCCCCTTGGCTCATATTTTTCACTTGTTAGATGGTGAGTGCCCCTGGGTGGAATCACATATGGCTCATGAACTGAGTGTCATTTGCTGATGACATCTCTTAGCTAGACCTTACAACTCAGACCCTGCACCTGCCAGCTTTAATCCCATATTTTCCACTTGAGTTTGAATCCTAACTCTGCTGTACCCTAGCTGTGTGACAATAGGCAAGTTTATTTAACCTCTCTACCTCAGTTTTGTCATCAGTATATAAGAATGAATGATGTTGATAGTACTTAATTCATGAAGGAGCTGTTAGCATTAAACAGGTTATTATGGGTAAAGCATTTATAGTGGGACCTGCATGTGGTAAGCACTAATTTTAAGTGTTAGGCATTGTACTAAGAGTGTTATAGAAGTAATTCATATGAAGTATCCTATGGATTCTGTTACGTTGGTTCTGTTTTATGTTTTATAGGTGAAGGAGTTTTACTGTGTTTTTCAAAGTACAAATCATGACTGATTCATGAAATCAGTTTAGTGGGCCACTACAAATCTGTGTGTGTGTGTATTGTCCTTTTCAACTTTTATTCTTTTCCTGTTAACTTATTTTATAGAACTTCTGTTCAAGTTATACACAAACATATACTAAGTAATGGTATAAAAATGTATTTCTTTCTGTAAATTATGGCCATTGCTTAGAGAGGAAAAACAAAACTTGTGCAAGCTGAATTAGTAAATGGAAGAGGTGAGACTGTCACTAACTTCACAGCCTATGTTTTTGTTGTTTTCTGGCTGTGCTGTGTCTTCTTTCTCTAGTTGTGGTGCACAGGCTCTAGAGCACATGGGCTCAGTAGTGGTGGCTCACGGGCTTAATTGCCCCACAGCATGTGGAATCTTAGTTCCCCGATCAGGGATGGAACATACATCCCCTACATTGGAAGGTAGATTCTTAACCACTGAACCACCAAGGAAGTCCCACGGCTTATGTTCTTAACTTATGTTCTGTTCTGTCTTTCATTTAATAATCTGTGAGATGACCAGTGGTAATTATCTCTTTTTTTAGTAGATGTTTGATGTAAGACCTTAGAGGTTAAATAATTTGCTTTAGATCTGAAGGCTGTCAGGTAGTGAATTAGGCCTGTTTCTCACTTCAGTAATCTTTGCACACTGCTACTGAGTTTTCTGTAATCTGCTGTAGGTCCAAATTATGCCATAGCTGAGAAGCCAGTTATTGAACAGTTAACACATTTCATATCTCAGAGGAAGTTGAGACTGTATTTCACTGGTGACTGTTATTCAAGATCAATAAAAGGAAAACTTTATGGCACATCAGGATGTTACATTCTGTAACCCCACATCCTCCTCATTTACCACCATTTTACCAATCCCCCCATAATTGTTACATCATAACTTCTGTAATACTGTTCCCTGCTGAGCTGTGGGTATAATGTGAAATTGCCTTTTATTTGTTTGTTTAGTTTTCTATTTACTGTTGATGGCCAGTTCTTCCTGCATTTTCCATAGCTTCATAATACAGTTTTCCGTAAAGTCAGACTTACTAGATAATCTGTTATTTCTTTTTTACATGTCTAAAAATATCTTCAGGGGTATGTATAGAATTTGAGGAAATATTTTTTTCCCTAGAATTTTTAAAGCATTGTCCTGACTTCTAATTTGCAGGCTTGGAGAATTGTACTGCTGTCTTGATTCCTAATTGTTTGTGTGTTTTTAAAGATCTACTCTTCATCACTGGTGTCTTGAAATCTCATAGAAATGGAACTTGATGTGGGTCTTTTTCTTCCGTTCATTATTTTGGGATAGGACCTTTGGAGTTTTTGTCCTTTGGTTCTGAAAAATTTTCTTATATCTGTTCAGAAATGTTCTTCCCCCTTCCATTTTCTCTGTCTTGTTCTAAAAATCCTTATTATTTGGATATTGGACTTACCCTGGATTAATTTTTTAATCTTAATTTTTCTTTCCTATTGACCTTTGAGTTTTTTCTTTTTTAAAATAAGCATACATACATACTTAAACATACCTTTTTTCTTCCATTTATAACACAGATAATAAATGTACTGTGTATATTTCTTCACCTTACTTCTTCTCAATTAGCCTGTCATACTTTTTCTATGTTATAGTAAGGAGCTGCCTCGTTGTATGGCTTTACTTTGATATATTTGTCCAGTCTGCCATATTGGCCATCATTCAGGCTGATTTTACACTTACTGACAATAGTCTTGGGAGAATATAGGTTGAATAAGTTATTTTTAGTGCGCATTTATAAATTTAAATTGAATATTGTGAGATCTCCCTCTATTAAGCTGTGTGTCAGAATGCCTGTTTTCCTACATTTTCTTCAGTGCAATAAATTATCAAACACCTGAATCTATGTCAGACTGACAGGTGAAAATTAGTATCTCAGTGTGACTTGAATTTGCATTTTACTGAGTGAGGTTGCGCATCTTTCCATATTTAGAAGGATCATTTATATTTCCTTCTTTCTTTTCTTTTTTTGAGAAAACTCTGTTGCTATCCTTTACCCATTTTTTTTTATTAATGTGTCAGGCTTATCACTAGTTTCTGGTTCCAGCCTTGGGAAGGCGGAACAGAGGAAATAGTACAATTTCTTTTCCAGAGGATGTGACCCAACTCATTTATAGAAGGTCTTTGATGTTAGGGAAATTAGCCCTATAATAAGATTGCAGTTATTTCCCCTAGTTGTTCATCTAACTTTTCTTCATTGTAGAAACTGTTACTATCAGCTATTAATTTTTTTAATTAAAAACTTACCGGTTTGTGGGATTTCTCTAGCTGTCCAGTGATTAAAATTCTACACTGCCGCTGCAGGAGACGCAGGTTCAATCCTGAATCAAGAAACCAGGATCCTGCATGCTGCGCAGTGGAAAAAAAATGGATTTGTGTTAACTAAATGTGTTCTAGGTATTAGATCATATATAAAAAGCCATTCCTTACACCAATATTATAAAATAATTGTCTTATGTTTTTCTTTTACACTGTTACAGTTTTTTTCTTCTGTGTGTGTGTATGTGCTTGTATGTGCCTGCACTAAAATCTTTGATCCATCTGGAATTTTTTCTGATGTAAAGGGTGAACTGTGGACTTTATAAAATACTTAATATCTGATAAAGTGAGTCATCCCTTGTTAATCTTATTTTTCAGAATTTTGCTAGTAGTTCTTGATTATTTTCTTCATGAACATTAGAATCAACTTATTGTATAGCTGGAAAAAGTTCTTATTGATCATGTTAAGTTTTTTTTTTTTTTTTTTAAGTGGGCTTTTTTTTTTTTTTTTTTGTTCCCCATCCTGAACCCTCCTCCCTCCTCCCTCCCCATACCATCCCTCTGGGTCGTCCCAGTGCACCAGCCCCAAGCATCCAGCATCGTGCATTGAACCTGGACTGGCATCTCGTTTCATACATGACATTTCACATGTTTCAATGCCATTCTCCCAAATCTTCCCACCCTCTCCCTCTCCCACAGAGTCCATAAGCCTGTTCTATACATCAGTGTCTCTTTTGCTGTCTCGTATACAGGGTTATCGTTACCATCTTGCTAAATTCCATATATATGCGTTAGTATACTGTATTGGTGTTTTTCCTTCTGGCTTACTTCACTCTGTATAATTGGCTCCAGTTTCATCCACCTCATTAGAACTGATTCAAATGTATTCTTTTTAATGGCTGAGTAATACTCCATTGTGTATATGTACCACAGCTTTCTTATCCATTCATCTGCTGATGGACATCTAGGTTGCTTCCATGTCCTGGCTATTATAAACAGTGCTGCGATGAACATTGGGGTACACGTATCTCTTGCCCTTCTGGTTTCCTCAGTGTGTATGCCCAACAGTGGGATTGCTGGATCATAAGGCAGTTCTATTTCCAGTTTTTTAAGGAATCTCCACACTGTTCTCCATAGTGGCTGTACTAGTTTGCATTCCCACCAACAGTGTAAGAGGGTTCCCTTTTCTCCACACCCTCTCCAGCATTTATTATTTGTAGACTTTTTAGATTAACAGGGACAGTTGATATCTTTAATTTTTCCTATCTAAGAATGCTATATATTCCATTTGCTGAAGTCTTTTATTTTGTATTTCTTGGAAGTATTTTAAAATTTTTACCAGTTGTGTGGCACATGTTTTATTCAGTTTATTTCTAGATATTTATCGATTCATTCCTGTTTTAAAGAATATTTATGTTAAGAAAGGGTGTTAAATTTTGCCAGTTGCCTGCTCAGCATCAATGAGCAAGATCTGTATGGTTTTTTCTATTATGTGCTACAGTATATCATATTAATTGATTTCCTGTTTTTCAACTATTTACATTCCTGCACAAACAGCTCCACTTGGTCTTATATTTTTCTTGACTGAAGTGTTGTGATTTATTTGCTATTTTCTATTGTAAATTTTTCCAAGTTTTTTCTAAGTGAGATTGGTATATGTGTTTCCTTTGTAGGTAGCTAGTTTTGATAAGTTTTATTAGTCGATGTTTTGCTTTGCTTTATGAAAATTATTGAAGTTCACTTAAATTTTTCATTTTGTTCAGGTTTTCAAAATTACTTAAATAGATTTGAGAAAAAGTCATCCCTTAGAGTTAATTTCTTACATCCCTATGAGTATTTTATATATTTAAGTCCTTTTTCCTGTTTAGGTTGACTAACCTATTTCATTGTTTATTGCTTTTTCCTTCTCAGAAATCTGCAATAAATATTGTATATTTTATTAGTTCTGTCATTTTTCAGTTTTTATTTCATTAATTTCTCTTTTATTCTTTTCCTGCTTTTCTTAGATTTATTTTACACTTTTTCTATCTTCCCTAATTGAATGCTTCATTGGTTTGTTTTCATTCTTAATTAATATGTATGTAATGCTGTGAATTTTTTATAAACACAGCTTTAGGCATAACCCATAAATGCTCCTGTAGGTAGATAGTTAGGGTGTGGTCTAAGCTATTCTGGCAAAGACATACCAAAATTCTTTGGTTACACAAAAATGTCCTTCCCCTGTCACATTCCGTAAGTGGGGGGCTGGGGGGGGGCCTGTGCTTTGCTTTGTCAGAAACCACGTTTTTCCTTTTTTCTTGTGGCTCTGGCATCCTGACAGTTGCCCTCATCTACTTGATCAGAGATGGCTCTTATCACTGGATTCTGGTTCCAGCCCCTGGGAAGGGGAAACAGAGAAAATAGCACAATTTATTTTCTAGAGGGTGGAACCCAGAAGTTACTCTTCTCCCTTTTGTTCACATCCTGTTGACTGGAATTCTTCACATGATTATACCTGGAGTATCAGAAATTAAGTCTCTAACTGGACAGCTTTGCGCTCACCTAAAAAGGAGGGATGTTCTTTACTAAGGGCAAGAAGAGGAAGAGACTAATTGATATTGGGGGAAAGGTGGTAGATTACTGCCACAAATGTGATTTTTTATTTTTTAGATATTTTGCAGTTTAGTTTGTTGTGTTGGTTTATGCCATATAACTGTGAATCAGCCATAAGTATACATATGCCCCCTCCCTCTTGAACTTCCCTTTGCAATTTGGTTTTGATTTTAATTTTCAAGTATTTTCCTACTTTGTTAATTTCTAGTTTTACTGCATCATGATAAAAGAATGTTGTCTGTGCTGTTTCTCCTATGAGGCATTTATAAAAGCTTGTGGATATTCCATAAGCCTTTGAAAAAGTTTTCTCTGTTAATATATAGAGTTTGATTTATGCCATTTAGATTTCATTATCTATTATCATTTAGGTCTTTTATATTTTTAACTTAATTTTGCCCTGATGCATTTTGATGGCCTAAAAGGACATAAAGACCACAAGAACCATTGTGTTTATATTACTCTTTGCATTCTTGTACATTTTATGAACATTAATGCTGTGTTGTTTTTGTCCTCAGGGAGAAGGCCAGATCATTGATAAAAGTTTAATGAATCTGGGCAGTCTTATTTCCCAGTTGTTTGCGGGTGCCTCATTCTAGCTCCAGCATATACAAGGGAAAAGTATCCATATTCCTAGAGCTTATTTTGACTTACATTAGGTTGAATAATAATGCTTTTCTTTAATCTGAGTGAACATTTCTGTTTTTTTACTCACTACACAGGTAATTCTGACTCGAAGGACAGAAGAGGTGAGCCGTTCACCTTATGTCTCTTGTCCTTTTTACAGTATATAATATCTGTTGTGTTTCCTCTGCTCAATCTATGTAACCTTGTGCATCTCTGGCTGTTACGTGTTTATTTTTCCTTAAATTGTTTCCATAATAACCTCATGGAGAAGAGTAACAAACAAATATTCATTGTTTTTAAATGTAGATGTTGTTTTTTCTGTAGCCTATAAAATGTTGGCCTTTTGTCACTTTATATGGATTTTCAGCCCTCTCCTGTAAAGTCGCTATGGCAGAAGATGCTGTGTCAGTGGTCAAAGCAGGACTGTGGAATCCCTGGTTACCAGAGAATAGAATGCATGGATCCTCATGTGTATAAGTACACATTTGATTAGGGAATAGTAAGGCTGCCATCATGGAGTAGGAAATGGAAACTCACTCCAGTATTCTTGCCTGGAAAATTCCATGAACAGAGGAACCTAATGGGCTTCATACAGTCCATGGGTCACAAAGAGTTGGACATGACTGAGCAACTGAGCATGCACACAAGAATACCAGTTTAAGGTAGACTATCAAATGGTCTAAGAAATGATCATTTCATTTGTTTGGAAAATATTAATCTATGAAGCAATTTTTCTCATTCTGATTTCCTGTTTATCAAATCAGACTTCTTGAGATTTTTTTGATTCCATTATTTAATCATGCACAGTTTTTCTGCATCAGTAAGCAAACACTTGCATGCTTATGAAAGTCTATTAAGTAGAGAACATTTGAATCAGAAAAGTAGGTAATACTCTGTACAGCAACTATAATTTTTTTTAATATACTAGGAAATAAAAGTAGATACTCCAGCCCTTTATTTATTGTCTGTCTACCACTGTGTTTGGTGAGGAACAGTGAAGTGTTACCATCTTATGTATAGATTTCCCTTGATTTTCCAGCTCTTGCTTTCTTAAACTTGGGAACTTGGTTTGACTAATGCAGTGTCCTTGTTATTCACTTTCAGTTACTGGAGTCTCACTATCAAATGTAGAACTTAATTAGATTTATGTTGCAATATATACTTGAATTTGCTCCCTAAAACTGCTCTTTTAACCAATCTTACAATAAAATCAAAAGTCAAAGTGGTAGGCTTCAAAATTAAACATAAGATCTGTGATTCCTTCCTACTTCCTACTTAGTGTGTATTTTGGTGACTCAGACGGTTAAGAATCTGCCCACAATGTGGGAGACCTGGGTTTGATCCCCGGGTAGGAAAGATCCCCTGGAGAAGGAAGTAACAACCCACTCCGGTATTCTTGCCTGGAGAATTCCATGGACAGAGGAGCCAGGCAGGCTACACTCCGCGGGGTCACAAAGAGTCACACGACCGAGTGACTAACACTTTCACTTTCTTTTCTTACTCTTCAGCCTTTTTCTTGCCCTAGATACTATCCCTGTTTTATCTACCTGACTAATATGGATTTTAATACTCTGATTAAAAAGAAATAAATTACTTTAATTATCTAGATTATTGCTAATTGTGACATGCTAAAGGTCCATCTAGTCAAAGCTATGGTTTTTCCAGTAGTCATGTATGGATATGAGAATTGGACCATAAAGAAGACTGAGTGCCAAAGAATGGATGCTTTTGAACTGTGGTATTGGAGAGTCCCTTGGACTGCAAGGAGATCAAACCAGTCCATCCTAAAGGAAATCAGTCCTGAATATTCATTGGAAGGACTGATGCTGAAGCTCTATTACTTTGGCCACCTGAGCCAACTCATTAGAAAAGACCCTTATTCTGGGAAAGATTGAAGGCAGGAAGAGAAGGGAATGACAGAGAATGAGATGGTTAGATGGCCTCACCGACCCAATGGACATGAGTTTGAGCAAGCTCCGAGAGATGGTGAAGGATAGGGAAGCCTGATATCCTGCAGTCTATGGGGTCTCAAAAAGCTGGACATGACTGGGCGACTGAACGACAATGTAATAAATGTTTTAAGTTTAAAAAATAATTTTGTGTAACTGCCTTTAACCAAATAGGAAAGTGAAGACGCATATGTAGTCTCAGCCTCATATGTAATGATGATTTACTAGAGCCTATCTTTAGAAGTATTACTATAAATTTTGATATCACATTGTAATTTTAAAGCCAAGTGCTTTTTGACAAATGAGGCTATTGTTTTGAAGCATCTGTATTATGTTGGGTTTGCTAAGCAAATGATGTCTTATGTAGGTGATTAAGGGTTGTAAATTTTTATGCATTGATCTTTGATATGTTTTTGAACAGCAGGAGGGGCATAAAAGAATAAAAAGAAGGGAAGGGAGGCAAGCTGCTTTGCTTCCTTTCTTTCAAAGTTGAAGCTATTTAGTAGGCCAGAAAGTTCCTTCAGTTTTTAAGTAAAAATAAAAGACATATTTTTCATTTTTACCAAGAACTTTACTGATCAACATATTCACTGTTTTGTTCCACTGTCTTCTGCCATTTTTCAGACAGTTTCATAATTCCATCTTGCCCAAACTTATATCTTTTTGAGCAAGGAACTGTTTCAGGTGCCTTTTACAGTCTTTCAGGGAATTGAAATTTCTTCCGTTAAGAGAATTTTGTAAAGACCAAAATAAATGGAAATCTGAAGGAGCAATGTCTGGTGAACACAGTAGATGAATCAGAACTTCCCAGCCAAGCTGTAACAGTTTTAGCCATCAAAGAAACATGTGGTCTTGTGTTATCCTGATGGAAGATTTTGCATTTTCTGTTGGCTAATTCCAGACGTTTTTTGTTGAGTGCTGCGTTCAGTTGGTCTAATCTGAAGCAATACTTATTGGAATTAATTGTTTTTCTGGAAGGAGCTCCTAATGGAGAACTCCCTTCCAGTCCACCATGTACCCACATTACGTTGTTTGGATGAAGACCAGCCTTTGGTGTGATTGGTCGTGGTTCATTTCACTTGCACCACAGTCACTTCCGTTCCACATTATTGTACAGTATCCACTTTCCATCACTTGTCACAATTTGTTTTAAAAACGGAACATTTTCATTACGTTTCAGTAGAGAATCACATGTGAATATACAGTCAAGGTTTTTTTCCGCTTAACTTATGTGGAACCCAAACATCAGAGCAATTAGCATAACCAAGCTGGTGCAGATGATTTTCCACACTTGATTTGGATATTTTGACTATGTCAGCTATCTTCCATGTGGTGTAACGTTATGTCTCTTGATCGCTATCAACTTCAACTGGTCTACTTGACTGTCAAGCATCGTCCATTGAGAAATCTCCAACATGAAACCTCGCAAACCACTTTCGACATGTTTGATCAGTCACAGCACCTTCTCCAAACACTGCACAAATCTTTTTTTGCATTTCAGCGGCATTTTTACCTTTCTTGAAATAATAAGTATAATATGTTGAAAATGTTGCTTTTTTCCTTCCGTCTTTAGTTATTAAAATAGCTACACAAAAATTCACCAATTTTGATATTAAAAGAAAAATACATACTGACATGATAGCTGTCACAACAGTCTTAACAAAATTGTTTCGAATGAAGTTAAAGACAACTGAGCACTACTAAAGCCATCTTACCAAAAAAACCAAACAAACTTTTTGGCCAACTCAGTAATTATTTTCTCATGTGTATTTATTAAGTGTATTCCAAATTATTTTGGTAGAGCCAGCCTTTTCCTAATTTTGAAAAATACTAAGATTTACCATTTTAACCACATAGTTCAGTGGCATTAAGTACATTCACATTGTTACACAATCATCACTACCATCTGTCCCCCCAATTTTTTTTTTAATCATCTCAGACTAAAACTCTGTAGCGCATTAAGCAATAACTCCATGTTTCTTCCCCTAGCCCCTGGTGACCATTAATATACTTCCTATCTCTATAAATTTGTCTGTTCTGTGTACCTCATTTAAGTGGATTCACAATATTTGTTGTTTTGTAACAGGCTTTTCTTTTAAAACATTTTCACTGGTGTTAGTTTGTGTGACTGGATGATTTGTGTAATATACAATAATATATTAAGCCTAATTCTAGCATTATCTACCAAAATACAGTGGTCATGAGTATACGCTCCAGTTGTTATTTAGTCATTGCTAGTTTGAGATCCCAATTTTATTAGTTTTGTTCTAGGGGAAGTAGACTCTGAGACAGAGATTTCATGTACCTGTGAGGCAGTGATGGCAGGAGAATTGGGTAGGGGTTGGGAAATAAGATGCCATGATATCAGAGCAAAGGCATTAGTCTGTGTGGGCTCTGGAGCTAGACCATCTGAGTTTGCGTGTTGACTCTACAACTTATGGCAGGGGTGGGGGTAGGTACTTTGTCTTCTTTTGCCATTTGCAAGATAGGATGGGAACAAAATTTCCTCCATAGGGTTGTCGTGAGAAATGAAGTGACGTTAAACCAGTGCTGGGTCGGCATATAGCAGTTGCTCAGCAACTCCTGCTACCGCTGCCACTCTGTTACTGTTACTTAGATGGGTGAGTAAGGGATCAGGAATCTCAGCCATCCAGTCAGAACTGTGGGAACAAGGGTGCTCCACGGTATCCCAAGGCAGGATTACACTGCAGCTTACTACCACAACTGTCGACATTAGGTCATTCTCTGTCCTGTATCTTTTAAACAAAATTCTGCATAAACTTGTCTCATCTTACTTTTTAACGTGCTGTGTGCTTAGTACTCAGTGTCAACTCTTTGCAACCTCATGGACTGTAGCCCACCAGATTCCATAGTCTATCCATGGGGATTCTCCAGGCAAGAATACTGGAGTGGATTGCCATGCCCTCCTCCAGGGGATCTTCCCAACCCAGGGATCAAACCCAGGTCTCCCGCATTGTAAGTAGATTCTTGACCATCTGAATGTTTTTAAAAGTAGGGTTTTTATATGAAGACCTTATAACTGATATTTGTTAAATAGCAAGAGTACAGGCTAAAACTTTTCTAACCATAAATTATTTTAGATGTAATCATTTATATAACTTGAATTTGTTTTTTTTTTTTTTAGATCTGAAATAGTACCCTGTTAGTATTTGTGAAGGAGTTCTGGAACTACAGAGTTCTACAACCAGGCAGGATAAATATTCTGTTGCATCCTAGAGAGAGGCGCCTTTAAGTTTCTCAGCTCTCAGATCAGATCACCTGCTCCCCCTGGCTTTCTCTTTCAGTTCTTTTCTAGAGTTGGAATCTAGAAAGGGCCTGACATTCTTGTTAAAGAGATATCTTGATGTAAGTGACATTATTAAGTGAACTTCATTTATAATGGCTTTCTGTTTTGGTGGTTTAGTCACTAAGTCGTGTCTGACTCTTGCCCACCAGGGTCCTCTGTCCATGGAATTTTCCAGGCAAGAATACTGGAGTGGGTTGCAATTTCCTTCTCCAGGGAGTTTTCCTGACCCAGGGATGGAACCCGGATCTCCTACATTGCAGGCAAATTCTTTACTGATGAGCTGCCAGGGAAGCCCAGTGGTTTTCTGAAGCACCTTTAATAATATGTTCACTCATCACCTATAAGATGCTGAAGATTCTGTGGGCGGGCAGTGTTCCCTGTCTCATGGAAGAAGCATGTGAACACCAAGAATCAGAGTCTGCTCAGCTACATACTATTGGATATACCATACAAAGTGCTGTGAGGAGAGCTTAAAAGGCTCACTGTACATGAGGAGTGGGAAGGAGGCACGATGGTGAGTTTTGAGCAGTTTAAATTAATATAGTAACTGAGGAAAATGAGGGCACATGAGATAGGGTAAAAGCGAGGAGACATGAAAGAGCCAGTCATGTGTTTGAGGAATTGTGCGTGGTTAACTTGCCTGAGGTGGGAAGTGGTAGGAGGTAGCCTTAGTGCTGTGTTAAGCTCAGGGTGTCTCCTGGTGATGTGATGGAAGGAAGGAAGATGGTCAGATTATTGTTTAAGAAAGCTAACTCCAGGGGCCTTAGGGAAGATGGATGAGTAATAGAAATAAAGGCTTCCAAATGGTAATTTGGCCCAAGACAACAGTGACTGGGTTCACCCCAGAGGTTTGGGCACTTGAGGCAACTTGATGACTTTCACTGTTTTTAGAGCACTTTACAACCTATGAAGACGCTCTTAAAACGATGGTGCCTTTGAGAGTTGATAAATATTTGCCAAAAAGTATGAAGACAAGACAAAAAATTGGGCCTTAGGAGTTGAGGCTAGAGGAGTACGAACTTTACTTCACTGATTATGTTGCAGTTGACCAGGGGGTGTCTTAAGACTTTGGATGATTCACTTGTCTACATATGCTCAGTTGCTTCAGTCGTGTCCAACTCTTTTGTGACCCCATGGACTGTAGTCCACCAGGCCTCTCTGTCCAAGGGATTCTGCAGGCAAGAATACTGGGGTGGGTTGCCATTTATGAGCCCTTAGAATAATATGCCCTTTGTTTTCTTGGAAAGGGAGTATAAGCAAATAGACACCTTTTGTCCCAGAACACCATTTTAGTACTTTTAAAATGCTGCCCTTTAAATGCTGAACTTCTGCTAGAATGGATGGTTGGGGAGTGGGGTGTTGGGGTGGGAGTAGCAGGGAATGGGCTACCGTTCCTGCCTTGGCTGCATCATATAAGGCCATATCTCCAGAGAGCCCAGACCAGGACAAGGCACAATGAGATGATGAGTCTGTCTGGTTTGGAGGAGCCCTACCTAGTATAGTGACTGGATTATGAGCCTGTCTCCAAGTCTGAGATTTGATACAGGGAGCTGTAAATTCTCTACTCTTTTATTAATAGATCTGAGTCTCCTTCCTTCACACAGGGCTGGGACATCTTTACTCTCTGTATTATCTCTAACTGTATTTAAAAAAACATGGGTATAATTTAGATGTCAAGAGGTAAAATCTGACTTTAATGATAGAGGACTGTTCTGGCCTGAAAGCTTGGGAGAGTTAAAATGTTTTTCCAGCAAACGCATAGAAAAAGAGATCAGATTTTGGTTACCAGAGGTGGGGAGTAGGGGGAGGGGGAATTGGATAAAGGCAGTAAGTCCTAGGGATGTACGTAATTAGCACTTGTTATTGTCGTTCAGTACTAAGTCGTGTCCAACTGTTTGCAAACCCATGGGCTGCAGCCTGCCAGGCTTCACTATCTCCCGGAATTTGCTCAGACTTGTGTCCATTGAGTCAGTGATGCCGTTCAACCATCTCATCCTCTGTTGCCCCCTTCTCCTTTTGCCTTCAGTCTTTCCCAGCATCAGGGTCTTTTCCGATGAGTCAGCTCTTCACATCATGTGGCCAAAGTATTAGAGCTTTAGCAGCAGTCCTTCCAATGAATATTCTTGGTTGATTTCTTTTAGAATTGACTGGTTCCATCTCCTTGCTGTCCAAGGGATTCTCAGGAGTCTTCTCCAGCACCACAATTCAAAAGCATCAATTCTTTGACACTTAATCTTCTTTATGGTCCAACTCTCACATCTGTATATGACTACTAGAAAAATCATAGCTTTGACTATACAGACCTTTGTTGGCAAAGTGATGTCTCTGCTTTTGAATATGCTGTCTAGGTTTGTGGTAGCTTTTCTACCAAGGAGCAAGTGTCTTGTTGACTTCATGGCTGCAGTCACTGTCCACAATGATTTTGGAGTCCAAGAAAATAGAATCTGCCACTGTTACCATGTTTTTCCCCATCTATTTGCCATGAAATAATGGGACTGGATGTCATGATCTTAGTTTTTTGCATGTTGAGTTTTAAGCCAGCTTTTTCACTCTCCTCTTTCACCTTCATCAAGAGGCTCTTGAGTTGCTCTTCACTTTATACCATTAGGGTGGTGTTATCTGCATATCTGAGGTTGTTAATATTTCTCCTGGTAGTCTTGGTTCCAGCTTATGACTCATCCAGCCCAGCATTTCGCATGATATACTCTGCATATATAAATAAGCGTGGTTACAATATATGTCCTTGACGTATTCCTTTCCCAATTTGAAACCAATCCGTTGCACCATATCCAGTTCTAACTATTGCTTATAAGTAGCACTACTGTATGTTAAATACAAAAGTTAAGGGAGTAAATTCTAAGTGTTCTCATGCAAGAAAAAATGTTTTCTATATATTTAATTTTGTGTCCATATAAATCATGGATGTTCCCTAAACTTACTGTGATGATTGTTTCATGATGTAAGTCAGATCATCATCCTGTATACTGAAACTTTTCTGTTTCTGTGAATTTCACTGCTCTGGGTACCTCATATCAGTGAAATCATACTGTATTTGTCCTTTTGTGACTGACTTATTCACTTAGCTTAATGTCTTCAAGATTCATCCCTATATTGTAACATATGTTTCCTTACTTTTTAAGGCTAAAAATATTTCATTGTATACATATGCCATGTTTTGCTTATCCATTCATCTGTCAGAGGACATTTGGTTGCTTCTACACTTTAGCTATTGTGACTAATGCTTTTATGAACATGGATATTCTTTTGAGCATATACCCGGAAGTGGAATTGCTGGATCATATGGTAATTCTATTTTTTGTAGAACTGCCATACTGTTTTCCACAGCAGCTACACCATTTTTACTTTTCTACCAATGCTGGCCAACACTTATTATTTTCTAGGACCTTTTTTTAATAGCCATCCTGATAAGTGTGAGATTGCTCCTCATTTTATAGTGGCTATTTTAAATTAAATTGTGCAGGGTCCTCTTGCACAAATTGCAGTATATTTTGAAGATTTACCCTATTTCTTATATTACGTCTTCTGTCCTTGATGTTTGTGGCGGTCTTCTGTAGGACTCTGGTTGAGCTTTACTCTGGAGTGCTGAGGGGATTGGAATGTGCTCACAGTAGGGTAATGGCATTGTGAATATGTTAAGAATTCTTATCTTTTAGTGATACATACTGAAGTAACTACAGTTGAAATGATATGTCTCAGATTTGCCTTAATATATGCAACAGGTATAGACCAGTGGTTCTCAGTTCAGGGTGACTTTTCCCCTAGAAAACACTTGGCAACATCTGAAGGTGATTTTTGGGCTTCCCCTGGTGGCTGTGTTGTTAAAGAGTCCACCTGCAATACAGGAGGCCCGTGTTCAACCCCTGGGTCAGGAAGGTTCCCTGGAGAAGGAAATGGCAACCCATTCCAGTATTCTTGCCTGGAAAATCCCATGGACAGAGGAGCCTGGCAGGCTATAGTCCATGGGATCCCAAAGAGTAGGACACGACTTAGCAACTAAACCACAGAAGCTGATTTTGGTCATCACAAATAAGGGTTTTCTACTGGCATTTAGTAGCTAGAGACCAGAGATGTTGTTAAACATCCTGTGGTGCACACAACAGCCCCCTACAACAGAGAATTAGTTATCCCACAGTGTTAATTAGTGTGCAGCTGAGAACCCCAGACCTGGTAAAGATGGAAAAAGCTGGCATGTGATGATACTGTTGAAGTGAAATGATAAGTGCATAGGGATTTATTGTAGTGTTCTCTTTTTCCCTGTGGGAGTTTGAAAGTTTTCCATAATAAGGTATAAAATATATATGCAACTTCTATTTATTTATGTATATTTAATAAAGGAGCCATCAGCACACTTCCTCTCTGTATAGAGCATTGTTTTTCCAACTGAACCACAGCCTGTCTGTATACAAGCTGTGGTTGGTGAGCCTTTGGTTAAATACTCTGCTATCTCAGAGCCTACTTTTATCCCTAGTCCTGGTTGACTCTGAGTTTGAGGTGTTTCTCAGCCCAGGCTGGTAGAACTAGTACTACCTCTCTCCTGGAGTTTCTTTAGCTCTCATCTCTTTAGCAGTCTAAGTCCATCTGCTTTGTCTTCCACAAATCCCTCAAAGTTTCTGGTCTACTGATGCCACTCTGTTTCTTCTATCATTTCAGTGTCCTTTTGGCAAGAGGAAAAAATACAATTATGGATTCAGCCCACTATCTTGAGCCAGATGTCTTCTAATTACCTTCTTCTTTTTTTTTTTTTAATTTTATTTTATTTTTAAACTTTACATAATTGTATTAGTTTTGCCAGATATCAAAATTAATCTGCCACAGGTATGCATGTGTTCCCCATCCTGAACCCTCCTCCCTCCTCCCTCCCCATACCATCCCTCTGGGTCATCCCAGTGCTCTAGCCCCAAGCATCCAGTATCGTGCATCGAACCTGGATTGGCAACTCGTTTCTTACATGATATTTTACATGTTTCAATGCCATTCTCCCAAATCTTTCCACCCTCTCCCTCTCCCACAGAGTCCATAAGTCTGTTCTATACATCAGTGTCTCTTTTGCTGTCTCGTACACCGGGTTATTGTTACCATCTTTCTAAATTCCATATATATGCGTTAGTATACTGTATTGGTGTTTTTCCTTCTGGCTTACTTCACTCTGTATAATAGGCTCCAGTTTCATCCACCTCATTAGAACTGATTCAAATGTATTCTTTTTAATGGCTGAGTAATACTCCATTGTGTGTATGTACCATAGCTTTCTTATCCATTCATCTGCTGATGGACATCTAGGTTGCTTCCATGTCCTGGCTATTATAAACAGTGCTGCGATGAACATTGGGGTACACGTGTCTCTTTCCCTTCTGGTTTCCTCAGTGTGTATGCCCAGCAGTGGGATTTAATTACCTTCTTTTAATACCTGATATACAGCCCTCTGGAGAAGGCAGTGGCACCCCACTCCAGTACTCTTGCCTGGAAAATCCCATGGACGGAGGAGCCTGGTAGGCTACAGTCCATGGGGTCGCTAAGAGTTGGACACGACTGAGCAACTTCACTTTCACTTTCACTTTCATGCATTGGAGAAGGAAATGGCAACCCACTCCACTGTTCTTGCCTGGAGAATCCCAGGGACGTTGGAGCCTGGTGGGCTGCCGTCTCTGGGGTCGCACAGAGTCGGACACGACTGAAGCGACTTAGCAGCAGCAGCAGCATACAGCCCTCTGTGATTAGCATTGAACTGAGACATAATATGGTGATAAATCATTAATTCTTCTATTCATTCACTCGGTGTAGTCCATCTAGTATTTGTTCAGCACCTAGTATGTGTGAAATTCTGTGCTAGGTGTTAAGTATATAGTGAGAAGCAAAGCAAGTATATAATCCTTGCCTTTGTGGAATTTAGGGTATAAAGGAGGGATACTCATAATCAGCTTTACTCAAATAAATACAGAATGTGAGGGGTATTTTCAAAGGAAATAACAGTGGTCTGTGCAAATAATAAAAAAAAATAGCTAATATTGACTGTGTACGTAATTGTGTGCGAATTACTGTGCCGAGAACTTTACGTGGATAATCTCATTTAATCTTTAGAATAACTCATTTTAGAGATAGGGAAACTAAGACCTACCTAATTTAATGTTAAGTCAGGAAAGACCTCTCTGGAAAAAGTAATACTTGAAATGAGAACTGAATGACTAGGAGTTCAGTGCAGTTACTGAGTCGTGTCCGACTCTTTACGACTTCATGGACTGCAGTATGCCAGGCCTCCCTGTCCATCACCAACTCCTGGAGTTTACTCAGACTCATGCCCATTGAGTTGGTGATGCCATCATCTCATCCTTTGTCGTCCCCTTCTCCCACCTTCAATCTTGCCCAGCATCAGGGTCTTTTCAAATGACTAGGAGTTAGCCAGGTAAAGAATGGAGGGAGGCTAAATACAGCAGAAGGAATAGGGTTCAAAGGCCCAAGGAAAGAACAAACCCAGCATGGAAGACTGCCAATGACTGAAGTTTAGTGAGCAAGGAAAGAATGGAGGAGACAGAAAAAGCAGGGGCTAAATGGGGGAGGTTGTTTCTGGCCAAGGTAAGGATATTAGATTTCAGTCTAAAGGCCTGGGAAACCTTGGAAGGTTTTACATAAGTGGAGACTATGATCTGATATGCTTTCTTCAAGATCACTGTCCCTGCTTTGTGGGAAATGGACTGGCAAGGGATAGTGGCTTACTGTGATTCAGATGAGAAAAGACAGAGATTTAGACTAGAGTGATAGCAACAAAAGGGAAAAAAGGCAGACAAATTTGAGGTGTTGGTTTTAGTACCAAGACATTACTTGCAGGGACTTCCCAGGTGATCCAGTGGTTTAGGATCTGTCTTGCAATGCAAGGGATGGAGGTTCAATCCCTGGTCAGGGGACGAAGATCCCGCATGCCACAGAGCATCTAAGCCCCACAACTAAGATGCAACGCAGCACAATAAATAAATAAGATGAGAGGCTATTTTTAAAAAATAAATAAAATACTACTTGCAGCTGAGTTGCATATAGAAGATAAGCCTAAGGAAGAAATTAAGGGAATTCTTAAAATTCTTAGGTGAGCAGTAGAGTAGATGGATGGCAGTGCTAACTATTGAGTTACTGGTGAAGGAAACTTTTTTAACACAGGAAGGTGGCATTGCCTGTGAAATTTAAAGTAGAGGTAAGATAGTTTCAGAAAAGTTTGAAGAAAAGTCTGACCAAGCAGTGCAAATGTGGAAATTGCTAGCATAATAACTTAAGCTTCCAGCCTGGTCTGATCAACTGGATGAGTATTGAGAAGAGTGCCAAGGACAAAGCCCTGAGTAAATCAGACAGTTAAAGTTCTGTGTGAGAAAAGGAACAACTGATGAGGGAAAATATAAAGCAGCCAAGGGACTGGAAGAAGAGTGCTTTCTCGTGGAAACTGAAGAGAAGAAAGTTCTTCAAAGAGGAGGGAGTAGTCAGCCAGTTTGAATGCTCATTTTAATATGAGATTCACATACCAGGGTATGTGTTGCATGCCAGCTCCCATTAACAAAGAAGCATGATATAATATTTCCCATCTCTTTAAAAACAGACAAACTTTCCATCTTGCCTCTGCCTCCAGCTGCTGCTTTTCTCTGCATCTCTTGATGATGAAAGTCCTCACCTCAGATAAGGAATCGGTGTTTCACTGTCTTTTCTTTCCATCTTTATTTCATTCCATTCAGGCTTTCTCAATGACTTAACTGAAACCGCTCTTTTGAGAAGGTTACCAATAACTGCCCTCTTGTCGAATCAAGTTTCACTTCTCTGTTTTCTTCCTACTTAATCTGTCTATAGTATTTGATTGAGTTGATTACTCCCGCCGTCTTGAAAAACTCTTCTTGGCTTTCATGACACCACATTCTCCTGGGTTATCTCCTACCTTAAGACTGCTACTTACAAGTTAGTTTGCCTACCTGATCTTTTTAAGAATGTAAGTCTACTTATATATCTTCTCTGTTCAAACTCACCAGTCACATAGTGTTTCTCATCACATTCAGAATTAAATCCACACTCATTACTGTGGCGTACAGAGTCTTCTCATTCCTGCCAACCTCTCCAGCCACATCCTGTACCAAAACTGGTCTTTGTGCTCTTTCTTGAACCCACAAAACTATTAAGGACTCTTATGCTCACTAGTCCCTGGGCCTAGAAAACTCTTTGCACAGACCTTTTTGTGATACACTTCTTCACATTATTCATACCTCTGCTCAGTGTAACTGAGAATTCCATGGATTGAGCAGCCTGGTAAGGCTCCAGTCCACAGGGTCGCAAAGAGTCGGACACGATTAAGCGACTTCACTTCAGTGGTAACTACTTCAGACCTTCCCAGACTACTCTTAACATAGCCAGCCACTGCCCTCTCCCAAACCCCATCATTCTGTATCCCCTTACCCTTCTTTTCATCATGTATCTTATCTCTGAAATTGTTTATGATCAGTTTTCTCCTTCTTCCCCCAGAATGTCAGCTCACTGTCAGTTGTCTGTTTAATCACTTCTCTATTCACAGTCAATGGAACAGTGTCTGGCATACAGTGTGGGTCCATAAATATTTTTTGGATGAATGCTAGTAAGAGGTTGAATCAGATGAGGGTGGGAATGTTTCCGTTGGATTTGGCAATTTGCCATTTATTGGTGTCCTTCATGAGGAATGTATTTAAAGGGTGCATTCAGGGTAGGTGTCAGAGCAAAATAGAGTATGGAGTACCCAGAGGTAAGAGGTTAGAGAAGACAACTGTTTTATAAGATAACTGTGAAGAGAGACATGGGACTGGCTATTGGTGGTAGGAAGAAGGTCAGTGAGGTCAAGAAGACAGATACTTGAGGTGACAGTAACAGATGTAATACAGACCACATGTGACAGGATTGACTTTTACATGGAGGGATCTGCTGCAGAGGGCAGAAAGTGATGCTGCTAGAAAGGGTGGAAAACGGTGAAGATAGTTACAAATTCATACTGGTTGTGTAGTTTGTGGCAGGGGCATGAAAGTGCAGGAGGAGGGTGAGGCTCATTATGGGGTGGAAAGGAAGCCAGGCCCTGTGGAATGGAGGGCAGAGTTACTGTGTCTCCTCCAGGCCAGATGTTGCTGTAGTTGGGGTCCTGGTGGAAAGAGGTAGAAAAGGATGACTGTGGAAAGAGGTAGATCAGAGTAACCAGCTGTTTTAGACACACAGCGCTTAAAGATCCAATAATGTCTCCTTGCTTTAATCAGGAACAGTATTCTCTGTTCCAGGAAACTGTTTGCATTTATGATAGGAAAACTGTCCTTTTTCCTTTCTCTCCCATCTTCATGGAGCCCACTGAGCCTGGGAGAAAGTACACTGTTGGGCCTGCACCCCAGCTTGCCATCAGGATTGGATGTGTTCATGCTTTCAAATATTTGAGTATTTCTTACATGCTGAGCACTGGTTTTGTCTTAGGCTCTATAGCAGCGAAAGAAGCAGTCTCTGCCTTCAAAGAACTTTCATTTTAATGTAGGAAAACGGAGAATAAACATATGTATGATAAGTCAGGTCAGGTGGGCATGTCACCCTGGGCCTTTACCTTGCTCTACCCTCCTCTTCGCCCAGTAGCCCTGGGCTGGCACTCTTCTCTTTTCTCCCTTTCCTCCTCCATCTGTCAATACATAAGCATTTGGAAGAGTTGTTCTTCCTCATCTGAGTGTTTCCCTGAGCAGCGGACTGAAGCCTTCCATTACCTACAGTGGTTAACAACATGTTTTGTTCTCTTGATTTCAGATGAGACGCCAATTATTGCAGTGATGGTGGCCCTGTCCTCTCTGCTAGTGATCGTGTTTATTATCATAGTTTTGTACATGTTAAGGTGAGCATGCTGATGCTTCTGCATTCTTGTGGACTCTGTTTCATTACCCCAGGTTCTCGATAAGCCCACAAGTCCAAAAGACAGTAGGATAAGGACAATGAGTAGGATAGAGGGAATGACTCATGGTAGCTTTCCTAAGATTAAAATTCTGCTTAAAAATGTTGTTGAAATTTTGTATAGTCTTAACACCCAGCCCCTTCTTTTTGCTTCCATCTGTCCCAAGTCCAGTCCCTCAACTCCAGTTCATCCTAAAGCCCAGGACTGTGGTTTAGAGGTTGAGGGAAGATGCCACAGTCTGTTGTTACCGATCGGCATTTTAAGGTCTTCAGACCTAGCCCTATTGAAACAACCCCTGAAAGCGCCCCAGTGGAGATTATGTGTTCAGTTAAGGTCTACTTTATTTCTGGTTGTGGCTTTGACCCCATACCCCTCCAGCTACGCCCCTGACTGGGTGTGCTGAACTGAACCATGTAAGCAACAGGGTTCCTCTTCCTGACTTTCTTCCAGGGTCTTCTAGATACTGCTCCTCAAACAGGGAGCAAAAGCCAGGAAGGGAAACCCAAGGGAGGGAAGTGGGAGGTACATTTGTTCTTTTCCTACTGGAGTCACTGCCCTGACTGAGTTTAACTCTGCTCTTATTTTTGGCTTAAGCTACTCTGGGCTCCCTCTGTTCTTCTGTATGGATAAAGATAGGGGAACACCCTACGAGGGGAACACCTCGTACACCCCTATAGTTTGTCTTGTGTCTCCTATCTTTCTGCAGAAGACTTTTGGCCAGACCTGTGCCAACAAGTCTGAAGCTCTAAGTTTCTCTCTTATTACACCCAGAAAGTACCAGGATTTTTGTTTGATACTCTTTGATCTCCCTCCACTTTATTATACCCACATATCCTACCCAGTGTCTCCACCTGATGTGGCTGTGATTTGCAGCAAATCCTGGAACTGTGCAAAGGAGCCATTCCAATGAGAAAATACTGTGGGGTTGAATTCTCTTGCTTAAGCAAGAGCACACTGAGGTGCTCAGTCTCCACTGGAGCTGCTTCAGTGTATAAAGGCTGAATTGATAAGTGGAACTACAAACCAGTGATTGGTCTCTCTGACTCCATGCTTAGTGTTTCACTGTGAACATTTTCTCATTAGGTTTAAGAAATACAAGCAAGCTGGGAGCCATTCCAATTCTTTCCGCTTATCCAATGGCCGCACTGAGGATGTGGGTAAGACATCCCTGAATGACATGGGGGACTTTCATGGAGAAGAAAAATGGAGAAAATAGGAGTTTCCCTGTCCTAAAAGAAAAAAAGAATTGAGAGCAGGACTGGCCCATGAGCTAGAGCCCATAATTTGGTCTCCAGAGAAGGGCTGTGTCCCAAAGGCACCTGACCAACCTTCCCCCTTATGCACTGCAGAACCCCAGAGCGTACCACTTCTGGCCAGGTCCCCGAGCACCAACAGGAAGTATCCGCCCCTGCCTGTGGACAAGCTGGAAGAGGAGATTAACCGGAGAATGGCTGATGACAATAAGCTCTTCAGAGAGGAATTCAACGTGAGTTCTTTACTGAGGCTGGTGTATCAGCAGGGAGAAAGGCAGACCTAAGTCAAGCCTTTTGAGTGATGGGGTAGAAAACAGGTTTCTAATAGGTTAAGAGGTGAGGAGTTTTTACCAGGTTCATCTAACTTCTTTTCTATGTGATCATGGACAGGAAATGAAAAAAAAAATTGCCTTGCCTCCCTCATCTACCCATCTATCCATTCATTCATCATTGCGTCTGTTACTTTTATTTACTTATCCAGACATCTAATATATGTGAGGTGCAAGGGGAGCAAAAGCAGATAGTCCCTGCATTCAGGGAACTTGGTGTATAAGTTCAAACAGCAGTATAGAACATGAAGAACTGGAGAACATGAAGAACTGGTGCTGAGGCATGGGAACCTATATTAAGAGGCGTGGCCTTTAGAGTCTAGAGCCAAGGGGTCCCAGAGTATCTTGAGTAGACAACAGGAGGAAGTCATTGTGGAAAATGAGGACCATGGCAGATTGCAGAGCACAGGCCTCATTTTGGGTAGTGTTTACATTTGTATGTTTTATAAATCCCTCAAGAAAGCAGACCATGTTTGTGAATCTACGAGTTGCTGATCCCAGTCCACTAATTCAGAATTTACTTTAAAAAAAAAAAAAAAACAATGTTTTAATTGAGACCCAATCATAGGCAAGGGCGTTGGGGAAAGGCAGATGGGGAACATTCCAGGTACTGGGAATATCAGAATCAATCTGTCAGTAGTGACAGTGGGTGAGGGAAGGCACATTCAAAGAATAGTAAAAGCTGTGAGTGGCTGAAAGGCAGAGACTTGAGGGAGATGAAAATGTATAAGACTGAGCCAGACTGTAGATCCTGTAGACTGTCGTGAGAGAGGTGGAAAGCCACAGACCAGCCAGGTTTGTATTTTGAAAAAAATGACTCTGGTGGTTAGGGAATAGCCAGGATAGAAAAGAAAATGGTGAGACCAGGATAGAAACAGGAAATACAGTTAGGGGCTGCAGCAGTTAGACCAGAGGTGCTGATCCAACTGATGTAAAGTGGTAATGATTAGGGAGAGGGGAGTGGATTTGAAGATACAAGAACAGTTCCAGAATTGGCTAATTCATCAACCTGGGCATTGCTGAACTCTCAGTCTCCTTCAAACCTTTCCACTCAGCCATGTGTCAGCCCTGTTTCTTAGGCTGGGTCCCCTCATGTTGCCAAACTGGCTGCCCAGGGAAGTCCCTGGTGGTCCAATGATTAGGACACTGCATATTCTGTGCTGAGGGCCTGGGTTCAGTCCTTGGTTGGGGAACTAAGACCCCATAAACCATGCATCACGGCCCCCTAAAAAAGTAATGGCTGCCCTAGTTGTAGGCACAAATGGAGGTAAACAAGTCCAGGGGGAAAAGGGTGACTGTTTCTTCCTGTGTGTTTCCTTTTACTAGTGAGGAAAACTTTCCCAAAAGCTTCTGGGGACTTACCTGGTCACATATTCTGTCACAAACTAGTCATAGGCAAGGAAGAAATAGACTTACTGCACCTGGTGGAGACCAGTCCAGGTTATTCCTGTGTCATGTAGAAGATGGGTGGATAACCCATAGAATGGAAGCTCTTGTAGCAAGGAGGAAAGGAGGAATGATTATTGGGATATTTGCTCCACCACTGAAGGGCTTGGAGTAGAGAGTGGTGTGGTCAGACTTACAGTCTGAGAAAATCACTAGCTACAATTTGGAGAATAGATGGCAGGGAAGCAAGAGGTAAAGCAGAAGACCATTTACCAGGGAAGAGTTAAGTAATAACTTGGACCCCTTTTTCTGGCTGTTAGAATAACACCACCATTTAATACTCATTATTGATTAAGAACATTTCACCTTATCCCACAAGATAGCACTCTAGCCTCAACTAAGCTAGGTTTCCAGTAGGCATTCTGTTGTTTTGTAATTATGGTGTAAGCTACTTCTGAGTAATGAGTAGGTGGCCCTGTAGCCATATTTTTTCTGTGAAATGAATTCTTTGTTTGGAGATAATTCCCTGAGATCCATAACAAATATCTGGGTAGAGGTGGTGTTCCTAAGAGGCATGGTAGGCAAATTCAGATAGGTATTGTGCCAGCCAATTGCTGTGCTACCATGGCCACATATGTGCAGTTGGGGTGGTGAGGGAAAGAGCTGATCAGCGTCTCTTGGCTTCTTACAGTGCGTGCCATCTGGTGAGCATACACAGGGAGTGTAATACATATTTCCTGTCTTTCTTGTCCCAGTTATCTACTACCCAGGGGTCAGCTTAGATCCTGAGATCCAGTGAAGTGGATAGTGTGATACCTTGCTTGAAGTTCTGTTCACCAGATGAATTTCTCTTTTATTCGGAGTGATACCTCAGTAGATTATCCCATAGCCGTCTACCTCCAGAATGGGCTAGCATGACTCACAGAGCCATTAGTACACTAGGCTGGACTTTTTTTCTCCCTTAGTCAACTGTTAGTATCATCAGGAAGTCAGTGGAATCTATTGAAGGAGCGGGTGTGTGGCGTGTGTTCTGTACACATCCATTTCAGCTGAATTCTGGACATGTCCCAATTTATAGCCTATAGACTTACATAATACTAAATTTGGACTTCTCAGGTGGCTCAGTGGTAAAGAATCTGCCTGCCAATGCAGGAGACATGGGTTCGATCTCTGAATCAGGAAGATCCCGTGGAGAAGGAAATGGCAACCCACTCCAGTGTTCTTTTTTTATTTTGCTTTATTTGGCTGTGTCAGGTCTTGGTTGCAGCATGCGGAATGTTTGATCTTCATTGTAGCATGCAGGATCTTTTTAGCTGTGGCATGGGAACTCTTAGCTGTGGCATGTGGGATCTCGTCCCCTGACCAGGATCATACCCAGGCCCCCTGCATTGGGAGTGTGGAATCTTAGCCACTGAACTTCCAGGAAAGTACCCCCACTCCAGTATTGTTGCCTGGAAAATCCCATGGACAGAGGAGCTTGGTGGGCTACAGTCCATGGGGTTGCAAAAGAGTCAGACACGACTGAGCAACACTAAGTTTATAATGAGCAGTTAAGGTCATGGATATCTAGTGTCCCATGGCCAGGCTTACATCATTACCAGAGCCCAATGTTGAACTAGAAACATGATGTTGCTGACAGGATCATGATCTTTTCCCCAGATTCTAAGGTTATTTCATTGCAGTTCTCCTGCTCAGCTTTAACCAGAGACACTTAGGGCCCCCAAAACCTACCAGAATTCATTTCTCTGGCCTGGATCAGCTAAAGAGCCTTCTCTTTAGATCACTCAACAAATGAGTCAGACCAGGACACCAGCATGAGATAGGTGTTGTCTCCAAAGTCTGTAATGGCACAGCAAGCATCACTGCTCCTCCTTCAAGTGGGCAGAGGTTGGGGGCACAGGGGCAAGGAGTAGCAACTTGTTCTTTACGGTAGACGGTGACGTGCTGTGGGCCTTTGACTTTCAGAAAACTTGGCCTAGGTGGCAAGCCACTATACTTTTATTTTTATGTCTATCATGTACATCTAAGATACATAATATCCTGTTCTCCAAGTCCTGTTAGCTTCTTGTATCAGCATAGTTATCAGGGTGATGTCCTGTGAAACAAAGACAAAACCCCAGTGAACCAGATCACAGCAGAGAGAGGTCAAGATGATTTATCACTGAAGCTGCTCCTGCCATGAGGAAGGGAAACTGCATGTATAGTCTTTGTGCATCGTAAAGGAAAAAATAAGTACACTTGCCTTATTAATAGTGAAATTCCAGGTACTCAGGGTTATATTAATCTTTAGGAATGTGAGCACATGTGGAAAAGCATCTGCAAATCTGCAGCTCCACATGATTTGTGTATGCTGTTATACTGACATTCCTAAAAACTGTCATCTCATCTATTTGGTAACTTATATGGGGAGTAATAGGAAGCATCAGAATAGTTAATACTAGTAGTTACTGAGCACTTGCTTCATGCTATCAGTAAACTCACACATGTAAATGGGTTATCTCATTGTTACCCACAACTTTTAAGTCTCCTGTCACAGTTAGGATCTCTGTGACTTGCCTGGGACCTAGCCTTTTGATAAAGGGAGATTATTACTCCAGCAGCTTGCATTTGTTCTGGAGGTCATGGTGTGGCCTCTGAAGCTTTTTTTCATTTCACTAAGATCAAGAATCCCATTTTGATGTCAGTTCCTTCTTCTAAAAGATTCAGGTGCTTTCCTCACCAGTGTGCACCCTCTGTTAAGGCATGCATTATAGAGCCCGTCAAGGACATGATGAAGATGTCAGTAAGAAGGTTGAACCTGTTGGATCCCCTATAACACTGATCTCCTCTACTTTGTCCCAAGGGCTTTCTGGCTTTTCATTGAACCCAGCTTTCAGTCCAGGTTCCCACTGGCCACTCCACCACTAGAATTGTGGCCAGTTTCCTAAGCAGGTACACTAACACAGAAGTTCAGTTAACCATGCCATAACTAGAAATATGGCCCTATTCAACAATTAGAATTAGATCCGTCCTTGATCTAACATTCTCAAAATCTATTTCAACAGTTATTCCTGTGGTTTTTGATGATCCAACTCAGTGAATTCCTGTAGTTTCTTCTGGGTGTTAGTTCTTTGCTTTTCTACCTTCTTTTATATTTCCTCCAGATTGTGTTATGCTTGCATCCTGATTATCCATGAGCAATGAGAGCTGGGTTATGGGGCAGTTTTCATCATCAAAGCAGGATGCAGTGAAGAGCACAATAGAGATTTTTAGAAGTTAGTTTTCTCCAACTTTTGTTTCATTTTTGCATCATTTCAGTTATCTCACTTGATAATTCAAGAGATAATTTTCTCACTAGATAATTAAAAGCCTTGTCTTTCACATGACCAGCCAAGAAAAGATGTGAATTCCATTGGCATTAACACTTAGTAATCAGCAAAATTCTGAAACCTTAACTTTTGGTTCAGCAAAATACATAGCACAATCATAGAAGGGCCCTGAATTTTATGGTGTCTTTGGAGATGAATATTTGATGTTGGAGCTGGTCTTTTTCTTGTTTTGTTGTCTAAAATTGTTAGAAATAATTCTGTTACTTGGTTTCAGTGTTTCTTCTCTCCTTTTAGTTGGGACTCCCCTCTCCCTAAATTCCTTTACCATCAGCTAGAACACATCCCAGGTGATGGCAAGCAAGTCATTAACTGAAGTAACTGTTGTAGAGTCATGAGGTATAAGTGGCTTGCTCTTTCCCATAATGAAAATTGACTAACAGTTCTTTCCCTTCATCTGAACTCAGTGATTAGGTTCACATCACCTGCATTTCCCCCATCAGTCTCTCACCTACAACCCCACCCTCTGTTACTAACTGCTAAGTGAGCTTAAAAGCAAGAGAAGTCATCTCAATTAAGCAAAAAATTAAAACCATCAATTGGGAAGATACTGGGGAACCTGGCAGAATCAAAAGATGAGATAGACAACCAGCCCCTGGACTGAGCAGATCCTATCTTGGTGGTTCTGGGCCCTCTAGGGAAGCCTCTGCTGCTTCCTGAGTTTCAAAGTCCTAGAAGAGAGAATTTAGATGGCACAGTGTAGGTACGGTGTGACTGTGCTTGCATTGGTCAGCCCTGACAGGAAAGGGGAGAAATAACCATAGGACAAACACACCAGTTTGTGTCCACTATCATAGAATAATATTCTTATAATCATAGAGTGAGAAAGGCCTTTGTAAACAAAACTCAAAATTCAGAAGCTAGAATGGAATAGATTGAAAGATAATAAGTGTATTAAAATGTTAAGTGTCTCTTAAAAATGACACCTTAAAAAAGTGGCCAACTGGAAGAAACTATTTGCCACAGGTAGACAAGAGAATTTTCCATAATGTATAGAGATTCTCCAAACCTATGAGAAAAAAGTAAACGTTTCAGGAGAAAAATTGGGAAGAAAAATTCAGGGAAGAAAAGCAAATGGTCTATAAACGTAGGAAAACAAACTCAGCTATATCTAGTAATCAGGAAATCCAAATTAAAACTAACCATTTTGGGGGGCCTGTTAGATTTGAAAATTTTCAAAGATTCATATCAAGTATGGACAGGTATGGGGGTAAAGACAATCTTACACACAGGTAGGAGGAGTTTTAAGTTGATAGAGCTTTGGGAGGATAATTTGGCAGTATCAACCAAATTTCAAATGCTTATACTATCTGACCTAATTTATGAGACTCTAACAAGAAAAACCACACATATATTTTTACAAGGATGTTCATTATAGCATTACTTATAATAGCAAAGAAAATAAAATGAAAAGTATTTGTTAGATAGCCAAGTGGCTAAATGATTTCTCTCATCTATTATGAAATTCTGTACTGTCGTTAAAATAAATGTCAACATAGAAAAATATGGGGGAAAAAATCACTATTTTGGTGACTTTACATGGTATGCTGCTGCTGCTGCTGCTAAGTCGCTTCAGTCGTGTCCGACTCTGTGCGACCCCAGAGACGGCAGCCCACCAGGCTCCTCTGTTCCTGGGATTCTCCAGGCAAGAACACTGGAGTGGGTTGCCATTTCCTCCTCCAATGCATGAAAGTGAAAAGTGAAAATGAAGTCGCTCAGTCGTGCCCGACTCTTAGCGACCCCATGGACTGCAGCCTACCAGGCTCCTCCGTCCTTGGGATTTTCCAGGCAAGAGTACTGGAGTGGGTTGCTATTGCCTTCTCCATTACATGGTATAATCCCCTTTAAAAAATATATGTATGTCTGTGTGTGAGTGTATTAATGCTTTTATTTATTTTATTTTTTTAAGTCTGAAGGAACACTGAACTGTAATCAGTGGTTGCCTACAAGGATGGGTAGAAGATAAAGATGATAGGGAACTTCCACTTTCTACTGAACTATTTGACTTTCTTTTACAGCAAGCATAGTTTCAGATAATACTTTTAAAAGCAGGCTTTAAAATAAAAGTTTTTTTAATATAGTAAATAAAGCTATTCAAGCTTATTAGCTTTAGCATAATATCCATTATGCTTTAATGAATGTGTAGCATATAGAATAAAGAGTTGTGTACCCAGAGTGAGCTGTGCCAAGAGTCTTGTGATTAGGTCTCTGTGAAAAGGAATAACATTAAAAGGGAATTTGTTTTAGAGAAAAACTGGACCATGGAGGTGAACAGCTGAAGAAACAATAAGCATAGGAAATGACAGCTGTTTTCAGATATCTGACAGACCAGAGAGTGTGGCCTTTCATTTCTATGAAGCCCCACCATAGTTGAAAGTTATGGGTAATGGAACTTTGTCTTAAAGTTACAAGCTGGAACTTTTTTTACTGACCAGCATTTGTCTCAGAAGAAAGTATTGAATTTTTTTTTTTTAAGCAAGAGTTTGAAAAGTCACTTATTGAGGTCCCTAAAGCTTGTTTAAGGTTTAATAAATAGATAGAATTTAGTTAGCTCCTGAAGTGAAAGGAATAAGTGAGGAAAAGAACTGGAGGGGCAGTGAAGTGGTCAAAGTCTGTGATTTGTGAAATGTGAACCACACCCCCACACACACAACCCAGTCAGGGCCCTGCATCTTTAGAGACATCTTAATTATTGAATTTCCAAGTAAAGACACATTTATGTGCAACATGGTAACAGAACTGTGTGGCAACTGAATGAATCAGAAACAGAATAGCCTCTACATGGATGAGTTGTCTCCAAATAAATGAATCAGAGCCAAAGGCTACAGGAGTTATCAGTAGCAGTCAGGAGCTTTGGAATTGGGGTTTCAGCAGGGAATTGGGGGTTCAGGATTTCCAGGGGACAGAGAATACACCAGCTGACCACTTGGATTTTACAATAGTCAGTACAAGGGAAAAATGAAACAAATTGTGTATCGAGGTGTTAAGTCCTTCTAAACCAAACTGTTCCAAGATAAGGGGAACTGCTGTGGAAGGTAGTAGGATCCCCATCACAGCAGGGTGTTCAGACACTGGTGAGGAGTCAGGATATTTGGAAGGGGATTCAAACTTAAAGTGAATGAGATTCATTACTATACTAGAGACATTAGACAGCACAGTAAGGCAAGAAAAGAAATGAAAGGTATGAAGGATTGGAAAGAAAGAGACAAATCAGTTTTGTTTTTTTCCCACAGAGGAAATTATTGTTCCAGAGAAATTCATAGATTCACCAGATAAATTATTAGAATTAATGTTATCTTAACAAGGTTGATAGATACAAAAATAGCATAACAATTAATGCATTTCTATACATAAAACCAAAATCAGGAAGTCTAATAGTTTTTAAAAGATGTCATTTACAGTAACATCCAAAATATGAAGTACCTAGGAATAAATTTAATACAATATTTATAAAATATTTGGAGAAAATTATTAAAATGTTTGAAGACATTAAAGAAAAAAGCCTTAATTAGTGAAAGAGATAAGATCAATGAATTAGAAGGCTCAATATTGTAAAGTTGTCAATTCTCCTCAAACTGATATATAGATTCAATGCAATTCCAATAAAAATCCCAACAGGTTTTTTGTGGAACTTGACAAGCTGATTCTAAAATATATATGGAGGAGAAAAGATTCAAGAATAGCCAAGACATTCCTGAAGAAGAAGAACAAGGTGAGGAGACCTGCCTTACCAGATACAAAGAATTATTATAAAGTGTAGTAAGTAAGATAGTTTTATATTGGCACTGGAATAGATGGATTGACCAGCAGAAAAAATAGAGAACCCAGAAGCAGATTCATGTGTAAAGGGAAACATATTGGTGACAAATGCTGTTGTAGTTTCGCAGGGGGAGAGGAGGGTCCTTACATAAACAGTGCTCGGACGACTGGGTAGGGATAAATGAAATTGAATTCTTGTCTCATACCAAAAATCAATCCCAGTTGATGTAAACACTGAAATTTAAAAGACAAAATGTGGAGACAATAATGTAGGAAAATATACCATGATCTCTCATAGGAAAGCATTCTTAAGATTTAAAATGTTTATAAAGGGAAAGATTGATCAACTTGACTACATTAAAATGCAGAACTTCTCTTTATAAACAAATAACATAAAATGAAAGGGCAGGCCACAAACTTGGGGGAAAAAATTCTTATAACATTTATAACTGATAATAGAATGAGTATCCAGAACACATAGAGAACTCCCTACAAATTAGTAAGAAACAGTCCAGTAGAAAAATGGGGAAACACTCAACCAGGTTCTTCACAGAAGAGGAAAGACCAGTAAACTGTGAAAAGATGGTTAATAATAATAATCAGAGAAATGTAAAGTAAACCTATATTGATACATTTAAAGTCTGATTATAGCAACTGTTGATGAGGATACATAACAGCTGGAACACTTTGATGGTGGGAGTGTGAATTGGTGTAACTACTTGGAAAAACTGTTTGGCCTCTTCTGATAAGGTTACTCATACTCATACCTAAAACTCATGTGCATATGCATGAGGAAACACAGTTAGTGCTCAAAGCAGATTGTTAACTGTAAACAACCCAAATGTTCATCAATAGGAGAATGGAAAGATAAATGTTGGTATGGACTAAAAATGAAGGACTACCAAGTAGTTAAAATGAATGAACTTCAGCTGCATGGAACAACCTGAGTGAATCTTAAGAATGTAATGTCGGGCAAAAAAAGCAAGTCACCACTTGATAATCATTCCATTTTTATAAAAAAAAAAAATAGACTGAACAATAAAAAATATATTTTTATAGATACAGAATGTTTGGGATACAAATAAAGCAAAGGGATAATAAGTACAAAATTCCAAATTTACTTGTGAGAGAAGGAAGAAGACATGATGAGGAAGGACCTAAAGAGAACATCTTTCTAAGTTAAATTGGGTGGTGGATATACTTTTTTAAAAGATAAATGTAAAAATTGAAGAAAAAACTTTAATTGACATTAAAAAAAAAAAGCCTTGCATCCTGTAAAGGCTGAAGCAAGGGATGAAATGGTCTTTGATGCCACCTCCTGTTTGTGGAGAATTTAACATCTTAGAGCCTTCTGGTTTAGCTGCTTCTGTCCAGCTATCCAGGCTCAGTTTGTCAGAGTAGAAACTGAAAGAAATAAGATTCCCCTTGTTTTCATCCTTGACCTCAGCTCTTTAGTGTGACATTTTGCATCTAGCACGTGTCCTCAAAAGGAAACTTTTTATTTTCTCTCGTCAAACAGTGGCTCCTGTTTCTTCCTAACTTTGCTTTTTGGAGCCTCAACCGACCTGGAGACCTAACTTTTCTTCATCAAGACTGGGGGAGTTAGGGATGCTGACAGGACTGTGAGATGTGGTCACTGTCATTACTGACCTTGAGGATTATTTTCAAGAATCTTGTTGTCTCTACATCTGTTCTATATCATTTTAGACAAGGGATGTAACAGTTATGCCTTATGATTAGTCGTGAGGGCTTTTAAAATCTTGTCTCATCCTATCCTGCATCAAGGTGGAAACCTGTGGAAATCTAGCCTGTCTTAGTGAAGAGAATGCAAACTGTGGGTGAATTGGGAAATTCCAATCTTCCAGCCCAGGAAACTTTTTTCGCCTTTAATGTGTTGACAGCACTGGGTCTAAATAAATTGCTTTTCTTAGAGAAATAACATGGAGGACCTCTGAGGTTTTAACTGTGAAAAGAAAATCTCTTGAGTAAGTGAAGGTAGATGGACTATGAGACTTTGATGATTATTGTTATCTTGTGGTCTTTCACTTTAGTTTCTCCTACTACTATACTGCTGGTTCCCAGGAAATATATTCGTTCCTTCATAAAAGTCTTGCTTCTGTCTGACAAAATTGATTCTTTTTAGGCTCGCATTTACTTAATTTAATCTTTATTATTATTATCCAAGCTAGAAACCTGCAAGCGTCTTTCATTCCTGTCTCTTTCTCTCCCCAACTTCCCTTTTATTCATTCCATCTCTAAATATAATAATTCTAACTGTGTGATACATTGCAGATGTGACTATTTCCTTGCACTATCGCCTTTCTACATTCTATACTTGCCTTCCTCCCAGCCCGTTTTCCATGCAGCAGCCAGAGTGATTCTTTAACATGTAGAATGAACTGCAATTTAAAAACTTTAAACGGTTTCCTCATGCACTTAAAGTAAAACTCAAACTTCCTATTAAAGGACCTACATGGAAATACATGATCTTGTTAAACTAAGCTCCTCCCACTTCCTCTTGCCATTCCCACCAACCACACTTTGTTTATAACACCCTTTTTGCACAACACATTTTGTGCATAACACCCTCCCTGACACTTTATTTCCCCACACAGACAAAGTGTTCTTCTGCCTCTGGATCATCACACATGCTCTTTTCTGTGCCTGGAATACTTTTTTCCGTACTCATCCTTCCTCATAGAGACCTACCCCTCAGTCTGTACTCGGGAATTTCTTGGGCTTTTGATTCTTTCTCTAGTAATATTCTGTTCTTGCATTGCATATACCTTGGTATGTAACTTTATTTGTTTTATTTAATATCCATCTTTCACCCACAAGTTTGCATTGTTCATGAGAGCAAGAGCTATGTATATGATTGATTTACCACTGTTTGCTCTGTGCCTAACCTGGTACCTAAGAGGTACACATTTTATGTTTGTTGAAAGAGTGAATGAAAAGTAACACACAAACCATACTTACTTAACTGTTCCCCTACTGCTGAATACTAAGGTTGTTTTCAGTTTGGGGTCGTTCTAAACAATAATAAAGTAAGTAATCTGAGCATTGAGATTTTTATTTAGACTAGAATCCAGAGTTGGTAGGTCAAAGAGTATGAATATTTTTAAGGCTTCTAAAGCATATTTCCAAATCACTTATCAGGAAGGTTGTCTAGGTTATAATTTTAAACTATTTCTTTCTTTCTTTTTTTTTTTTTTTTTGCTTTCTTAGTTTTGAATATATAGAACATAGAAGAAGAAAACAGTTCAAATAATAAAGTTTAGCTTCCTCCTCCTAAATAAATAAATAATAAATTAAAACTTAATTTATTGAATGCTTATTCTATGCCAGACATGAGATCATCTTGTTTACTCCTTATGTAGCAGATATTATTATCCCAATTTTATGGGAAACTTTGCCCAATTTGCTCAAGTTCATGTAGTCCAGACTATCTTATATCAAGCCATTTATACTTGTTCCATACCTCCCAGTGCCAGCTAATTTACATTTGCTCCAAAACTGCTGCAGATTCCATGTCACGTCATCCAAGTCTTCTGCTTTCTAACTGCTGCATCCCCGTGAATGCCGTCTCACCCACCAACCTTATCCACATGATGCTAGAGGCTGGGCTGCCATACCTGCTTGTCAGGCCCCTAACCCAGCTGACCATCCAGACCCCTCCTGTGTGGTTTACCCTTGAAATGCATATCGACTTTGCATGGTGGTCAGCATGGGTATAAATGGCCCATCCCTTCAGTTATGCTGCCCACTCCTATATACAGTAAGGGGTAGGGGGTGCCTTTTGATCTAGCATTGTAATGGGCCCCTAACCATAGAGTAATCATGTAAAGAGCATGCTTATAGTAATGGAAAGGGCATTCAGCCCTCTGGGCATTCGGACTCTACGTAGCTTAGGAGCTATTTAGAAAAGAGGTGCACTGTCTTTATTAGGCTGTAGCAATTCATGTGGGCATATTTTTTTCTCCCCAAGAAAAGGTAGAACTTGCTGCCAGGTCAGAGTATGGTGCAGCAGTTTACATGTCTGGTACTTATCCCTATGAATAACTCTTGTAATTTCTCTTAACCTTTTAGGCTCTTCCTGCTTGTCCTATCCAGGCCACCTGTGAAGCTGCCTCCAAGGAGGAGAACAAGGAAAAAAATCGATACGTAAACATCTTGCCTTGTGAGTGTAGGGTTTCTTGGGATACAAACTGAAACTGCATCTGTAGCCAGGTTTTCTGAGGATAGAAGGAATCTGGTGATTGATCATGGGAAGACAAGTAATAAGAATAGAGTGAAAACTTTGGGTAATAAGAATAGAATGAAAGAGTCTTTATGGCTCCCCAGGCATCCCCAGGTGCTCATCAAGTCATTTGGGGTACTTAACCAGGTTTTTGTGGCAGACCTAAAGTTTCTAGGAGGTTAAAGAGAACAATTTCACTAAGACCAGATAGAAAGTGGTTGTTGCGGAGTTTTTTGCTGCTTATTGCAAAAAAATTCTTATTTAGAGTTCTCTTCATAACTCCTTCCCAGAGTTAGTCATTATGAATCTGTTTATCTATAACTTAATGGACATTTTTCTAGGCTAGTGGCCTCCAGAATAGAATATACATAATCCAGTGGGATGCAAGAGCAAAATGTTTGAACTTTGCTTTATTTTTATAATTGCTTTTTTAAAAATTAATTCTTTTAAAAATTCCTGGTGTATTTTTGGGTGCATAATATAATTAGAGACCACTATACTAGCCGTTTATAGATACTTTTGTCTTCTTATTTGTGTATAAATGTGTATATATTTTTTTAGTATAACTGGTATGCTGTATACATTGCTGTTATCTTGGAAAATTAGAGAAAGATAAATACTGTATGATTTCACTCACGTGAAATCTAAAAAAAACAAAACAAACACAAGCTCATAGATTCTGAGAACAGATTATTGATTATTGGAGAGGAAGGGGGTTGAATGTGGGTAAAATGAATGAAAGGGAGGGAGTCTATTGCATGGTCATGGATGGTAGCTAGACTTGTGGTAATCACTGTAGTCATTACAGATGTTGACTTATAAGGTTGTATACCTGAGACTATAAAGAAATGTAAAATAAAAACAAAGCTAATATATATTGGCAATTGTCGAGAAATAGGAATATTCACTTTCTTTTTTATCATCTGCTTACTATTCCATATTATGGTTGAGATATGTTTGAATTTTTGCTGTTATAAATAGTGTTGCAGTGACAACCTATACAGGTGTATGTTCTGCATCGTCACAACTGGCCTGCTTGCATTGGGACCAGGGAAAAATAAAATTGAATTTAATTGAAAAAAAAATTTTTTTTCTAGATGACCACTCTCGAGTCCATCTGACACCAGTTGAAGGAGTTCCAGATTCTGATTACATCAATGCTTCATTCATCAATGTAAGAAACTTGAGTTTTTCTCATTGTTACCTTGACTGACCATTGGCTCTTTTCCAGCTGCATATAAGGAGGATTACTTGTCATTACAAGTTTTCCCTGAGGATAATTTTTTTAAAAGACTAAAAAATAATTTTTTTAAAGATCAAACAGATAGTTTAAAATGTATTCTTATGTTTACCTGTCATCATTACCAAAATTTTCCCACGCAGAAATCAGAATCTAAATGTATACCTCACAGTAGGAGTCAGTGAATCCTTTATTGAGCTTATTCAGATAACTAAGAACAGAATCACACCTTGCCATCTACAGTAAAAGTAGGGAAACAGGACAAGGATATCTGACTCCAGATGAGTCTGGCTAGTCATGTCTACTTCAAGAGGAGAGCTGAAATTGGAAGGAGGTTTTTAGGGTGATTTAGAGAATGTTTATAGAGATGGTATGAGAGACATGAGTATGTTTTATAGGCTCACAGGAAGGAATCAGTAGAGGGAGAGTTTGAAAAAAAAAGAGAGTAAGCAAGAGAGCTAAAAAGAGCAAGCCTGACTACTGAAGCATGAAGAGAATATTGATGAAATTTGTACACTCATATTCATAACAGCATTAATCACAATAGCTAAAAGGTGATTGCAGCCCATCAAGGGAAGAATGAATAAGTAAAATATGGTATATACATATAATGGGATATCATTTAGCCTTGAAAAGGAAAGAAATTCTGACATATACTACACCATGGATGAATTTGGAAGACATTGTGGCAAGTGAAATAAGCCAGTCACAAAAAGATAAATACTTTCTAATTCTACTTATGTGAGGTAGCTGGAGTAGTCAAATTCATAAAGACAAAAAGTAGAATGGTGGTTGCCAGGAACTAGAGGGAGAGAGGAACAGGAAATTATCATTTAACGGGTACAGAGTTTAGGAAGATGAAAATGTTTCGGAGATGGATGGTGATGATGGTTGCCCAGCAATGTGAATAAACTTATTTATTCAGAACTGTACACTTAGAAATGGCTACAGTGGTCAGTTTTATGTTGTATATATTTTACCACAGTTTTTTTTTTTTTTAAGCTGATAGATTAGCATTGAACATAAAAAAGGAAGTTTTTCCTTTTAATTTGCTGATAAAGGAATATAGAATAGATAGAGTTGGTTTGTAAGTGTGAATAAATCAAGCTGAAGGAACTCATCTGTGTTTTCTGAGAAGTTAAGTCAGGGTTATCTGCTGAAAAGGGGGGATGGGACTGTGACATGAGAGTACTGAGATCAGTAAGAAAGAACACGGAAAAGGGCATGAAAAAAAAACATGTTTAGCTGCACTGAGGACCTACCTAAGATGGAAATCATTGATGTATAAGGGCCTCAGTTGTGTGATTTTCTCCGACTGTACCTAGGATTGGTGATACGCAGAAAACATTAGGTAACTCAGTTAAAAGGACTAGAGAAGTCAGTTGCTCCTCTAAGTAGTCAGCTAAGGGCTTCAGGTTCGGTGGAGAAAGGAAGGGATCAAGGACCAGGTTTCAACAAATTGAAAGAGCAGTCTTGGGATAAAAAAGGAGAAAGGTGGAAGAAAAGAGGCTGTGGCTAATGAATAGATTATCAGATGGAGTTCAGAAATGGAGCGGTACAGGCATCCTCACTAGAATGGATTTGCTGAAATTCCTGTATTTATGTTTCATAGGGATGGTCATATGTTTATAGTTAGAAGGAAAAGAACCCTACAAGAAATGATTGCTGTGGTAGATAAAGGAAAGTGGAAAAAGGCTAGTAACCAGATAAGATTCCCAGAATTTAGATCAAAGATTATGATGAACAGGTAAGGAGGAATAGATTGAGTTTAATATTATATGGAAGAGTATAGCAGTATCAGTCAAAATGTTTCCATCTTAAGGTAACAGAATACTCAGCTAGAATTGGTCTGGACAGGAACATTTACTTCTCATATAATCTGAAAGCAAATATACAGCAGTTCCAGGGTTGGCTGAGTCTGTGACTCAGTGACATCCTTAAGAAAACAGGTGTTTCCATCTTTCTACTCAGATGTCTTCATCCTGTTGGCAGTGTCTCTTGGTCACAAGATGGCTGTAGCAGTTTCAAACATTTCTTATACACACAACAAGCAGCACAGAGGAGGAGGAGGTGGAGAATTTGTACATATGCTTTCCTCTTTATTTGGGAGCATGATCTTTCTCAGAAGCCTGTCCAGTACAGTGCCCTTCAGAGCCAACAGGCCAGCATCGGATCACATGCTTACACCCTATCTCTAGTCACTGGCTAAGGCACTGAGAATTATCTTGATTTACCCTTCTGGGGCTGAGGAATTGTCATCTTCCAAGCCAGTAGAAGGTAAATATCCAAACAAAAGCATGGTTTTGATGGCAAGGAAGAATGGGGAGGAATAGCTTTTGAGTTAGTAATCAGCAGCATCTGTCACTGTAACCAATTTGGATCCTTCCCACACTGAAGGTGAAGACAGACAAAAGTAAGTTGGATGTGAAGACTGGTAAGCAAGTAAGGTGGGTCTTTATGATCATAATAAGCAAGGCACTAAAAGGAAGCATGTCTTCTGCTTTGGCCATGCTTAGTTGGAGCTCACAGTAGGGCATCCTGTAATGCCATGGTGTTTATTGGAGGTTATTAATAGGTGAAATGAAAGTTCAGATGAAGAGGTTAAATTGGGGGCACTTACAAATTCAGTGAAAGTAGAAACGCAAGAAAAAGCTATGGTGAACCATGAGTAAGAGTCAGGGCTTAAAGAAGATTTAGGTTTATTCAATTCAAGCAACATTTTTTGATCACCTTTTGTGTGCTAAGCACTGGGGATAGGCTTAGAGGTTACAGAGATAGGATGTAGTCCCTAGTGTGATCTACCTACAGGTAGATCATTATCTTTAGTGTGCAACATGTGCAAAGGAGATACTGCCAGATTCTTTGGGACTTAAGAGAAGGAAACATTCAGCCAACCTGGTGATCCAGTAGAGCTGAATATTAAAGGGTAAGTCTACATTCAAGAGAAGAAAGACAGGTAGAAATTTTAAAGCAAAAAGAAAAGTAAGAGTGAAGTCAGAGACTGGAAATAGTAGTCTTAGTTATGAGGTACAAGGTGGGAAGGAAGGAGGCTTGAGGGATTGGTAGGAGCTCAGTCTTATAAGGTGCTGAATGTCAGGTGTGTGTTGGGGTTCTTAGTTTCAGACAGCAGTGTCAGCTTTCTATTCTTTTAAGCAGAAGGGGTTTATTATTAGATACTAGGTAGCTTACAGAATCTGTGGGAGAGTTGCAAGGTGGTGTTCAGTGAGGAACAGAGCAGCCATAGATGTACCCAGCTGCCCCGTATGACTCTCGGAGTGGAACTCCTTTACAGCTGCTTCAGAAGAACTCAATGCTTCTGCTGCCATGCTTGCCCAGAGACTACATCTTCTTAGCAGTCACCGTCTCACATTACTCACTTCTGTCCCAAGTCTTATGTGGGACTAGGAAGAAACTGAGTTCTTAGGCTGAACAGAGCTGCAAGAGAGTCTGGGGAATTCAGCTTTTAGTTTCTCAGCCTCTATAGAAAGGAGGTCAGACTGTTAGTGGGTGGGACTGGATGTTGATTGAGCTACCTTAAAATATCTGCAAATTTTCAGTACAGCTGAGTTTTTATTCTAGGCAGTGGGATAACACTGAAAGGTGTTAAAGATAAGGAGTGACATGGCCACATTTGAATATTGATCACTCAGGTTACTGTGTGCAGCATGGACTTAGGAAGGGCCAGTTAGACGCTGTTACAGTATCAGGCTCTGGATGGTGAGGGTAGAAGGGTTGGAGAATTATCAAAGTAAAAACGACTTTGGAGGTAGAATTTAGTAGGACGTGGTGATCGATTATGTATGAGAGAGTATAGCGTGATACTCTGTAGAGTATATTGACCTGAGCTGGAGGAAACACTGAACGTGTGAAATCCCAGTGCTGGGCAGCCAGGGCCACATCCACACCTGCCTAACATTGAGCACCCTGAAGGTTGCAATCCTGCTCATCCACCATCCGCCAACACTACCTTTCCTCTAGGCCCACCTTCCCACTCCCCCAGGAGCACCCCAGGGGAATCCAGCTCTTCTCCCTGGTGGGCCCTGTTATCCTGTGCCACAACCAGGGTCTTTAGGATGCCAGCCCTCAGGTCTCTACCCCTGCCCATACCCACCACCTGCCCCTGGCATGTATCCTGTGAACCCATTGGCTCCTGGCATGGTAGCACCAGGAATGGTGACAGACAAAGGATGCAGAAGAAAATGAAGAACGATCATAAAAAGCAGCAGAAACACCACAAGCATGGCAGGCGACATACCTCCTCCCGCTCCTCCACTCCCAGCCATGACTCTGACTGAACACAGGGCCTGGACCCTTCCTCGGGTCTCTCCAGTTCTGCTCTTCCATCAAGCTTCAGATGCCATCTTGTACTAGGGGAAATTAGCCCTTGTGTCCCTTCCCCTCACCCCCACCATCTGTGCCTCACTCTGCTGTTCAACCCTACCTGGTTAGGGAAAATGGCAGAAGAATAGCCATGGACTAGCAAAGACCATCTTCCTACTGCCTGGGTAGAACTTTTAGCTGATGAGTTTTGCAAGAGAAATGTTTTTTGAAGATGGTGAGATTTGAACTAAATGCTGAAGACAAATCTAAAATCTATAAAATGTGATTTTTTTCACTTTCATTTGTAATACTTGTGATTGGAGAGATGCTGTGAAAAATTAATTATGGGGAAAGAAAACCAACCTGTGCCTTTCTTGTATTTAAAAAAAAAAGTATAGGGTGATTCATGTGGATGTATCCAGCATAGTTGGGCATTGATCTGAGCTCAGGAGAGAGATTCCAAAGCCATTAGAGACAGGGAGTCCAAAAACCTCTGCCAAGGCGCACTGGGCAAGAGGTGCTCATGAGTGAGACAGAAGACCAGGAGAGAAGAGCATCTCAGAGGACAAAGAAAAGCATGGAGAAGGGTGTTCAGTGGTCAGCAGAGTTGAGTGCAGATGAGAGATCCAGTGGGAAAGAGGGAGCACATGTGCTCTGGACTGGGAGGGTCAGACAGCAGCCTTTGCTGAAGCACATTGAGGCCATTTGTTGTGGGCTGCCAGTTACACTTACCAAACCCTATTTTTTCTCCCAGCATGACTGAGGTATATAAGGTAAGTTTATATAAACTATACCTCAATCATGTTGGGAGAAAAAATAGGGTTTGGTAAGTGTTATATAACAGTAATTCAGACATTTGAAACAATAGAATTCCTTGAATTTTAGTAAGTTTACCAAGTTAATGCTTCCATTGCATGCTAAGTTGCTTCAGTCGTGTCTGACTATGCGACCCTTTGGTCTATAGTCTGCCAGGCTGCTCTCTCCATGGGATTTCCCAGGCAAGAATACTGGAGTGGGTTGCCATTTCCTTCTCCAGGGGATCTTTCTGACCCAGGGATCAAACCCACATCTCTTAGGTCTCCTGTATTGGCAGGCAGCCTCTTTATCACATACCACCTAGGATGGCTTTATTGATGTAATTCACATTCCATAATTTTCACCCACTTAAAGTTTACAATTCACTGGTTTTAGTCTGTTCACAGATATGTGCAACAGTGATCACTTTTAGAACATTTTCATCACCGCAGAAAAGAAACACTGTACCTCTTAGCTATTGCCTATTAGTTTTAGAACTTTTTGCTTACCCCCAAAAGAATCTTCTTATCAACATTCCCAGTCCTGGCAATCACTTACTGAGCCCTTTGTGCACACAGAGAACCAAGATCACACATGAATCTTAAAGAGAAGTGGTGTCAGGTACCAGGGAATGGTGGCAGCAGTTGGGGAGGGGGTGGGACCTGTGGTTTGGAGACTACAAAGGTCCGAAGTGAACCTGACATTGTTAACAAGAGAAGATGAAATAGACAGTGGGAACAGGTGGCAGCTGGGCTTTCTGCCTGAAGTCTTAGGAGAGACCAGTTTCCTCACTTACTCTTAGGTGTCTAAGAGTATTTACAGGATTTTTTTAGAAGTGTTTTGTTTTTGTTTTTAAACTGGTAGAAATGTAGATGCCACATGGAGCCAACTTGGCATTTGACTTTCAGAATCCAAAGATGTCTCAAGATCTCGGGAGCCACATTTCTTCTTTCCCTTGAATATAACACAGGGAAGATCAGTAGTTTGGCCTCATTCTAGTTTTACCTTATTGGTTAAGCAATATCACCATATCATTATGTAGGCATGTTTTCATAGGGAATATATAGCACACTCCTAATGAAGATGGAGCAGGAAGCACTTGCGGGCCGGACCCTCCAACTGTGCTTTTAAGCTATTCATGACCCACACACTCCAGTGAGAGTTTGGCAGCTACTTCTCCTGGAGCGGGGATATATTATAGCTTAACATAATCTAAGAACTTCTCGGTTTTAATTACACGTTTAGTGCTGTAACCAAAGTGCAGCATCCTGAATTAAGGTTTTATCAGTTTTCATCTTCTACTGATTAAAAACATTTGGAAAAACTTAAATTGCTCTTCTAAATAAAAATTTTAATAAGCTTCTTGTTAATTCTGAACATCTCCGTCTTGAGGCCTAAAGCTTTCTCCAGTGCTGAGCAGCAGTTCTGCCACTGCCTTGCAGACTTGTATTTCACATCGTCACCTTGGTGTGACATGGTGTCCCATCCATGAAGCTGTCTTGCCCTCATTGCCCATCTTAATGCTGTCTGAAAAAAACAGAGGTATTTACAATCTTTAAATCAAATGATTTTTTCATTTACCTAGGACTTCTCAAGTGAACACTACATTTAAACAATGAGGTTGAAAAGGTGTGTGACTAAACAGTAAATACTGAAAAAGAAAGTTACTGCTAGTGTCAGTTTCTCAGAGGATCCTTATCATTTTTTTTAACTGAAGGATAATTGCTTTGCAGTATTTTGTGGTTTTCTGTCACACATCAAGAATCAGCCATAGTTACATCCATGTCCCCTCCCTCTCGAACCTCCCTCCCATCTCCCTCCCTGTTCCACCCTTCTAGATTGTCACAAAGCCTCTGTTTGAGTTCCCTGAGTCATACAGTAAATTCCCATTGGCTGTCTATTTTATATACATATTATAAATTTCCGTGTTATTCTCTATATACATCTTACTCTCTCCCTCCTCCCCTTTCCTCCCCCCACCATGTCCATAGATCTGTTCTCTGTCTTTCTCCATTGCTGCCCTGAGATAAATTCATCAGTACCATCTTTTTAGATTCCATATATATGTGTCAGTATACAATATATAAATCTTATTAAGATATATATATATATGTATGACAATATATGATATCTTATTAAGTGATGTCCCCAGGCTGCTTGGCTTCTTTGTCTCCCATTTCCGGTAAAGGAGAACCCTGTTGTCAAACACCTGGGAGCTGTTAACCATACCCATGGACTATTCCCAGAAATCTTCTGCACCTGGGTGAAGCATCATCAAGCAAAAGACTTTTTACCTTCTTAGTGTGGGCTCAGCCTCACATGCTTCTGACTTGGAAGTTTCCTATCCATTAACACTAAGACTCAGATTGTCAGCAGCTGAGAGAGCATCAAAACAGGATCTAGCCTGCTGCTGCTGCTGCTAAGTCGCTTCAGTTGTGTCCGACTCTGTGCGACCCCATAGACGGCAGCCCACCAGGCTCCCCCGTCCCTGGGATTCTCCAGGCAAGAACACTGGAGTGGGTTGCCATTTCCTCCTCCAGTGCATGAAAGTGAAAAGTGAAAGTGAAGTCACTCAGTCGTGTCCAACTCTTCGAGACCCCGTGGACTGCAGCCCACCAGGCTCCTCCGTCCATGGGATCTAGCCTAGTAGTTGTTATTTGGATGTTCTTATACTAGTGTTCATTAATAATTCACTTTAAGAAGACTGCCTAGACCATGTAAGCTTTGCTTCCTGCTATCCAACTAAAAGATGCTTGTTCCTTGGAAGAAAACCTATGACAAACCTAGACAGCATATTAAAAAGCAGAGACATCATTTTGCCGACAAAGGTCTGTATTGTCAAAGCTTTGGTTTTTCCAATACTCATGTACGGATGTAAGAGTTGGACTATAAAGAAGACTGAGTGCTGAAGAGTTGATGCTTTCAAATTGTGGTGCTGGACAAGACTCTTGAGAGTGCCTTGGACTGCATGGAGATCAAACCAGTCAATCCTAAAGAAAATCAATCCTGGATATTCATTTGAAGGACTGATACTGAAACTCCAATCCTTTGGCCATGTGATGCAAAGAGCTAACTCACTGGAAAAGACCCTGATTCTGGGAAGGATTGAAAGCAAAAGGAGAAGGGGCGGTAGAGGATTAGATGGTGAGATAGCATCACCAACTCAATGGACATGAGTTTGAGCAAACTCTGGGAGATAGTGGAGGACAGAGGAGCCTGGCATGCTGCAGTCCATGAGGTTGCAAAGAGTCGGACATGACTTAGCAACTGAAAAACAACAACATCCAAAGCTTGATGTTGTTTCAAACATCAGTACCTTGAAAATTTCTAGAACGGAAATTCTTGTTAATTGCCTGGCCCTTTTCACAAGGGAGGCTTTGTAAACTGGTTGGGAGTCTGGAGAATTTCATTCTTATCCATTTTTGGATTTTCACTTTCTTTTTCTCCTCTATTTCCCCCTACCCCACTCCCAGGGCTACCAGGAAAAGAACAAATTCATTGCTGCACAAGGTAAAATAAGATAATTTTTTACTCTTGGGTTTAACCATGAATGGGCTTGGGTTTTTTCTTCCAAATCCTAAATAGATTACACAGACTGTATTAGCTTCTGTAATTATTACCACCTGAAAGAAAAGCAATTTACCTTGCAGGTTTCTAACTAACGGGCTTCATCTTGATGATTTAGTGTCCAGGGGTCCTTTGAAATAAATTCTTTTTTATATGTACATAAAAAATACTGGAGAACACTACACACACACACACACACACACACAACACACACTCACAACACAGTCTAGTGAGCTTCTCTAAAGAGGATTAGAGACTCAAAGGTCCAGTCTGACTCATCTCCACCCACTCATGGGCCTGAGCTCTACTATTATTCACAGAAAAGTGGTCTAAAAACCCTCAAATCAGGGACCCAATGTGCTATACATGCTCTGTACACATTTCCACAGTGTAAAGTTCTAATAAGTGTCCTCACTTTTAGGATCCTAGCAAAAAATATCTTGATGTTTGTAGCACTGTGAAGTAATTGATGTTATTATGGTCCATCAAAGCCCATTTAATTAATCATTCAACAAATATTTATTGACCATTTATTGTGTGCCACGCACTGGCCTAGGTGATGGAAATATGTACAGGAATAAAATAGAGTATGGTCTCTGCCTTTAAGGAGCCTTTAGTTGGTAGAGGATGCCGTGCTGTGCTAAATTGCTTCAGTCATGTCCTACTCTGTGCCACCCTGTAGACTGTAGCCCCCTAGGCTCCTCTGTCCATGGAATTCTCCAGGCAAGAATTCTGGAATGGGTTGCCACTTCCTTCTCCAGGGGATCTTCCTGACCCAGGGATCAAACCCACATCTCTTAAGTCTCCTGCATTGGCAGGCGGGTTCTTTACCCCTAGAGGATAATTTGTAGCAAAATAAACAGAAACTTTGGTAAGTGGCTATTCTGTTCAATACAGTAGTTACTAGCCACAAGTGGCTATTTAAAACAAGATTTTAGGGAGTTCCCTGGCAGTCTAGTGGGTTAGGGCTCTGCACTTTCACCACTAAGGACATGGATTCAATCCCTGGTCAGGGAACTATGATCCTGCAAACCATATGGTACAGCCAAAGTAAAATAATTAAAATTAAATAAAATTTTAAATTCAGTCCCTCAGTCACACTAGTCACAGTGACTAGAGACTACCGTATTAGTGCAGATATGAAACATTTCCATCATCGCCTAAAATTCTGTTGGACAGTACTGTGAGCATGATAAAATAGGGATAGAGGTAAAATAAAGTAGAGTGGTCAGGAAAAGCCTTATATCCTCCTTGCTCTTGAATCTTCCACCAGGGCCTGGCCCTTGCCTAACCAAGCCCCACTACCCTCCCTCTATAGCCATCTGTCGATTCAGGGCCACTCTCCAAGGCCCAGCTCATCTGCCACCTACTCAGTGATTTTGGCACCAACAACCACATACAGTCTCTTCCTCTGTTTGTCATGGTGCCTTTTTGATGCTAAAATATTTCTTAGTCACCTTTGATTTCCTTGTGGGCCTTTTCTCAGACTCCCTCTTGAACTTCACAGAACTTCGCTCTTCTTGAATCTCTGTTATTTCCAGACATTCTGTTCTCTTGATTTTTCTCACTTCTCTAAGTATTCTCTCTCTAGCTGTTATTCTTCTTTCTGCATCTTAAATATAGTTTCTCTTGAAAATTGTAGATGGCTACTTCTTTAAAATTCCATTCTTGTCTTTCGTGGCACATTTCTGTCCATTCTTCTGCCTCCTCAGCTTTTTGTTCTGTCTGAACTTGAATAATGCTCAAAGATCCCCAGCATTCTGTGTTTACACAGAATTCTTTACCCCTTCTTTACTCCCCACTCCCACCCCCTCTTTGAGAGAGTTCATCTAATACCCACCTCTGTTTGACTGGCTGCTGCCTCTCTTGAGCTCTGGAGCCACATTTTCAAACTAACTTTGTGCCCTCCACTTGAATACTCTCACAAACTCTTTAGATTCAACATCAGAAGCTGAAATGTGACTTCCTCAGCCCAGAGCTGCTTTTTCTCATAACTTCTTTGGAGACCTAATCACCAAGCCTAATTTAGGATCATTCAGATGTCCTACCTGTCCCTTGCTTTAAATACGATTAGTCCTCCGGTTTCTATCTCCAAAATCGGCCTTCTCTGACACGCGCCCTTGCTCTCAGCTCTTCTCGTTCTGTTGCAGTAGCTCACTGATTGATCCCTGTAGGCCCTAGCTTTGTTCCTTGCATTTCTTCCACCAGAATGACCTTTCTTAATGTAAAACTTCTGTCAGACTCGCATGAACATCCTATAATGATTTTTCATTATCTGTAAAACAAAACTTTGTAAAGACCTGGCCTCCAGCTCTTTAGATTCTGGTACCTCACCTATCTTCCTAGCTTCGTCTTCTCTCCTCCACACCGCCAACACAGTGAGCTCACCTTCAGCCCATGTGTGTTTCACACTGTTAGCCCCCGGCCCCTCTGCCTGGAGTGCCTCTTCTCCCTGCGCCTCCTTTCTAAATTCACGTCTGCTTTATCTGTCCTAACACATGGCTAAGATGTCACCTCCTTCAGGAGATTTTTCCTAACTTTACCAGGCAGTGAAACAGTTTCCCTCTGTACATCTTTCTGGCATGTGTCCACTTCTGACATGATTTGTTTCTCGTCTTAATATTTTTCTTTTTACCAAAGGGAGTACAAAATTTCTTGAAGAAAGTCAAAAAAGGTATTACAAGATCTATAGAAACAAGTTCTCCCCTCAAAATTTTATCTTCACCTTTTTAGTCTAATTCAACCATTTTTATCTGTTGACCTCTTCTTATACTAATGCATGCTGCTGCTGCTGTTGAATAGCTCAGTCATGTCTGACTCCTTGCGACCCCATAGACTGTACCCCTAGGCTCCTCTGTCCATGGGATTCTCCAGGCGAAAATCCTGGAGTGAGTTGCTGTGTCCTCCTCCAGGGGATCTTCCCCACCCAGGATTCGGACTCTCTTATGTTTCCTGCATTGCCAGGTGGGTTCTTTACCACTAGCGCCACCTGGGAAGCCCTATTGTATTACTACATAACTTATTAAATCTTACAAACTACATCACACTCAGATGTGTCCCTTTTCCCTATTCTCCCAGTGGAGTTAAATCACAATTTGGAGTGAAGATAATACTTGTTATTTACATTCTTATTACTAGGCCAGTGTTATTCACAGCTAAAGCACATAGTATTATATGATTTTTTTTTAATTGGATACAGTTTTTGGTTTTCTTCTTTCCCAAGTGTTAATAATTACCTTTTTTCCTTATTTACTTAATTTTGTATATACCTAGCACTGATTTTTTTTTCCCCTCCAAACTCTTTGCTGGAAATACATATTTTCTCTTGGTACCCTCAGATACATGAGGTTTAATTTTTTTAAGTTTTTCTCTTGGGATCCTTCTAGAACCTTCTTTCGTTCCATTCTGGGTTGATTGCCCTTTAGCCTCTAGCAGAGTAATTATCCTGAGCCTTCCCTTTTCCAATACCCTGGGGATTCTGTTAGTCTCTGTCCTATATTAGATCCCACTTTTTTCTTTATTTATGCCCTTTTAGTGGCTTTCTGGAAAAGGCTGTATAGGAAGTAAATTTTAAATTTCAGCCTAAGCAATTTACCCAACCTGTTTCACTAACGATACTCACCTCACAGCATGATAAGAAGAGTAAATGAGATATAAAGCACGTAGCTCACTATCTTGCCCTTAACACTGGTATTCAGTAGGAGTCATGATTCCTAATCCTCAACTGTAGTATCCTTGGGAAACATTGTATGGGTCTCTTTTTATTTTGACAACTTCACACCCCCAGTTCACTTCCTATTGAAGTACTGACACATACATGGTGGAAATGTTCAGTTAGTAGGTGGGTGGATGGGTAGATGGATTCTATAATTAACTGGGGACATGTGGGCACAGGCTTCCAAAAATCAGGAATGAATGTTCCTAATTTCCCAGCATCCTTCTTCCTCTTGCTGTGTGTTCTCATCTTTGCTGTTGGTTATTGTAGGACCAAAGGAAGAAACGGTGAATGATTTCTGGAGGATGATCTGGGAACAAAACACAGCCACTATTGTCATGGTGACCAATCTGAAGGAGAGAAAGGAGGTGAGTGGAGAAATTAGATAGAATGGCCTCTGATACAGGCATGACGAACAGAGGGACTGCTTTTTTGGTGTTCTGTGTTTGAGCCTAGGGTGTCCACCTATTTTGGCTTCTGTGCCAGTCATTCATCCAGACAGACTCCAGGCCAGGGTGCCCACTACATTTTCCTGTGGCCTGGACGCCTTTGATGATCTGAGGGATATTCCTAGGACACGGCCTGTGTTTGGTAACCAAATAACTCACCTTAGATCCAAAACATCTTAGAAGAAAGACTTGGACCATTAGCCAAGGAAAAGCCTCAGTGAGGCTTTTCTCCCCTGGCTTCTCTTGTCCCTCACTCCCCTGGGTTTCTTGCTTTTGTTTTCTTTCTGTCCCTCCTCCTGAGTCAGCAGAGGGAGCTGTTTGGGCCCAAGGAAATGTGAAGCCCCGACCTCATCCTTCAGGCAAAGCTTCTGACTGGCCCTTTTCTTTCTGTGACTGCTAAGTCCATGCCTAGTCAGCTCCATCACTGGGCCACAGCCAGCACCAATCCTGAGTCCTGGATCAGGCCCCAGAGAAGAATCCCAATTCATGACTGTCTCTCTCCAGGATGGCGCCGGAGTCAATCTAATACCCATGCTGGGCTGTTGGGTGTGTTGATCAGCTTAGGAGGGTTAGCTTTAGAGCTGGGCTTTAAGTTCGTTTCTTCCATCCCTACCTGTGGCTCTTGGGAGCTGTTCAAGGCCTAATCCCCAGAGAAGGCCTTGGGCCTCTCATGGCAAGTTTACAGTCTGTATCAATCCATCCTAGTGACTTCCTCATAGCAGCTTGCTTTTTCCAGGGGATCAGTGGACTTGCCCTTAGAGCGTGACCTGGAATATTGTGGAAGTACAGATTTTATACATAAAATGGCTTCTGATTTGCCCTGAATTGAAACACTAGAGTTGGGAAAGAATGAGGAAATATGTGGCTGGGGCTATGTGTAAGTTAAGAGATTGTGCTAAATGGGATGGAAACTGAAGAACTTAAAAAAAGAACAGGGAGTTTCTTGCCAGCATAGTGATTAGGATTCCGGGCTTTCACTGCTGTGGCCTGTGTTCAGTCCCTGGTCGGGGAGCTGATATCCTGCAAGCTGCATGGCACAGCCAAAGAAAAAAAGGGAAACAGTTAAAGTCTGCAGCTGACAGAGGTGTGAGAGGCCAGAAGGCTTTCTGAAGATTTCAGTCTGGGCTTTTGTGGTCCTTTCCTTTAGGGGTGGGAGGCCTGAAGTCAGGGGGATGCATGTCTGTTCCTTTCCAGTGTAAGTGTGCCCAGTACTGGCCAGACCAAGGCTGCTGGACTTACGGGAATATCCGTGTGTCAGTAGAGGATGTGACCGTGCTGGTGGACTACACAGTACGGAAGTTCTGCATTCAACAGGTACTGTCTACTGCCTCTTTTCTTGGTTCTCATTTAGGATCTGCTGACCATTAAGAGGGCAGAACAGGCTGGGTCATCCCCCTCTTACTCAGGGTGGTCAGGAGTCACTGAGCATGCAGTATGTTTGGACTCTGAAATCAGAGATCAAGGCTCTCAGAATTTTATCTTCCCCCCTCCCCCCGTTTTGATCAAAGCCAAGGGAGGAACATTTTCATGACTGGGAGAAAAAGTATTACTCAGGTGGAGTTTGGTCATCTTAAGTATCAACTGGGTGTGTCAGGAGGTAGTGTAATCTTCTGGGTACTTGACTCATCTCCTTTCTTACCCCAAAGACTCCTGACATCAAGGATGTGGGCCCTGCTCCTGACCCTTCAGAGTGACCCTGGAGGCTTGAGCAAAGATTGCCTTCAGCTGAGGGCAGTGTGCTGCTGTGAAAAGAGAGCTTACCAAGAATTAGGAGACCTGCACTTTAGTTCTGACCTTGCCTTTTACTAATCCTGGGACCATAACCAGGTCATTTAACTTTTTTGAGTTTCACATTCCATGTCTGTAGAAATAAATAACAATAACAGCCTTGACTACCCCATGGGGTTCCTGGGAAGGTTCTCTGTCCATGGTTAAAACTTTTTAATTTTTTTAAAAATTTATTTATTTATAATTGGAGGATAATTGTTTTCTTGAGAAGTTTATTACTCTTCACTTCCCCATTGTCAGTGACAGCTACAGCTGGCCCTGGCCCCTTCAGTCTCACCCTCCTTCCCCTGGTGCTGCCCTACCCCAGGGTATCAGGGCCAACATGCAAGATCTCTTCAATTCACAGGTGGGCGACGTGACCAACAGAAAGCCACAGCGCCTCATCACTCAGTTCCACTTTACCAGCTGGCCAGATTTTGGGGTGCCTTTCACACCGATTGGCATGCTCAAGTTCCTTAAGAAGGTGAAGGCCTGTAACCCTCAGTATGCAGGGGCCATCGTGGTACACTGCAGGTCAGTGTGGCCTGACCCTTGGCTCCCCACTCATACCACATTCTGTTCTCACACTGAGAGCAGGGCAGGCATAGGAGCCCTGGCCAAGGAGGCTGGCACAGAGCAGATGAATTACCTAGGCCCCAGAGCAGCAGCCAGAGAGACTCTTCAAGTTTGGGTGCTAGGTGGAAAGCACTTGAAGAAAGAGGGAAGGGCAGTCCTCCAAGATTGGGGGTGAGGGGACCACTGCTGTGAAGCCAGAAAGCTAAGTTGAGTGCTGCCTTGTGTACATGGACTCTGCAGACCATTCTAAGTGTCCCTGGTCCTGATAACTCGAGGTAAGGAGTTCACAATACAGTGGGGTTGTTGGTTCCATGAGAGTCCCAGCTCTGCTCCATACAGAATTAGAATGTAAAGGCTTGAAGAAAGAGCTCTACCCTGTGCTTCCCCCTCCCTTTGTGTTCCCCCAAGGCATGCTAGCCATCCCAGTAATACTCCTGCTCTCTGGCCACAGTGCGGGTGTAGGACGTACAGGTACCTTTGTTGTCATCGATGCCATGCTGGATATGATGCATACAGAGCGGAAAGTGGACGTTTATGGCTTTGTGAGCCGGATCCGGGCACAGCGCTGCCAGATGGTGCAAACAGACGTGAGTGGTTTGTGTGTGAAACAAAGGTGGGGGGCATATTAGGACCAAAACATCTATCTACCTCGTAGATTACTCAATCTCCCAGGTTATTGTAAATGATCATCATACAGTGTGACAAAGGGCCTTATAAATTATGTAGTAAAAGAATATGGAGCACAGAGAAGGGTGTGCCCTCGGGGAGTCAGGAAGATGGGCAGATGTCATTTGCACTAGGCCCTAAGGATATGGAACAGGTCCTAAGGGAAGAGCCATTGCCCCAGAGTGGTGACACAGCTCAGCCAGGTCCAGGAGCAGCAGTGTGATCAACTCTGGTTAGGGAATGGGGTGCAGAGGGCACAGCACTGGGAAGAGGGCTGGCATGGGCTTTCTGTGTCACCGGGGTTTGACAGCCCTTCAGTCTATCCATCTATGCTCTGGATATGGATGAATGAATGGATTGGATCTGTCCTTCTCTCCAGGAGAGTATCAGAGTAGGACTCTCCCTCTCAAGTTTAAGCACCCCTAGAGGCACTCAGGCATTTTGAGTCCTACCTCCTTGAATTTGGACAAGAGCAAATCATTTTATATGTGTTGGGATCAAAGAAGTGGACTGAAGTGAAACAGGAGTGTGGGAGAGAGTGCTCCGGCACCACCAGTGTGTAACTAGGAACTCTGCATCATCCATATTTCAGATGCAATACGTCTTCATATACCAAGCCCTTCTGGAGCATTATCTATATGGGGATACAGAACTGGAAGTCACCTCTCTAGAAACACATCTGCAGAAAATTTATAACAAAATCCCAGGGACCAGCAACAATGGACTAGAGGAGGAGTTTAAGGTGAGTTGGAGTTGAACTGTCTTCTTTCAGAAAGAAGGATCTGTGTGACCTGCGGCATACAGAATGTTTGACTGCTTTTGAGTTTGCCAACAAATGGTAAATCCTCTTTCAAGGCATGTGGATAGTTAGGGAGGTGTGTCTGTGGCCCGTTACTCATACCCTGCTGCTGCTGCTGCTGCTGCTGCTGCTGCTGCTGCTGCTAAGTCGCATCAGTCGTGTCCGACTCTGTGCGACCCCATAGACGGCAGCCCACCAGGCTTCCCCATCCCTGGGATTCTCCAGGCAAGAACACTGGAGTGGGTTGCCATTTCCTTCTCCAATGCATGAAAGTGAAAAGTGAAAGTGAAGTCGCTCAGTCGTGTCCGACTCTAGCGACCCCATGGACTGCAGCCTACCAGGCTCCTCCATCCATGGGATTTTCTAGGCAAAAGTACTGGACTCATACCCTAGTCATTCTCAATCCTGCATGTTAGAATCACTTGGGTTGCATTTAGGGAGTGGGTGAAGAAACAAAAACAGGCAGTGGTTTGTTTTTTTTTAAGTCCCTCAGCTGCCCCTCCCAGGTGATTACAATGTACAGCAGGAATAAACTTATGCAGAATAAATATTTTTGGCTTTGCAGGCCATATGGTCTATTCACAACTACTTAACTCTGCAATGTTTTAGCACAAAAGCAGCCATAGATACCATGTAAACAAATGAACACGGCAGTGTTTCCATAAAACTTCATTTACAATCAGTAGACCAGCTTGGCTCATAGACCGTAGGTTGCTGACCCTGCCGTATTCAGATAGACAATGGTTCTAAACACATTTATGGGATGTGTCACAGTCTCAGCAATAAAAGTGCTCCCAGAAGCAAGAAATTTCTGGGTTGGGACGGGGAGGACCACTTTCCATAAGCACTCCTGAAACTAAGAGGTTACCTCGGGGCTCTGATTCAGCAACTCTGAGTTGGGGCCTGAGATTCTGCATATTTGACAAGATGAGGCTGATGCTTCTGGTTTATAGGATACACTTTGAGTAGCAAAGATCAGGAAGAAACCTTGGAATCAGGAGAAGAAACCATCTTAATAAGGTTTTTCTAAAGAAGGTAAGACAGCCTCTGGGAATAGAACAGCAGGGAGGGAGGGAGGAAGGGCACACTAGATTCCTTGCTCCAGGATCATAAAGTGCCAGTCCAAGGAAATAACACAGTGGTCCACAGGGCCCTGGAAAGCAGTGTTTCCCAGACGTTCTTGTCTTGTTCACTGATCTTAAAGTTGAAAAAACAATGGTCTGATAAGAGCATGTGGAAATGGAGATCAGGGCTCTGATGAGAAGAGCAGTGTGCAACCAGTGTGGCCTGGATGCAGGTCCAGTGACAGACATAATCTTGTCAAGTTCAGTTACTGAGACCAGTAATGTTTCCCTTCCCCTTCCCAATTCAGAAATTAACATCGATCAAAATCCAGAACGACAAGATGCGGACCGGAAACCTTCCAGCCAACATGAAGAAGAATAGGGTTTTACAGATCATTCCATGTAAGAGCCCTCTCCTGACCCCAAAGCCCTAATGCCCATCCCCCTTTCCCTTAACCCTTCAGCCTTCTTCTGTACTAGTTAATGATCAGCTTGGAGACAAGAATTATGACATTGTCTCTTATTGCTCCCAGTTCTTCAGTGGCTTTTGCAAAGAGCAGGAAGGCCAAAGTTTTCTGCCTCCTGGGATAGGAATAGGCATGTTGTTACCCAGCTGGAATTACGTCTGCCCAGAGCCTGAGAAGAGGCGGGGATAGATGAAAAGAGAGGGAGGAGAGGACAGGTGATGCTGGGGAGCCACAAGCTGCTGTCCTTCTTGCAGATGAATTCAACAGAGTGATCATTCCAGTTAAGAGGGGTGAGGAGAACACAGACTACGTGAACGCATCCTTCATTGATGTAAGTTGTGGCAGTGTCCCCTTAGCTCCCAACACTTCATGGAGATTGAGCTGGGCCTTGCAGTGCTGCCCTCTCACTGCTTGAAAGGATGGTCTTTGAGTCAGTCATCAAATGCAGAACTGATACCCTTCCTGTGCACTAGGTCTGTCAGACCCCCCAAGAGTAGAAGGTGGGGTAACAGAGGGTAAACACCAATGTAAGAGCTGGAAGGAAAAGTTCACAGCACAAACCAAAGGCTAAAAACACTAACCTCTGGACCTTCCCATTTGTGCTCATCGTAGCCCCAGCCCCACTTCCTTCACCCTCATGCAAGGAAACCAGTGTGCCATCCAGAATTTGGTCCTTGGCCAAAGAGGAGCTCTGCCTGGGATTTGTTTGCCTCTAGGCAGCCCCCTCCCCAGCCCAGTGGCCTGTCTTCTCTACTAGCCCCTCCGTGATCAAACCATCTTACTCACATGTCATCTCACATTGACCTGGCCTTCATAGGGGTACCGGCAGAAGGACTCCTATATCGCCAGCCAAGGCCCTCTGTTCCACACAATTGAGGACTTCTGGCGAATGATTTGGGAGTGGAAATCTTGCTCTATCGTGATGCTAACAGAACTGGAGGAGAGAGGCCAGGTGAGTTCAAAAGATCCTGGGCTGTGGGAGACAAGCAACAGGCAGGGAGAGGGGGGGAAGCTAAGAGGATTTTTCTTTGATTTAATAAAATAGCCATTGCCCAGCCTCTTGGTATTTGAACAGTCAGCTTCTCTCAGGACTGGTCTGAGTTTCCATTCAATTCCCAAACCTCTCACTTCTGTTCTAAATACAGTCTCCTCATGGCTAGCTTTGTACCTGCTACACCCCACCTCCATGGGCAGAGCAGAGCTAGCAAGATGAGGGATACAGAGTCAGACTGCAGCTCCATCGGAGCTTGTGTGAAGTCCCTTAAGGAGCCTTCCAAGCCAGAGAAATTAACCAGAAGACTGATGGGAAGATGGGTCACCTCTTTGCCAACTGCCCAAAAGAAAACAATAGAATTTGAGAAATAAAAACAAGAAACTTACTTTTTAATTGGATGACAGAGAATAATATTATGGTTTCTTCATATATATCCAATAGCTAGTTCCATAGCACATTTGCTGACCTGTTTATATACCACATGCTTTTTTTCTTTTTCCAGAAGCAAGAAACTTACAAGTTACAGTCAATAACAAGGAAATCTTTTTTTAAAAGCCCTGAGTCAATTAAAAATTAGAATTGTCAGTGAACTCAGAATATGAAGGGACCTTAGAGGCCCCTAGGCCAGCTCACATTCAGTGTAGGAAATCTCAAACACATTCCTGAGTCAGAACCTTGAAGCCTCTGCTGAGTACGTTCAATCTCAGGGGTCGCTCTTTCTCTGTCCACTTCCCACCCCACCTCTCCCAGTATTACAGAGAGGCCCAGTCTTTGTTCAGATAGTGCTTATTATGTTCACACTCTCTCTGCTGTGGATGACAGTGCAGTAAATGGTTGCTTCATGACGCCTTAGCAGTGGGCACAATCGAGAGAACAAGCAGAAGAGGCCAGCAAGGGCCCTGGGGAGAAGGTCCTTCTAAGCCAGAGTGAAGAGTTTGAATTTTGTAAAGCAGTTTAAGAACCCTTGACAGTCTCAGATTTGTAAGTTTTTTAGAATCTCTCTGACTGCAGTTAGAAGGACACATTAGAAAAGAGCAAGCCAAAAGCAGAGAGGACGCTGCCACAGGGATGCTACTGGACTGAACTGGGCCTGGGGAGCGGGGATTTAAACACATTTTTTATGTTAATTGTTCCAAACCACATCATTCCCATTCTGTACTTGGACAGTTTGTTTATTTTAACCTTGATACAGGCTTTGTATCTGCTTACCTGATGTTCTGATTTGTCAAGATTTTCTTCAAATTTAATCATTTAAATTTGAAAGATTTCTCTTCCTGGATTTGTATCATGTACCTAATCAACAGACATACATAATAGATCTTTGATCTTCCTCTATCATTAATAACAATACTGATGAGGTGAGAAATTTGGGGGAAGTGTACACCTGTGTAATAAAGGCCAGTTGGGGGATGAACTCCTTTATTGTCAGGAATGAGGTGCAGTATCCTGACTCTCTCTGATAAGCTGTGATGGAATATGCAAATAGGGACCTACATGCCACACTTCTGCCTCCTGGATCTGTGGCAGTCAGATGCAAAGAGTAGGCAGAAAATGCTGGAGTGACAAGCACATTCTCTGTCCACTGCCCCGTAATAAAAAGTGGCCCAGTGAATACCTCAGACTCTGTCTAGTCAGATTTTTCAGGCTTTTCCATCCTTGAAGCAGACCTAGTAAGAGTACAGGGCAGAGAGGCAGGAAACATTTCTTACGGGTAGAGGTGGGGAGAAGGGGGGCATGCACACACTGGTCTCAGGTGGTGCGGCCCATTCCCCCCTGCCTACTAGCGCTGTGCCTTGTGCTCTGTCTTAGGGCCAGTGAAACAGAAGCTTCTGAAATGGATCAGTACAGGTTATAGTAACATTCTTTACCAGCCTCATTGGCCTCTGAGAGAAAATTTTACTTTATGTTCCACCTCCCATTCGTCTTGTCAGGTGTAGCTCTCAAGAGATACTAACACAATAAGCCTAAATGAGACAGTGAAGAGTGTCTCCTTTAAGACCACTCCCCACCCCCAGTTTAAATTCCCAGAGAAAACATCTGATCCAAAAATGTAAATTCTGTATATATTAAAATTCCAAAGGAATTAAAACCAAAAATTCTCTTCTCCCTGTTTTATTTTTCTCCATCATTTTAACTATAATGGTCCACCAAGATGTTTGGTAAGGCCTGAATTCCCTCATCAGCTGCAGCTTGGACCATGATCAGAGCAGTCCTAGCAGTTTCTGCATGGGGTCAACTCAACCCAAGGACACATTCTACTTCTCCAGAGAGACAATAAAACACGATCGCATCAGACCCCAGCCCACAGAGTTCTGTATCCCCATCACTGTTGTCAGCCCTAGACTGTAGCAAGAGACTTAGTGCTATGTAGTGGAAGGAAGGTAAACAAAGACAGCAGGAGAAAAGACTGAAAAACTTCTCTGTTTCCACTTCTTTGGGGATTCCAATACCTAGAGTCCATAACCCGACAATGTAAATTTTAGATTACATAGTTTGCAAGTTTCCAAGCATTCATCTACTAGACTTCAACACCTACTCCTCATTTCTGATCTCTCATCCAGTGATGACTCCAACACCTGGCTTGCTGCCCCTTTTTTGGTTCCTGTTCCTGTCTCTGTTCTTGGAGGCCAATGTTTATATGTGGGTGATCCATCTACCTTTGTCTTTCAGCTTCTCAGCTTCCTCATCCTTCTAGGCTTGAGTCCTCTGGGAACTACTTCAGTCAAGGTCACCAGTGACTGCCATCTTGACAATCCAAAAGTTACTTCTCTTTTCTTATCTTTCTGGTTCCTTTGTAGCAGTTCCTTTGTACGCCAACACACACTCCATCCTCAGAACACTTTTTTCCCTTGACTTCCATGATGTCACTCCTGTACTCACTGGCCTGGAAGCTCCTTTGCTATTCTTTTGTGACTTCCTCCTCCTCTGAATGACCTCTAATTATTGGAGTGTCCAACACTGAGGCCTTAACCCACTTTTGTTCCCTTTTGACACACTTCCTTGGGGATCTCATCCAGTTCTGTGGCTTTAAATACTACCTATATGCCAGGAACTCTCACATCTATGCCTCTAGCCCAATTACCCCCTCCCCCCCACCTTCCCAGTTGTTTGGATTCGATCCCTTGATTGGAAAGATCCCCTGGAGAAGGAAATGGCAACCCACTCTAGCACTCTTGCCTAGAAAAATCCTATGGACAGAGCAGCCTGGCAGGCTATAGTCCATGGGGTTGCAAGAGTTGGACATGACTTAGCAAATAAACCACCAGCATTCCCAGCTGTTGACCACATAGCTATGTAATATCTTCTCATGGGTGTCTGTTAAAAATCCCAAACTTCATATGCCCCAAATAAAATTTGGTTTCCTCCTTTCCTTCACACTGGTTCATTCCATCCTTACCCATCTCAGTACACTGTACCACCTTTCACCCAGATGCTCATATCAGAAGTCTAGGAGTTACCTTTATTCCTCTCCTTTTCTTACTCTTCACAACCAGTCTGTCACTGAGTCTTGACATAGGCTGAGTATTATATTCACTTCTCTTCAGTGTAACTCCTGTCACCCCAATATAGACAATCATCTCTCTCCTCCATCACTTAAGTAGCCTGGCAGCCAGTCCACCTACTCCCATTCCCATCCCCTTTTAGCCATTTTTCCACATGGAGGCCAGCATGTTTTTGAAAATATAAATCTAAATATATCATTCCTTGTTTAAAAATCCTCTTTAAGCTTCCTTATCTTGAGGGAAAATCTACCCATGCGTACAAAAGTTAGAAACTTTTCCTGAGGTATCCACTCCAAGACTTGAATTGGGTCCTTCTTCCTCTCTGTTTCCATTGCTTCTTTTAGGTCTTCTAGTTGCCATTTTCCCTCATCCCCTTTGGCCCTCACATGCAGAGTGGAGCTTGGGTTCTGAGATGAGTCTTAGCCTCTACTCCTTGAGAGCAGGGTCCCATATTTGTCAGCCTTGCATTCCCCAACTCAGCTCTCATGTCTCCATTCTCAGCAGGACACCAAGGCATGTTAGCCTTGGGAAACAGTGGGTACTGGCACTGCTGGCCCCTGCTCTGGATTCTCTTACAGCTCTTTTTGCCATACGTCTCCCCACACCCTTGAGCGGCACCATGGGAGTCAAGTCCCATTTAAGCCCCACCTGATTCTTCTGTTTCTGTTGTGGAGCCCACACAGAAGCTAAATTCAGTAAGCCTTCACCTGGCTGAGTAGGATAATTTCCTGCCATTGGTCCAACATCTAAAATCACCTTATGTGCCTTCTCTTTATCTTATATCATTCCTTAAATCCTATCCCCAGAAGTGTGCTTGTTTTTTCTCAGCACATGATACCTGCTTCCCCGGAGTAGCTGTGTCACCTTGACATTCACCCTACAATAGCACTAATCTGATTTTTCGAGCCTGCCACAGATAATCATGGCAGATTGTCCCCATTAGTCAGCCTGCTCTGGCTACATGCTTTCACTGTTGACCAACTCTTTGTCCATAGTTTGAAGAGGGAACTTTTTTTTTTTTTTTGCCATGCCACAAAGCTAGCGGAATCTTAGTTCCCCAACCAGGGATCAAACCTGTGCCCCCTGCTGTGGGAGCATGGAATTCTATCTGCTGGACTACCAAGGAACTCCCTGAAGAGGGGACTCTTGATGGTTCAGTGGTACATCCCTGGGAGTCCTCCTTCCAGGCTGCCCCTTTTCTTCTCTGTTATGCCTCTTTGCCTAAACTAAGAAGATCTAAAATATCTGAAGGCTGTTAAGTATGGAACCTTAATAATTTCTTCTTGTCATAGTGTGATTCTGGCTCCTATAGTCTGTTGCTGTCAAGCCCTTTGTATCTTAGTATTTCTAATGGTTTTAAAGCCCAGTCTTTAGTTCTGACTGATAAACTGTATAAAGGTAGTGTTGGGAAGGAACTGTGATAGCAAAACTCATTCTGCCCATGAATCCCTGAAAACCAGCATAGTCTCATTTAAGGTGAGCCTTAATTAAGGGTTTTGGTTTTTCAAAACTTAAAATTAGGTTTGACTTTTCTAAAACTGTTCTGTTGAAGAGAGGGTCCAGAGCTCTGACTCTCAGGGTATCCCCAGGGCTCCTAGTCACATATTGAAAAGCACTGCTCTATGGCATTTCCTTGATCCACCACTTTAATAATCCTGTGTTTTAAAATGAGCTAAGGGTCATTTATAAAGGGGGTAATGAATGATCACACATATGAAAAGCAAGTCATTAAGGGACTTCCCTGGTGGTTCAGTGGCTAAGACTCTGAGCTCCCAGTGCAGGGGGCCTGGTCAGGGAACTGGATCCCACATGCTGCAAATAAATATCTCTTGTGCCGCAACTAAGACCCAGCACAGCCAAATAAATATTTTTTAAAGTCATTAAATTGGACTTTTAATATTGATTTTATTTGGACTGAGAAACTGTTGGTGATTTTTATTTTTGTATTTAATTTTCCCAGATCTTTCCTAGTGAACATAGAGCATAGAGTATATTTATGGCTGAGTATCTTTAAATTGTCAACAGGATCTAGGATATCGCCTAAAATGCTCTAAAAAAAGGACAGCATAACTGTTATTTTGTTTATGTATTTATACCCTGGCTTGTTCTATAGACATTAAAAGTCATTTACCAGATACTTACTGCTTACATACTAAGTTACTTCAGTTATGTCCAACTCTTTTCGACTCTATGGTCTGTAGCCCCCTAGGCTCCTCTGTCCATAGGATTCTCCATGCAAGAATACTGGAGTGGGATGCTAGCCCTCCTCCAGGGCCTCTTCCCAACCCAGGGATCTAACCTGTGTCTCATATCTCCTGCATTGCAGGCGTGTTCTTTACCACTAGCACCACCTGGGGCCCTGATACTTACTGAGAACCTACTAGATGCAGGCAGTGTGCAAGGTGCTGTAGAAGGAACTGAGCCAGGTGCAAGCAGAGACAACGCAGTAAACCAGCTTGTGCTAACAAGAACAGAAACACAAGAACTAGCGATTGTAAGGTGCCACTGCAGAGAGTTGAAGAGGCGAGGGATGAAAACACACTGTGGACCGGGCTCTGAAGCGCCATAGCTGGTGCTTTTTTCTGGGTTAGCAATCTGACGTGTATAAGCAACTACAAATGTGGCAGCACCTCAAGAGGGTCGGGGGGAGAAGAAATCGGAACAAAGATATTCACTCCTCCTCTCCCTCCACCCTGCCATTAAACGTTAGATGCAGCTATGAGCTGATGGTCAGAAGTCTTCATAAATCCTGTCAGTGTTGCAAATTAGACTATAAATAAGTAACAGTAAAAGGTTAAGTGATTATCTCTTAAGTGATTGGTAGACTTAAGTTGTTAAATATGGATGTCCTGCTGAGGATCAGAAGTTAATTACAGTGATGGTAAGTAATAGAATGACCCTGAGTTTTTGATACCTTGGGGAAGAAGTGTGTTGGTGTAAGAAGGACTGTATTGAGAGGAGCAGTCTGCTCATAGAGCAGCCCTGCTTTTACCACATGTGGTATTCTCAGCCTCTCACCTCTCCCATTTGTCCCCCAGGAGAAATGTGCCCAGTACTGGCCCTCTGATGGACTGGTGTCATATGGAGACATCACAGTGGAGCTGAAGAAGGAGGAAGAATGTGAGAGCTATACCGTCAGAGACCTCCTGGTCACCAACACCAGGGTAAGATGCCTGATGGGTGGGCTCCTCCCATAGGGAAAGCAGGGTTGCACCTACCTCTCTGATCCTCCTTCCTCCCAAGGAGAACAAGAGCCGGCAGATCCGGCAGTTCCACTTCCATGGCTGGCCTGAAGTGGGCATCCCCAGTGATGGAAAGGGCATGATCAGCATCATTGCAGCCGTGCAGAAGCAGCAGCAACAGTCAGGGAACCACCCCATCACCGTGCACTGCAGGTACGCCCACCCCAGCCCTCAGGGAGAAGAGAGAAAAAGACACAAAAGGCAGGCATAGGGGCGAGATGGGAGCCTCTATCAGACTCTGATGAAAGCCAGGCAAGAGTGGGATGTTGGTGAGACATGGCAATCAAGTTTGATGACTAGGACAGGCCCAGATGATAAGAGAAGATCTTGGAGTTTGAACTCGACACTTCCAGTGCTAGGGAACAACAGTCTCTAAGTTAAGATGCTGGGCAGGAAATAGTGCTGGGGAAGGGGAACAAAGGGGAGACCGACAGTAGGGAAGACCAGCTGCGCAACATGGGAAGGCCTGCCTCCTTAAGAAACATAGGAAAAGAGAAAAGGGCAACGATTTAGAGAACAGTTTGAAGAAAAATGAATAAGACATAGTTGTGAAAAAGAGGGGTGTCCTAGCCTGGCTATAGTTATGCTGGTGTCACTGACAGAAGAAAGATAGTATGAGAACTCATGGGGGAGGGAGTGGATTTAGTTTGGGGCACATTGTTTGAGACTGCATTTTAGAAATAAAATTTTACCATGTGTTTGTATTGCTTTTATAATTGGGAGAAGGGAATCTCTCTTAAAGGGGAAGAAAGTATATATTTAAAATTTCTGCACATTTGTTCTGAAGATAAAATAATGAGCAAAGGAACTTCTAGAAATGACCCAGTAGATGTTCTTCAGATGGCCACAATGAAATTGTAATTACGAGAATTGAAGCACTATTTATAATAGTAAAAGATGGTAGGGACTTCCCTGTTAGTCCAGTTGTTAAGACTCCATGCTTCAACGCAGGGGACACATGTTCATTCCCTTGTCAGGGAACTAAGATCCCACATGCCACACTGCACAGCCAAAAAAAAAATTTTTTTTAAAGATGGTAAATAATCTGAACATATTAATAAGGGACTGGTTCCATAAGCTCTGATACATCTTATACTACAGAGCTTCAGAAAATTAATTAGAATCTGTTTATGTACTGGTTTGGAATAGTCCTCTAGATTTATTGTTTAGTGAGGAAAGCAGTGGGAGACAGAAAAAATACATGTGGTATATGCATAAATTATCTTTGGAAGGACACACAAGGACTTGATGACATTGGTTGTTTCCCAGGAGGAAACTGAAAGGATGGAGAAATGGCGTAGGAAGGAGACTTTATATGTTTTGAACCTTTTGAAATTTGAGCTGTGCTAATTTATTACACATACAAAAATAAATCATTCAAAAAAACATTTATAAGAAGAAAAAGTGGCAAAGTATATCAGCTGATACCATTTGACAGTAAACATGAAAAGATGCTAATTTTTTTTTTTAAAGATGCTAATTCTTATTAGCAATATGAGAAATGGAGATGAAAACATGGCTTTTAGCCCATTGGATTGACAAATTAAAAGGATTCCTTGACTTCGAAAAACACTTCCTTGCCCACACTTTTCAGTGTCCCATGCTCCTCTCTCCCTTGGTCACCCTCTCTTGGCTAACCCCAGATTCTCTAGCTACCTTGCACCACGCAGGTGTGATGAGTGTATCTCTTTGTTACAGTGCGGGGGCAGGACGGACAGGGACCTTCTGTGCCCTGAGCACAGTCCTGGAACGGGTGAAAGCAGAGGGGATTTTGGATGTCTTCCAGACCGTCAAGAGCCTGCGACTGCAGAGGCCACACATGGTCCAGACACTGGTATGCTACCCTGCCTATTTATCCATGCCACCACACACCATCCACAGCTCCTCTCTGCCAGAGCCAGCTCAGGGGGAGGCTGTTCTGAGGGGCCTATCTGGTAGAGAGAAGGCTGTGTAACCACAGACTCATTCTTCCTCAAGGTGCCTCAGAAAAACAGAATAAGCTTTGGGAGGCAGGAGAGCGTTGGGGGCATAGCCTAGCCCCATACCAGTAAGAGATGCTAGTGGCCTCAGTGCAGACTAGAAGGGGTGCCTGTCAGGGCTCTTCACTTCTCCACAGGTCTGAGATGGGGAGAACTCAGGACTACCTCCTTTCCTCAGCTCCCTTTCAGCAGTTCTCTTGACAGTCTAGATGACCAGTAAGCACTGCGTATGTGCTCGGATGTGAACTCACGTCTGACCTCTGAAGGGCTAGGACCACCATCTGCACCTCCAGTCTCTGCTTTCTGGAGAAGGTGGCTTCACTCAGCCCAGAAAAGAATGCTGTCAGAATTCTGCAGGCAGGCAGATCAGGGTTCAGGTGGAAATGCAAAAGTGCTTATTAATTTTCCATTTTTTAAAGAACGGGTTTGTCAGGAGCTGCAGATATATTGCTCTCTTCAGTAACCCTGGCCTTTTCCCCCAACTTTCACTCTGCAGGAACAGTATGAGTTCTGCTACAAGGTGGTGCAGGAATATATTGACGCATTCTCAGATTATGCCAACTTCAAGTGAGAGGCAATGAGGCCCCGTGGACAGGAGAATTGCCTTTAATATTTTGTAATATTCTGTTTTGTTAATATACCCTAAATTGTGTATATATCTTACAACTGTTTTAGAAATTGGTACATAGGCTTCTATTACCTATTAGGTGGAGATTTTATATGTAAATGTGTTAGCACTGATAGTCCTTTTTCCAATGTTTTATTGGGGAATTAAATAGTGTGATGTTTGGATTGATATCATGAAATCCTCTGCCTGGAAATTGGGCTTGATTGTTCTTTGGTTTATATCAATACATGTTTTCCTAAAGAAGAAACACAAAACTCATTCCAGGTAGCTAGGCATTAACTAAGAAAAAAAAGCACAAAGTTATTAGAGCTCTTGAGGAAATCGGTTGTCCCAGTGCCCCCAGTCAGACCACTGTCCCCTCCTGCTCTGTAAATAATCTCTCCCCTCTCTACCCTTGACCCCTTCTCATACCGCCCATATCCCACCATGGGGAGTAAAGGGACCAGAGTGGTATCTCTGGCACCACACTAGGGATTATCAGGTAATAAAAGCTTTGACTCCCTGAGGAATGTCTCTCCCTTTGTGTGGGCCGGGGCAGTCACACCAGGGCTGGGTTCTCCTGCGCCACTCCTAGCCCACTGTTACCCATCTGTCTTAGCTGGCTGCAGAGAGGGCACAGTCTGCCTTTTTTCCAATATACACAGTCCCTCTACCTCTTAGGTAGCTGCCACACCCTTCTTTCACTCCCAGAATATCTTTGGTGCAGTCGTCCTAGCCAGCCTCACTCCCTAGGGAAGATAGCCTGAGTCCTCGCTCTTTCCCTGAGTGCAGGGGCATGGAGGAGAGGGGTGGCTTGGCTTTGGGCTCTGGATCAGTTTGACCTCTCTAGTCCTTGGTGCTCTGCTGCAGAACTATCTGGATCATGTCACTTTGTCCAGAGTAAGTATTTATATCCTCATTTATTGTGTTAAACAACTTCCATTTCCTTACATATCTGTCCTCATTTCCAGAACTCTTGCATAGAAGTGCCTCAGATCCAGAGGTCACGATGGTGAAAGTCTAGATCCCAGTTTGAGTTTGAGCATAACCTGTCAGAGTGTGTTAAATAAAATGGATGCATAAAAAGGAGGAAAAGATCAGCAGAGCAGCTGATCAGAGGGCCTCAGATTCCAGGCACACGTTGAACATCCATTTTGTTTATTTCTCATGTAACAGTCTGCCCAGTCTAGAGACCCAGTATCCTCATCTCATGGTCCCAGAGACCCTTAGGCCGTTGTTCTCATCCTGATAGTTGAGGTTACTGTTTTTTCCCATGGAGAAGCAAAAAGAGCATGGGTAAGCAATTTCATTTTTAAGGACATGAAATAAAAATTGCACTTTCCACTTCCACTCATACCCTATTGGCTAAACCCTAGTTGTAAGCCCACACTTGAGCTACAAAGGGCACTGGGAAATGTGGTCTTTAGTTGAGGGCAGAGCTGGGAGGGCATGTCTGTAGTCTCTTTTCTTTATGATCAGCCCCTCACAGGAACAGGAGAAGAAACCAGTTGCCATGACTGTAAGTGCAGGGCTGACAAAGCCTTGCAGCCCTCAGGGCATTTCTTGAGGAACCAGGGGCACCTTGGGGGCTGTCAGAAGTGAAAGGTAGCACTCCAGCCTGGCCCATGGAGGAATGCTCAGAGATCAGTGGTGCCATGCTTCCGGGAGTAGGTAGCACTTAAACTGGACCTGAGAGATGCTAGAAGCTCAGATGAGTGAAAAGGAAAGGTCAGCGGAGCAGCTGATCAGAGGGCCTCAGATTCCAGGCAAACAAAGATGCACTAAAGATGGGACCCAAGTTCCCCCCACATATTCAGGATGTCTGCAGGGAGCAGGGGCCGCCACAAGAGATCACCTTCTGAAAGCTTGCATGAGGTAAGTCATATAAGTCGGTACATGTACTCTGGGCTTCCTATAGGAAGCAAGGAACTGTAAGGGATGATAAAAGTCAATAGGTTTATAAGAAGTGGGAATAAATTAAGCAAAGACAAAAATCTCAAGAATTTCTGTTGAGGGGTGCCATGCTTGGGAAGGAAATCCGTCTCTTTGCGTACTACCTGTTGGTGCCTCTGTGTGATCATGTCCAAGCCCATGGAAGAGGGCAAGCCTTGGGGTCAGCAAGCCATACAGTGAACATATCCCCAGGTTGCTAAACAGACATCTTCAAGTGGGAGTTATCCAAGCCCTTTGTTCCCCTTCTCCCTCATCGCTCCTTATCCACCTCTCTTTTCCTGCTATTCAGGGCTCACCTGGCATCAAGAGACATAAACCCGACAGGCTCAGAGGGAAGTGTATTGAGGCTCACGTGGCACAAATATGTGGGAAGGGCAGGGGAGCCCACTTCACCCAGTGCCTACCCCTCAGCCTGTCACCTGTGACCATGCGCAGCGCACTCCCCAAACCTGTGGGACCTGCTACACTCACAGAGACTTCACTTCATCAGATAGTCTCTGTGTTGGGTTTTCCTTCATCCTCTACCCCCACCCTCAGTTCACTCCCACACATTCTTTTTTTACCCCTTCATCCTCAGTGCTGAGCCCCAAGGATCCAGTCTTCCTGTGCACTAGCTCCCCCCTTGATGTAGTGACTGCCTTCCTCCACAGCCCCTTCCTCAGAGGTCAGGCATTACTGCAGTCTGTATTGTGGACCCTGAGCCTTTCTCCAGTCCTGAGCTTCCAGTCCACACACCCTGCTTCCTGCTGTGACTCCACAGGTTAGCCCAGAGGCAGCAGATCAGGCTTCCCACACTCAGGGGTTTGCCCAGTCACAATAGCCCACTGCCCTTTGTGCAGCCTCCAGCATCCTCTGCCCCCACCCATCCCAGTTCTACTGAGCACCAAAGCTACAGACCTCCCCACTACACACACACACTCACACTCTCCCCCCAATAGTTCTTGTGTTCCATTTTGTTCCTTACTGGGCACCAAAACTACAGACCTCCCTGCTACATACACACACACTCCCACAATAGTTCACACACGGCACCAAACCCAGACCTCCCCCCTACACACACACACACACACACACACACACACTCCCCCAATAGTGCCTATGTTGGCTTTTCTCCATTTTGTTCCTTACCATGGAGCATCCACTGCAGCCCTGTTGCCAAGACTCTAGCTAATGCTCTATCCTTCACCCAGGCCATCTGCTGAGGGGGAGGGGAGAAGGTGCCCCAGGGAGGGTGCCACTCTGCTGCTGCAGCACCTGAGCATTCAACTCAAAATTGCTTTTCCAGCTGACTACAGCAGCCCCCAGACTGGAATGATGTGGCCTCAGGGCTGAGTAGGAGTTAAGAGTTCAGTGGTGAACAAATGACTTTCTGTGTCCTGTTGAGAGGGATACAAGGATGAATTCTATTCCAGAATTTATAATCTGGAAGCAGACAGCAAATATTCCTAAAAGGCTGAGTATGTGGCCAGAGAGAAAGGGACCAGAGCTTCATGTTTGGATTTTTCAGGCACGATAACACTCAAATTACAGAAAAAATAAAGGCATTCCATTCTTCTTTTAAAATGAACACCAGGGCCTTTGAACAAAACATTTTGTAAACCCATACCAGAATTAAGCTAGTTTACTGAACTTAGTCATTTGCACTAAACCCACAAAGCAAATGTTTCCATTTGGTAATGCCAAAGAAAGGCAATGCCAAAGATGGTTCGAACAACATACAATTGCACTCATCTCACACGCTAGCACGGAGAAGGCAATGGCAACCCACTCCAGTACTCTTGCCTGGAGAATCCCATGGACAGAGGAGCCTGGTAGGCTACAGTCCATGGGGTCACTAAGAGTCAGACACGACTGAGCGACTTCACTTTCACTTTTCACTTTCATGTAATGGAGGAGGAAATGGCAACCCACTCCCGTATTCTTGCCTGGAGAATCCCAGGGACAGAGGAGCCTGTTGGGCTGCCGTCTGTGGAGTCACACAGAGTCAGACACAACTGACGTGACTTAGCAGCAGCAGCAGCAGCACACACTAGCAAAGTAATGCTCAAAATTCTCCAAGCTAGGCCTCAACAGTACGTGAACCTAGAACTTCAGATGTTCAAGCTGGATTTAGAAAAGGCAGAGGAACTAGAGATCCAATTGCCAACATCCATTGGATCATAGAAAAAGCAAGAGTTCCAGAAAAACATCTGCTTTATTGACTATGCCAAAGCCTTTGACTGTGTGGGTCCCAACAAACTGGAAAATTCTTCAAGAGACGGGAATACCTGACTACCTTACCTGCCTCCTGAGAAATCTGTATGCAGGTCAAGAAGCAACAGTTAGAACTGGACATGGAACAATGGACTGGTTCCAAATTGGGAAAGGAGTATGTCAAGGCTGTATACTGTCACCCTGCTTATTTAACTTACATGCAGAGTACATCATGGGAAATGCCAGGCTGGATGAAGCACAAGCTGGAATCAAGATTGCTGGAAGAAATATCAATAATCTCAGATATGCAGATGACACCACCCTTATGGCAGAAAGAAAAAGGAACTAAAGAACCTCTTGATGAAAGTGAAAGAGAAGACTGAAAACGCTGGTTTAAAACAACATTCAAAAAACTTAAGATCATGGCATCTGGTCACTTCATGGCAAATAGAAGGGGAAACAATGGAAACAGTGACAGACTTCATTTTCTTGGGCTCCAGAATCACTTCAGATGGTCACTGAAGCCATGAAGTTAAAAGACGCTTGCTCCTTGGAGGAAAAGCTATGACAAACCTAGACAACATATTAAAAAGTAGAGACATTACTTTGCCAACAAAGGTCCGTGTAGTTAAAGCTATGGTTTTTCCAGTAGTCACGTATGGATATGAGAGTTGGACCATAAAGCTGAGCACCGAAGAAGTGAGGCTTTTGAACTGTGGTGCTGGAGAAAAGACTTGAGAGTCCCTTGGACTGCAAGGAGATCAAACCAGTCAATCCTAAAGGAAATTAGTCCTGAATATTCATTGGAAGGAGTAATGTTGAAGCTGAAGCTCCAATACTTGGGCCACCTGATGTGAAGAGCTGATTCACTGGAAAAGACCCTGATGCTGGGAAAGATTGAAGGCGGGAGGAGAAGGGGACAACAGAGAATGAGATGGTTGGATGGCATCACCGACTCAACGGATATGAGTTTGAGCAGGCTCTGGAAGTTGGTGATGGACAGGGAAGCCTCATGGGGTCACAAAGAGTCGGACAGGACTGAGCGACTGAACTGAACAAAGCAAATGTTATCCTAAAAGTTTCTTGGTTAACCAATACATAAAGGGAAAAAGCCTGTTTCCCAAACAGTTTAACTTATTATACAGTCCAAATACTCATTTTTGGTAAGTCAGTTTGGAAATTGACCCATGCCCTCCTGCCTGGGCAGCAGAAGTCTAGGTACTCATGATGTCATCTCCCCCATCTTTGCCACAGGATTTAATGCACCTGCTCTCCTGATGACTGGCCACTGTGAATGCATAGCCTGACCCTACCCTTGCACTTGGTGTTCAAATTGCTGTCCAAAGAGAGATAGGCTATAACCCCATAAACTGGCCTCTGCCCCTCAGAGGCTGGTGGCTGGTGGCAGAAAGCTGAGCTGATGCAGACTAAGGCGGAAGCCTGTTTCTAGCATTCCAGGGCAGCTGTGCCCAATTCCATGAAATGGTCCTGGGTTGAGCACAGGATGAGGAGTGGTTGGAACCTTGAGAGGCAGAATTATTCCTACCACCTGCAGATAGACCCACAAAGGCCGCACTGCCCCTTTAACTGGGCTTGCTTGGAGGAGGGGCCATCTTGGAGGAGAGGGGATAGCTATGCCCCGCCCAAAGCTCCTTTCACTGGAGTGACCCGGCCCTGGTGTCCAGGTGTGAGGAGGATTATCCCACTCAACCCATTTTACAGGTGAGCAAACAAGCCCTCAGGAAGGGTGGTCATAGATCTCCTCAGACTTACTAACAAGCTGCTGGGCCCCTCCCTCTTCGGCCCCCAACCTTTCTACCAGGGAAAGCCCTGAGCTAGGTGGGATTCAGGGAGACCCCAGGAGTTGCCTCTCTTAGGGCCACCATTTGGTGTGTCAGAGAGGGCTGTGAAAGGTCTCTAGATCTAAGGGCAGGAGCTTGAGAAAGCAGCCAGGGAAGTGGATCGATGAGACCTCACGGACACAGGCCAGGCTGAAGAAAGAGTCCAATGATTTCAGATCCCTGGGAAGATGGGAGGAGGAGGCATCTGATGATCCCGGGGCCAGCAGCTGAACATACACTAGGAAGGGAAGAGGATTGGTGGCAAGCTGTCCCCCACCAAGACGTCATTGGGGCCTGTGGGCCCAGAGCAGGGGGTAGAATCACCTGCTCAATAAATCTTGGGGCTGCCTGGCTGGGTTCTGCTGCTGCCTGGAAGAGCCACCTGCAAGGAGCCACTTGGCCCACAGCCCTCCCCAGTGAGTGAAGAGCCACCCTCCCCCAGGCTGAGGCTTGTCCAGATGCAGCTCTCTTCTAGGTGCATGGCACGCTGCTCCTCTTCCCCCTCCCAAGCCCCTCTACCCCAGCCCATGCCCAGAAAAGCCCCCTTCATCTCTTGCCAGCAACACTATGCCTGTGCCCACTGCCTCTGGCGTGGCAGGGACAAAGGGTAGAAGCCCTTGGCCCTGTATCCACACACCCATTTCACATCCCCAATTGCCATGGAAGGAAGAGAAAGCAACTCACAAGGAAAAGGGTCTCCCAACATGGGGGGCGGGAGGGGGTGGGGGGCCCAAGTGCCTCCACACTGCTGCCTGTCTCTTGGACATCTCCCCTACACCCTCTCTAACTTCACTTCTAGGATCCCTGAGGAAAGAAAGGGTAGGCCTGCCATACTGGGGAGGGCCCTCAGCTGGCAAAGTCGGGAGACTGCCCCAGGGGCTCTGGGAGGTGGCTCGTTGCCAGGAGCCCTCAGAGTCCAGACCCCTGTAGTCCCGGGATAAGAAGCAATAACAGGATGAGAGAAGAACATTAGGAGACAATAAATCTGCCCTAGAAGTGTCAGTTGTCCAAGGGGACCCTGGAGGAAGAGGAAGGCGGTCTGTCTGGGAGTGCCAGACTCCAGTGCTGTCCACTGTCTATGGGAGCAGCCCTGCTATGGGCCACCTTTGGGCTAGGCCTCCTGCTGCTGCTGCTGCTGCTGACCACCTACCCTGGACCCTCAAAGGCTCAACACCGGTCCCACGGCTGGTACCCTGGAGGAAAACGAGCCTCCAGCTTACCCCGGGACCCTCAGCATCCTCCTAGGCCCCCAGGTAGGTGAAGAATCTCCCCAGCCTAAGTGGAAAGAAGAAGGTGCTGGCTGGGGTTCTTTCCCCTACCTCAAGCTTTGAGTGGGGGTGGGGGAAGGCAGGCTACAGCCTCAGTTCCCTTCTAAGAAAAGGTTCTGGGAACTGCAGCTCAAAGCCCAGGCCAAATTGCCCATACCCTCCCAAGTGATGCTCTGGCTTGGCCTGAGGACAGTGTGCCCTGGAAGAGCAGGACCATGACCCGGTGGCTCCTCCGTGGGAAGCAGCACCTGGTGCAGACACTGCTGATAAGTAAAGTGGAAGGCCCCCACCCTTGGCCACTACAGGGCCAGCTAAGAACTGAGGGGCTCGGGGGATGATACACCACTGAGATGCCTCCTGGTATAGCTAGCTGTGGGCGCCGTTATCTGATACTCCAGAATTCTCGACAATTTGATATACTAACAATTTATGATGATATGACAGTAACAATTTATGATGAGATGCCCCCTGTGTCCCTGCTGTTGGGCTTCCCTGATAGCTCAGTAGGTAAAGAATCTGTACGCCCAATGAGCTAGAAAACCCGCACGCTGAAACCTCTAAGAGGCAAGAGGCAACGACAGGACGTGGGAGTCGCAAAACGCGGTTGGCCGCTCCTGCGCAAGAAGCCAAGCTGGGAGAGGAGAAAGAAGGAATAGAAACAGGAGGGGCGGAGAAGAGGGGGCGGGTAAAGCCACAGTTCGGCGGTCAGGTGACCAGAACGTCCACTGGAATGACCGCCCCCTTCTGCAGACTGGACCCCGAGGGCCACGCCCCGCCGCTCTCCAATAAAGGTGTGAGACCCCTAAAGTTCTTGCATCGAGTTCTCTTTTTTTCTCCTCTCTCACCCCTGCTGACACTTCTCTCTTGGTCTCCTCTCTCCCTCATCCCTACTGCCTGCATGGGAGCTGGAGGGATGCGGGTCACGGACACGCGGGCGGGAGCCGACCCTGCGGAGGACAAGAGCCATGTTCCCGGCCCAGGGCGGAAGCAAAACTGCGGGCTCCACAGGGTTGGGGCGGAGCCCGCGGACTACACGTCCCGTGGTGCCCCGCGGCCACTTCCGGGTCCCCATGATTCCCTGCGGCGTGCCGGAGGCGGGGCCGTCTCGCCATGCTGCGCGCGCTGAGCACCCTGGGCGCGCGGCCCTTGGGCCGCCCTCCTGCCCAGTTTCTGCTCCTCGCGCGCGGCCGAAAAACCCGCCACGATCCGCCGGCCAAGTCCAAGATCGGGCGCGTGGCGACCCCGCCCGCCGTGGATCCTGCGGAATTCTTCGTGCTGACAGAGCGTTACCGGCAGTACCGCCAGACGGTGCGCGCCCTCAGGTATGTGTGATGGATGAGGAAGCGGCGCCCTCTGGCGTGTGTGTTAGTGCGGGCAGTTGAAAACAGTGCCGACCCTGGGCGCGTTTCCGTCCAGACAGGAGTTCGTGACCGAGGTGCGCAGGAAGGTGCACGAGGCCCGGGCCGGTGTCTTGGCAGAGCGCAAGGCGCTGCAGGATGCCGCTGAGCACCGCGAGCTGATGGCCTGGAACCAGGCGGAGAACCAGCGGCTGCATGAGCTGCGGTGAGTGGGGCAGGAGGCGGGGCGGGGCCGCCTGACCGGCCCCGAGACACCCAGCCACGCTCAGTCTGGGTCTCTCGCCCCTCCCAGGATGGCCAGGCTGCGGCAGGAGGCGCGGGAGCGGGAGCAGTGGCAAGCGGAGGAGGCGGCCCGGGAAGCCCGAGAGGCGGAGGCCTGGGCCCGGCTCAAGGAGCGGGAAGTGCTGCAGCTGCAGGTGGGCCGCGTCTCCAGACGGTGGGGCTGCTAGACCAGCGCGCGGTGAGCGGGGGCGGGAGATGCAGCTACACGCAGAGGGAAGAGAGTAGCCTTGAGTCTTGAGACGGGGCTCGCAGGTGAGGGTTTGGGAGAGGAGGCGTGCAGCGAGAGCGCCTGTCAAGTTGCCACTGCAGTATTCACGTGGCTAGACGGGGTCTGTGAGATGGCCTCCGCGTTTCCCTAGGAGTTTATACTTTGTCCTGAAGGTGAGAAAGTCACCGAAGCTTAAACGTTTTGGCGTGAGATAGCAGGTGTGAGACTTAAAAGCAGCGAGACCAATTAGCAGTGATCCAGAGACAATGGATGAGGCTTGATAGAGGGAGAAGGACGATTTGAGAGAGATTGAGAGACCTAGACAACTCTGAGACGGATTCCGCCCAGTGAAGTGTCACAGTTGGTGTGCCTGGGTTTTGGCCTAAGTGTTCAGGGAATGAGTGTCTTAAAACAAGGTGACAAATCTGCCTAATGTTCTTCCACTGGAACATCACCCGGGCGCTCAGAGAAGACCTAGGCGCCAGACATCTTTCCCATGGAAGAGCTGGAGCCCCTCCCTCAGTGAGCTAAAAGCCGGGAGGCTTGTTCTGGGGGCTCCCATTCAGCTGAATTTTCTCTTTTCCAATTCATTTCAGTTCAGTTGTGTCCAACTCTTTGCAGCCCCATGGACTGCAGTAAGCCAGGCTTCCCTGTCCATCACTAACTCCTGGAGCCTACTCAAACTCATGTCCATAGAGTCAGTGATGACATCCAACCATCTCATCCTCTGTCATCCTCCCACCTTCAATCATTCCCAGCATCAGGGTCTTTTCGTATGAGTCAGTTTTTTGCATCAGGTGGCCACAGTATTAGAGTTTCAGCTTCAGCATCACTCCTTCCAATGAATATTCAGGACTGATTTCCTTTAGGATGGACTGGTTGGATCTCCTTGCTGTCCAAGGGACTCTGAAGAGTCTTCTCCAACACCACAGTTCAAAAGCATCAATTCTTTGGAGCTCAGCTTTCTTTATAGTCCAACTCTCACATGCATATATGACTACTGGAAAAACCATAGCTTTGACTAGACAGACCTTTGTTGGCAAAGTAATGTCTCTGCTTTTTAATATGCTGTTTAGGTTGGTCATAAATTTTCTTAAAAGGAGCAAGTGTCTTTTAATTTCATGGCTGCAGCCACCATCTGCAGTAATTTTGGAGCCCCAAAAATAAAGTCTGACACTGTTTCCCCATCTATTTGCCATGAAGTGATGGGACCAGATACCATGATCTTAGTTTTCTGAATGTTGAGTTTTAAGCCAACTTTTTCACTCTCCTCTTTCACTTTCATCTTTTCCAATAGGAGGATGCAAAAAACTTCATCACCCGAGAGAATCTGGAGGCGCGGGTGGAAGAAGCTCTGGACTCCCCCAAGAGCTACAACTGGGCCGTCACCAGAGAGGGGCAGGTGGTCACGCCACAGCACAAGGGCTCCTGAGGTCCCAGTGAGGACAGTACCCACCCAGGGACCATGGAAAGAAAGGGGTTGGGCCTGATCTGAAATAAAGCAGTTGGTGTTTGTGATGAAGGAAAAGGTTCTACCTATTCCGGTGCAGGCTTCACTTTGGGGCCTCAGCTCCTGCCGCTTGGTCAGAAGCCCCACACATGCAGTACTGTCTTCTGCACCCATGTGCACCTCTCAGTAAAGCGCCAGGCCTGAGAAGTTTCTGTCTCACAGAGAAGCTTAGTCCCCTTGACAGCCAGGTTGTCTCCTGAGTATCCTCAAGATCAGTGGTTGGTATATTGCAGTCCTTGGACAAAATCTGGCCTATTGCTTGTTTTTGTGGATAAAATATATTGAAACACAGAGACTTCCCTGGTGGTCCAGTGGTTAAGAATCTGCCTTCCAGTGCAGAGGATGCAGGTTCAATCCCTGGTTGAGGAACTAAGATCCCACATGCTCAGGGCAACTGAGCCCCCGCGCTGGGACTACTTAAGCCCCTGCATTCTAGAGGTCACAATGCTGCAACTGGAGAGTACACTCCACAACCAAAGATCCCGCCTGCTGTAATGAAGAGAGTATATTGGAACACAGCCACACCCATTCATTGACTGCTTTCATACTGCAATGGCAGAGATGAACAGATGCAACAGAGACCTTATGACTTGCAAAGTCTAAAATATTGATATGATTTTTTAATTGAAATGTCATTGATTTATGTGTTAGTTTCAGGTGTACAGCAAAGTGATGCAGTTATATATATATATACACACACATACATCTTTTAGGTTCCTTTCTATCATAGGTTATCACAACATAATATTATGTTATAAAAAAATTTTTTTTTAATATATAGTACAGTTTCCTGTACTATACAGTGGGTCCTTGTTATCTATTTTATATATAGTAGTGTGTATATTTTAATCCCAAGCTCCTAATTTATCTCCCCCCCCTCCCCCTGCCATTATATGATTTTTTTTTTCCTGTATGTCAAACTTCCCCTACCAGGGATTGAACCCAGGCCCCCTGCAGTGGAACCATGGAGTCTTAACCACTGGACACCTGGGGAAGTCTTATATGACTTTACAGAACTGGGGAAGTCTTATATGACTTTACAGAAGTTTGCTGACCCCTTCCTTATACAGAGCTTTCAGGCTCCAGTCAGGTATCACCCAGTAAGTGAAACAAAGCAACCACTGACCAAAGACCTGCTCCTGCTTGACGCTGAATTTTGCTGGCCAGGGAGTGGTGTGCCCAAGACAGAAGACAGGAAGACCCCATTTGTCAAGTACTTGGAGCAAACGAGTACTTGTGATTAAAGTTCACAAGGTTGAATAAGTGGGCATATAGGTCCATGGCCCTTACTCAGATGCAGGCCCTCAAAGAACATCCAGGATGAGGAAGAGAAATATTTCTCTGAACCAGAGCTGCTGTCCCTTTGCCACCATTCACTAAATACCACCAGAGGGAAAAAACAATCTTTCCCCAACTCCCACGTTGTAAATAGGCCCTGAGAACCTTACAACACAAAAACCTTTGAGGGAAAGTGGATAATTGCTCACATTCAGGTAGGGAAGTGGCTAATAGAGGTATAAGCAGAGGACCTAGGACTCAGTCCCCATCAGGGCACTGCACCATTGAGGGCAATGGCCTCCCTCAGGCTGATCAATAGCTCTTCTCTTTCCTGGCACTGAGCCCAGGCACAGCATAGTGGGGCCCTGATTTCAGGTGCTCAGTGCAATTTCTAGGTTGAGGGCTGATGGGCACATGTTGCGGACCAAGATTGTGCCCACAGCCTTGAACTTTGAGGAAACCTTAGGTACACTTTCACTTGGGACATTGAGCCTGTTGGAGGAAGTTCAGTTTCATTTTGGACAAGTCCCTGGTCCTCTATCAGGATCCAGACAAGCCGTCTGTCTTCAGGTACAGAAGAGTATCATACCTTTTTGAATCTGACTTTGGGCCATGTTTCCTTTACTAGTGTCCTGCATTTAGGGCTGTAATTCCTTATTATTCACTGCTGATGTCAGCAGGTCAGGCAGAGCTACCTGTAAACCAACCTTGAACATTTTCTTCACCCACAGCCATCTCATTGGTTTAGGTACAAATAGCCAGTTTAGTCAGAGAAGGCAATGGCAACCCACTCCAGTGTTCTTGCCTGGAGAATCCCAGGGACAGGGGAGCCTGGTGGGCTGCTGTCTATGGGGTCACACAGAGTCAGACACGACTGAAGCGACTTAGCAGCAGCAGCAGCAGCAGGCAGCTCAGGCCCAATCTCAACTGTACCTGCATCTGATTGGTTGTAGAATGCTGCTAGGCGCACAGGTCAGCTGTCACGTCATGCCCAGTCCACGTTGCAGATATATGTGTCCCACGAACATGCCTGATCTCCAGTAGAATCCTGATAGGTAACCATGGTCTCCGATTCTTGACTTCAAGTTGCAGATTCAGCTTGTATGTGCTGCAGACTATGTGAACTTGTATCACGTAGAGAACCTCTTGTTTGAGGCCCCACTTGTGAGTAGTAGATTCGAGGGCTACCCAATAAATGCATCTGAAGCACAACACCCAAATGTAAATGCTTTCAGCAAGATTTGAAGAGGTCTACAATGCGGTGTAGAGAGGGCAGGGAACAAGCAGAACCTGTGTTTGACTTGGGAGAGGTATGCTGACCCCCAGAGCTTTGCTGAGTGAGCAGTGTTTTCCCAGGCGGTCTAGTGGTTAGAACTTTGATTGCTGTGGCCTGGGTTCAGTCCCTGGCTGAGGTGATGCACTGCTGCCAGGGTGGTATCCTACTACTATATTGCTGGTAGTAATCCAAGTGGACAGAAAAAGAATGAACTTGCCACATGAGTGGGTGCCAGATGCCTCCTTACACTGTTCCATCAAGGAAACCATCTAGGCCTGAGTAAGCCTAACGTCATTCCCCCATATTTTTCCAGAATACACAAGATTTTCTGTGTGTATCCACTATTAATATTCCCAGAAATCTTTGGGAAAGTTCCCCCTGAACTTAACCCTGTGATTATTTCCCCAACAAATACTGAAGTGAAATGGATACCTCGGATCCAAGCCTAGCTGATTGCTGAAATCCAAATGGGAAATTAAAAGTGATATTTGCAATCCCAAATCTTGAGACAAGCAGGCATTTCTCTTGAGGGGTGCTTTGATGACTGTTTCCTCAGTGCAGGTAAGTGCATATAAGCTATAAATGTGAATATCCATATCAAAAAACAGCATTGTCTGGATAAATTCGAAGTGCAGTCTACAAGGCCTTGAGATCAAGAATCTGTAAGAAGGAACAGCATCCTGCCACAGGGCCCAACTAAGTGACATGGGGAAGGGCAGAGCTGCATAATCGTGGGGATTATGTACTCATAATCAGCAGTACTCTGCAGTGACTGCATCACTGACGCTCAGTAATCTTCCACCATTCTTTGGCATTTTCCCCTCACTGAGGGAAATGTCGTATTCATGCTCTTTGTCTCTTTTTTTAAATTCTGGCTACTGGAGAAGATGGTCTGAGAGGGGCTTTGTGTCTGAGGTGTAAACGTCAACCTTGGCTACTGCACCTTTGCCATCAGTGCCAGAGCCGAGCCTGCAAGTGCTGGTGCTGCAGCTGGAACTGCAGTCCCTGTGCAGGAAAGAATGCAGGAGCCACACTTGGCCACCTCCACTGCTGCTGCAGCTGCCAAAAGGGCCAGAAGCTGAGGAAAAATGTGCATTTGCCCTTTCTCTGTCCTTAGATCTTGTCAGTGACTCCCATGTTATTGTCACAATGGAAGCCAGCTGTCAAGGAAAGCTGGGAAATATGTGCAGGCACCCCACTCCAGTACTCTTGCCTGGAAAACCCCATGGACGGAGGAGCCTAGTAGGCTGCAGTCCATGGGGTTGCTAAGAATTGGACACGACTGAGCGACTTCACTTCACTTCCAGCCTCCTGTGGAACTGAAAGCTATGGATGAGTAACTGGTGTGTGCATGCTCTGTCGCTAAGTAATGTCTGATTCTTTGTGATCCCATTAAGTGTAGCCCACCAGGCTCCTCTGGCCATGGGATTTCCCAGGCAAGAATACTGGAGAGGGTTGCCATTTCCTTCTCCAGGGGATCTTCCCAACCCAGGGATCGAACCCAAGTCTCCTGCATTGGCAGGTGGATTCTTTAGCACTGAGCCACTAATTACTAGAGAAATGCAATCAAAATTACAATGAGGGATCACCTCATACTGATCAGAACAGCCATCATCAAAAGGTCTACAAATAAGTCACTTGGCTCATAGTAGGCCTTCAATAAATCATTATTCCCTCACATTTAAAAAATCTACAAATAATAAATGTTGGAGAGAGTGTGGAGAAAAGGAAACCCCCTCCACCCGTACACTGTTGGTGGGAATATAAGTTAGTGCAGCCACTATGGAGACCAGTATGGAGTTTCGTTAAAAAAAAAACTAAAAACAGTTGCTGTATGATCCCACTCCTGGGCATATATCCAGAAGAGAGGAAAACTAATTAGAAAAGATACACACACCCCAATGTGCATAGCACTATTTACAATCGCCAAGACATGAGCAACCTAAGTGTCCATCCACAGATGAATGGATAAAGAAGATGTGGTATATATATATATATATGTGTGTGTGTGTGTGTGTGTGTGTGTGTGTGTGTGTGTGTGTGTGTATGTATAGTGTCTGTGTGTTAGTGGCTCAGTTGTGTCCAATTCTTTGTGACCCCATGGACTGTGGCCTGCCAGGCTCCTCTGTCCATGGAATTTTCCAGGCAAGAATACTGTAGTGGGTTGCCATTTCCTTCTCCAGGGGATCTTCCTGACCCAGGGATCGAACCTGGGTCTCTCACATTGTGGGCAGACTCTTTATAGCCTGAGCTAGGGATGTCATATATATATAGGGCTTCCGTTATATATATAATTATATATGGCTTCCAATATAGATATTGCATTATATATAATGGAATATTACTCAGCCACAAAAAAAGAATGAAATAATGCCATTTGCAGAAATACGGATGGACCTAGATATTATGATCCTAAGTGAAGTAAGTCAGACAAAGACAAATGTCATATTAATTACATGTGGAATCCAAAAAAAAAAAAATGATACAAATGAACTTATTTACAAAACAGACCCAGACATAGAAAGCAATCTTATGATTACCAATGGAGAAAGATCAGGGGAAGGAATAAATTGGGAGTTTGGGATAAGCAAATACACACTGCTGCTGCTGCTAAGTCCCTTCAGTCGTGTCCGACTCTGTGCGACCCCATAGACGGCAGCCCACCAGGCTCCTCTGTCCCTGGAATTCTCCAGGCAAGAACACTGGAGTGGGTTGCCATTGTCTTCTCCAATGCATAAAAGTGAAAAGTGAAAGTGAAGTCGCTCAGTCATATCCAACTCTTTGCGACCCCATGGACTGCAACCCACCAGGCTCCTCCATCCATGGGATTTTCCAGGCAAGAGTACTGGAGTGGGTTGCCCTTGCCTTCTCCAAAATATACACTACTATATATATATAAAATAGATAACCGACAAAGATCCATATAGTACAGGGAACTATATTCAGTATCTTGTAAAAACCTATAATGAAAAAGAATACAGGACTTCCCTGGTGGTTAAGTGGTTAAGAATCCACCTACCAATGCAAGGGAGAAGGGTTTGACCCTGGTCCAAGAAGATTCCACATGCCTCGGGGCAACTAAACCTGTGTGCCACAACAGCCCACAGGCTTTAACTACTGAAAACCACGTGTCTAGAGCCCATGTTCTGCAACAAGAGAAGCCACCACAATGAGAAACCCATGTACTGCAAGTAGAGAGTGGCACCCACTCGCTGTAAGTACAGAAAGCCTGTGTGCAGCAACAAAGACCCAAAACAGCCAAAAATATAAATAATGTCATATATGTGTATATAAAGATATATATTTAAATATACACACACACATATGTATATTTATAGTTGGCCTTCCCTGGTGGCTCAGTTGATAAAGAATCTGCCTGCAACGCAGGAGACCCAGGTTGGGTCCTTGGGTTGGGAAGATCCCCTGGAGAAGGAAATGGCAACTGACTCTAGTATTCTTGCCTGGAAAATCCCATAGATAGAGGAGCCTGGCAGGCTACAGTCCATGGGGTCGCAGAGAGTTGCACATGACTGAGCGTCTGAGCGTATTATACATATGCAAAGAACAAAGGTTTGATCCCTGGTCCAGGAAGATTCCACATACTACAGGACAACTAAGCCTATCTGCTACAACTACTGAGCCCACGTGATGATTTGGATGTATATATCTGAATCACTTTGCTGTATTCCTGAAACTAAAATAACGTTATAAATCAATTATATACTTCAATAAAAATAAATAAAAATCATATAGCCAATAACAGCAAATTGCTAGTATTTCAGTTACTTCCTGACCTGGAAAAATTTAAGTTTTTGCTTTTGGATGATTTTTGCAAGTAGACTGCTCCAGAAGACTAATTTGGGGATGACTTGAGCTAATTGGGTCACAGCTTGTGGCTTTCTGGACACTTTTGTGAATTTATTGGAGAAATAAAAAATCTCCAAGAGATATGAGAGTGTTTGCATGATTGCCTTACTGCTTCAATCCAGAAATCGATATGAATAAATTAAAAATAGAGAAACACCGTGAGAGGCTACCTAGCTTAGTATAGAAAACCTGCTGCAGTCTGCCTGGATTTGAAGCCCAGCTCCCCTTCTTACTACTTTGAGTGTTTTGAGGAACACTTCTTAGTCTCTCTATTCCTCAGTTTCCTAAAAGTAAAGTAGAAATAATACTGATACCTGTAAGACTGTTGTGAATATATGAGACATTCATGTAAAGCTAAGTTCAGTGCTTGGGGCTTGGTGCTCAATACACGTTAAATACTATTTTTAGTGAAACTAGAGAATGACTTCAAACTCATACCATGAACTAAAATAGTATGATGATTGCTCAAAAGAATTATATGCCAAATACAGTCAAACTGAGAATCAATTGCTGGAGGAAACTCAGATCCACTCTGCAGCTGCCCATGTGGCCAGCAGAGGGCAGCCTCACAAAGACAGTGACAGTTCAATTCAGACAGTTCAGTCGCTCAGTCTTGTCTGACTCTGACACCCCATGAATCGCAGCACGCCAGGCCTCCCTGTCCATCACCAACTCCCGGAGTTCACTCAGACTCACGTCTATCGAATCGGTGATGCCATCTAGCCATCTCATCCTCTGTCGTCCCCTTCTCCTCCTGCCCCCAATCCCTCCCAGCACCAGAGTCTTTTCCAATGAGTCAACTCTTTGCATGAGGTGGCCAAAGTACTGGAGTTTCAGCTTTAGCATCATTCCTTCCAAAGAAATCCCAGGGCTGATCTCCTTCAGAATGGACGGGTTGGATCTCCTTGCAGTCCAAGGGACTCTCAAGAGTCTTCTCCAACACCACAGTTCAAAAGTATCAATTCTTCGGTGCTCAGCTTTCTTCACAGTCCAACTCACATCCATACATGACTACTGGAAAAACCATAGCCTTGACTAGACGGACCTTTGTTGGCAAAGTAATGTATCTGCTTTTCAATATGCTATCTAGGTTGGTCATAACTTTCCTTCCAAGGAGTAAGCGTCTTTTAATTTCATGGCTGCAGTCACCGTCTGCAGTGATTTTGGAGCCCCCCAAAATAAAGTCTGACACTGTTTCCACTGTTTCCCCATCTATTTGCCATGAAGTGATGGGACCAGATGCCATGATCTTAGTTTTCTGAATGTTGAGCTTTAAGCCAACTTTTTCACTCTCCTCTTTCACTTTCATCAAGAGACTTTTTAGTTCCTCTTCACTTTCTGCCATAAGGGTGGTGTCATCTGCATATCTGAGGTTATTATTTCTCCCGGCAATCTTGATTCCAGCTTGTGTTTCTTCCAGTCCAGCGTTTCTCATGATGTACTCTGCATATAAGTAAAATAAGCAGGGTGACAATGTACAGCCTTGACGTACTCCTTTTCCTATTTGGAACCAGTCTGTTGTTCCATGTCCAGTTCTAACTGTTGCTTCCTGACCTGCATATAGGTTTCTCAAGAGGCAGGTCAGGTGGTCTTTCAGAATTTTCCACAGTTCATTGTGATCCACACAGTCAAAGGCTTTGGCATAGTCAATAAAGCAGAAATAGATGTTTTCCTGGAACTCTCTTGCTTTTGCGATGATCCAGTGGATGTTGGCAATTTGATCTCTGGTTCCTCTGCCTTTTCTAAAACCAGCTTGAACATCTGGAAGTTCACGGTTCATATATTGCTGAAGCCTGGCTTGGAGAATTTTGAGCATTACTTTACTAGTGTGTGAGATGAATGCAAATGTGCAATAGTTTGAACAGTCTTTGGCATTGCCTTTCTTTGGGATTGGAATGAAAACTGACCTTTTCCAGTCCTGTGGCCACTGCTGAGTTTTCCAAATTTGCTGGCATATTGAGTGCAGCACTTTCACAGCATCATCTTTCAGGATTTGAAATAGCTCAACTGGAATTCCATCATCTCCACTAGCTTTGTTTGTAATGATGCTTTCTAAGGCCCACTTGACTTCAAATTCCAGGATGTCTGGCTCTAGGTGAGTGATCACACCATCGTGATTATCTTGGTCGTGAAGATCTTTTTTGTACAGCTCTTCTGTGTATTCTTGCCACCTCTTCTTAATATCTTCTGCTTCTGTTAGGTCCATACCATTTCTGTCCTTTATCGAGCCCATCTTTGCATGAAATGTTCCCTTGGTATCTCTAATTTTCTTGAAGACATCTCTAGTCTTTCCCATTCTATTGTTTTCCTCTATTTCTTTGCATTGATCACTGAGGAAGCCTTTCTTATCTCTTCTTGCTATTCTTTGGAACTCTGCATTCAGATGCTTATATCTCTCCTTTTCTCCTTGCTTTTCACTTCTCTTCTTTTCACAGCTATTTGTAAGCCCTCCCCAGACAGCCATTTTGCTTTTTTGCATTTCTTTCCCATGGGGATGGTCTTGATCCCTGTCTCCTGTACAATGACATGAACCTCATTCCATAGTTCATCAGGCACTCTATCTATCAGATCTAGTCCCTTAAATCTATTTCTCACTTCCACTGTATAGTCATAAGGGATTTGATTTAGGTCATACCTGGATGGTCTAGTGGTTTTCCCTACTTTCTTCAATTTCAGTCTGAATTTGGCAATAAAGAGCTCATGATCTGAGCCACAGTCAACTCCTGGTCTTGTTTTTGCTGACTGTATAGAGCTTCTCCATCTTTGGCTGCAAAGAATATAATCAATCTGGTTTCGGTGTTGACCATCTGGTGATGTCCATGTGTATAGTCTTCTCTTGTGTTGTTGGAAGAGGGTGTTTGCTATGACCAGTGCATTCTCTTGGCAAAACTCTATTAGCCTTTGCCCAGGGCCTTCAAAAGTTGGTAAATTTGACTACATTTTTTACAAAGAAATGACCTTTCTTTGTTCTATTTTTGCGGGCTTTTCCCTTCCTTGTCTTTTAGCCACTGCCATTCTGGACTCCTGTTTCCTACTATCTAAGGCAAGTGGAATCTTCCTGGACCAGGGATTGAGACTTTGTCCATTGCATTGGCAGATGGATTCTTTATCCACTGTGCCACCAGGGAAGTCTGATTTTAGTCTTTTTAATGTTGAGTTTCAAGCCAGCTTTTTCACTCCCCTCTTTCACCCTCAAGAGTCTCTTGAGTTCCTCTTCACTTTCTGCCATTCAAGTGGTGTCACAAGGATCCTGAAGACAGGATCACAAGGAGGAGGAGATGATCAGATGTGCAAATGTTGATATTTCTGAGGTTGATATTTCTCCTAGCATTCTAGGATTCAGTTTTGATTCATCCAGTCTAGCATTTCGCATAATGTACTCTGCATGTAAGTTAAATAAGCTGGGTAACAATACACAGACTTATCATACTCCTTTCCCAGTTTTGAACCAGTCTATTTTTCCATGTCTGGTTCTAACTGTTGCTTCTTGTCCATCAACTGATGAATGGATAAACAAAATGTGGTTCATCTATGGACTCAGTTCAGTTCAGTTCAGTCACTCAGTCGTGTCCGACTCTTTGCAACCCCATGAATCGCAGCACGCCAGGCCTCCCTGTCCATCACCAACTCCCGGAGTTCTCTCAGACTCACGTCTATCGAGTCGGTGGTGCCATCCAGCCATCTCATCCTCTGTCATCCCCTTCTCCTCCTGCCCCGAATCCCTCCCAGCATCAGAGTCTTTTCCAATGAGTCAACTCTTTGCATGAGGTGGCCAAAGTACTGGAGTTTCAGCTTTAGCATCATTCCTTCCAAAGAAATCCCAGGGCTGATCTCCTTCAGAATGGACTGGTTGGATCTCCTTGCAGTCCAAGGGACTCTCAAGAGTCTTCTCCAACACCACAGTTCAAAAGCATCAATTCTTCAGCGCTCAGCCTTTGGACTACTTCTCAATGATACAGAGGAACAAACCACTGACACACACAGTCACTTGGATGAGCCTCAGCAGCACAATGGCAAGTTAAAAAAGCCAGACACAAAAGATTACATACTGTGTATGGTTAAATTTATAGGAACTTTATAGAAAAGTTGAATCTATGTCAGTGGTTTCCTGAGGCTGAGGGTAGGAACAGGGAGTAATGGCAAACAGGTATGAAGGACTTCTTCCTAGAATGCAAGCGTTCTAAAACTGGATTGAGGCGATGGTTGCATAACTGTTTACTGTAATAAAAATCATCAAATGCTGCTGTTACGATGGGTGGATTTTATGTTGTATAAACTATGTTGTTGTTTTTGTTTAGTTGCTAAGTTGTGTCTGACTCTTTTGTGACCCCATGGACTGTAACCAGCCAGGTTCCTCTGTCCATGACATTTTCCATGCAACAATACTGAGTGTCTTGTCATTTCCTTCTCCAGGGGATCTTCCCAACCCAAGGACTGAACCCACATCTCCTTCGTTGGAAGGAGGATTCTTTACCACTGAGCCATCAAGGAAGCCCTGTATAGATTATACTTTATTGAAGTTGTTTAAATAAAGAAGTTCAACTTTCATGTCAAGCAGCATTTGCACATCTGATCATTTCCTCCTCCTTGTAATCCTGTCTTCATCCTCTTGTTTTCTCCTACCTTACTTGGGGTTCAAATCACTCCCCCTAAGCCATCTCACTCAGGTCTGTGCCTTTAAATATTGGTACTGATGATTTCCAAATTTACATATCTGCTGCCCAGTCCTCTCTTCTAAACTCCAGATTCTAAAACCCAAATGCCTGCTCAGTCTCCTTGGGTGTGTGATGAGCATCTGTTAGTCCACGCTAAGCTTCATACTTCCCACTGCTTGACTCCTCTTTCTCTATCTCACCCATATCCAACCCATCAGCAAACCTCAGTTGGTACTTTCTTCTAAATACATCCAGAATCGGGTCACTTCTACCCCCATGCACCCTCCTCCTTGGTCCAGCCCACCATCATCCCTTGCAAGGATTGCTGCAGGAGCCTCCTCTTTCCTGCTTCCACCTTTTCCCCACAGCCTTTCTGCAACACGATATCCAAATCTGTGCTAATAACATCTGAGCCGGATCACGTCACCTCTCCACCTCACTCCCCATCTCAGAACCCTCTCGGTTTCCCATTTCACTCGGTCCCATGTGACCATGCTGACCTCAGGACTCAGTCACTCCACTCCAGTCCCACTGGCCTTCTTGCTGTTCCTTGAACATGTCAGACATTCCACCTCAGTTCTTTTGCACTTGCTCTTTTCCCTGCCTAGATAAATCTCCCTTCAAAAGAAAGTTACAGGTCCGACATAAGAATTCTAAAATGGCCCTGGGATTCCCATCCCTGGTACCCTTCTGTGTGTATGCACACATGCTAAGTCACTTCAGTCATGTCCTACTCTTTGTGAGCCATGGACTGTAACCCACCAGGCTCCTCTGTCCTTGGGATTCTCCAGGCAAGAATACTGGAATGGGTTGTCATGCCCTCCTCCAGGGGATCTTCCCGACCCAGGGATGAAACCCTAGTCTCTTACGTCTCCTGCATTGACAGATGGGTTCTTTACCACTAGCACCACCTAGGAAGCCCCATGTATCCACACCTTTGCACAATCCCCTCCTGTTGCATGCAGGTATGACCTGTAACTTTCTTCTAACCCATAGAAGAATACAGTAAAAGGGAAGTCACTCTGATGATTACACTATAAGCTAAATATGAAAGGATTTTGCAGATGTAATTATGGGCTCAATTATCCAAATTAATCACTTTGATTTTGAGTTCAAAGTTGATCCTGCGGCTGGCTTAATCAGGTGAGACCTTTTAAAAGAAGGTTGCTTGCACTTAGAGACTTGAAGCACCAAAGACTCTTTCTTTCTGTTGCTGGCCTTGAAGATGCAAATCACATGAGTTCTACAGCTGTAAGCGATGCATTATGTCAGCAATATCCCAGACTCCAGAAGGGAATGCAGCCTGGCTGACACCTTGACTGTAGCCCTGTGACCCAGAGGACCCAGCTGAGCAGTGCCCAAACCCACAGAAACTGTGGGATAATAAGTGGATACTGTTTTAAGCTACTAAATTTGTGGTCATTTGGGACTTAGCGATAGAAAACTAGGCCACCCTCAGATATCCATGTGGCTTCTTTTTTGCCTCCTTCAAATGTCAAGATATCACTTCACAAACAGGCCTAGGCTGAAGACTTCAGGAAAACTGTGATGTGCCCCCCGCTTTCCTCCACAGCACTTACCACCCCTAACCTACTGAAATATGCTTATTGCCTCTCCTCTTCGACTAGGGTATAAGCCCCTGAGGGCTGGGATTTTTGTCTGTTTGGGTCACTGGTATTTCCAAGCATCTGTCCTGGGACCTGGTGCATCTTCAGTTGACAGTTGTTGAACAGCTAAAGGAACGCTGGCCCTGTGAGGGCCATGAGGCCAAAGTAATCTCTGTGCATTTGTTAATTTGGGTGAGGTCAATATCCCCACAGGGCAGGCGGGAGGACTTTCTGGGGCTGCCTCCAGGGTCAAGCCCTTGGCCTTCTAGACCAGCCATGCCAATGAACTGATTTGGGTGAGAGACAAGACCAGCTGCTGACTGATATTCCAGGTCAGCTTGACCTGCTCAGCTTGGGAGCCTCAGCACCCTCCTCTAAGAGGGTCAGCAAGAGTGCAAAGGAGGCTGCCTCTCTTCTGCGAGTGACAATGATCTCATCTTTCCCTCTTGCACACTGAAGTCCCCAGAGAGCAGAGTGAAATGAAGTCTAACATACAAGATGCTTATTACCCCTGGAGAAGGAAATGGCAACCTGCTACAGTATTCTTGCCTGGAAAATTCCACAGACAGAGGAGCCTGGTGGGCTACAGTCCATGGGGTCTCAAAAAGTCGGACATGACTGAGCAACTAACACATACACGCTTATTGCCAAGGGTCCCTGGGACCCATACCTGTGAGAGGGACGGGCTGGAAACAGAGCTAGACAGAGAGAGAACTTCCATGCAGGCCTCAGTTGACCCCACAAGGATGTCCTAAGCTGAAATAGTCCTTCAGAGTTGTCCAGCATTGGGCCAAAATGGACCAGTCATTGAATACGGGCCACCAGAGAATGGTGTGACCATGACCTTAGATGAGGCAGCTATCTGTAGCTGAGGCAGGCCTTGGATGGGCTATCAGCCAAAGGCTATCTGCTGACCACTCTCCCAGAAGCTGGGTGGCAAGTCCCTTCTTGAAGGGGGATCCATGCTGAGCACCTCCTTGTTCATGGCAGCAATGACCAATACTCCTCAGAGGTAGTCTCTCTTTCTTTTATTTTAATTATTTTCATTTTAAGATACTGTATATTAAAAATGCAAAACAATCAAACAAAAGACATGAAATTACAAAAGAAACCAGCTATATTTATGATCAGGTATCAAAATATTAAAACGTTTGAGATACAGTCACAAATGTGCTGCTTTATTTAGATAACAAGATTTAGTGGCAGGTCCGTCCAATAATCCATAATTTCACAGTGATAATGAGCCTGATGTTTAGAGACATTTGCAATAGCTGTTGTAATGGGATAGGAGGATATCAGCCATTTCAATTTGTGACGAAGTCACAGGTATCGCGAATTCCACTGTGGTTTGTTGCCTACCTTATAGCTGAAGGAAAGGCTTGATTTCAGTTAGAAATGAGAGAAAATAAAATCTTTTCATATCCAAGTGCCTGCTGGATGTTGGTGTGGGGAGCCGGGCTGGGGTTCCAGGAAATCAGATTTCAGGAAGAGAACTTGCTTGCAGAGGGGAGCTAGGGAGTGTATGTGGTTGACCAAGAGGGCAGATGGGGAAGTCCTGAACGAATCTCTTCTCTCCTGGAGGGCCCGAGTGTTCATCCTGACCCCTCACCCCAAGGGATTGAGAGTGGGCTCCATAGTCCTCGGTTGGGCCGCAGCCCCCATACTCCCTGTCCCACCCTAGGACCTAGGCCACCGCACAGGCTCCCTGCCCAGAGCTGCTTGCTTCCCCCAAGCAGCACTCGCTATCATCTCCCGGACCATTAGCCATTAGCCGACATAACCTTGACCCGGCACAGCCCCTGCAAATGAGGGGGCGCGCCGGGGGCGCAGGGCCTGACCCGCAGCGGCGCGCTGTGACCAGTCATGCGGCTGCCCTCTTAGACACCGTTCCGCCCACGCGGCCGCCGGGCTTAAAAGGCCAGACCCGAGAGACGGCCGCAGTCCCCGGCCCGGAGACCAGCGCGTCTGCACCATGGCAGGTTCCAGCCTCGCCTGCTGCCTGCTCGGCCTCCTGGCGTTGACCTCCGCCTGCTACATTCAGAACTGCCCCCTGGGCGGCAAACGCGCGGTGCTGGACCTCGACGTGCGCACGGTGAGAGCCCCGCCCTCGACCCGTGGCGCTCCGGGCTGCCCGGCCCGCTGCCACAGGGTCTCCCCCGCCGCCCCCTTTCCCGCGCTGACCGCGTACTGGCCCCACCTAGCCTGGGAATCGAGGGAGCGGAGGAGCTTTTGACTGCCCTCCTTCGACCGCTTTTGGGCCCAAAGAGAGAGCCAGGGAGACCCGCCACCTCCCGCGCTCCTCCGGCCGCCCTCGCCCGCCCGGCTCAGCCCCCCACCCCACAGGGTCTCCCTCCCCGGCCGCTCCCCTCCCGCCCCCGGCTCATCCCCTCCCTCCCACCAGTGTCTCCCCTGCGGCCCCGGGGGCAAAGGCCGCTGCTTCGGGCCCAGCATCTGCTGCGGGGACGAGCTGGGCTGCTTCGTGGGCACGGCCGAGGCGCTGCGCTGCCAAGAGGAGAACTACCTGCCGTCGCCCTGCCAGTCCGGCCAGAAGCCCTGCGGGAGCGGGGGCCGCTGCGCCGCCGCCGGCATCTGCTGCAGCCCGGGTGAGTCGGGCAGGGGCCGAGACGGGACCGGGGCTCCAGGACCAGGCGGGCTGGGCCAGGGCGGCCCTGACTCGGCGTCTCTCTGTGCAGACGGCTGCCACGAGGACCCCGCCTGCGACCCTGAGGCCGCCTTCTCCCAGCACTGAGACCGGCCGGCCCCCGATACCGTCGGAGCGCAGCCTTCACTCCCTCTGTAATCATCCCCAGGAATTATGACAACGAAATAAAGCCGTTTTTTCCCCCCTCCAACAAGCCTCGCATCTGAGTGTCAGAACGGGGAGGGGAGGGCTTTGGGGGAATCGAAGATCCTCGGCTCTCGGCGCTTCAAACGGAATTAGAGCCGCGGTCCAGGGCGCCATCCTATAGGGGTGGATGGAGGAAGGGGTTGGGGGTACTACACAGCGGGCTCCCAGGGAGATGGAAACAGCCCCCAGTTTCCAACTCCAAACAGGCTGGACATGGGCGGAACCTGGTGGCTCAGACGGTAAAGAGTTTGCCCGCAATGCGGGAGACCCGAGTTCGATCCCTGGGTTGGGAAGATACCCTAGCGAAGAAGTGGCAACCCACTCCAGTATTCTTGCTTGGAAAATCCCATAGACGAAGGAGCCTGGCTGGCTACAGTCCATGGGGTCGCAAAGCGTCGGACACGACTCAGCGACTTCACTTTCTTTCACTTTCTGAGGTCTAAAGGAAGAGTTGGGCAGACAACGACAAGGGTCTGACAGGGGACCAGAGGAAGGGCTGGCGGTCAGTCAGGGAGAGTGAGATTTCTTGACATCTGGATGCAGGCTTGAGCTACACTAGAAGGCTGGCCGGGGGCGGGGGCGGGGCGAAGGTGGGGGAGGAGCTTGGCGGGGGCGGCTGAAGGGCTTTCCGGTTTCAAGGAGCTGGCCTCTCAGGCTATAGGAGGCAGCCGGTACTCTCAGAAGGGGTGGTGGTCAAGAGGGGCTGGGCTGGAAGACCCTGGGTCCCCAGTGTTGTGAGGAAGCCAGGCGCCCTGCTCCTGCCTGTGCAGTAAAGGACTGTGACAGCACTGGGGACCCTGCACGACAGGGGTTCCTGAGAGCCCGTAGCCTCAGAAATGACCACAAAAGCAGAAGACATGAACAGAGAGATGCTTGCATCCTGTGCTTTCCATCTGTTCCTGGACTGAAGACCATTTTGGAGAATTTGTAAAAGCCTAACCTCTCTCCCCCAGAAAGTGTCTCCCCTTCACTTACTCGTGCTGTGGGACCAACGATTTCAGAAGGTGCACACCCACTCCAAATAAAACAGAAGCCTGTCTCACTCTGTTCAGTTCCGTTCCGTTCCGTTCAGTAGTTCAGTCATGTCCTACTCTTTGCAACCCCATGGACTGCAACATGCCAGGCTTCCCTGTCCATCACCAACTCCCAGAACTTGCTCAAACTCATGTCTATCAAACCGGTGAGGCCATCTCATCCTCTGTCGTCCCCTTCTCCTCCCGCCTTCAATCTTTCCCAGCATCAGGGTCTTTTATTTCAAATCCTAGCAGTAATACAGAGAAAAGGAAAGTAATTTAGTACAAAATAACATTATTTTAATATGTAGCTAAACAGATCAGGCTATACTGGGTGACACACACAATAAGGTCATCTCATGGTTATGCCTTCTTATAACAAATGCAATAAAAAGAGATTGGAAGCCATTCTCTACAAGACATTCAGGAAAATAAGACGGCTGAAGCACCATGAAAATCAGTATTCTCTTTTGTACCTTAAAAAAAGATGGACTCAAATATCAATGAATCACTCACACAGAATGTATTCATGGGACACCTGGGGAAATTTGAACAGTGCCTGAATATTTGATAATAATATATTTTATTGAATTTGGGCTTGGGGCCTGCATGTGTGTGATAATAGTCTATAGTCATATCTTAAAGAAAAGTCCCTCTCTGGAAGCAACCTAAATCTCTATCAACAGAGGAATGGATAAAGAAGATATGATACATATATGCAATGGAATATTACTCAGCTATAAAAAAAATAATGAAATTGTGTCATTCACAGCAACATGGACGGACCTAGAGATTGTCATACTGAGTGAAGTAAGTCAGACAGAGAAAAACAAATGTTGTATCACATCACTTATATGTGGAATCTAGAAAAATGATACAGATGAATATATTTGCAAGCAGAAATAGAGACAGAGACATAGATAACAAATGTATGGACACCAAAGGGAAAATGAGGGGGAATGAATTAGGAGATCGGGATTGACATATGTACACTATTATGTATAAAATAGATAATTAATGAGAGCCTACTGTATGGCACAGGGAACTCTACTCAGTGCTCTGTGGTGACCTAAATGGGAAGGAAATCCAAAAAGAAAGGGCTATATGTATATATACCTAAAGTATAGCTGACTTACTTTTCTGTACAGCTGAAACTAACACTACATTGTAAAGCTACTATACTCCAATAGAATTAATTTTAAAAATAAACAAATTTTTAAAAAACTCTCTTATTTGAGATGTACACTGGAACATTTATAGATAACATGGGATGTCTGCTGGGGTGACTTGGGAGTGGGAGGAGGGGGCGGACGTAGAGATGAGAAAAGGATCTTGTGCTGAAACTGTGAGAGTGAGGAGGAGAGTGGTACCCCATGGGTCTTTATTTAGTGGCTATACTTTTTTGTATATTTGAAATTTCTCTTAATAAAAACTAAAAAACAAAAAGATTGTGGTAGAGGTAAATGTTCTGATACTAAGAGATACCCCAAATTTACTCTGTTTAAAAGAAATGTGAATTAGTATCTATACATGATTAAATAATATTCATTTGTAAAATAAAAATGCATATGTGTGCATGCCAGAATTCTGCGGGAAACCTCAGCGATGAGCTCTTCACAGCTGTGAGAAGCATTAGGACAGAACATTCCAGTCTGAAAAATACAATCATCACTGAGCATTCATTGCTGTGATTCATTTTTATGTCACACTGTACTATTCAGCTCCTCCAGCACAACACTGAAGGACAGCAATCTCAGTCTTCAGTAGGGTCTATGTGGAAAATAAGTTTGCCCTATTTCCATACCTACTAAATTTAGTGTAGTGTAGATTTTAAACTAAACTTTTACTGTGTGGATCACAACAAACTGTGGAAAATTCTTCAAGAGGTGGGAATATCAGACCACCTTACCTACCTCCTGAAAAATCTATATGCAGGTCAAGAAGCAAGAGTTAGAACCAGACATGGAACAACAGACTGGTTCCAAGTTGGGAAAGGAGTACATCAAGGCTCTATATTGCCACCCTGCTTATTTAACTTATATGTAGAACACATCATGCAAAATGCTGGGGAGGATGAAGTACAAGCTGGAATCAAGATTACCGGGAAAAATATCAATAACCTCAAATATGCAGATAACACCACCCTTATGGCAAAAAGAAAAAAAGAACTAAAGAGCCTCTTGATGACAGTGAAAGAGGAGAGTGAAAAAGTTGGCTTAAACCTCAACATTCAAAAAACTAAGACCATGGCATCTGGTCCCATCACTTCATGGCAAATAGATGGGGAAACAATGGAAATAGTGACAGACTTTATTTTCTTGGGCTCCAAAATCACTGCAGATGGTGACTGCAGCCATGAAATTAAAAGACAGTTGCTCCTTGAAAGAAAAGCTATGACCAACCTAGACAACATATTAAAAAGCAAAGACATTACTTTGCTGACAAAGGTCCATCTAGTCAAAGCTATGGTTTTTCCAGTAGTCATGTATAGATGTGAGAGTTGGACTATAAAGAAAGCTGAGCGCCAAAGAATTGATGCTTTTGAACTGTGGTGTTGGAGAAGACTCTTCAGAGTCCCTTGGACTGCAAGGAGATCCAACCAGTCCATCCTAAAGGAAATTAGCCCTGACTATTCACTGGAAGGACTGATGCTGAAGCTGAAACTCCAATATTTTGGCCACCTGATGTGAAGAACTGATTCATTGGAAAAAACCCTGATGCTGGGAAAGATTGAAGGTGGAAGAAGAAGGGGATGACAGAGGATGAGATGGTTGGATGGCATCACCAACTCGATGGACATGAGTTTGAGCAAGTTCTGGGAGTTGGTGATGGACTGGGAAGCCTGGCATGTTGCAGTCCATAGGGTCACAAAGAGTCGGATATGACTGAGTGACTGAACTGACTGAACTGAGTTTTTAAATCTGGAATGGTTTGAAATTATACCAGAAGTTTTTCCAGCATCATAAAAGATGATTATCCATGGGGCAAAGGTCAGAAATATTTTCTCCCTTTCCCAATATTTTCTTCCATATAGAGAGCTCTCCCTGAGGTAACACTCCTCCCAGAGAGCAGCTGATCTGGGGAGGGGGAGGGCGAGAGGATAGGAGCAGACATAATCCCACCCCTTCCTCTCCAGTCCCTCTTGGGATGAGGGTGCCCTGCCAGGAAGCAGGCTGTCACAGTGCAAACGCAGGAACTCTTGGAGTGGGAGGAAAGGGTTGTGAAGGTCCAGCTCCTTGTGTCCTGGATGGTAAACAGCTCTGTTATTCAGTTCTATGAAGCCGCCTTGCCGGCAGATGGAAGTTGCATTCTCTAGGATCAGTTTTATCAGTAATAAAGGTAGTCTTCAGGGCTCCAAATGTCACATTCTTTTGTTTCATTTTTTAATTGTTTCAGAATTCAGGAGTTAAGGTAAAGCTAGGGTGTTATAGCAAAGACATCAAAGGGGTAAGGAGACGTTAGGGACTTAGAGAAGGTCGCTGTTTAATTACATCTGTCATATCAGTCCTCAGTGAGCATTCCTGGCTCTGTTCCACTTCATCATTTAGGGACTTGGGTTTCTTCTGTCATATAGTTATGTCATCCCCAGGCCTCATCTTTGTCTGCATGTCTGAGACCAGTATCCTGTGGATTCCACTGGGTGGGAAGGGAAAGGAGTGTGGAGCAGGCTCACACTGTCTTAAGACCCCCAAGTTCACTATTCTTTTTACTCATGCTTTATTGACAAGGGCTTCCCTGGCGGCACTAGTGGTGAAGAGCCTCTCTGCCAATGCAGGATACATAAGAGATGCCGGTTTGATCCCTGGGTCAGGAAGATCCCCTGGAGGAGGAAATGGCAACCCACTCCAGTATTCTTGCCTGGAGAATCTCATGGACGAGGAGCCTGGTGGGCTACAGTCCATGGGGTCACAAAGAGTCAGACATAACTGAATGACTTAGGACATACACACCAGTGATTAAGACTCCACACTTTCACTGCCAGAGTTCAATCCCTGGTGGAGGAATGAAGATCCTGCAAACCATGTGGCCAAAAAAAATTTAAACAGATAGAGCTGGAACAAGTGAATATCCAGATGCAAAAAATGAACTTCAACTCATGACTTGCACCCTATATAAAAATTAAATCCAAATGGACCATAGTTAAAATTCTAATCTGTTTAAAACTTATAAAGTTTTGACGATTACAGGAGAGATACTATAAATATTCACATACAGCTTTTTGTGTGAATATAGATATTTATTTCACTTGGACCACTGCCTGTTAATGGGACAGCTGGGTTAGTGGTAATAATAACTTTATGAGAAACCATAGAACAGTTTTCAGGAGTAGATGAATGATTTTGCATCCACATCAACAAACAATATGTGAGGGTTACCATTGTTCCATATCCTTGTCAACACCTGATATTGGCAGCCCCCTGTTTTTTTAACCATTGAAATGGATATATCACTATGGCTTTAATTTGCATTTCACTAATGATTTTACTTGTGTTTATTTGTCATCTGTATATCTTATGTGGTGAATATCTCTTTAAATCTTTCACCCATTTAAAATATTGAATCATTTTCTTATTATTGAGTTTTGAGAAAGAGGTCTTTATATATTCTGGGTATAAGTCTTTTATAAGCTATGTTACTTGTAAATCATTTCTTCCAGTCTGTGGCTTGCCTTTTCATTCTCTTCACAGTGTCCTTTAAAGAGAAGTTGTTGCCTGCTGTCTATAGTCCAATCTCCCTCTGCCACTGTCTCTGTCATAGAAACACTAGATGACAGGGAGGGATCACATGGATAATCCATCTTAACTAACTTCATTTCCACATGCACAGAATCTTTTCCCATGTAATAGCATTTCATGAGTTGAAAGTAGACTTACGATAACTTTAGGGCAGTTCTCACTTTAACAAAGTATGAAAGGAACTTCAGAATGTTTTATTTTCATATAAGTTCAGTTCAGTCGCTCAGTCGTGTCTGACTCTTTGCAGCCCCATGGACTGCAGCACGCCAGGCTTTTCATATGAAGTTTAAAAACCTGTCCTGTTCCGGTCCTGTGTACTTGATCAGGGTAAAGTTTCATCCTTGCAGCTGCACTTCTCCGTGCTCCCCAGTCCTGTGGTAGGGTCCCTTTGCCTCTCATACCCCCTTAGACATTTGTTTTCATGGTTAGCTGTCTTTCCCCCAATCTGGCTGGAGGATTGTGACATTGGAATGGAAATGGGGCTGGGTGTCAGTGCACTTTTTCCCTGTCCAGGAGTACTTCCTCTGGGGGTGTGGCAAGCTCAAGTCAGATCTGGACATTCTAAGAGGTAGATTTTCCAGATCTGACGTAACTCCTGCGACTGAAGCTGACACATGCTCATCGTGTCTTGTCTTCCAAGGATGCAGTTACTACATGTATGAAAGACAAAACTTTAGAATTTCTACAAAGGAATATGGCTACATGGTCATGGATAAGGTATGCATATTTCTGACACAAATTTTTTAGTGACATTCAATAATACAGTCATCAATATTCTTAAAGCAGATGTCTATTCTTTGAAACTTAAAAAAAATATATTTAGTGGGCAAAATTTTTCTAGTTGTACTCAACTTGTAATTCTGCTATAAAAACATCATATATTTTCTTAAAGATGATGCAAGGACTTTCCTGGTGGCACAGTGGATAAGAATTCACCTGCCAATGCAGGGGACACGGGTTCGACTCCTGGTCTGGGGAGATTTCACATGTGGTGCCACAACTCCTGAGCCTGAGTCCAGAGCCTGTGCTCCACAGCAAGAGAAGCCTCCACAGCGAGAAGCCAGTGCGCCGCAAAGGAGAAAGCCCTCACTTGCCGCAACCAGAGAGAGCCCAAGCAGAGGAATGAAGACCCAGCACGGCCGAAAACAAATAAATAATTTAAAAAAAAATCATGATGTGATGCATCAGGAACAAAAAATAAAGAGCAGAAGTTTTTAATTTTGGTGAATTCCAAACGTATCACATTTCTTCTTCTATGGCTCTTGTGGAGTCAGAGTGTCAAGAGTGTTTTACATAACTTGAGGTCATAAAGAATTTCTCCTGTATTTTCTTCAAGAAGTTTTACAATTTTAGATTCATTTAGGTCTACGATCCATTTTTTAATTGAAGTATAGTTGATTTACAATGTTGTGTTAATTTCTGGTATACAGCAGAGTAGTTCAGTTTTACATATATATGAATATATATATATTTCAGATTCTTTTTCACTGTGGCTTATTACAAGATATTGAATATAGTTTCCTATGCAGCAGTAGGTCCTTGTTGTTTATCTGTTTTGTATATAGTAGTGTGTATATTTTAATCCAAAACTCCTAGTCTATCCCCCCCTTCCCCTTTGGTAACCATAAGTTTGTTTTCTATGTCTGTGAGTCTGTTTCTCTTTTGTAAATAAATTCATTTGTATCAGTTTTTTAGATTCTACATATTCAATATCATATGATATTTGTCTGATTTACTTCATCTAGAAGGATAATCTTTAATTCCATTCATGTTGCTGCAAATGGCATTATTTCTTTCTTTCTTATGGCTGAGTAACAGTCCGTGCGTGTGTGTGTGTGTGTGTGTGTGTGTGTATCACATCTTCTTTATCCATGCGTCTGTTGATGGACACTTAGGTTGCTTCCACATCTTGGCTACTGTGAATAGCACTGCTATGAACACTGGGGTGCGTGTATCGTTTCAAATTAGAGGTTTTGTCTTTTCTGGATCCATGCCCAGAAGTGGGATTGCTGGATCACATGGCAACTCTATTTTTAGTTTTTTTAGGGAATTTCCATACTGTTCTCCATAGTGGCTATACCAATTTACATTTCCACCAACAGTGTAGGAAGTTTCCTTTTTCTCCACACTCTCTCCAGCATTTATTATCTGTAGACTTTTTGGTGATGTCCATTCTGATTGGCATGAGGTGATACCTCACTGTAGTTTTGATCTGTGTTTTTCTAATAATTAGCAATGTTGAGCATATGATCCATTTTTAAAACACCAGCTTGCCTCTTCCCATCTCCCTCTGTCTGGAAAAATTACTAAATTCCTATTAAGTCTGGTCCAGGTCTGGGAAGACCTAAATACTGGCCCTGAGTGCACCACACTAGGGCAGAGGGGTGAGGCCATGGCAGGGAGAGAAGCCGGAGTGTGCCCTGCCCCAGCCAGACTTAATCATGCTGGACCCTGAGGTGGGTCAGGGTGACGGCAGAGCTAGAGCTCTAAGAGCAGAAGAGAGCCTGGGGCTGACAGGACTGTGTCACTAGGCTCTGCCCCGAGGCAGGGGCTCGGGGTCAGGGCTCAGAAAGAATTCTCTTTGCCTGTGCTCTCCCGGTGGCCTCCAAGTCTCACAAGATTCCAGAGCAGATGCAGCCCCTTGAGGTCCCAAGACATGGAGCAAGAAATCCCAAGATGAGGATGCAAAGAAGAGAGAGCGGAGAAAGAGAGAAGGATGGGAGGTAACAAAGGCAAGAGGGGCGAGAAGAGGCTTGGAAGGGCTATAGCCGGGAAAGGAGAGAAGCAAGAGGCAGGAGAGGGCCAAAGAGCTGGGGTGGGGGCAGGGGAAAGAGAGGAGTGAGGGGAGGGGGGATAGAGGGTTGAATGGGATAGAGGGGACAAAGGATTGAGGGACGTAGAAGAGCATCTGTCAAATGCTAGCAGACATCTGCCCTGAAGCTGCATAGGCCAGGCTGGAAGGTCCTAATGTGAGCGTGTGTGTGTGTGTGTGTGTGTGTGTGTGTGTGTGTACACGTGCCTGTGTGTGGTCCAGTCGGCTCTGTCCGTTTCTCTGCGTGTGTCTGTGCTTCTGAATGTGAATCTCAGATCCGTATCTATGACTGTGGTCAAGGATCATGGGGCACGTACCTAATGATTTTTTTTCTTGATTGCGAGTGTGTGTTGGAGGAGGCAGGGGGTTGGTGTGGCTGTATGGGGGCGGGGAATGTACCCAGGGTTTCTGTAGGCTCCGTCTCTCACCCTGGCTGAGTGGCCTGAATGGGGGTACTTAGTCTCCTCCTGGACAGACAGTACCTGGCCCTCCTCTCTGCTGGATCTGGGGTGATTACGTCCCCCACACTCGGGCACATAAAACACAGTCTCGGATGAGAAAGTCTGGGAATTCCTGGAGCTGTTTTTGCCTCAGTCTCCTGGGATGTAAAAAGAGTCAGGAACTCCTGGTCACCCTTGGCTCATCCCCTTGCCCCTCTCTCATTCTTCTCTCTGTGACTCTCAACGTCTCTCTCCACCGTTCTGCTATCCCGCTCTCTCTTGCTATCTTGCCCACCCCTGTCTTTCCCCTCTCTCTGTTTTTATTTCCATCCTATTGCCAGAGCCCCAGCCCAGCCCCTTCCGCGGCCACTCCCAGGCGGCGGCCTCCCTCTCCGCGCTCCCCAGGTCTCCCAGGCCGTTGTTCTATCTAGAATCATGCTGGCCCAAGATCGCTTCCCCCAGCATCTGTCCCTTTTCTGGGGGTGGATCTGCGCGCGACTTCGGGTCCAGGAACTGATCCCCCGCCCTCCCTTCGTCTCCCCTCTCCACCCCCAGAGGCAGAGACGCACACTAGCAGTGCCTTTAAAACCGTTTATTTTTCGTGCTGCGAGGGCAGGGGTGGGGGTGGGGGTGGGGGGGCGCGCCTCAGTAGACGCCGGGCTGGGCGGGCTCCGCGGGCTCCGGCGCCCCCGCCAGCTGCACCAGCCGCAGCAACAAGGCCCCGCTCGGCCCGTCCAGCAGGGTCGCGTTGCTCCGGTCGCTGGCGCGGACGCGGCGGGGGAAGCCGATACCTTCCCGGCACTCGGGCTCGGTCACGCAGCTCTCTGCGGGGAGCACGGGCTGAGCGCGCAGCTGGCGGGCGCGTCTCGGAGACCGGGCCCCGCTCCCCACCCCCTCCAGACCCGGACCCAGATCAACCCGGCCCCCGCCCCGCCCCGCCCCCGGCCCCGCCCCCCTCCCCGCCCCCGCCCCACCGCCCGGGCCGCGCACCGTCGTTGCAGCAGATGCCGGCGGCGGCGCAGCGGCCCCCGCTCCCGCAGGGCTTCTGGCCGGACTGGCAGGGCGATGGCAGGTAGTTCTCCTCTTGGCAGCGCAGCGCCTCGGCCGTGCCCACGAAGCAGCCCAGCTCGTCCCCGCAGCAGATGCTGGGCCCGAAGCAGCGGCCTTTGCCCCCGGGGCCGCAGGGGAGACACTGGTGGGAGGGAGGGGATGAGCCGGGGGCGGGAGGGGAGCGGCCGGGGAGGGAGACCCTGTGGGGCGGGGGGCTGAGCCGGGCGGGCGAGGGCGGCCGGAGGAGCGCGGGAGGTGGCGGGTCTCCCTGGCTCTCTTTGGGCCCAAAATTGGTCGAAGGAGAGCAGTCAAAAAAAAGCTTCTCCGCTCCCTAGGTTTTCAGATGTTTGAGGAACAGCTGTCAGTCACACCCCTCAGCGTCCTCCCGCTTTGTCAAAGGGAACCCTCATGCGCTATTTGGGGGAGAATTTCCCCCTCAACTCTGGGGCCTCCTGGTGTTCACCCTTCTCTCAGCTGCCCACTACCCTCCCCTTGAAGCAGACCTTCCTTCTGCCCTCCCTCCCCCGCCCCTCCTTGTCCTGTCCTGTCCCCTCTCTGCCCTTGCCCTGCCCCTCAAGCCAGTGGGTCTCACTGGGACCTTGACTTCTGCTAGTCCGTCTAAGGACTGACCCTGAGTGGCAAGGATCTGAGCCCTAGAGGAGGGTATGAGGCACCTAGGTGACTCCAGCTTCCAAAGCTGCCGAGCAGAGGAAGGGCCGTCAGTGGGGGCTGCCCACCTTCCCAAAAGTTTGTTCAGCAGCTCAAAACTGGCCACTTTTGACGATGGCAGAATTGAGCATGGTGATTGGGTTTCCTTTAGTGCTGCTGAAGATGGATTAAGAGGGACTCATTGGACATGCAGCATGAAAGAATTGGGCTAGGTACCCAGAAGAACTTCTTTACAGGATGCTTGAGTGGCACCTGTCACTCGGGCAAGCTCAGGGCAATGGCCAGCTTCGGGGCCGGGGTGAATGCTGGGGCCCATGGCTAGGAGAAGCTGGACGCTGATCGGGGAAGGCTTAGAGTGCTGGGAGGACAGAGCCTCTGAAGCTCCAGCTGGTCCTGGAGGAGAGGCCCCATGGGCACAGAGAAGGCCTTGCCCATTCTCCCTGCTGCAGTTCCAAGCCCAGGAACTAGGGAAACCTCTTGCCAGCATCCCTTCTCTGGTAGGGACAGTGTTCCGGAAGTCCTGCAACCTGTCCTAGCCTGCCTGACAGCCTGGTCCCCTTTGTCTGGCCATGCCAAGCCTCCCTTCTTCTGCTGGGCACTTCCCCTAAAGCCTGCCTCTCCCACGACTTCCCCTGCTAGCCCCTGCACGGTGGTGCCGTCCCTGGGCCTCTGCCCCTTCCCTGCAGCTCTGAGAGCGGCCATGGTCATACCTGTCTCAGCTCCAGGTCGGACATGGCCCTCTTGCCGCCCCTTGGGCAGTTCTGGAAGTAGCAAGCAGAGGTGAAGGCCAGCAGGCTGAGGAAGCAGGCGGGCAGTGTGGCGTCGGGCATCCTGGCACGGGTGGGCACAGTGCGCAGTGCTGCTCTGTGGACTGTGCTGCGATGTCTTCGCTGGCTGCCTATTTATGTCTGCAGGTGTTCCCTCTGAAGTGACGTGGCCGCCACCCCCTCCCCAGTGGCTCCCCAGGAGCCCGTGGCCTCCAGGTCCCCAGGCGTCAGCAGTGATTCAGGCATCTGGGGACGCACGTGGACCTGTGCAGGGGACGGTGGGGGAGGGATGCTGGCCTCCAGGCTGTCATAGGCAGCGGTGTGGCTGCGGTGTGACAGGAGCTGCTGCGGCTATGATTGCGGCTCTCTAGACTCGGGGAGGTGGACAGACGGGGAATGAGGGGGGGTCACCTGGAAACTGTCTCCAAGCTTTCTGGTGTCCAGAAGAGGCTGAGGGTCAACAGGCCCTGTCCCCTGACACAGACCCCAGAGAAGGGGGCAAGGGGACCCAGGGGCTGCTGGTAAGGAGTAAGTCAGGCCCCAGCCCAGGAGTGGTGGGCAGGGGACAGTCGGTATGCAGGACCCCATCTGGGGGATTAGTCCCGTGAGAGGACAAGTGACCAAGAATGGCACACACCCTCCGTGGTGCTGACAGAGGCCATTGTACCAGCTGCCCTAGAAGAGGAAATGCTGCCCGCAGCCCTGTGTCATGGAGGCAAGGGAGCAACATGGAATCAGGGGCCCTTCTACTTGGTGGGTGGGGAAGTTTCCTGGAGGGACTGGGGACCCTGGGGACAGCTTCTTGGCATATCCCCACCACTCCCCTTCCAGGCAGCAGTAGAGTGAGTGTCTACAGGAAAAGAAGAAATCCTGACCCAGCAAAGTTCAAAGGTCAGGGGAGAAACTGACAGCCAGCACCCCAATTCCTACCCTGACCAGTACCCTGATTTGTGGGGACTAGGGCAGATACCAGCTCAGGCCTGGGGCCTCAAGGGGATTTGGGGGAAGGGCAAAGCCACAGCCAAAGGGGCCCAGCCTGAGAAAGCAGCCTTTGGTTTATGACCCCAGGCTGGTGGGCTTCAGGGATGGAAGTCTCCCTCTCTGGGCCACCTAAGTGGCTCTCTGATCCTTGGACCTAAGCTAGCCACCCTGTACCTCTCAGGTTCTGCACAGCCCCTGGCTCACCCCCCGCCCCCAGACTCTTGGCCTCTTCTCCAGGGTGCCGGCGGGAAGCTCCAGCTGCCTCCTGCCCACCAAGCGCAGTACGGGGTCCCAGGTCCCAAGGATGGGGAGCCGTGAGGACATTGGAGCCCAGCAGCCTGTTGGAATCTGGCCTCTGTTGCTCGAAACATCATGACTAGGGTGGATCACTTGACTTCTCTGAGCCTCATTTTCCTCCAGGGTGAAGTAGGGAAAATACTTGCAGCCACATCACCAAGTTGTCATGAGGACTAAGATAATGTAATACATGAGAGCTTTGGAAAAGTGCCTGTACCATTGTGAAGTTAATTAATTGTAGTATTGTAGTATTATTAATGCCATGCTGCTGCTGCTGCTAAGTCACTTCAGTCGTGTCCGACTCTGTGCGACCCCACAGTCGGCAGCCCACCAGGCTCCCCCGTCCCTGGGATTCTCCAGGCAAGAACACTGGAGTGGGTTGCCATTTCCTTCTCCAATGCATGAAAGTGAAAAGGGAAAGTGAAGTCGCTCAGTCGTGTCCTACTGTTCGCAACCCCATGGACTACAGCCTACCAGGCTCCTCTGTCCATGGGATTTTCCAGGCAAGAGTACTGGAGTGGGGTGCCATTGCCTTCTCCAATTAATGCCATATTACTATTAATAAGACCTTAAGAGATTTTTCCAGAGAGAGTACCTTCTTGAGTTAACCCAGGATGAACCTTTTCATTCCACTCATGGCCAAAAAATAAACTTGGTCTGGTCACTGCTCTCCTGAGTCTCTGGGCTGTGGGGCAGACCCAGGAGAAAGTCAGAGGCCTGGCTTAGTCCAGCTGTGTGGCCTTGGTCCAGCACTTACCCTCTCTGCACTTTAGGTCTGAGTTACCAACTGAAAACTGAAGGGGCTACAGGAAATAAAGGGCTCAGGCTCTGGTACAAGTTGTGTGCTAACCAGCCATGTCTACCTGGATCATCTAAGACTTGCCTCCCACACTAGGGCCCCTTAAAGACCCCAAACCCCACCTCCAACAGATACCAGAGGGCCTGCTTCTCCCAGTACCACCTTCTTGGAATCCACACTGGCTGGGAAAGTCTCAGTGGTTGGGACTGGTTGCATTACCAATATAACACCTCCCAGGTCCTGTGGACCCTTGGGACACTCCCACCCCTTCTTCACTTTCCTTATATGTTCCCTTTCCAAAAGTACTTCTTCACATATTTTCCACCCTTACATCTCCTACACCTTAGCTCATGATCTTGATTCAATGTCACTTAGAGAGAATTTAGCTCTTTCACCTGTCCTTCCGTACCCCAACTCACAACAGGTACCCTCCCATTCACCATTTTCTTGATATAATAATGTCATAGCTTTTTGTTCCTTCGAGTTAATGATCACCTTTGCTTTTCATTGTCATCCATCTGCCATTTTTATTCAGAAGTCAACATTTCCTCTTCAACTCCCTCCAGTCAGGCTTCTGCCCAAACCAACCCCAGAAACTCCTATTATCAATGTCATAAGGTACCTCTGTATTACCAAATTTGGTGTCACATCCATGTCCTCATTTTACATTATCCCCTAGTAGCATTCAACATGGTTGAGCAGTTGTCCTTTCTTTGGCCATGCCTCCTGGCTTGCAGAACCTTAATTCTTCAACCGGGGATTGAACCCAGGCCCCAGCAGTGAAATTGCTGATTCCTAACCACTGGACTGCCAGGGATTTCAAATTTGCACTTGTCCTTTTTAAATATAGGCTTTAAAAATCTACCACACTGGATGTTCTTTCTGTCTCCTTTTCTGGCTCTACCTCTTTGACCTTGACTTCTAAATATTGGAGAATCCCAGGACTCAGTCTTATGTCTCTTCTCTTCTTTTGTTAGGTGATTGCTTCTAACCCCATAGTTTTTTAATACTTCCTACAAACTAATGATTCTCAAATCCATACCTCCATCCTGGGCCTCTCCCCCAAGTGCCCAGTGACATCTACCCTTGGATATTCAATAAGCCTTTCCAACTTAACGTGGACAGACTCAACTCCTGAGTCTTAGTTTCTCGCCTGCTCTCTCCCAGGGTTCTCCTGCTCTGAAATCACACCAGCATCCAGCCAACTGGTCCTCCCAGAACCTGGGACTCACCCTGATCCAGTGCTTTCCCTCACTCTTTGTTAGTCCTACCTCTAAAATCTATCATTTCAAACTATCTGCTTCTTTCCACCCCTGCTTTGGAATTTCAGAGCTTGCTGTTTCATAAACGGTTTGCCTACTGTCACCCATCCCTAGGGTTCACTGGTTGCTTTAAAGTGTCACCTCCCAAGAGGAGCCTTCCCTGAGCACCCACCTGGAGCATCCCTCACACCTACCTCAGTTACTTTCTAACCTGGGTCTATGTTGACGGGTTTAATAGCACCTACTACAATTTGCAGTTTATATGTTTGTCTATGTATTATTTATTATTTTTTGTATATATGGCTGTGCCCCCTCTAGAATGAAAGCCCACTCCTGGTACAGTACTTGCCACACAGTGGGTTTTCAATAAATTACTAAAAGAAGGAAAGGCTCTCCAGGGAATTACTCTGTGCGTTTGAGTGAGTCACACCTGTTCTCAAGGTTGCTTGATGTACTGACCCCATGTCTTATCTCACTGAGGTCTTTTTTTATTTCTTTACCTATTTTTGACTGTGCTGGGTCTTTGTTGCTGTGCATGGGCTTTCTCTAGCTGGGGCGAGCAGGGGCTCCTCTCTAGCTGTGGTGTGTGGGCTTACTGAGGTGGCTTCTCTTGTTGCAAAGCATGGGCTGTAGGGCAGGGGTGCTCAGTGGTTGTGGCACACGGGCTTAGCTGCCCCACGGCATGTAGAGTCTTCCCCGAGCAGGGATGAAACCCATGTCTCTTTCATTGGCAGGTGGATTCCTAACCACTAAACTACCAGGGAAGTCCTGTCTGAGGTCTTAGGTGACTCAGATCTGAAGATGCTATAAGACGTTAGAATTGTCTGAAATCTTTATGTAACAAAGAGTTGCAAACCTCCAGATTAAACCTGAAATCTCAGAATGTTCTTAAAGTACCTCCTTACCCTGAGACCATCTTTTCTGAGAACAGGTAACAATTAACTACTCCCCACTCTTGTTTCTTATTCCTCTTTTCTCAGGGTCAACCTAGTGCTGTACTCCAATGACATCTCTGCCACCCTCGGAAGGGGGTGGCCTCATTCGCAAACAGGTCTGCTAGCATCTCACCTCCTTCCTATCAGTCTGGGTCAAGGACTCTTGGCAGTGTGGTCACACAAGTGCTCTGTGAGCTGTGCAGAGGACCGGAAGCCAGCAAACACTGTAGGAGCCCAAGAACCAGGACTGAATCGACTCCAAGAGGGTGTGCTGAGCAGCGGTGACAAACAGGGAAAATGCTGGGCCTTGGTATGAAACTGCCTTGGGTCTGCACTAGGAGTAAGCTGGAAAAAAGGCTTTCACTTCTTCATCAGACAGGAGGGAACTGAATGTGAATGTTTATCAGATCTCTAAGGGGGTTACATTAAGCTTAAAAGAAATCAGAAATGAGAGGACATCATAAAAAGGCTTACTTGCAAAAATAACCTAAATAAAAAGCAACATAACCTCGGAAAATTATTTTTGACAGACTTTTTCTATCTTAAAAGCCTGTACAATGGTCAAGTGAGTGGATTCCCTTCTGGGGTCTGTGGGCTCCAGCTCCAGGGCCCACGAGGCCGGCCTGGCGTACCGCTGGGCACAGTGGCTGCTGCTCTGGGGCAACCAAAGTGGCCCCCTTGGGTCTGCTGGGGAGGAGCCAGAGGACCACACGCCCTTCCCCGACGCAGCCAGACGAGTGACCAGGAAGGCTGCAGGCCGAGATGAGCAGAAGCGCAGTCAGGAAGCTTTGTGGGCCGAGGGGACCCGATGGGGTCGAGCGCAAATCGGGAGGCGCTGCCTGGGCTCACGGCCGGCCGGCTGAGGCTTCCAGAATATACCTCGCTGCGCCCTCGGCGATCCCGGCCGGTCCCGCCCCGCCTAGTGGGCGGAGAGACGCGCGCAGGGCGGCGGAGCAGACGTGCAAGCAGCCGGACAGCCGCGCAGGGCAGGTCCCCGAACACCTTCGATACCTGTAGTTTGGGGAGTGAAGGCTGAGTGGGAAGCTCTGAGAGAGCGGATGCAGCTGGCCCGGATAAACAGCTTGTGTATGCAAAGGTGTGAAGGAAGTAGATCTGTGTGTGAGTGTGTGTGTTAGTACACACGCGTGTGCAGTAAAGACATAACACAGGACAAATAGGCCTGTTGAGCCCCAGACAACAACAGCGACTTTCACTGCACTGTTCACAGCCTTTTACGAACCTTTCCTCTTTGAATCCCCATAAAACCCTAGGAAGGAGGAAGTCATTTTTATCTCCATTTGTAGACAGGAAACCAGAGGAAGGAGAAGTTGCTCCAGGAGGCCCAGGTAATAAACAGCAGACACAGGCCCCAGAGTCTGTGCTCCTCACCACTCCACTGCCTGAAAACCCACAGACGTGACTAAACCACCAGGACATTTACAACTTATTTAGGATTCAAGGTTGAAGGCTGATGATCCTATGCTTGGCTGGGGTTCAGGGATGTCAACTGGAAATTCCTTACTCCCTTCTTGCAGCTACTTTATGTCTGGGTGTCCCTCCTTATGGCCAGGGAGGCAGCCACAAAATGGGTCCCCTCTTCCAAGCCTCTGCTTTCCCAGGGAGGAGAAACTTATCTGTCCATCTTCTGCACTAAACAGGGAAAACTCCTGAACAGGGGTGATGGAGAGCAGCTAACAGTTACCGCAGGCTGACTGTGTTCCCATTACTACCACTGTAAGCCGTGTAACAACGTCAGGAGACACTTATCACCATTTTATCGATGCAGAGACTGAGGCCCAAACGGGTTGAGCAATTTCCTGAAGTGACACAGCCAGCGAGGAGCAGGACCCCAATGCCAGAGCACCCTGAGGGAGGGGGTCCCCACTCCTGCGCCTTTCAAAGCGTTGATGGGTTATCCCAGGTTGTGATTTGCTGTTTTGTTGGGAAGAGGGAGCTCCAGGAGCTCCTACACATCATGTCCTAAATATGTTAATCTGATGCTGTCTTAACTTGCTTCAAAATAACATGAGAAGGGTGAATTAGGTGAGGGTAAGAAGACTTCCCAGGTGACTCAGACCGTAAAGTGTCTGTCTACAATGCAGGAGACCCGGGCTCAATCCCTGGGTTGGGAAGATACCCTGGAGAAGGAAATGGCAATCCACTCCAGTACTATTGCCTGGAAAATCCCATGGACAGAGGAGCCTGGTAGGCTTAAAGCCCACAGGGTCGCAAAGAGTCGGACACAACTGAGCGACTTCACTTTCACTTTCACTTTTCAGGAAGACTTCCCAGGTGGCGCTAGTGGTAAAGACCCTGCCTGCCAGGTCTGGAGACTGAGAGATTCAGGTTTGGTCCCTGGGTCAGGTTTGATCCCTGGGCATTGCAACCCACTCTGGTATTCTTGCCTGGAGAATCTCATGCACAGAGGAGTCTGATGGGCTACAGTCCATAGGGTTTCAAAGAGCTGGACACGACTGAAGCAATTTAACACACACAAAAGTAAGAAGAAGCAAGACTAGCCATGAATTGAGAGTTGTTGAAATTGAGTGATGGATACATGAGAGTTGATTATACTAATCTGTATTTTTGTATGTATGTGGAATTTTCCGTAATAAAAAGGTTTTGTTTTTTAAGTGTCAGCCCCACATTTTAGGCCCTGTGGTAAAATATGACTAACTATATAAAAGTTGTAAGTTAAGCTAACACAATGTTAAATTAAACATGTTCTGTCCTCCTACCTTGACAAATATTTGTTTACAATGATCTGAAGCCCACCTTCAAGTAGCAGAACCTGGCAACCTGGGGGGCTGGTCTCTCCCTACAGCTTTGTTCTGTCTCGCATCGCAGGGACAGGCACACATGTGGACACGCTGGGCTCTGCCTGTGGGCCTCACGATTGCCTCCTCTTTCCTCTGTGCAGGCACATTTGTGCACCTGAGGTGTAGTCCACCTGGGCCACAGACCCAGGGAAGAGGACACTTCCAGTAGCGGATGGTCACAGGGAAGCCAGGTAAGGCATTCCAGGCCACAGCCTGCAGTGCACAGATTCTGGGTGGGCATATCCCCTGGTCTTATCCTAAGGCGATCCAGAGAAGGGCTTTAAAGATTTCTCTTGTCTGGGTCTTAGGCATTACTGGTCCTTTGAGTTGCCAGAACCCTGCCCTCAGGAGACACATGGCTCCAACGACTCAGCTGCTTCCTCTTCACCTGCCTTAGGACACGAGGGTCCAGACCAGAATATAAACACCCATTTCACTGCCTTCTGCCCCTTCCTGACCAGTCTTACCTGTCCCTCATGTTCTTGAGAGTCATATGTCCACTCCTTAGGCTACAGACTGAACAAAGCTCCCTTGGTCTGTAGCCAACAGAGAAAGGGTAGTGCTTTAAAAGAAAATCAGGATGAAGGGACTTCCCTGGTGGTCCAGGGCTAAGACTCCACCCTCCCAGTGCCTGGGACCTGGGTTTGATCCCTGGTCCCAGGGAACTAGATCCTGCATGCCACAACGGAGCTCCTGAGTGCCACAACTAAGACCTGCCACAGCCAAATAAATATTAAATAAATATAAAAAAACCCCACAAAATCAGGATGCTATTATGACAGGTCAATGGAGGCCATCCCTCAAAATCCACTGAGACATTTTTCTGAAATGGGTACCAGAGTCCCATCTGCTCCACCCTTGACCTTAGCGGAACCGACTCTTCTTGTAGGTCTGTGTGTTGCCCTGCATAGACATCCCTTAATCATGAGTTTCGCCGTCTCTCTTCCCCACTAGACAGTGTTCCTTCCATCAGTGTGTCCCCTGGACCCTGTGTCTGGCCCTACACTGGCTCTTCAGCAAATGGCCGATCCCGTGTGCCAGCCAGCCCAGGGGCGTCACAGTCCTCCGTCTGCACTGGTTCCCATGGTCAAGTACAAAGTATTAGCACAGGAACGTTTTCAGGCTTTCCCCTCCCCTCTCTGGCTTTGTACCCCGGGCTCTCCCTCTTCTTCCCCAGCTCCCTCTGCAGCGATTGCCTAGGATGTTGTGGTTGTTCCGGTTCCTGCTGCTGCGTAACTGCATGTGTGACGCCGTGCTCCAGATGACCACCATTTCATTATGCTTGTGGATTCTGAAGGTCAGGAGTCCCAGTAGGGCACGGCAAGGACACCTTTTCTCTGCCCACAGTGTGTGGTGTCCCCACTGGAAAGAATGAATGGTTTGGGGCTGGATTCATCTGGAGACTCCTTCATGGACATGCCTGGGCTGAGATGACTCAGAGGCTGGGCTAGGTTGGGACTACAGACTGGAATGCCTGCTTGCCTATGGCCTCTCTGTGTGGCTTCTCATGCCTGTAGCCTTGGGACAGTTGGACTTTTTGCTTGGTGGCTCAAGGCTTCAAGTGTGAGTGTTTCAGCAAACAAAGCAGAGTGACAGCCTCAGAAATCATGTAGGGTCACTGCTGCCACATTCCATGGGCTGAAGCGGCCACAAGCCTGTCCACAGGGTCAAGAGAAGGAACAAAGAGCTCCTTTGGGTGGGAGGAGTGCTGAATAATTGGCAACCCATCATTTGAAATCATCCCAGTGGTGTGAAGTCAGGAGGCAAGTCTGGAGACTACGGTCTGGAATAGACCTTTCCAGGAAGCACTGAAAAGAGGTATGGGAGCGTGCACACAAAGTTCTGCAGGAGGGAGAGGGGAGGATAACAGGGGGATTTGAAGAGTTGCTGACTGACATCACCCATCATGTGAAACTGCATTTTGGCAACTAAATCTATATTTTTGCTCCAGACCGAGCCTCGTGGGCCATGGTTTTCAGGCCTCAAACAGACCAAGCTTGAACAGATCCAGCCAGGCCACCCAAACCTGCCCAGGGGTTTCTTGAGTCGAGGAAACTTTCAGGAGCTGAGACACCATCATTTCCGTCGTCTCATTACAGAAGGTCAATCTGCCAAGGCTGCCTGGCGCAGAAACGCGTGCCCCGGCATCTCATTTTCCCCCGTGTTCATGCTTCCTCTCCCGCTCCTTGTTCCCAGGGGCCAGATCCCCTCAAGCCTGATCTCATTCTTGGGGTGGGAGGGAGAGGAAGGCAGGTGAGAGGGGCTCTCTCTGGGGGATCCTGGTCTCTGAGACAGGCTAATTACAGACTTCCTAATTAATGAGCCGTGGGGTTGCATTTCATCAGCTGAGTCACGGTTGATGTCTGGGCCTGGGCCCGAGGGGAGACTCAGAGGAATCATGGGAAGGGAAGGCTAGCCTGTGTCTCTGCCTCCCCCATGCTGATTCTCTAGCCCCTCTCTTTTCAAACCCAGTTCCTCTTACCAGTTTAGAGGGTATCAGTCAGAGGGTGTCCCTGCTCCCACCTCTGCTTACTGGTATTTTCCCAGGACTGTCCCCCAGTTTGCCCATGCCTTACGCCTGCCCACCCACCAGGACCACGTAGGTTACCACATTGATTACTGGTTCCCAATCACCCAGTTTCTCTTTTAAACTGGATCTCGCCCAGCCACATACATCACACAACTGGAGCGGCTGTCTATACCATGGCAGCCCCATCTCAGGATCCTAGCACCCACTGTGCTTGGCAAAGCGAGCTAGAGACCATTCCTAAGCCTCTCTCCCATCTGTCTCCTTGCTTCTTCCCACACCTTCCTCTTTCAGTATCTGTACTTTTCCATTAACATTTCAATCAGGAGATGTATCCATTTACATGAATTTAATGCCGCTGAGACTTTATGGGGACGTGAGGGGAATTCTCTTATTTTGGGGCCTAGAGGTGTAATATTTTTGAATTTTCAAAAGCTGTGCTGTAGCTTGGTCATGAGTGGTCATTCCATACTTTTTATGCCTTTAGTTCTGGGTCTCGTGATGAACTTGGGCCAAAGTGGATAGGTTTCTATAGGCTGTGGAGTTGGGTGGTCTCCCACCAGATCGATGCTGGCAGTGCCCCTGTGCCTTGCACTAGGTTCCCATTCAATGGAGGGATCCTTAGAGGCTCTGTGCTGACAATATCCAGGCCACCTCTGTAGAGGGCACCTGAGTCTGCTCTTTCCCAGGCTCTACTACCTACAGAACATCACAGGGGTTAAGTTGGTGACCTTAGAGTCAGTGAGATGAGTTCTTCATGGAACTAGGCCTCAGCTTCCTCCTTCTATGGAGAGTTGTGAGGATTAAATGAGATAATACATATGAAGCACTTAGCATGATGCCCAGAACAGGTGTGCTCAATAATAGAACTTTCTAAAAGACTTTTGAAGGCAAAGGTCTTTTGTTTGTTTGTTTTCATACGTGGGTGGGCTTCACAGTCTCTGTAACCTCTTAGAGAACACATGCAGAATCCTGTGTGTATAAACCACTTGTTCCTGGACCTACTTCCTGGAACTGCTGTCCCCTCCCACAGGGAGAATGTGGCTCTAAGCCCACAGGGATCAGTCCTGGCTGCTCAGGCTGCCTGTGGATGGGGCTGGAATTGTTCTCTTCATTTTTTGCCAAGGAATCTTTGGGCTGGAATCCTATAGGTGGGATGGCGGGGTCAGAGGGATCATGTGTTTGTAGCTTTGTTGGCTATTTCCCTCCATTCCCACAGCCTCTCGCATTCCCTTGAATATTGCTTGCATTCCCACAGCCTCAATAGCAGATTGTGGTCAAATTTTGAGATTTGTGTTAATCTACTAAACAAGAAATGGTATTTCAGTCTTTTCTAAAAATTTCATCATATTATGAGCAAGGTTGAGCATCTTTTGACATGGTTAAAAGGCCATTTGCATTTCTTTGTGTGTCTTTCTTATATTTAGAAGCTATATATTGGTCTAGATTGTAATTCATGTTCTTACTTTGCTAATAGTGGATTTCTTTTTCTATATATGTTGTTTTTTTTATGTAGTCAGATTTATCAGTCTTTCCCCTTACTATATGTGGATTCTGAAATCAGGAGTTTTTCTCATTTTCAGGTTTATAGGAATTTCCTCATTTTCCATTTTCTTCTAGTTCTTAGATGATTTCCTTCTTCCAGTGACTCTGGCACTACTTACTGAAAGATACTCACCCCCCTCAATTTCCATATGCAGTTGAGCCTGTTTCTGGATTTTTTTTTAATGTTTCATTGGTTTGTTTGTATATTCTTTAGTTTTCCCAACCCCCAACTCAAACTGTTCATTTTAAAGGTTGTTTTTTTTTTGTGGTTATTCTGGCCTGTTCTTCAAAATGATCTTTATAATAAGAATAGTGTGGGACTTCCCTGGTGGTGCAGTGGATAGGAATCTGCCTGCCAGTGCAGGGGACATGGGTTCGATCCCTGGTCCAGGAAGATTCCACATGCCACGGGGCACGTGTGCCATGACTACAGAGCCCGAGCTCTAGGGCCCTAGAGCTGCACTGAGCCTGTGTGCTGAAACTACCGAAGCCGATGTGCTTGGAGCCTGTGCTCTGCAACAGGAGAAACCACTGCAGCGAGACGCCCATGAACCACAACTAGAGAAAGCTGACACATAGCAACAAAGACTCAATGCAACAACAACAACAAAAAGAATAGTGTGTATGACAAGGGCAAATGTCCATGACAGAACGTTAGGGGAGGAAACAGACAACAGAACCACACCGTACATACATGTGTCTTTTTCCTTATAGAAAAATAGTGGAAGGGAAAGAGCCAGGAGAGCCTGGTTTGAGTGGTTATCTTTCAGTAATACCACTATGGGTAGCATTATCTTGTTACTGATGCAAACCTTAATGGAAAATCTCTGCTAACCGCCACGTGGCTGTCTCATCCTCCTTCCTCCTCTCCTCCTCCCTGTGCCACTCTGGAGATCTTATCACGGGTCGGGGCCACAGCATCTCTTTGTAAAGGAGGGAGCACATTACAGCCCAGAGGAGCCCAGGGTTATAGCCTCTGCCAGATCTGGGGGTGGGGTGGTAGGGAAGGTTCAGGCATACCTGGTTCCCCACCCCTGTCCTGCTCTCCATTCAAAGCTCTACACCTTGTGTTCCTTATTGACCAGGAGGCAGATTCCTAAGGGTTAAGGGAACACCAAGGGCCATTCTCAACAAGTTCCTACTCCGGCCCAGCAATGTACAATAGAACTTTCTCTGATGGTGGGTGGAATGTTGTTTTCTGCGCTGTCCAACAGGGTGCCGCTAGCACATGTGACTATTAAGTACTTCAAATATGGCTGGTGTAACTTTTTAAATTTATTTTTAATTAATTTATGTAGCCACTCTACCGGCCAGTGCCTCTTTGGCCAATTCCCAGCCTAGAATTGGAAGAAAAGAGCCTGCCTGTGTAGGTGGACTGAGAGGCCAGGCAGGCTGGTGAGGCTGGAGAGAGGGCTGGAGAAGGGGGCCAGCACAGCAGCAGCCTGCCCAGCATCACAATACTGCAGGTGGGAGGTAAGCAGGAGCCTGGCAGCCGGGCAGCCAGCCTCCTCCAGGGGCAGGTCTCTTTGTCTGTAGACCTACTTAACAGCAACCCAGGGAGCATTGTTTCCATTCCCGGGGAATGGAAAAGCACCCGGCAGCTGAGCGGCCTCAGGCTGGAGACTCACGGGAGGAGGCAGGACTGAAGAGGGGCTGGGGAAGCCCGCCTGGCCTCAGGACCCAGACGCCACCTGGAGGTACAGTACCCTGGGTACAGAGCTCATCTCGGCAATTTGGTTTTCCTACTTCTACTTCAGGAGTGTGAGTGGCCCTCCCTTCTGTTTGGGGCTGGAGGACGATGGCAGAGCAGGCATGAGTGAGGGCAGACTAGCCAAGGCCTGGGGGCTGGGGCCCCCAAGGAGGACGCCAGGATGTGGGGCAAGATCTCACGCTGCACTTTTGAGGGTGATTTGGAGACCAGCCACTGGGGCTGTTTCCTGCCCTCAAAGGGCCCACAGTTGCATGTCCTCAAAATGAACTTTGTGTTGAGAAAATGCTACTGAAAAGGGGAACTGTGCCCCCACAGAACCTGTGGTCAGGAGAGAGGGCAGAAGGGTCACATCAAGGCTTTGAAGTTCTGGATCTCAGTCAGTAGAGTCCAGCTCCCTGAGATTGTTGGTAGCTGCTTTGTGCCTGGCCCCAGCTCTTGTGAGAAACAAACTACCCTTTGAGTCTAGTTGGCAGCAAGAGAAGGTATCCTCATTTTCTGGGGAAGAGAAACTCAATGTGTTGCTGGCAAGGGTGGAGAAAAGAACACTTCATTCTAGGGGACTCCTTGAGATACAAATGGATGCATCTTCAAGGATATGGATGTGTCTCCAGCTGTCCATCACAGGGGCTCCCAGGCCCGGTTTCCCCCCAGAGCTCCCTGGGGAGCATAAGTGTGTTCAAAATGCAGATCACCAGGCGCCCTGCAGGAGGGGAGTCAATTCTGCCCTCATCTGGGCACTCTGCGCTTTATGCTGACCCGTGCTGGAGCCTCCTCAGGCTCCCAGGTTGGGAGAGACAGGACAAACCCCAGAGGGATGGCCTCTCAGCAGTGAACTTGCTTTTGGAGAACTAGGCTGTTAGTTCCCCAAGGCTGTGCTTTTGCTACAAATGGTGGAGCTTTTCCTAGAATACGAGCACATGAGGAAAATAAGGAAAGAATCTGGAGTGTTTCAGACATTTAAAGCCAAAGGATACACAGGAGCATCGAAAGCCCACCAATGCAGACCCTGGAGACTCACAGAGTCATGTGAGGGGTCAAGGGAAGTGTCACCAGGAGGCAGAGGGGAGGGTGGGACTGCCTCTCTGCAGCCACCTTTGTAGACATACACACCCTAAAAACACGCTCTGTAACCCCAACCTCATCTCTCTCGAGTCTTAGATATGGAATCCAAGAATGGAATTTTAATAAGCTTCCTCCTTCCCCCATTAGTCTAAGAAGTATAGTTCTCTCTGCCCTGTGTGCAAAGCACAGAAACTAGGGAGAATGCGGGCCTCCTCCCTTGCGGGTCCCCCTAGAGCAAAGTGGAGGCAGCAGGCCTGTGGGAGTTGGGGAGATCAGTGGTTCAAGACCCTGAGTGGCTTGAGAGCCCCCACGCCTGTCCACAGGTGCTCATGATGAAACCTCAAATACAAAATAAGAAGCATCGCTTCTCGGCTCCTCCTTCCCCAACATGCACAGAAAGGAACAGAGAACAGCACAATGGATTTCCTCACTGAACTCTCCCATGACTAGGACCTACTCCACACAGCAAACAGTTGTCAGAATGTGTATTTTCCATAAAACAAAATTTTGAATGGAAAAAAAAAGATGCAGTCTATAAACAAGTATCTTTTCTGAAATAGGCCCCACACAGAAAAGGTACCCCCCCACCCAGAGGGCAGTGCAGCTCTGCCAATGCAGAGCTAAGCCAGGGTCACCCGCCGAGGGGGCTGCTCAGCCCTCTCCATCGGCGTGCATGTCCACACAGACTCTCCTGCATCAGAGGCACCTGTCCCTTCAGGTCACTGACCTGCGTTACAGTCCAACAGGGTTACAGTGACTGCTCACGGCTGCCCTGGGACAGTCCCACTCTGTATGGGTGCGGTGGGGGACAGGAGTATGACGACACAGATGAGAGGAAGTCCATGGCAGACGTCAACCATCGCTTTATTAAGGCTCAGAGTGGTTTGCCAGTCAGAGGGGCTGAGGCATTCACTCCACAGATCCTCACCGCACTCCACCTGTGGGTGACACTTAAGATGGAGGCTCTCTGAGATCCGGAGCCACACTCACATCCGCCTTGGAGGATGAGACGTGTGTGCAGAGAGTGTGGCTCAGAGCGTGGGGCTGGCTCTAGCAGACCCTGGGCTCTGGCAGGGGTGCTGGCAGGGAGGCACCGGAGGGCAGGGACACCTCCCCCATCCCTCCCAGCCCAAACTATGGCTTTGCTATCCTATCGCCACTTGAGTGGGTGTGGAGGGCCCGTTCCCCACCCCTCACTCCGCAGGCCCATGCGCTACACTGTGGGAGGAGACAAAGGGAAAGCCCTGGAGAAAGCAGAACAACCCTCCACCCTGTGCCTGGGACCAGGCCAGACCTCAGGAGCTTTGAACCCCCCAATCACTCCTCCTCAGCTCCTCCCAGCGATGGGTCTTCTCAGGTTGAGGCTGGTCACTCAGAAGTGAACCCGCAGAATGTCCTGGCTGGCGAATGGCTGCTGGCAGGCTGTGCATGTCATGGCCGGGGAGCGCTGCTTCTCGGTCAGGCAGGGCCGGCACAGGAGGTGACCACAGGGAAGCTGGTACGCAGACTCCCTTTTGAAGTAGGGAGAGAACACTCTTTTGCAGGATGTGCATTCAGGGCCCAGGCTGCTCCCAGACTGCTCTGGTGAATCAGGGAGGAAAACAGACCAGGGTTAGGGAAAGTGGTCCCCAGTCCAGACTCCATCTGGGAGGCAGGGCATGTGCCTGGAGTAGAATAAGAAGCTTCTCTACCCTGCACCCTGCAGCAGCCTGGCCTCCTCCATCCCTAGGTCACCCCTGACTGATCAGGGAGGAGAGGGTTCTAGGGAGCCTGAGAATCTGGGGAGCCTCCTCTCGATCATCAGTGCTCCAATGAATGCTCAAGAAAAGCTGGCTTTCGAGGGCTGCTGGGCAGCACTGGGCCCTGCCTGCGGCTCTCCAGCAAGATGGACTTTCCCCTGGATAGGCTGCCGAGGTCAGAGCAAGGCACATGCTCACCCTGACAACCCTGATAAACTGCAAGAAAGGTGAGATGTGACAAGCAGAGGAAAAAGCAAAATATGGTGTGATATACCCAGGCTGAGCAGGTCAAGAGGGGACGGAGGTCACCAGAGGGGCAGGGCTGAGGTCTGTCTGTGGCAGACCTGCCTGCTGAACCTGGCCCTGCATCACTGGAGCCCTGGAGCCCAGCAGCTCCCCTCCCAACCCGTCCGTCAACCCCCTTCTTGTGCTTCAGGCTCTTTCCTTCATGCTTCCCACAAGGTTTCCTGAATGAAGGCCACAGTGGGCAGGTCCTGCCACCCCTCCTCCCCAAGCTATACCTGCCGCTCTTCCTTCTCTCATGGCCCTTGCCTAGGCTTGCTGCTCTCTCTCCATCAATCCACACCCACCTGGAGAGGGCAAGGATGGCCTCTTGGGTGAAGAACCATAAGAATGAAAGGGAGCCAGCCATGCATGAGGTGAAAGAGACACCATGTACAAAGAGAGGCTGGTCCATTAAAGAACCAGAAAAGACAGAGGTGTGATGCGAAAGTGTGCAGCTTCAAGAGTATGGCAGAAGAACATGCAAGACCTCACAGGCAGCAATTTCTACTTTATTCCAAGTTCAACAGGATATCTTGGAAGAATTCTAAGAAGTGGAATACCATGACCTGGCTGACATTATAAGAAGATCCTGAAGGCTCCTGTGAAGAGGACGGGCAGGGTAAGGGTGACTGCGGAGGAGCAGCAGAGGCTGCTACAGGAATCTAGGGGAGCAGTACAGGAGCCAGGGCCAAGGTGGCAGCAAGAGTGATGGAGCAGAGAGGACCTCCCCGAGATCTACTTTGGAGGAGTGGGAAAAGGACTTGATGGTGAACAGAACGTCAGGAATGTTGATGGAAACCAAGGATGACCTCCCGTGTTATGGGCTTGACCACGGGGTAGAAGATGCTTGCTCTTTACCAGTGACTGGATGATGGGGGTGCTTTGGAGGACAATCTTTGGAGGCGCCTGCAGTTCTGAGTTAGAAATTCACTTAAGATATCCATGAGTTTCCCCTATAGGGGTGCCAAGTAGCTGTAAGGGAGGTCAGGGTCTGATTTCCAAGAAGAGGTAGGAGCTATATGAACATGGGCGGTCACTGGCCAAGCGGGCTCTCGCTTGAGTGATACAGAGTATAGCGAAGAGGGTCCAAGACCACAGTCTGGAAGAGAAGAAAGAATCAGCACTGGAAACTGAAGAGACACTGGAGAAAAAGAGCATAACATCTGGAAGACCAAGACAGGAGGTGTTTCAGAAAGGAGGGAGGGGTTAGCCACAATAAATGCTGCCAAGAAGGTAAGTGACCATCGAATCTGCGGTCATGGAAACTGTTGGCCACCTGGATGAGTCAGGTTCTGGGAATGATCAGGATGGAAACATAATCAGAGAAACAGGGAGGTGGGGACAAGAAGCAGAAAAGTAAGTTGGCCTGGGATCCAGGCAATGAGAACAGACTCAGTTTAGACAGGCAAAAGGAAGAAAGTGTACACCTTATCATTAGCCCCACCAGACTTCACCTTGTAAAAAATGCCCCAGGTTCTCTTGCTTTGTATCCTGACTGAGTCTATCGTCCATTATGGTCCCAAGTTCATTTTAGGCAAAACTTGAATCAGTAAGCTACCACTGTTCTAAGATGCTGGTTAATAGGGAGGGATGAAGACAACATACTCAACTAGAAATCACTCTCCACATTTACATAAAGTACCACAGATGTCAGACAGGAGACAGACTACATTTAAAAAAAAGCACAAAGGGAGAAACAAACAAATGTCCTCAGGACAGAGTAATTAACATTAGATCTTACCAAAATCACCAAGCCCCAACACCACAGAATTACTAAGAATTAAATAAAGCCTTTCCTGTGAAGAGTTACACTCATAGGCAACCCCTCAATTCCCCCTAGAAAAGGAATGGCCTGGCTGTTGGAACTAGGGGAGCCTGGTTTTGGAGGTCCACAGAATCCCAGAGGCATGGCCCAGTACTCTGTTCAAGAGTCTGAGGAGATGGACAGGGCCCCTCTTACCTGAGCTGGTGCTGGGCCTCCAGGAAGTACTGCTCCCTCTTGTGCTGAGGTGCTGGAGCTGTCCCCTGGTCAGCCGGGCTGTGAAGGAGGGCATGGAGCCAAGGGTTGATGTCAAGGCAATTTCCAAGCTTTGTGACAGTTTTTGCTCATGGGACACTGGGCCTGTTAAGAGATACACAGACCACAATATCCAGAAAGAGCTCTGGCAAAAGAGAAAACCAAAACACAAAGTTCTCTGAAGACCACAAAATAGTGTTTCTTCTTTTTTAAACATTCTCATTTTATTTATTTATGTATTTATTTGTCTTTGGCCAAGCCACACAGCATGAGGGATCTCAGTTCCTCGACCAGGGATAGAACATGTGAGCCCTGCAGTGCAAGTGTGGAGTCCTAACCACTAGACTGCCAGGGAAGTCCCACAGAATGGTATTTTAACTTCAAATAGACACAAACATAAAGTCCTCCCTAGTTTCCACTAATAGACTGTGATAACAGGATACCGGGAGGTAAAGCCCTGGTGTTCCTGGCAGTTCTTACCCATCTCACATTGCTTTCAGGATTCCTGGGCTCTCTGCCAGCTTTCCTCCTCCTGTACAAATTACTGGGCAGGCCTGGGCCACCTAGTGGCTCCTCTGCAGAACTGCACCCTACTTTCTGAAGCGTCCCTACCTGCCAAGGAATAACTGGGGTAAGCAAATGCCCAGCCTTGTAACTCTGCTCCTTGCCCCCACTCCCTCCTCAACAGCCTTAGTTTACTCGTTCCCATCTGCTAGTTCCTCAGCTCTGCAGGGCAGGGCCACTGGCCTGCACTCTCTCGGTGTTCCAATCTTCTCGCCTCCTTAGGTAAAGCAAAGCAGTCATTACCGAGTGGAATAATGAAGACCTCTCTACCCATTTCACTATCTAGAGGGCCTTCTCTGGATATGGGCTAAGGGTGAAGGCAGCAGGGGATGGGGACAGCTGCCCAAAAGAGAACCCAGAGATTTGCCAGATAGCAGGATTCCCCAAAGTGGTACGTTAAAAGTACCCCAAAGTAGGGAGTGGAATGTTTGTCCTACAGTATATAGGATGTAGGATATCAGCCTGCGGCCTTGAAGGAGTACTAGTCAGCCTGCTCCTGTGTCACCAACAGATCTCTTGAGGCTAACACCAATGGAGACTTCCACAAACATTAAGGTCTGAGCACCTTTCTTTTCATTTTGCCCCACTGCACCTCAGATGCTTCCAGGAGTTTCTGGGGGTCTTGTTAACTAAAATTTACACTCAAAGTCAGAAAAGACACAGATGTAATCTTTAAGTTACGATCTGCATAACCCTTTTAGACTAAGAGAGGAACTTTATAGAATGGTAAAATCTAAACGGACTAGTTTTCCTAAGGAAAAAAAAAAGAGCTTTCTCCAAAAGCACCAAGCACTGACAATCACAGGGGAGTTTTACCAACATGCAAAGTGTAAATGATTCTAAAACTATTAAGTCGTTCCAGAGTTTAGAAAAGGAGAATTTCCTAATTCTTAAGGAACAAATCATCGAAACCAAAACCTGACCAAAGATGGTGTACACTTGTGCACACACACACCCAACTGCAGTTCAATTTCATTAATGAATGCAAAAATCCTAAATAAAAACACTAGCAAGCAGAACCAAGAATACACTAAAAGAAGCGTGAACAAATGAAATTTCGTACAGGAATATAATAATAGTTCAATATTAAGAAGCCTACTAGTATACTTCACTGCATTATCGTTGTTGTTCAGTCGCTAAATTGTGTCCAACTCTTTGTGACCCCATGGACTGCAGCACGCCAGGTTTCCCTGTCCTTCATTATCTCCCAGAGTTTGCTCAAACTTATGTCCATTGAGTTGGTGATGCCATCCAACCATCTCATCCTCTGTTGCCCTCTTCTCCTGCCCTCAATCTTTCCCAACATCAGGGTCTTTTCCAATGAGTTGGCTCTTTGCATCAGGCCAAAGGATTGGAGTTTCAGCTTCAGCCTCAGTCCTCCCAGTGAATATTCAGGGTTGATTTCCTTTAGGATTGACTGCTTTAATCTCCTTGCTATCCAAGGGATTCGAAAAAGTCTTCTCCAGCATCACAATTTGAAAGCATCAATTCCTTGGCACTCAGCTTTCTTTATGGTCCAACCCTCACATCCATACATGACTACTGAAAAAACTATAGCTGTGACTATATGGATCTTTGTTGGCAAAGTGATGTCTCTGCTTTTTAATATGCTGTCAAGGTTTGTCATAGCTTTTCTTCCAAGGAGCAAGCGTCTTTTAATTTTGTGACTGCAGTCACCATCCACAGTGATTCTGGAGCCCAAGAAGATAAAATCTGCCACATTTCCACTTTTTCCCCCTCAATAGATATACAAATATGCCATGAGATGATGGAACCAGATGCCATGAAATTAGTTTTTTGAATGTTGAGTCTTAAGCCAGCTTTTCACTCTCTTCTTTTACCCTCATCAAGAGGCTCTTTAGTTCTTCACTTTCTGCCATTAGAGTGGTATCATTTGCCTATCTGAAGTTGAAGATTTCTCCTGGCAATCTTGATTCCAGCTAGGTGACGCAGTGGAAAAGAATTCGCAGGCCAATGCAGGAGACTTAGGAGATGTGGGTTTGACCCCTGGGTCAGGAAGATCCTTTGGAATAGGAAATCACAACCTACTCCAGTATTCTTGCCTGGAAAATTTCATGGACAGGGGAGCCTGGTGGGCTACAGGCCATGGGGTTGCAAAGAATCAGACCTGACTGAGCAGGTACAAGGATGTGAGTAAGAATGTGGCACAAAATCAATCACTTTACTGTATTAAAAGATCTAATGATGAAAAATCATAATATCATCTCTATTGATATTGAAAAGGCATCAGACAAAATTCAATCTTGGGTAAAAACAATGAATAAAATAGCAATCATTGGTGTGGGAAAGTGTCTGAAGCCCCCAGTGAACCCCACCTCCTGATACACATGTCCTTTGAGTGTGAACTGGATTCAGTGACCTGCTTCCTACAGAATACAATAAAAGTGATGTCACTCTGTGATTAGCTTCTGCAAGACTGACTCCCACTTATTTGCACAGGCTGGTTTATATAGCTACCATGTTTGCTGCCCTTGAGAAGCCCACGTGGCACAGAATTGAGGGCAGAATCCAGCTACCAGACAAAAAGGAAGTGAAGCCCGCAGCGCAACAGTTCAGCAAGGAACTTAATCCTTCCCGTGAGATGGCTGCAGCCCTGCCAACACTTTGACAGCAGCCTTGAGAGACCCTAAAGCAGACAATCCAGCTAAGCGATGCCTGGATCCTTGAGAGAGAAGCGATAATCAATGTGTGATTCTTTACGCTAGTAAATTTTGGTTTAATTTAAGTTGGCAAAGCACAAAACACAGTGCCAGTGCCAAGGGTCACCCAGGAGGAGTAGAGACAACGGGCTTGGACACAGGACAGGGGATTACCTGTTGAGCAATCCATGAGCTCATTGGCAGCTTTCATTTTCTTAGCAGTGTGCTCTGAGGTAGAGGGTGAGACCAGAAGGCTTGTGGTAGAAAAACAGGAAGCATTTAAGCCAAGGCTACTGTCTGGGCCATGTTCGGCCTGCTCCATCTTCCTTTTCCGAGAGGGCAGAGCAATGGAAGAAGGGGTCACTGCCAATGCAGTCTGTGCTCTCCCGAGCAGGTGGCAGCCAGGGATGGAGTGCTGGAGCAGGAAATGGTCGATTCGAGCCTTCAAGGAGGGGTGAGGCAGGGGCTGGGAGTGTGGAGTAAAGGCTACTCCTGTGAAAGGGTCACTGGGCACTCGGCCCCATGTGGCTTCACTGCGGTTACACTTCTCTAGCGTGCTCTGGTCAATGACCTTGCCTGAGGGCAGTAGCATGGGGAAAGGCATGATCTCCAGGGTGATGGGATCTAAGAACTCTTCAGGTATATCCCGAATTACCTCAGCCAGCTCCTGTAGGCTAGAGGGGGCCTGCTGGCCCTCAGACTGGCCCCCAGAATCACAGTCACTCTCCATGGGCAACGCTGGGGCCTGTAAAGACAAGTCCTGAGGGAGGCTCTCTGAGGCAACCAGCAGGACACTGTCTATCACTTCCTGAGAGCAGGTTTTGGCTGGCTGACCCCATACCTCCAACCGCTTGATACAAGGGACACCACCACCTGTCACATGGGTGATACAGATCTTGAGATGGGCCACATGACTAAGAGAAAGAGCCCCTTTATTCCAGAGCTCTTGGGCCACAACAGCAGGGGAGGGTAGTGTGGCTTCCACTGGGCCAAAAGGTGGCCTGGCCTTGAAGCCCCTGTGGCTAAATACCACTTGGCTCTGGTTTTTCAGTAAGACTTTGCCCACCAAAGTGAACGCTTCCTTGTCCGGAAAGGATGGCTCATCTGGGTCTGGGGTCCGGCACTCAGGGGTATTCCAAGATGCTCCGCTGGATAAGGCAGATGTGTACATTTCCAGGCCAGTGACATTCTGGCCTCCCCCAGCTGAGAGATCTATGTTAATCCTACAGATTTCCACACTGAAGGGAAAGGAAACTGTCACGTAGACCGGTGGCTTAATGAAATACTCTGTCCTGAAACCATGACTTCTCTTTGTGAGGTCTTCAGAGATGAGATTTTCTACTTCATAGCCATCAGCTGATATCTAGATTTAATGACAAAAATGAGACACATTGATTTGATGAGCTCTAAATCAAGGTGAGTTTTCAAGAACTTGTCACTTCTAGTAAAACTCTAAAGAAAATCTGAAGGTCCTCATTTGAAATTTCCTCTATTATATCAAATTTTCCTGGGTTTTCCTTTTCTTTTTTTGGCATGCATCCAAGATCAGACGAAAGGCTGAGGGCAACTGTGCCCCTAAATACTGCCCATCCTTAAAAAATGAGCAACAAAACTCTGCCTAATCAACCAAAATCCCTTCAAAATAACATCTCTATGAAAAAGCAGCAGATATACAAGCTTTTTTTAATCTTATTTTTAAATTTCAGAGGATGAAAATGTACAGATTTAGGGGGAAATGAAGATGTTCACTGAAGTTTCCAATTTTGTATTTGGACTCTATCAATTATGACAGTTTCCCCAGGAAGGCACAACAAAGGAGCTTCTTGTAAATCTCTGAATGGTGAGACTTGGGGAAAAACAGTTTGCATAGGAACAAGGACCACAAAAGGCTATGGGGAATTTCAAACAGTGAATGTGCTAAGGGTGTGACTATGAGTAGCTTTTTCTCCCTCTTAATATTTCCAATACTTGTCATAAGCAATGGAAATTTTAAGGTATCATTGTCTGAAGGAGTCAGCTTAATAATCTGGGAACCTGAAATAATGTGCTGCATGCAGAAATTCCAAACTGGGGAGAAGTTCAATTCTCCCCTTGGAGTTTCCTTACTCCCTGCTCTGGACTGTGGAAACATACCTTCCTTTGCACAAAAGGGGAGGCAGCTTAATCGAAATAATAAAGCACAAGGAATCCATACAACAAATACAAGCCATTATTTCTAGCATGAGAAGTTAGCAAGAATGGCAGTGAGAGAATTTCTACCTTCACTATGACCTTGAGTGAAATTAAAATTTATCATAAATGATAAATTGATGAGAACTGGAGAGGAGAGAACCCTCAACAAAATGAGTCACAACTCAGCTTGTAACAGTGCTGACTTTAGAGGTGCAGCCTGACCCATGCTTACCTGAATATCATCTGGTAGACTCTAAAACAATGAGGGTGAAAGCACATTAAGCCTGAATTGTCTTAATATACAAGGCAGGAAATGGGGGAAAACATGAAAAACAGATGTCATTTATTTATTTATGTGTATATACTTGCTCTGTTTACCTTGTTGCAGTAAATTCTTGGTCTGAACTGTGGGAGGCAAAGATTTATTACCATCTTTATGGCTGAAAGGATAGCTTCCAAGCATCAGAAACAGCCTTAAATGAAAAAATAAAACTTAGTATTAGACAAGTTAAAATTCAAATCTAAACTCTTAGGAGTTGATTCCTAAGAGATGAGAGTTAAACAGAACAAAAATTTAACAAACATGCACTCTCATGGTCTATATTTATTCTCTTTCTATACAACATGCGATGATTACAAGGGAGATTTCTTTTGCAGATTGTGTGGTTTGGTTCTCTAGCTGATAGTCATTCTAAAGCCCCAGTGGAGGCAAGAGCCTATCAGCTCTGCAAGGAGCTCCCAACAGGAAAGGGAGGGTCAAAAGTAGATGCTGCTGCTGCTGCTAAGTCGCTTCAGTCATGTCCGACTCTGGGCAACCCCATAGACCGCAGCCACCAGGCTCCCCCGTGCCTGGGATTCTCCAGGCAAGAACACTGGAGTGGGTTGCCATTTCCTTCTCCAATGCATGAAAGTGAAAAGTGAAAGTGAAGTCGCTCAGTCGTGCCCGACTCTTAGCAACCTCATGGACTGCAGCCTACCAGGTTCCTCCGTCCATGGGATTTTCCAGGCAAGAGTACTGGAGTGGGGTGCCATTGCCTTCTCCCAAAAGTAGATGAGCTCAAAGTAAAAAGAGGAATACTTAGCCAGAAGGTTTAGAATGAAAATGATCACAGAAAATAATCATAGTGGTGCTATGCATCTTTCATTTAACACTTGTTAATGCACTTATGTTTTATTAAAGTGAAAACAATTAGAAGAGTAAAAAATATTATTATTGAGAAATAGAAAATCTTAGAGTTGAAAACATCTTAAAAGAACATCTAGTTCAAATCCAACTCATCCTTGAACAAGGCAGGGATTAAGGGATTGACCTTCCACACAACTGTTGAAAATCCACATGTAACTATAGTCTGCCCTCTGTATTGATGGTTCCACATAAGTGAATTCAACCAACCTCAAATCGTGTGGTACTGTGGTATGTATTTAGTGAAGAAAATCCATATATAAGTGGACCTGCACAGGTCAAGCCTGTGCTGTTCAAGGGTCATCTGTAGTCATTTTGATGACCAATATCCAGGGAAAGGGAAATGGATGAAGGAGGTCAAAAAGTACAAACTTCTACTTAAAAGAGAAGTAAGTTCTGGGGATGTAACATACAACATGGTGACTACAGTTAACAATACTGCACTGCATATATGAAAGCTCCCAAGAGAGTAGGTCTTAAAAGTTCTCAACACACACACACAAATGTAACTACATGAGGTGATAGACATTAGCTAAGCTTGTTATGGTAACCACTTCTCTCTCTCTCTCTATATATATATATATAAATATATATATAAAATCATTATGTTGTACACCTTAACTTATACGCCTTTAACTACACAATGTTACATGTCAATTATAGCTCAATAAAACTGAAAGAAAGAAAATGACTAATATACTAATGTCCAACAGCCTTTGTTATATTCTCTATAGAGAAGCAGGGAAGCCATTAGAAACATCTCTCCCAGTGGCAAGCCTCTCCAACGGATCTGAACTCCTTGGAAAGGCCAGCCATTCCACGCTTTTCCATCTAACACACAAGGCCACGAGAAACCCCCAGTAGGGACAGGGCCACACTCTGTGGTCTTTGTGTTGCCGTGCTCAGTAAGTGCTACTTGCAGAGGCCAGGCACGTCGGGCATTCTGCAACATTTTAGTGAGCAGCTTCTGCACAGGGAAGCTGTGCCATGAGACTTTTGAAGGTTTGTTATCTCAGCCTAGCCCCTATGTCTGTTCTACATATGAACACGAAATATTTTTTAACATGGTTATACATGAAAGAATTTTCTAAGAAGGGAACTTCCATGTAAATTATAGGAAGATCACACTTCATTTACTTCAGGTTTTTACCAAGAGGAGTTCACTTCTGAAAACCACATCACTGAGACAAATGCTAATATATCTGACAGTCCACATTTGTAGCAGTCTGCATTCTAGATGATTCTATATGTTGGTAAAAGCTTTTGATTACTTTTTTTTGGCCATGCCACGAGGTTTGTGGGATATTAGTTCCCCAACCAGGGATAGAACCTGTGCCCTGGCAGTGAAACAGCCAAGTCCTAACCACTGAGCCACAAGGGAATTCCCCTGATTACTCCTTTATGCCTTCCAGTATGGTCATATCCAAACATTCACAAATGAGAATAAATTTTCACACTTTAAAATGTCTACTTTAAATTACTATTAAGTCTTTTGTGTGCACACATATGTGTTTGTTTTACAACTACATAGTAAGGTTATATTATCTTTTGACTTTAAATTCAGGACAGTACATTACAAAATATGTATTATTAAAAGAGAGAGATGAATCTGATGGAGTAGAAAATCCTTGGCCTAAAGTCTCCCAGTCTTTGTTCAGAACCTGTGCTGAAAACTCCTTGTTCTCATTTTTGGAGGCATACATGCCGTCTCTTTGCCAGCCTTCTAGAATCTGTCCTGGAATCAATATGGACAGTTGACAGAACTCCTTTTTTGGAAGATTGTTTTAATGTTTCCAGGCTCTTAACGTCCTTCTTAACAGTCCTCTAACAGTCAGTTCTGTTCAGTTCAGTCGCTCAGTCATGTCCGACTCTTTGCGACCGCATGAATCGCAGCACGCCAGGCCTCCCTGTCCATCACCAACTCCCGGAGTTCACTCAGACTCACGTCCATCGACTCAGTGATGCCATCCAGCCATCTCATTCTCTGTCGTCCCCTTCTCCTCCTGCCCCCAATGCCTCCCAGCATCAGAGTCCTTTCCAATGAGTCAGCTCTTCGCATGAGGTGGCCAAAGTACTGGAGCTTCAGTTTTAGCACCATTCCTTCCAAAGAAATCCCAGGGCTGATCTCCTTTAGAATGGACTGGTTGGATCTCCTTGCAGTCCAAGGGACTCTCAGGAGTCTTCTCCAACACCATAGTTCAAAAGCATCAATTCTTCTGCGCTCAGCTTTTTTCACAGTCCAACTCTCACATCCATACATGACCACTGGAAAAACCATAGCCTTGACTAGACGGACCTTTGTTGGCAAAGTAATGTCTCTGCTTTTGAATATGCTATCTAGGTTGGTCATAACTTTTCTTCCAAGGAGTAAGCGTCTTTTAATTTCATGGCTGCAGTCACCATCTGCAGTGATTTTGGAGCCCAGAAAAACAAAAGTCTGACACTGTTTCCACTGTTTCCCCATCTATTTCCCATGAAGTGATGGGACCGGATGCCATGATCTTCGTATTCTGAATGTTGAGCTTTAAGCCAACTTTTTCACTCTCCACTTTTCTTTCATCAAGAGACTTTTTAGTTCCTCTTCACTTTCTGCCATAAGAGTGGTGTCATCTGCATATCTGAGGTTATTGATATTTCTCCCAGCAATCTTGATTCCAGCTTGTGCTTCTTCCAGCCCAGCGTTTCTCATGACGTACTCTGCATAGAAGTTAAATAAGCAGGGTGACAATATACAGCCTTGACATACTCCTTTTCCTATTTGGAACCAGTCTGTTGTGCCATGTCCAGTTCTAACTGTTGCTTCCTGACCTGCATATAGGTTTCTCAAGAGGCAGGTCAGGTGGTCTGGTATTCCCATCTCTTTGTTCTCCATAACAACTCAAAAATCAGTATCTAAGGAATTACATCTCCAAATATTCTCAGGGCCCTTGTATGTACCTCCTTTTAGTCAGGAAACTAGAATTCATTTCGAGCAGCATTTCCTTAAATCCTCCCACCCAAATAGGGCAGGGGCTTCTTGTTAACTTTTTGTTTTGTTTTAAATGAAAAATTAAGCCACTCAGTTTAGTTTAATATAGAGTATTAAAATGATTATATAGGGCTTCCCAGGTGACATTAGTGGTAAAGAACCCATCTACCAATGCAAGTTAGATGTAAGAGACCTGGGTTCGATCTCGTGGTCAGGAAAATCCCCTTGGAGGGCATGGCAATCCTCTCCAGTATTCTTGGCTGGAGAATCCCATGGACAGAGAAGCCTGGCAGGCTGCAGTCCATAGGGTTGGACAGTTGAATACGACTGAAGCGTGATTATATACAATTATAAATGATTATATAGTCCAGACCAAGGAAACAAAACATTTCTCCTAAGAAAGCAAGCCTAAGATTTGCCAAAGGAAAACAGATAATATGATATCAACAGATGGTGAAAGGACCAATTTGCAAGTGCAAAACTAAGCTGGTCCTAGGTAAATTAGTGAAGTTAGCCAGCTCCAGCATTTGTGAGGGTTTTCTTTTCACTGCCACAAGCACTTGTCTCCTCCCTTCTTTGCCCTGATAGAAGATGGCTTTGGTAAGAAAAAATAGAGATAGAAACTGTGTTATAATACCAAAATACTGAGAAGAGTTTCCTATTAGTAAGACAAATGCAATCATCTCTATACCCACAGTTCACATGTTAGGTCCTTCCTCTGCCTTTCAGAGAAAAATGGAGAAGGAAAGAGCAACCCACTCCAGTATTCATGCCTGGAAAATCCCATGGACTGAGGAGCCTGGTGGGCTACAGTCCATGGGGTTGCAAAGAGTTGGACACAACTGAGTGAATTCTGTGTGTGTTCAGAGAAAAAAACAAACTCTGGCAGAGGTAACAATGTTAACCCATTGAGGTACTGATTTGATTCCTTAGTGGAAGGCACTGATTCCACTAAGATATACATTCCTCCTATCTCTTGTTACCTTCTTAGACATTTCACACTGTGGTCTTTCAACTTTATTTTTCCTATCATGATATTTATTTATCTGAAATGTAAATGTCAGAATCAGAAGAAGCTGGGTAGGGGTCTTCTTGGAGTTATGATGAGGAACTTTCCTGTGAATGTGAAGATAAATGGAAAAGTCTTCAAAACTTATCTGAGTACCCAATGTAGTAAATGGCAACATGAGATGGAGTTGCTCAGATTTGACTACCCTCAGGACAACTGCCCTTTGCCTTTAACCTGTGGCTTGGCTATCACCAGAAACCTGTTCTTGTGACTGGACTTTAGAGATGACCAGGATGAAAAGGACAAGGGCTTTCAAACTTTTGCTATCTCATAACTTAAAAAAATTTCACTTCAGATACCTGAAAGTAGAGAATCTGATGGCCCTTCCAATCAGTGCAGTAATTTAAAAGAGTTATCTGAACTGTATCTCAGCAAACACAAGGCTCACTCTTTTCATGAGTCATTAGACCAGGACCCTCTAGTAGCAAAAACACAACTCTGGCTAGGGAAGCACATACACAAAATGACTTAGAAGAGGCCACTAGGGTTTGTTTGTTTAAGTATTTTTTAACACCAAAAGTATTTTATATTGGGGTACAGCTGATTAACAACGGTGTGGTAGTTTCAGGTAAAAAGCCATATATAGACATCTATCCATTCTCCTCCAAAACCCTCTCCCCTGCAGGCTGCCACATAACATTGAGCAAAGCTCCATATGCTATACAATAGGTCTTTGTTGGTTATCCATTTTAAATACAACAGTGTGTACATGACCATCCCAAAGTCCCTAGCTATCCCTTCCCCCACAGCAACCATAAGTTCGTTTTCTAAGTCTGTGAGTGTGTTTTGTAAGTAAGTTCATTTGTATCATTTCTTTTTAGATTCCACACACAAGGGGTATCATATGATATTTCTCCTTCTCTGTCTGATTACTTCACTCAGTATGACACTCTCTAGGTCCATCCATGTTGCTACAAATGGCCTTATTTCATTCTTTTTAATGGCTGAGTAATATTCCATTGTATATATGTACCACATCTTCTTTATCCATTCCTCTGTTGATGGACATTTAGGTTGCTTCCATGTCTTAGCTATTGTAAAGAGTGCTGCAATGAATGGGCCATGTTTTTCTCTGGATATATGCCCAGGAGTGGGATTGCAGGGTCATGTGATAGCTCCATTTTTAGTTTTTTAAGGAACTTCCAAGTGGCTGCACCAATTTATATTCCCACCAACAGTGCAGTAGGGTCCCCTTCTCACCACACCCTCTACAGCATTTGTTGCTTGTGGACTTTTTGATGATACCATTCTGACTGGAGTGAGGAGTTTCATTGTAGTTTTAATTTGCATTTCTCTAATAACTAGCGATGTGGAACATCTGTTCATGTGTCTATTGGCCATCTCTATGTCCTCTTTGGAGAAAATCTATTCATGTCTTCTGCCCATTTTTTAAGTGGGTTATTTTGTTTTGATGCTGTTAAGCATCATAAGCTGTTCATAAATTTTAGAGACTAATCCCTTATTGGGAACATCATTTGCAAATATTTTCTCCCAATCTGTGGGTTGTCTACACATTTTATTATTTCCTTTGCTGTGCAAAAACTTTTGAGCTTAAGTAGGTCCTGTATGTTTATTTTTGCTCTCATTTCCATTATTCGGGGAGATGGATCAAAAATGATGTTGCTGTGATTTATGTCAGAGAGTGGTCTGCCTTATGTTTTCCTCTAGGATTAAACTGTCCAATCTCACATTTATGTTCTTAATCCATTTTGAACTTATTTTTGTGCATGGAGTTAGGGACTGATCTAACTTCATTTTTTTATATGGGGCTGTCCAGTTTACCCAGCACCATTTGTTGAAGAGACTGTCTTTCCAACATTGTATAGTCTTGCCTACTTTGTCAGAGATTAATTGACCATAGGAGCACAGGCTTATTTATGGGTTTTCTATCCTGTTCCATTGATCTATATTTCTATTTTTGTGCCAGTACCATACTGTTTTGATGACTGTAACTTTGTAGTGTAGCCTGAAGTCAAAGAGCCTGATTCCTCCAGCTCTATTTTTCAAGACTTGCTTTGGCTGTTCGGGGTCTTTTGTGTCTCCATACAAATTCTTAGATTTTTTTTGTTCTCTATGAAAAATGCCATTGGTCATTTGATAGGGATTGCACTGAATCTGTAAACTGCCTTGGGTACTATAGTCATTTAGACAATACTCATTCTTCCAATCCATGAACATGGTATATCTTTCCATCTGTTTATGTCCTCTTCGATTTCTTTCATCAGCATCTTATAGTTTTCAGAGTATAGGTCTTTTGTCTCCTTAGATAGGTTTATTCCTAAGTATTTTTCTTTTTGATGCAATGGTAAATGGAACTTCTTGAATTTCTCTTTCTGATCTTTCATTGTTAGTGTATAGACATGCAACTGATTTCTGTGTATTAATTTTGTAACCTTAAACTTTACCAAATTCATTGATGAGTTCTAGTAGGATGAGTTCTAGTAGTTTTCTGGTAGCATTTTTAGGATCTTCTAAGTATAGTATCATGTCATTTGCAAACAGTGACAGTTTAACTTCTTTTCCAATTTGGATTCCCTTTACTTCTTTTTCTTCTCTGATTGCTATAGCTAGGACTTCTAAAACTATGTTGAATAAAAGTGCTGAGAGTGGACATTCTTGTCTTGTTCCTGATCTTAGAGGGAATGCTTTCAGCTTTTCACCACCGATTATGAAACTAGCTGTAGGTTTGTCACATATGGCCTTTATTGTGTTGAGGTATGTACCCTCTATACCCACTTTCTGGAGAGGTTTTATCATACATGGGCACTGAATTTTGTCAAAACCTTTTCCTGCATCTATTGAGATGATCATATGGCTTTTATTCTTCAATTTGTTGATATGGCGTATCACACTGATTTTTTGATGCTGAAACATCCTTGCATCTGTGGGATGAATCCCACTTGATCATGGTGTATTATCTTTTTAATGTATTATTGGATACAGATGGCTAGTATTTTGTTGAGGATTTCTGCATATATGTTCATCAGTGATACTGGCCTGTAATTTCTTCCTTTTGTGGTATCCTTGTCTGGTTTTGGTATTGGGGTGATGGTGGCCAGGAGAGGCCACAGGGGGTTTTATTCAATTTAAATCTTACCAACTGATTAGCTCTAAAATGGGTACTAATATCCTTATTTTGCAGATGAATAAACTGAGACTCAAAGAAAGATGAAGGTAGGACTCAGATTCTAAATCTTTCTAAACCACTCTGGTTATTGTCTACTTGGACACAATTTACCTTGAAGGATTAACCAGGAAGCTATATGGCTTAAAGCCAGATGTTCTACAGATAACTTACAACCTTTTTCCCTCCTGTTACTTACACCTAGGTTTGGTATCAAAACCTTAAAAAAAAAAATCAATTCTTCCAAACTTACAATTAATGTGGCTATGCTCTTTTGTTGTTGTTTAGTTGCTAAGTCATGTCTGACTCTTTTGTGACCCCAGGGACTGTAGTCTACCAGGCTCCTCTGTCCATGGGATTTCCCAGGCAAGAATACTGGAGAGGGTTGCCATTTTAATCTTCAGATCTTTCCAACTCAGGGATGGGTTCACATCTCCTGCATTGGCAGGTGGATTCTTTATCACTGAGCCATCAGGAAAACCCTGTGGCTATGCTCTACAATGCAGGAATTTAGAAACCTTGACTACTCTTTGCAACATCTGTTGAAGCATCTCACCTCATGAGGCTTCACAACTTTCATGCATGCATGCTAAGTAGCTTCAGTTGTTTCCAACTCTTTGTGACCCTATGGACGGTGCCCTTCTCCAGGGGATCTTCCTGACCCAGGTATGGAACCTGAGTCTCTTGTGTCTCCTGCACTGGCAGGTGGGTTCTTTACCACTAGCTCCACCTGGGAGAGGTTAATTTCTAAGTCAACTATTAAAGCATATGGACCTGTATCTGACCAGACACAGCCTATCTGCTCTCCATAACACTTACCAAAATCTAATTTGAGAGAATATTTATAGAGACTGTTCAGTCCATCCACAATGAATTCTTTTTAGTGCTGGCCTAAGTAGTACCTCTTGCCTCCTGCCTGGCTTCCCTGATGGCTGCTGCATTCATATCCTACACCACCATCTGACAGACTTCTTAGCAATGTGGATCCTCATCTGTAGCAAAAATAAATGTAACACATTTAGAAAAACTCAGTGGTGGATCTGTGAAGATTCACAGGACACCACGGTGGCACCACACATTAACTGAGAGCCATAATTTTAGTCTCTAAAATGTATTACTCCATTGAGCTGCTCCTCAGAGCAGTGTACTGAACCATCCCTATGTTCATCCTAGCCATAACCATCACTGCATTCCTCGCCCCACTGCATATCTATGTGTGTGTGCTCAGTCATGTTCGACTCTTTGCAACCCCATGGACTGTAGCCTACCAGGCACCTCGGTCCATGGAGTTTCCCAGGCAAGAATACTTGAGTGAGTTGCCACTTTCTCCTCCAAGGGATCTTCCATACCCAAGGATTGAACCTGTGTCTCCTGTGTTTCCTGCATCGGCAGGCAGATTCTTTACCACTACGCCACCTGGGAAGCTCATATACTCTTTACCAAATATTTCATTGGTTCTGTGTGGTTATTAACAAGGAATTTTATATGAAACAGCTCTCTACAGTTGTCAAAATGATCATTCTCTATTCTGCATGGTATCCTCTAGGACTCATGAGAAAAATCTCTTTTTGGTCTTAGTATTAGAACAGTTGCTTCTTCCAATCAACTCAGTATTATAAGTATGAATATGAATCATATAATTGATTATGATCTTTACTTTGGCACTAGAAAGCTCAGAATGAAATCTGTGGCCCAACCCTCAGATTTCTCTCTGCTTGAATTCGTCACTTATTTTTATATAATAAGGTATGTTGTGAAAGCTACCTTAAAATCATTTTGGAAAAGGATGGGGTATAAATTATAAACCACCCTCTTTTAGGCGGACATTTCAGTTGTTTGCAACTTTTTACTACTACACTACTAAGATAAAAATTAAGCAGATTTTACCTTTTATTTATTTTTTATATTTACAGAGTTCCATCGTTTGTGAAACAGAGACTCTGTTTCTTTAAGACTGATCTCACAGAAAGCAGTAGAAGAGCAGTCACTTGGATGGCGAGGAGGTTAGTGGACCTGTGACTCTCAGGAACTTTCCTGCAGTGGCCACAGCTGGGGAAGGGGTGGTGTCTACCCGTTGGTTCTGTCTCCACCCTGCTCAAGGACCACCCTCTTGTGGTTCTGACCTCTCTGACCTTGCCCCTCGGGGGACCTCTTGACTTGGCTGTTGTCATTCCCAATTCATGGATCATGCCTCTTCCTAGAGGAACCTGAGAATTCCTCAGACTGGAAGCTTCAGATGTTCCAAGAGCAAACCAGTTAGTGCTTTGAATTCACATGTTAACAAACAAGTTATTTAGCATCACTCCAAAAGAGTACATGAATTACCTCTAACAGGTAGGAATATGGATGGATAGTTGTTGTTGTTTAGTGGCTAAGTCGTGTTCAACTCTTTTGCGACCCCATGGACTACTGCCATCCTCTGTCCATGGAATTTTCCAGGCAAGAATACTGCAGTGGGTTGCCATTTCCTTCTCCAGATTTTTACCTTTTATACTGTTAATTTTTCTAACCAGTTATTGCTATATTAGGAAAGCTTTTCATTTTTGTATCCTTATTATGTATTTACCTATTTTACTGAACTCACTGATTTTAACACATTTTTAGGAATTTTGGGGGGGTTCTATAATCTCAATGAGAGCCTCTTTCTTAAAATGGTAACTTATTTCTCTCATCTTCCTATATTAGCTAGAACTGCCAGAATTACATGAAATAATATTAGAGTTGTCAAGCTTCTGTTCCCATTAGAAAATGCCTCTAGTTTTTCATCCTTGAACATGATGCTGATTGTTAGACTGAAATATTATATGCTTTGGGGCTTCCCAGGTGGCACTAGTGGTAAGGAACCCACCTGCCAATGCAGGAGACATAAGAGACACAAGTCCAATCCCTAGGTGGGGAAGATCCCCTGGAGAAGGGTATGGCTATGCACTCCAGTATTCTTGCCTGGAGAATCCCATGGACAGAGGAGCCTGGCAAGCTATAGTCCACAGGGTCACAAACAGTCGGACATGACTGACGTGACTTAACACGTACATTATATGCTTTGAATTCTGATTGTCTCTATATATTGAGTTTTATTTTTCTTATTTGACAGATTAATGAGATATAACACATTTTACAATTTTAAGCCATCTTTTTATTCCTAATATAGGCTCTATTTGGTGGTAGAAAATTGTTCTTTAAATGTTTTTTAAACTCTACTAAATTTGATTGGTTATATTAATTTTAGATGAAATAATCATTGCACATGCATGTAATATTTACATGCCCTACGCTAAGCACTGGAGTAGAGATAAAAGTGAAATGGTTAAGTGGTAAAACTATTCTGTATGATACTGTAATAAATGGCATTACACATTTGTCAAAATCCACAGAATTGCACAAAGAGTAAACCTTAATGTAAACTATGGACTTCAGTTAATAATAATACATCAATATTGGTTTATCAATTATAATACATAAACCACACTTGTGCAAGATGTTAATAATGGGGAAACTATACAGAAGGGAGAGGATGTACATGGGAATTCTCTGATTCCCATTTCCCATCAAAAATTATTTGATCAATTTTTCTGTAAGCCTCAACTTGCTCTTAAAAAATAGTCCAATAACAATAATAAAAGTGGTAATAATAATAATAAAGAATGATTGGGGGACTTCCCTGGTGGTCCAGTGCTTAAGAATCAGCCTGCCAATGCAGGGCACACGTTTTCAATCCCTGGTCCAGGAAGATCCCTCATGACTTAGGGCAACTACTGAGCACTCTAGAGCCTGTAAGCCACAACACAAGAAGCCACCACAATGAGAAGCCCTCATACCACAACCAGAAAGTGGCCCCTGTTGCAGCAACTAAAGAAAGTTGTGTGCAGCAGCTAAGACCAAAAAAAGCAAATAATGACTGAGGAAAAAGTGATTGAAAACAAATTAGGACTGGAGATCAAATTGAAACAGAGTGGCAGATCCTTTAAAAAAAAAAAAAACTTACAAATTATAATATTTTGGGGGGAAACAGTGATGCCCAAACACCTCAGGCTTCTACAGGACTCTGGTTGCCACTGACATCTTTGTATGATCTTTCCTCTCTCTGGTTCCAACACTCCTGATTTTTTAAGACAAGTATTTCCTGCCTTAATACTTAATACAGAAAAAAACAATGACTTACCACATGAAAATGCAAATGGTCTCATTCAGGAAGACTGTCTCTTCAGCTCTGCCTAGGAAATAGCTATACTACCTGAACTCACTGCAAACACTGTCCAGGATATACAATACTTACAAACTACAAGTTCCTTATCCAAATGTGGCTTCTAAGAAGAGACCAGATCTAAGTATAAATCGGGCAACACAGATCATGGCTAAAGTGACCTACAGTTCAGGCAAGCAGTTTGGAGCCAGACAATATAGTATTATAAGATAGCAAGATAATAAAGATTTATAAGCAGATGACATATCAATTTTTATTACAAAGATTTTCATTACAAAATATTTTAGATAAAAGGATAAAGAAATAATGTAGTAGACACTCTTATATCCACCCCCTAGATTTAGCAAATCTAACATTTTGCCATGTTTGTGTCTCATTAGTGTACCTGACAAAACACGGTCCGCTAGAGAAGGGGAATGGCAAACCACTTCAGTGTTCTTGCCTTGTGATCCACAGAGGCAAAGGCTTTGGCGTAGTCAATAAAGCAGAAGTAGATGTTTTTTTGGAACTCTCTTGCTTTTCCGATGACCCAACAGATACTGGCAATTTAACCTCTAGTTCCTCTGCCTTTTCTACACACAGTTAGTTTTCCACAACAAACTGTGGAAAATTCTTAAAGAGATGGGAATACCAAACCACCTGACCTGCCTCCTGAGAAATCAATATGCAGGTTAAGAAGCAACAGTTAGAACTGAATATGGAACAACAGACTGGTTCCAAATTGGGAAAGGAGTACATCAAGGCTGTATACTGTCACCCTGCTTATTTAACTTATATGCAGAGTACATCATGAGAAATGATGGGCTGGATGAAGCACAAGCTGGAGTCAAGATTGCCGGGAGAAATATTAGTAACCTCAAATATGCAGATGACACCACTGTTATGGCAGAAAGCGAAGAAAAACTAAAGACCCTCTTGATGAAAGTGAAAGAGCAGAGTGAAAAAGCTGGCTTAAAACAACATTCAGAAAACTAAGATCATGGCATCTGGTCGCATCACTTCATGGCAAATAGATGGGGAAACACTGGAAACACTGAGAGGTTTTATTTTGGGGGGAGCTCCAAAATCACTGCAGATGGTGACTGCAGCCATGAAATTAAAAGACGCTTGCTCCTTGGAAGAAAAGTTATGACCAACCTAGACAGCATATTAAAAAGCAGAGACATTACTTTGCCAACAAAGATCCATATAGTCAAAGCTATGGTTTTTCCAGCAGTCATATATGGATATGAGAGTTGGACTATAAAGAAAGTTGAACACTGAAAAACTGATGCTTTTGAATTGTGGTGTTGGAGAAGACTCCCTTGAGTCCCTTCTAAGAGTCCCTTGGACTGCAAGGAGATCCAACCAGTCAATCCTAAAGGAAATCAGTGCTGAATATTCATTGGCAGGAGTGATGCTGAAGCTGAAACTCCAATACTTTGGCCACTTCATGTGAAGAACTGACTCACTGGAAAAGACCCTGATGCTGGGAAAGATTGAAGGCGGGAGGAGAAGGGGATGACAGAGGATGGGATGGTTGAATGGCATCACCAACTGTATGGACATGAGTTGGAGTAAGCTCCGGGAGTTGGTGATGGACAGGGAAGCCTGGCGTGCTGCCGTCCATGGGGTCACAAAGAGTCAGACACGACTGAGCAACTGAACTAAACTGATTCTTACCTTGAGAACCCCCAGAATAGTATGAAAGGCAAAAAGATATAAAGACTGGAAGATGAGACCCACCCCCCAACCTTGGCTTGGCAGATGTCCAATATGCTACTGGGGAAGAGTGGTGAAAGAGCTGCAGAAAGAATGAAGAGGCTGAGCCAAAGCGGAAACAATGCCCAGTTGGGGATGTGCCTGGTGGTGAAAGTCAAGTCCAATGCTGCAAAGAACAATATTACATAGGAACCTGGAATGTTAGGTCCATGAATCAACGTAAATTGGATGTGGCCAAACAGGAGATGCAAGAGTGAACATTGACATTTCAGGAATCAGTGAAGTAAAATGGACAGGAATGGGAGGATTTAATTCAGATGACCATTATATCTACTACTGTGGGCAAGAATCCCTTAGGAAGAATGGAACAGCCCTCACAGTTAACAAAAGAGTCCAAAATGCAGTACCTGGGTGCAATCTAAAGAAAAAAAAACCTGACAGAATGATATCAGTTCACTTCCAGGGCAAACTATTCAACATCAAAGTAATCCAAGTCTATGCCCCAATCACTAAGGCTGAAGAAGCTGAAGTCAAACAGATCTATGAAGATCTACAAGACCTCTTAGAACTAACACCAAAAAAAGATGTTAGAACTATCATCTTTAGAACTAACACCAAGAAAAGATCCTTTTCATCATAGGGAGTGAAGTGAGTGAAAATCGCTCAGTCGTGTCTAAGTCTTTGCAATCCTATGGACTGCAGCCTGCCAGGGTCCTCTGTCCATGGAATTCTCCAGGCAAGAATACTAGAGTGGGTTGTCATTTCCTTCTCCAGCATCATCATAGGGAACTGAAATGCAAAAACAGGAAGTTGAAAGATACCTGGGATAACCAGCAAGTTTGGCTTTGAAGTACAGAATGAAGCAGGGCAAAGGCTGGAGTGGGTAGCTTCTCCAAGGGATCTTCCCAACCCAGGGATTGAACCCAAGTCTCCCGTATTGTAGGGGGATTTTTTTTTATCAATTGAGCTGCCAGAGAAGCCCAAGAATACTGGGCCTGTATTTTCTCCAGAGGATCTTCCCAACCCAGTAATTGAACCGGGGTCTCCTGCATTGCAGGCAGATTGTTTACCAGCTGAGCTACCAGGGAAGCCCAATGGCATAAAGTGAAGAGAAAAAGAGTCTTCTCATGAGGATGAAAGAGGAGAGTGAAAATGCTGGCTTAAAACTCAACATTTGGGACTTCCCTGGTGTCCAATGGTTAAGACTCTGTGCTTTCAATGCCAGGGGCACGGGTTCGATTCTGGTCAGAGAACTAAGATCCCACATGCTGCATGGCACAGACACTAAATAAATAATTTAAAAATAAAAAACTCAACTTTCAAAAAACTAAGATTATGGCATCCAGTCCCATCACTTCATGGCAAATAGACAGGGATAAAATGGAAACGGAGACAGACTTCATTTTCTTGGGATCCAAAATCACTGGATGGTGGCTGCAGCCATGAAATTATGTTCCTTGGAAGATAAGCTATGACAAATCTAGACGTCATATTAAAAAGCAGAGATATCATTTTGCCAACAAAGGTTCATACAGTCAAAGCTATGGTTTTCCAGTAGTCATGTACGGGTGTGAGAGTTGGAGCATAAGAAGGCTGAGTGCTGAAGAACTGATGCTTTCAAACTCTGGTGCTGGTAGACTCTTTGAGAATCCCCTTGACAGCAAGGAGATCAAACCAGTCAACCTTAAAGGAAATCAACCCTGAATAATCAATGGAAGGACTGCTGCTAAAGATGAAACTCCGATACTTTGGCCACCTGAAGAGAAGACCCTGGTGCTGGGAAAGACTGCAGGCAGGAGAAGAAGAGGGTGACAGAGGATCAGATGGTTAGGCATCACCGACTCAATGGCATGAGTTTGAGTAAACTCCTGGAGATGGTGAAGGACAGGGAAGCCTGGCATGTTGCAGTCCATGAGGTTGCAAAGAGTTGGACATGACTTAGCAACTGAACTGAACTGAATGTACATTACTGATAATTTACAGTGTATTACCTTGCAACTTGCTTTTCTATTAAACGTTATTATTTTAAGTTTTTCCATGTTAAAATGTGTATATCTAGTCTGTTCATTTTAACTTCTTCATAGTATTCAATTGTACGACTAAAAACAGAGTTTATTTCTCCACTGACCTATTACTTATATTCAAATTTTTTTAACTATGAAAAAAAAATCTGCAATATTCTCTATAAGTCTTTTTGTGAGGGAAAAAAAGATAAAAGGGTCCTGTTCTCAAGTCTTGAAGCATTACAAAATTCCTCCCAACAGTGATTATGGAATACAAAGGTTTGTAACAGCTGGTAATACAAAGGTTTTTCACAGATGACATTCAAAGTACGGAAGGATGGTCTAATCAATGTTTGTCAATTTGTTTTAAAATCAAGTTATAGGCTGAAGAAAAGAAATATGAACTAAAAGAGCAGGTAATACAAAAATGCACATAGTGCATTATATCATGAGACTTGTTTCAGTTTTATACAAATAACTGTAATATATACTATGTTCAATATAAAACATCCTGTGGCTTTTGATGAAAAAGACTGAAAACACCTGCCAACAGTCAGGGAAGAACTCACAGGAGTAACGTCTGAACTAGAGACAACTAAGGCACGTGGCTAAACTCATGGGCAACTTTGAAGAACAGACACCATCTACTAGTGATAAATATTAAAAATGCAATATATGCTCGACCATAGAAGTCAAGAGACAAGAATAGGAACAAAATGGGAAGGGCACTAGGAGAAGGACAGTAAAAGTCAAGGCACAGGAACGGGACAGTGTGAGGCCAGCCAGGAAATGCTGAATATGCCACTTAGCTGGGGGAGGAAGGGCTGGGAAGGGCCCCGAATGTCATGCCAATGGGCTTTAGACTACTTTACATGGAGGGATGAGGCAATATTTTTCCAAACTGTAGATCGAGAATCAAGAACTCAAATTACTGAGCTATAATCAGCATTTTAAAAAATTAAGTAAAAAGAAAGAAGTCAGAATATATCATATATGAGGGTGATCAGTGTTTCGTGAAACTTTAGTTTCAGATATATGTACATATGAAATTATATCTATTCTGGGTTTTGATGAAAAATGTATTTCTTACTAAGTGGTGTAGTAAAAGGATTTGAAAGCTACTGTTCAGATGAAAGTCATAGAAACCTTATAACTAGGGAGAGAAATGACACTAAATGAAAAGTCATCCATTAACCTCCTAGATGACACTAGCAATTTCGAACCACTTAGAGGCAATTGACCCTTCACAGGATTTCCTTTCCTCTGGTTGATGTGTTTGCACTATCCTTTTTGTACTACATGAGGGCCTATCTTCGCAAATGGCTTTCTGATGATATCAAAGAATATCAAAGGACAAACTCAGAAATAAACTAGCTGTCTCAGTTTTTCCCTTGACATTTTGTTTTTTCTAAAAAGAAAGGATTCTTTAAGAGCATGAAGGAGAAAAATGAACTATGTATAAGATATTACTGAATAAATATCTCACAAGGATTTCAAAGCTACCTTCTAAGAAATATTCTTTTTTAAAATTTTAATTAAACTTTTTAACGTCATTATAAATCCATGTGCATGGTTAAGAAATAATACAAAGAGATGTCTCATAACTTTAACCAGTTTCCTCAATGATAACATCTTACATAGTTATAGTACAACATTACTACCAGGAATGAACAATGATACAATCCACTAATTTTACTCAGATTTCACCAGTTTGACAAGGACTCATTTGTGTTTGTCTGTAGATTAAGTTCTATGCAAGTTTATTCTTTGCACAGATCTATGTAATCACTTTTTGTGTACCAAAGTCAAGATACGGGATCATTTCATCACAAGGATTCCGTGTACTGTCTTTTTATTTTATAAATCCACAGAAGTCTTAAAGTTCCTCACCCAGATATAAGCCCTTTAACTGAAGATTCCAGTTTAATTCCACTATCCACGCTATTGTCACTCGGCTTATTTAACTTATATGCAGAGTACATCATGTAAAATGCCAGGCTGGGTGAAGCACAAGCTGAAATCAAGATTGCTGGGAGAAATAGCAATAACCTCAGATACGAAGATGATACCACCCTAATGGCAGAAAGTGAAGAGGAACTAAAGAGGCTCTTGATGAAGGTGAAAGAGAAGAGTGAAAAAGCTGGCTTAAAACTCAACATGCAAAAAACTAAGATCATGGCATGTGGTCCCATCACTTCATGGCAAATAGATGGGGAAGCAAGGAAAACAGTGAGAGACTTTATTTTCTTGGGCTCCAAAATCACTGCAGATGGTGATTACAGCCATGAAATTAAAAGACGCTTGCTCCTTGGAAGAAAAGCTATGACTAACCTAGACAGCATATTAAAAAGCAGAGGTATTACTTTGCCAAAAAGGTCCATATAGTCAAAGCTATGGTTTTTCCAGTAGTCATGTATAGATGTGAGAGTTGGACCATAAAGAAAGTTGAGCGCCAAACAAGTGATGCTTTTGAACTGTGGTGTTTGAGAAGACTCTTGAGAATCCCTTGGACAGAAAGGAGATCAAACCAGTCAATCCTAAAGGAAATCAGTCCTGAATATTCACTGAAAGGACTGATGCTAAAAGTGAAGCTCCAATACTTGGGCCACCTGATGCAAAAAGCTGACTCATTAGAAAAGACCCTGATGCTGGGAAAGATTAAAGGCAGGAAGAGAAGGGGACGACAGAGGATGGGATGGTTGAATGGCATCACCAACTCAATGGACATGAGTTTGAGTAAACTCCAGGAGATGGTGAAGAACAGGGAAGTCTGGTGTGCTGCAGTCCATGAGGTTGCGAAGAGTTGGACACGACTGAGCGACTGAACAACAACCCACACTGTAAGAAACAAACTTGAAACAAACCAACATGCTTATTCTTGGTGTACCTGTCACTTAAGTAATAACTATGACTAAGCAGAAAAGTTTTCCTTTTGTATGTTTAGAGTTTTAAGTTGATAAAATAATGGGGCTGGGTTCCTGGGGTCACAGGATGATATAAGAAAGAATAAGGCTACAGATACATGCTCAGAGTATTTCTCGCAGCTAATAGCTGATACAGAACTGGATGTCCAAATGGTGAGAGGCATTTCTTCTCTGCCTCCCTATACTCAGGGTGAGGAAGGGAATGTACGAGAACAGTACTGAAAAGAGATCCAGAGGGAGGGTGACCAACCATATGGTCTATTCAGAAAGTGGAATTTTCAGTGCTAAAAACAGGAAAGTCCCAAGCAAACCGGGACAAACTGGTCATCTTATCTCAAAGGTTTCTGTCTGTGTTTCCTTAAAGCAGCCAAGCAAATCTTTTTGTTGCTGAAGACTCAGAACCTAGCAATAGGGAAGTGTGGAGGGATAATTTAGAAGAGAATAAGGTGACCATGACACTTTGTGAACACCTGTACATCCGTCTTCCTTTGGCTTACAAAAAAGTTGCCATAGCTGAGTTATACAAACTGATTTTTGAGTTTCATGAAAATGTAATGGAAAGTAATTCTGGCAGATACACATATTTTAAAGACTAGGCTCAAACAGGTTACAGAATTTAAAAAAAGAAAAGACTACCTGTCAAATAAGAGAAAAGCATTTAGCCTCAAAGAGTGGGTGGAATACCAATGCACTGAGCAATTTTATAAATTGGGCACTTCAGCCTTTAAAGAAGTATAATACTTGTTATAATTTCTAAATTGAGTTACTCGTCCATCTAAGTAAAAAATCTGACTTGTGTTCATTTCTCTTATAGCTAGTTAAAATAAAAGACAGCTGCCTCAGGCACAGGAAGGCCAGAACACAGGTGTAAGTCCAAAAAAGCTTGCAACGTTATGTACTTGGAGCAATCTTCAAGAGCTTAATATGTGCACAAGGTACACTGCTAGGCACAAGCGGACACAGTTTTTACTCTTAAAAAATTTGTAGGATCAAAACAAGGCACAGATGGGCAAAGGGTTCTAATACCATTTACTTAGCACCTTAATAGCAGTGTCAGAAAACTTATGTGGGAACCCAGGTAAGGCAGCCAAGCTCTTCTTGTACAAATCTGACCCTAACTCTGTCCCTCCCCTCCAGGGCCTTATTCCATCTGTTCTTGCCTCTCTCTTGAATCTTAAACTTATCTCTGACTATTGGATCCTTTCCTCAATATGCAAATAACATTGAAGTCTCTTCTGCCTCCATCAACCACCTCAAAAGAATCCAGCCTTGTCCTTCTTAAGGTTATTAATTTAGCAAATAAAAAATTTAAATGTCGACTTAAATATGAAATTTGGATAAATTTGGATAAAAATGGATTTTTTTGGTTGATAATTTGTTTAGTATAAGAATGTTCCATGTACTACTTGGGACATACTTACATTAAAAAATTATTTATTGCACATTCAGCAAACTATGAATAAAATTTCCTCAATACAGTAAAGGGCATTTATGAAAAATCCAAGGGGTCTAATATTATACTCTATGGTGAAAGACTGAAAGCATCCCCTCTAAGATCTGGAATAAAACAAGGATGCCTGCTTTCACCACTACAATTTAATTTTGTACTAGAAGTTCTAATTAGAGCAGTTAGGGAGAAAATGAAATTAAAAGGTATCCAAAGTAGAAAGGAACAAGTAAAACTAAATACACAGATGACAAGATCCCATATATAGAAAATCATAGAGAATATACACACACCCACTTAAAAGAGTTAATAAAAGAATTAAGTAAAGATGCAGGGTAAGTCAGTTGTATTTCTATACACTAGCAATCAGCAATTCATACAGGAACATAAGAAAATTCCATTCAGTATAGCATCAAAAATAATACTTGGGAATAAATTTAACTGAGAAGGTACAAAACTTGTACACTGAAAACTATTAATATAAAGTGTTGTTGAAACAAATTAAAGACCCAAGTAAACAGAAAGACATCCTGTATTCATGGGCTAGACGATTTGACATCATGATTGAAAAGATACTAAACATTATGAGTCCCTCAGATCAGATCAGATCAGTCGCTCAGTCGTGTCCGACTCTTTTCGACCCCATGAATCGCAGCATGCCAGGCCTCCCTGTCCATCACCAACTCCCTAGGGAAATGCAAATCAAAACCACAATAAGATATTACTTCACATCCACTAGGATGGCTATTTTTTCAAATAGCAAAGATGCAGAGAAACCGGAACCCTAGTACATTCTGAGGTACTAGGAATGTAAAATGGTATAGCCACCATGGAAGTCTGGAGGTTCCTCAACAAGTTACACACAGAATTAATATATGACTCAGCAATTCATTTCTATATACTTAAAAACATTGAAAACAGGTATTCAAACAAAAATTTATATGTGAATATTCACAACAGCTGATAGAGTTGTCCATCAGCATATGTGACAGACAAAGTGCCTGAAGAACTATGGCCATTGTACAGGAGGCATTGATCAAAACCATCCTCAAGAAAAAGAAATGCAAAAAGGCAAAATGGTTGTCTGAGGAGGCCTTACAAATAGCTGAGAAAAGAAGAGAAGAGAAAGGCAAAGGAGAAAAGGAAAGGTATACACATCTGAATGCAGAGTTCCAAACAATAGCAAGGAGAAGGAAGTAAGCCTTCTTCAGTGATCAATGCAAAGAAATAGAGGAAAACAACAGAATGGGAAAGACTAGAGATCTCTTCAAGAAAATCAGAATACCAAGGATACATTTCATGCAAAGTGAAAAGTGAAAGCTGTTCAGTCGTGTCTGACTCTTTGTGACCCCATGGACTATATAGTCCATGGAATTCTCTAAGCCAGAATACTGGACTACATAGCCTTTCCCTTCTCCGGGGATCTTCCCAACCCAGGGATTGAACCCAGGTCTCCTACATTGCAGGCAGATTCTTTACCAGCTGAGTCAATGGGCACAATAAAGGACAGAAACAGTATGGACCTAACAGAAGCAGAAGATATTAAGAGGTGGCAAGAATACACAGAAAATGAAAGTTGTTCATCATGTCCGACTCTCTGTGACCCCGTGGACTATATAATCTGTGGAATTCTCCAGGCCAGAATACTGGAGTGGATAGCCTTTTCCTTCTCCAGGGAATCTTCCCAACCCAGGGATTGAACCCAGGTCTCCCACATTGCAGGCAGATTCTTTACCAGCTGAGCCACAAGGGAAGTCCAAGAATACTGGAGTGGGTAGCCTGTCCCTTCTCTAGCAGATCTTCTTGACTCAGGAATCTAACCAGAGTCTCCTCCACTGCAGGTGGATTCTTTATCAACTGATCTATCAGGGAAGCCCAATACACAGAACTATATAAAAAAGATCTTAATGACCCAGATAACCATGATGGTGTGATTATTCACCTAGACCCAGACATCCTGATATGTGAAGTCAAGTGGGCCTTAGGAGGCATCACTATGAACAAAGCTAGTTGGAGGTGATGGAATTCCAGCTGAACTATTTCAAATTCTAAAAGATGATGCTGTGAAAGTTCTGTACTCAAATATGCCAGCAAATTTGGAAAACTCAGCCGTGGCCACAAGACTGGAAAAGATCAGTTTTCATTCCAATCCCAAAGAAAGGCAATGCCAAAGAATGTTCAAACAATCACACAGGTGCACTCATTTCACATGTTAGCAAAGTAATGCTCAAAATTTCTCCAAGCAAGGCTTGTACGTGAACCAAGAACTTCTGGATGTTCAAGCTGGATTTAGAAAAGGCAGAGGAACCAGAGATCAAACTGCCAACATCCATTGGATCGTAGAAAAAGCAAGAGAGTTCCAGAAAAATATCTACTTCAGCTTTACGGACTATGCCAAAGCCTTTGACTGTGTGGATCACAGCAAACTGTGGAAAATTCTTAAAGAGATGGGAATACCACTTGACCTGCCTCTTGAGAAATCTGTATGCAGGTCAAGAAGCAACAGTTAGAACCAGACATGGAACAATGGATTGGTTCCAAATTGGGAAAGGAGTACGTCAAGGCTGTATATTGTCACTCTGCTTATTTAACTTATATACAGAGTACATCATGTAAAATGCCAGGCTGGGTGAAGCACAAGCTGAAATCAAGACTGCTGAGAGAAATAGCAATAAACCTCAGATATGCAGATGACACCACCCTTATGGCAGAAAGTGAAGACGAGCTAAAGAGGCTCTTGATGAAAGTAAAAGAGGAGAGTGAAAAAGTTGGCTTAAAACTCAACATGTGAAAAACTAAGACCTTGGCATACAGTCCCATCACTTCATGGCAAATAGATGGGGAAACAATGGAAACAGTGAGAGATTTTATTTTCTTGGGCTCCAAAATCACTGCAGATGGTGACTACAGCCATGAAATTAAAAGACACTTGCTCCTTGGAAGAAAAGCTATGACCAAACTAGACAGCATATTAAAAAGCAGAGATATTACTTTGCCAAAAAAGGTCCATATAGTCAAAGCTATGGTTTTTCCAGTAGTCATGTACAGATGTGAGAGTTGGACCATAAAGAAGGCTGAGCGCCAAACAACTGATGCTTTTGAACTGTGGTGTTTGAGAAGACTCTTGAGAATCCCTGGGACAGGAAGGAGATCAAACCAGTCCATCCTAAAAGAAATCAGTCCTGAATATTCACTGGAAGGACTGATGCTGAAACTGAAGCTCCAATACTTTGGCCACCTGATGCGAAAAGCTGACTCATTAGAAACCTGACGCTGGGAAAGATTAAAGGCAGGAGGAGAAGGGGATGACAGAGGAGGAGATGGTTGGACGGCATCACTGACTCAATGGACACGAGTTTGAGCAAGCCCCGGGAGTTGGTGATAGACAGGGAAGCCTGGTATGATGCAGTCCATGGGGCCGTGAAGCTTTGGACACGCCTGAGCGACTGAACTGAACTGAACGGAACTGAACTAATTTACAGCAGCACTACTCACAACAACTAAAAGGGGTAGAAAACCCAATCCATCAACTGATGAAGAGATAAATCAGATATTGTATATCCATGCAATACAATACTATTCAGCCACAAAAAGGAATGAAGTACTAGTACATGCTATAATAAGCTTCCCAGGTGGCTCAGTGGTAATGAATTCAAGTCAGTGCAGGAAGACACAGGTTCGATATCTGGGTCAGGAAGATCCCTTGTAGAGGAAATGGCAACCCACTCCAGTATTCTTGCTTGGGAAATACCATGGACAGAGGAGCCTGATGGGCTACAGTCCATGGGGTTGCAAAGAGTCAAGCATAGCTTAACGACTAAACAACAACAACATGCTATAGTATCAATGAACCCTGAAAATATTACGCTAAGTAGAAGAAGTCAGACACAGAAAGCTGCATATTCCATTTATACAAAATACCCACCACGTATGCAAATCCAGAGGCAAAGATTAGTGGCTGTCAGGGTCTGAGAAAGGGGGAAATGTGAAGCGATTGATAAAAGGGTACAGAGTTTCCTTTGGGGGTGAAGAAAATGCTCTGGCATTAGATAGTGATGACAGGCTACACAATACTATCAAGGTACTAAATATCACTGAACTGTACAGTTTAAAATGGCCAATTTTATGTGCATTTTAGAAAATGTTATTCGTTGTTTATCTGAAATTCAAATTTAACTGGGCATACTGTAATTTATCTGGCAATTCTAGTCCCATTGTAAATCCTGCTCAAGTTTCCCCATCCCTTCAAGGTTCTCAACGTATTGCCTCATATTTGTAATCCATTCCTTCAACAGGCGTGCAATCTGGCTTTTTCCATGACAATGTAACTCAAATTGCTATAGTTGGGCTTCCCTAGTGGCTCAGGAGACAAGGGTTCAATCTCTAATCTGGGAAGATCCCACGTGCTGCGGAGCAACTAAGCCCGTGCATCACAGCTATTGAGCCTGTGCTCTAGAGCCTGGGGGCCATAACTACTGAAGCCCGAGAGCTCCAGAGCCTGTGCTGCACAATAAGAGAAGCCACGGCAGTGAGAAGCCTGAGCACCGCAACTAGAGAGTAGCCCCTGACTGCCACAACTAGAGAAAAGCCTGAGCACAACAAAGACCTAGCACAGTCAAAATAAATAAATAAAACAAATTGCTATAGTTATGGTCATCACTGATGGCCAATTTGCTAAACTGAAGATTTTCTAGTTCTTGCCTTCATTTTCTCTTCCGAGGAACTGAGGATACATACGCTTTACCCTTGGTTTCTGTGCAGTGAAAGGTTAACTCAGTAGGTTTGGAGTATTCAAGTCTTTCACTTTGCAAAGAAATGTCCTGAGAGATAATCTCTATGCCTTTGGAATACAGTGCTTGATAAGACTGTCTTATATGCACCTAAGACCTTGGGCCTTGAGGGCCCTGGTGGCTCAGGCGGTGAAGTGTCTGCCTACAATGTGGGAGACCTGGGTTTGATCCCTGGGTAGGGAAGATCCCCTGGAGAAGGAAATGGCAACCCACTCCAGTACTCTGGCCTGGAAAATCCCATGGACGGAGGATCCTGGTAGGCTACAATCCATGGAGTCGCACTTCACTTTCACTTACGACCCTGGGCCACACCCAAGGTAAACACCAGGTAGTTTACACTAACAATGTAACTTATGGTGGAATAAGCTGAAAATGTCTTTTGTCTTCTGCTGTAATAAGGTGAATGTCTCCAGGGGCTGGGGACTGAGTAACTAAGGTAAACTGTGTGGGCACTCATTTCACGTCTACATGACTGACCTGCACAAGATCGGAGCTTCCCTGACTGGCAATATCTGTACGTGTTGGCAAACATCATTGCTGGGATTAACTAAGGGCTGTCTGTATGTCTCTAATGGAAAAGACAACTAAAAACTTGTGACGTGTCTCTCCTAGATACTATACTATGTCCCTTTTTCTTTCACCATTTTTAATCTGCATCCTTTCACTATAATAAACTGTAAGTTTTTTCTCTAGTGAGTGGTCTTGGAGAGACCAGACTTACTTCTATGCCCCTATTTTTCCTGATTATCTGTCTTTATCACTGGATCTCTTTGCTTTGACCTTCCTTTAAGTCCTGGTATTCTACTCTTGGTCATCTTTTCCCTCCCTACCTGCAATAACCTACTTTCCACCTGTCCTAGGCAATTTTACTCATGGTTTTTGCCATCTGACCTCATGCCCAGTTGAGACTCCAGCCTAAACCCTTCTGCCCAGAGGCCCACCTCAGCATGACCAGGGCAGTCTCGGCATTAACTCTTTACCCAAACATGTGTCCTGCTTTTGTCTCAGTTTTAGTCGACGACTCTCTATCAGTCTAGGCACTAAAATCTTCATTTTCATTCCCCAAACGAATTAATTAGCAAGTTGTGGTCTTTTCCCCCTCCCAAACATCTCTGAAATTTAAACTTTCCATTCTCATAATTTTGGCCTTCATCATTTCTCATATGAGCTCTTGCACACATTTGTGAAATATTCTCCTTATCTCACACATCCCCACCCCTCAATCCAGTTCTGTCCTGCTTTTCCCCTAACATTTCTAAAACATGGATCTGTCCAAATACTCCCTGACTTAGGACCCTTCAGAGGCACTCCAGCCCCTGTAAACCCAGGCTCTTTAGCAAGGTCATAGGCTTTTGTTACCCAGATATTCTTTTTCTCTCTCTAGCCCCACCCTCTCCCTTCCTTCTACACCCAACTCTCCAGCAACGACCAACCATTCTTAATTCCCTGATCACTCACTGAACATTATTATGTACCAGGACCCACTGTCCTAGGCACTGGAGATAAATTATAGACAAAGTTAACTCAAGGGCCTACTTTCCAACAGGGAAATCAACAAATAAAGAAAGAATAATTTGTTAATGCTGAATGCAATGGGGAAAACACCTGAAGGTGACAAGGCATGATCAAAGGCCAGTGGGGTAGTTTTAGCTAGCATGGATGGGGAAGTGACCTTTGAGGGGAAACCTAAGTAACAGTGGGAGGAGTCCATTTTAAAAGTTTTCACAGACCGCATTTATAAAAATTATTTGTATTAAGTTTCTCACATATATCCATTCTTCTTATGTCTGTGGCTCTAATACAAACCTCAATCTCCCTAGACTTCCTATTATGGGAGTAATACATTTCCTTCTTGTTGGAGCTGCTTGCCATGAAAAACATTCTTCTACCTGGTCATCAGATTTGGGAACCACTGGCCCAAAAGGCACTCATATAATTCTACTCTCCTAGGTCCAATTTTAGGAAGAAAATATCCCTCGGAAAGGGGTTAGGGAGAATTATGCAAGAGAAGTAGAAATGCAGAAGAGGGAGCTAAGGGGAAGATATTAAGCTAATTCTGAAGTGGCTCTTTAAAACAGGAACCAACCAAATCTAAAGGAAAATGAAAAGGACTTTAATTCTAGGGGGTGTGAAGAAAACATGCGTGGGGGAAAAACGATGATGTACAAGATAACCTGTAGAAGATTCTTACTTTAAAACAAAACATAAGAAAACCATTTTTTAAGAATTAGCTTTAGACAATGCCTGACTATACTTTTATCCTAAAAATTCAAAGCAATCATGAGATGAGGCTAGTAAACAGAAAGGAAAATAAGGAGTTTTTTGATTTTAAGATGTTTATTATTTACTTGTACAAATTAGCAACTTACACAACTGGACTAAGTTATAATTAATTCACAGTAATGTACACTAGCTTCTGTCTGCCACAGACAGGGTACAACTTAATCTCAACAGATGATTTTATTACCAAATCTACATTCTGGCTTTTGCAACTGTTTCACAATACCTGGTACAGTGCATGTCTACAGCATTAATGAGTAGAAATGACCCTGAAGGCTCTCAGAGAGCAGAGGTGAACACCTTCTCATGGAGAAATGCCAGTTTTTCTAAGCGAGTTCGTTTCAGTAGTGGGAGCCATTCCCAGTGAGATAACTCCACCACTCGGTACCCAAGTTGATTCAGCTGCCGCCTCTTCATATTATGCAGTCCGAGCAGATCCCTGGAACCATAGCAATACTGGTTCCTGTTTGTCAACTGAATAGCCAGCTTCACTTGTGGGGCCTGCAAGCAGGTCGCGGGGGATAGGTCAGCCATCTCTATGGCCCCCAATCTGTCTACCTTATTGCAAAGGGAACTTCCCACAGGTTTAGCCGTCTCCTCTAACTTCAAGGGCTGCTGCCCATTGTCTGACTCAATTTCCCCCTGGGAATGCCCTTTTGCTTTCCCTTTTAGTAGCTGATTCATCAAATCATCGGTAAGGCTGACTCCCACATGCTTAAGCCTTAACTTGGCTACATCTTCAACTGGTATGGCTTCTCTGTTAAATGGTAATGGCTTCATGTTAACATCAAGCTGAACCTCTAAATCTGAAGATCGGGTATGAGGCAAAATCATATGGTGTTTGACATACTGGGGCCCACCCAACATGGTCTCAAGTAAAAAGAGAGCTTCTAGGAATTCAGGTTTTGAGTTCATATCCTTCCTTGCTAAATTCCATAGCATTTCTGACCCCTCTTGCTGAAGCTGAGAACTAAGACGATTGCCTCTGTAATCTGGACATTCAATGCCAACTGTACCATCAAGAGTATACAGCTCCTTGGTGACCTCAAACTTACTTCTCTCCTGAGCTAACCTGACAAACCCTGGACTCAAAGCGAAATCTATGAGCTCTACTGGAAAGTACTCAGAAAATGCCAGGCCCAGCAAGCACGTGAGCAGGTGTTCTGGGTATCGATTGAACTCAAGCATCTTTCTGTGAATCTCATTTATCAGGCTAGAATAAAACTCTTCTGCATTGGGTGGCTTATAATTCAGAGTTCCAAATGACCACAGAATCTTGGCAACATCTTTACTTCGACAGTATGCTACCCTAGGAGGCAAAGAAGCAGCCACAGCATTCATTACCCTTTCATCCAGGAAGCGTAATGCCGAGCAGGCAAGAGTCAGGTGCATGACACCCTGAACTCCCAGGGAAGGAATTCGCTGAGGAGCAATCTGTCCAAATTGCTTCATGAAATTTACGTGATCCACATGAGTGAAACGGAACATTTTAAGAATATTCACTAAGGCATAACTACTCAGATGCTGCATGTCAGCACAAGCCAGATCTCCAAATTTCCGCATGACAAATTCAGAGAGACTACTACTCGACTTAAAAAACCCCAAACAGATTGTACCAATCTCTTCTAAATTGATCAAATCTATATACTTGAGGATCAATGATTCTAGTTTTTGCATTAGATCCTGGGGTGCCTGACGACTTTCACCTATAATATAAATTAAGTGAATCAGCTGGGACAAGGATAGATCTTTCCAGTGCAAATTAAGATAACTAAAAAAGATCTTTAAAAACCGAGGTACTCTGTGTCCCAAGTACCGCCAGAGGTCAGCCACCAAGAGAAGTTGATCCAGACTCATTTCCCATACCTTATGGCAAAAGTGTGTTTCAAACACATCTAGCATTGAATGGGAATGAGGAATTCCTAAACTGACAAAACCTTTCAAAATATTGATCAGATCTGGGGCATCAAAGAGATGTATGTTTTTCACACTCAGCTGGCAGAGCAGAGCAAAGCTGGTACTGGACAGCAAAACAGGATGTTGCTCTGCAGGCAAAGAACTCAGCTTACAGAAATAGTCAACAATAATTTGAGGCTGGAGATTATCTTGATAAACGGTGACTTTGTGCAAAATTAGTTCACCTTCTGAAACTGACAGAGGTTGACAAGTCTCAGATCTGTTATAGCTGTGAAGCTGATATTCTGGTCTTAGCTGGAGGAAAACTCGAGGGTCTTCAAGGGAATCAAAAGTTTCTATATCCTCTTCATCAATTTTCATGGCCCTGGGTGAGTGCAGGTTCAATGTGCTGGCCTTAGAGGCAGAAGCCCTGCTGAATTCCAAACCTGGGAGGGTACTGCCGGTTGTCAGAAGCCTCCAAGAAGCAGAGGTGTTACAAATGTTAACTTTTCTGGCAAGACAGCAGAGGCTGTTTTCTGGAGAGTCCTGTCCTTTGTGCCACATGTAGCTTCTCATATTCCACCATGCCATACTTTGGGTTGCACTGTAGGTAAAAGGACTGCAAAATGTCCAATATCTTATAGGTTTTAACAGCTGGAGAATGGCTGCCATTCTGGTGTCAGTACTGATCATTCTAGCAGTCAGAGCACAGTCCTCACATGTCTGACCAAGTAATTTCTTGTTTATATGGTTCTTGATTAGAGCTGGTTGGGAAGGTGTTCCACACAAAGTGCCTGGAAATCTTCGGCATATCACAAGAGCCATGGATCACAAATGACTGGGCCAGAATTGGTGCCAGATACTGAAAAAAGGGTAGATGAAGAATAAGTGGCTTCCACCTATCTTAATACTAAAATTTACACACTATAAGACATGGATTAAAACTATACCACTGTCCACTCAAGTAAGTTCAATGTTAGTGAATGCCCAAACCACAAGACAGCATACATCAAGGAAAAACCCCATGTACCCTGCATAAAGGCACAGGAGAACCCCAAACCTAGGGTACCACTGAGCAGTTCTTTGGACTGCTCCTCAGTTTAAATTTCCTCTGTCCTCTGGCCAGACTTTCTTTACAGTTAGAGGCAGCTGTTGCACTAAAATCCAACAGGAATGAGGAAAGCAGATTTCCAAAAAGAAAGCTAAGAACAGAAATAAGCAATCTATTCCACCTCTTTGATATCAGCACAATTATACCCACAATAACCCCCCACCCCATTCCTCCTTTTGATTACAGAATTCAGTTGTTTTAATGCTACTTCTGTACCTTGTAGAAGATGCCTAATCTCCTCTCAAGGCCTACAAGAGTCTGAATCACTATCGCAGAGCAGTCACTGACTTGGGAAGTAAACTTGAAAACTCACTCACAAGGAATGAAATAGTACCATTTATAGAGATGTGGATAGACCTAGAGACAGTCCAGGTGAAGTCAGAAACAGAAAAACAAATGTCATGTACTATCACTTATATGTGAAATCCAGAAAAATGGTACATACAGATGGGCTTATTTGCAAAGGAAAAACAGAGATACAGACGTAGAAAAATTTATGGATACCAAGGTGGGGGGAGTGGGAGATGGAAAGAATTGGGGGACTGGGAGTGAAATATATACAATATTATGTATAAAATAGATAACTAATGAAAATCTACTGTATAGCACAGGGAACTCTACTCAATGCTCTGTGGTGACCTAAATAGGAAGGAAAACTAAAAAAGAGGGGATATATGTATACTGATTCACTTTGCTGTACAGCAGAAACTAACACAACATTGTAAAGCAACTATACTCCAATAAAAATCAAAAAGAAAAATTCAGCTACTCCAAATACCCCCCCACCCCTAAAAAAAAAGCAACCCCGAAAAACTCAAGCACTTTGGTGGGGGAGGGTAGAAGGCCTAGGCCCTGCTCACCATCAATTCATGGGTGAGACACAAAGAGCATTTCCAAGCTGGGCTCAGGGAACACCAATTCATGCAACTGCCCTGCTGACAACAAGGGGAACAGCAGAGCTTTCCTCTGGAGGAGGCATATTAGCAATGCTTCCAGTGAGTCAGGTGTTGATTATTCTGCCTGAGAGCAGCACAAGTTCTACTTTTCTTCTACAGCAGAAACCATGACAGGCTATGAAAATGACTCTGCCATACTCTTGCTTTCAATGCTTACTGTCTCTCCTTCTGCTTGAGAAATGCCAAGGCCTCACAAGCAAAACTCAGGGAGCCCTAAGATGCCAAGATAGGGACCAGACACAGCTCATGATGCAGAAAATCCCATGAAGGTTCTGAAGGTGCCAGAATGATTTTTTGAAATGCCTAAGCAACTCCCCTGTCAGTCCCTTCCTTCCGGAGCCCATAGCATAAGAAACAGAGGACTGCAGGGCAGGTTAGAGGCTTTTTTCAAGTAGCCCAGCCACACAGGCTTCTCTGGATGGCAGGAAGGTATGCTCCTAATTTCTTTGTGAACCAAAATAGAATTCTTTCACACCAAATCTTTATACACTTAGTTCCATACTGTGGCCTGTGAACCATTCTCCCACCAAGTTTCAATCTGTGGGTCCAGATGCTATAGATCCAGTGTTAGCAAACTATGGCCCGGAGCCCAAATCCAGCCCTCATCTGTTTTTGTAAGTAAAGTTTTAACATTGCCAGGCTATTTGTTAAATGCTTTAAATGCTGTCTATGGAGGCATTCTCACTACAAGAGCAGAGTTGAGTAATTCTAGCAGAGAATATATGGCTTGCAAAGCATAAAATATTTACTATCTGGCCCTTTACAGAAAAAGTTTGCTATAGACCATTAGCTTACTCCTATGAATGCAAATGGCCAACTTTTTAAAAATTAGAAGACATCAGGAAAATAGTACTGAAGTGATTTTTTTTTCTTTAACATTTGATACTTAAAGATGATACTTTTTTTCTTTAACAGATGATACTTAAAGATTTATGCCTCAAAACGGAATCTCAATTAACACTGCACCTCAGGTATGGTGGGAACAAAGGAGAAACCAAGTAATGGAACTCTTTAGTTGACAGAACAAGGCTTTTAAGAGTACCTGTTTTGGAACCTGTTGTGGACACGACTGAGCAACTGAACTGAAGTGAACTGAACTGAAACTAAATTTAGGTCAGCGCAACGTCCAACCAAAGCAATTGTTCAAAGTCCTCCTTCTCATCTTGAGAACTAGATCTGAAGAAATAACTTTCATAAAAAGACAAATTTTTTTTTTATAATAACAAAAAAACTGAAAATCCATGTCTTTTCAGAAGGAGTAACCTGGTTTACAGAATAAGCGTGTGTCAGGCATCAACACATGGAAAGATTTATACAAACAGTCGGTGGAACAAACAGAACAAGTGACATCACTTAAAATACACCTATATAAAAGGAAAGTATATAGCTGTTAGGAGACTTTCTGCTACACCTTTGACAAATTAACTTTTTCTCCTTTTTAGTAGGATTAAAACTGTTAAATAGAAGAATACATAGATTAATTTAACAAATACTTTTATAACTAATACAACTTTAAAAGCACATTATTTAAGTAACTTCAATTAATATCATCTAAGATTACTTAATGAGATTAGTGTATGTGGTCCTGAAATGAAGAACCATTTCTTGCATCATCAATGCTTGACTGGTATAGATCCAGTGTTTTGAATTATGTGGCTCTTTCTGATTTGCAAAAATACAGGTTAAGGGACTTTCCTGGTGGTCCAATGATTAAGACCCCATGCTTCCAATGCAGGAGTTGCATGTTGGATCCCTGGTCTGGGAACTAGGATCCCACAAGAACAAGAGCCACAACTGTTTTAGGGTCTCCACTGTGCCAAGCCCTGAATAAGCAGTTTCATCTGCATCAGTTCCAATTCTTACCTTTTTGCAAGGTAGGTTTTTATATCTCCATATTGTTGATAAGGAAAAAGAGTCTTCACAAGATTAAGAAACCTGATGAAGATTACACAGCTAAGGGACAAAATGGGGTTTGACATCAAAGATTATCTGATTCCAAATCCCACATTGTTAGTGTATTGGAGAGACAAAATGGGAGGTCAGATTTCAGACAGGAGGGTGGGGGCAGGGGGAGCAAATAATGTATAGGGTTTCCAGGTGCCAGGAAGCTGGAGTGTTAGAACTGGAGGGTTAGGTAAGCTCAAAAGCCCCTCATACCTTTAACAGTCTAAGATCCTAGCTATCACTAGTAATTACTACTTATAAAAAGAACAAAAAGAAGACATCAAAGACAAAAATCTACATGAAGGAATGAGTTTACAAGATGCCCCAGTATCAAGGTAAGGAGAACTATCATAATTGAAGATGTGAAAGTTGGCAAGAGAGATATGGAATCCGGAATTTACAGTTCAACATAGAAGGGAAGTAAAGAGAAACCCCAGGAATAATCATAAAGATTCCAGGACTACAGCTGTGAACAGACACAAAGAGCAACTAGTTTATGCTAGAAGAGATGAATATTACACAGGAGAGGAGACTGACATTTCTGATGGATAATCTGAGGATAAACAAGTAATTTGTTTAGTCACTAAGTTGTTGTGTCCGACTCTTTTGCAACCCCATGGACTGTAGCCAGCCAGACTCCTCTGTCCATGGGATTTCCCAGCTAAGAACATGGGAGTGGGTTGCCATTTCCTTCTCCAGGGGATCTTCCCAACCCAGGGATCGAACCCACGGCTCCTACATTGGCAGATGACTTCTTTACTGCTGAGCCAATAAGTAATAGGTAGATGGAAAACGAAGCCAATAAGAGCAACAAAAATTATTAACTCCAAACAATACAAAAAAGTTGTACAAGAATTGTTATATTATACTCCTTGCTCAGCTGTAAATAATATTTACATAATCTTACTAACATAAACCTTGAATATCCGTTTAAACAAAAATTTTGAGCAAACTATACTGGGAGGTTAAAGGGAGGGGAAAAAGAGGGAAACTGAACAGTAATACAAGAGACCTAGAGCATCCAAGTCCATAACAAAGAAGTCAAAAGATTTTATGGACATAGAGATGTTCTAGAAATCAAGAAATAGAAATACAAATGTTATTTATTTAGAGTACACCAATGAATACCAAAAGAAACAAACAAATAGTTGAAAAGTGTCTCTGGAGAACAAAAATGGAGTTAATACTTAGTGTTATAAGATCTGTCAAACTATTTGCCTTTTTTTTTTTTTTGCCACGCCATGCAGCTTATGAAATCTTAGTTCCTGAACCAGGGATTGAACCTGCGGTGTGGGCAGTGAAAGCTCCAGGTCCTAACCACAGTGCCACCAAGGAATTTAACTATATAAGCCATGCACACATATAACTTTGAAAAAATTAAATTTACAAAAAGGATGTTCTAACAAGAAACTGTTCTTCAAGAAGACAACCAGTGAATAGATAAAGTAACCTAAATACTCAAGAAAAAGGTTGAAAAGTTATTTTCAGTACAAGCACTTCCTACTGTCTGTAGAACTTCTCTATGGATGCCCAGTAATGAACAATGACAAACTAATCTTAGAGCCATGCAGACACAAACTGCAAATGGCAAACAGTTAGCTACTCACTTTTCTGCCATGCAACTTTTAGCAGAGACACTATATCTGCTGCTGCTAAGTCGCTTCAGTCATGTCCGACTCTGTGAGACCCCATTGATGGCAGCTCACGAGGCGCCCCCCCCCCGTCCCTGGGATTCTCCAGACAAGAACACTGGAGTGGGTTGCCATTTCCTTCTCCAATGCAGGAAAGTGAAAAGTGAAAGTGAAGTCGCTCAGTCGTGTCAGACTTTGCGACCCCATGGACTGCAGCCTACCAGGCTCCTCCGTCCATGGGATTTTCTAGGCAAGAGTACTGGAGTGGGGTCCCATCGCCTTCTCCTACACTATATCTGCGTATACAGAAATGAAATACAACCACTTTAGAAGATGAGTAATGAGTAGTGTAGAGAAGAAAAGGGAAGAAACACAAGGAAGATATAGAATGAATAAAGCAGAAGAGTGGGGAGAAAAGGCACTACAAAGAAAAAGAGGCCAGGATGTTTTGCCTAGAGACAAACACAGAGGAGAGTTAGTTCCTCCTTATTTAAGGGTTCCCAAAGAATCCATAAGAAAGCTGGAAAGAGAACACTAAGAGATGCCCAATTGGTTAACTCCTCATGTCTCCTCTAAAGGTTCAAATTTATGTGACATCATTTCACAAAGTCCCTTTCCTAGCGTAAATGCCCCAAGGATACTCCCCTCCCCATCTCCTCTTTAGGGGTCCTAAAGAACCAGAGTGGAGCCTTAGACACCACTGGACCAACCATGGCTGTTCTGAAAGACACTGCCCAAACCACCCTGAATGATGTGATTTCACAAGAGCGAGAAATCTTACCTTTCCACCTTCCAGGTACAGGTCTGAGCAAGGCCGAATAGCTTCGTTTTAAACTACAGTCCAGAAGTTAGAGGAGGGGAGCCAGGCGGAGGAAGGCAGCCATGCTAACTGTAGATTAAGTATATGACACCCTCAGCATATTCAATTTACCAGATACCAGATCTCAATTCTGATTTGATTCTTTTGCTAGAAAAACTTAACCCACTTATGTCCTGATAAAATTCTAAAATTACCACAAATAAAGGGATACTTCAAACTCCACTTTCGTCTTATCAAATAATGTGTTGAGTAGTCCTGAGAATTAAAAAAACAAAAAACTGATTTTCTCTCGGCGCTGGAGTCTACGAGAGGATTAACAAAATCCCAACAGGTAAAGTATCTGCATCCACAATCATGTGAAAACATTTCCAAACAAACAGTTCAAGTACCTATCACTTTTAGGACAACCAAATATTTGATTTTATCGGTTTTCCTATATTTGCAAGACTGCATAGTATGGTATTTCAGAAAAGTGAAGGGGAAACATCAGAATTCTTTGGTATCAAAGTTGACTTATTTGCATGCCGAACGATAAGGCCTTACTGGGGACCTGAAAATATAAACTTATGAATGGGGAAGAAAACCATACTGACAAATTAAATTAGGCCTGTATAACAGCCAAATGCCTTGCTTTTTCAGTTGTATTATGTAGCATGGAGTTTTTCAATTTTATTCTGGTCTACCAGGCAGTAGCAAATTCATCCCAGAGCTTGCCTAAGGCCATTCAGAGCACTGAGTCACAAAATCTAGGCGACTCACAGAATGTGAGTAAAGCACAGAAAACATAAATTCAGATTCCAGCAGCAACAAATGACTAAAGCACAGAGGTTATAGTGCTCCAACTCCACAGGATGAAGAACCTCCAGGAGTCTGCTCTAAGTGGGTAATGAAGCATCACCTGAGGAGGCCCATGAATATAACTGGTATGGAGAGGCCCCAAAGCTCCCAGAGTTAGCAGAGAAGAGCTGTGTCATGGTTTGTACAGAAAGAAAAATGGCAATTATTTTTCTTATCCCCAGACATAAAAAAACGGAGGGAGATACCCATAATATCCTTAGGCTTGTGTAACCAGAAACTATCTGTTTAAAAAAAAAAGGCGGGGGGAGGGTATATATCTTGTATTGCTATTTACTGAAGACTCAACCTGTCCCAGGTACTAAGCAAATACCGCAGGGCCTTGCTACTAAAAGTGCAGCCTGTGGAGGAACAGCATCAACCTCACCTGGAAAATGGTGAGAAACGCAGAATCTCGGGTCCCACCCCAGACTTACAGACTCCAAATCTCCAAATTTCGAGGTGAATCGCATACATTGAAGTGGGATAAGAGGAGCGGCAAAATATTTCATTACGTTCTCACAAAAGCCCTGTGAAACAAGTACTGTTATTCGTCTCACAGAGGAAAAATCAAGGTATAAGTAAGAAGTGGTAGTGGTAGTCGTTTAGACCTGTCCGACTCTTTGCGACCCCATGGACTGTAGCCTGCTAGGCTCCTCTGTCTATGTAATTCTCTAGGCAAAAATACTGAAGTGGGTTCAATCTCTTCTCCAGGGGATCTTCCAGACCCAGGGATTGAACCCGGATCTCCTACATTGCAGGCAGATTCTTTACCATCTGATCCATAAGCCGCTTACCAAAGGCCACAGGACTCCAGGTATCCGAGGTTCTCCCTAGAGCTGGGCCTGGGGAGCTCAGGCCTGGAAGCGCGGCCCAACTCGGCAGGGAGCGCCGCCACGGCCTCCTCCCCGGCCGCCGTCACTCACCTGAGCTTGGCGAGTGCGGGCGACGCAACAGCACTCGCCACTTTCGCAGGCTGCGGAACCACGAAGACTCCTCCGGCTTCACCCTGGCCTCACAGCCCCCACTTCCGGTGAGCTGCCCGCTACTTCCGGTTGCTGATCGAGTGACGGGTGCGGCCGAGGCTCAAAAGACTCTGTCAGCGTTTTCCAAGGACGTTTTTCCACGGGAAGACGTCACTGCGGAGCCAGGACCTGCGGAGGGAAAACCCCGCAGTGGACGGATCGCTGTGGAAGTCACTGAACAGCCTAGATACAGGTTCGAATCTCAAACCGCTACTCAGGGTTCTATGGCCTTGGCGAAGTCCTGTAAATTCTCTAAGCCAGATTTCTCGTCTGCACAGAGTGCTCTCAGGAGGAGAGTTAGTGATGGATAGACGAACCTGTTAGAAGAAATGGATTTGAAGAGCTGGTTGAGGCGGCCAGAGCTTTGGCAGATGAGCCAGGGTGATCTTCCACCTCCTCAAGTAGCGGGGCTCCCACCTGAGTGAGTATGGGCAATTAGGCAGGGAAGAGACTCTCGGGACTTCCAGGAGGACTTGGCAGCAGACGGCCCTTACTTTGAGGCACTGGAGACTGCTGATCAGGGTGGTCACACCTCGTCGGTGCCTTAAAGGGCTGTGAGGGGGACCTGAGGAATGGTGCTCCCTCCAGGGCACCATCTTGACAGGTAAACAAAATCAATGTAAGGAGGACACTTCACTGCGAGTGGCAAGCCTGGCATCCCAACTCCTGAGCTCTGTGGAGCGCACTGTTTGCCTCAGGGTGCGCATTTGAGGCCCTAGACCACTGACACCCCTTCTCAGAGAATGTTCTCTCACTGAAGCCAGATCACTGAGTTGCTGATTATGACCATCCTTGCCAGCAGAAACGAGAACGAGCCTAGGAGATGAAATAAACCGTAATTTCTCCTCAGCAGCTGTGACAACCCGTTCCTCTTTGCCAAATACTCAACTTCTCAGCCTCCCTTGAAGTGGGAAGAGCATCCGATTCAGTTCCAGCCCACAAAATTTAAAGGGATGAAAAAAAAATTTTAAGGGAAGGATGGTGGGAAGTTTCTGGGAAAGCATTTACTTTTTTGATAAAGTGCTGCTGCCTCAGTCAATTCACAGAACTGTGACTGCAGCCTTGTGGCATGGAGAGAACAACATGCAAAGGATGGGAGGAGGATGAAAAGTCTAGGTCCTTGATGAACCCAACATCTCTGACACTTAGAGCATACTTATGTCCAGACTGTATCAGGTGAAGAAAAATAAACCACTCTTTGGGGTCCTGTAAATCAGGTTGTGTTACTTGTGGCAGAGTACATTCTTAATTGAGGAGCTTTGTGAGCCTAACCAAAGGAATTATAAACATGCTTGAAGCACTTGAAGCACACGTGGGTCCCTTCTGTCTTTTGGAGCCACACTACTAATTACAAACTGATTTTTAGCCTTCATATCTATATGTTCTGCCCTCACACGTAGGCTAATCAGGATGCTCCAGACTGTCCTGCATCACCTTCCTTCTGACCAACAGTCTAGTATCCAAGTTCTGAGCTGGAACTAGCTGGAAACCCTTTTGGCAACAGTCTGAACTGAAGAGAAAGCCCCTTCAGGCAGAAAAGTGGGAGCACTACTCTTCCTGGACAACATGGAGGAGATTGGTCTTTGATCCAACCTCCTGGCATGGCCCAGTGAGCACCTCCGGTCTCACGTCTCCTCTGGAGTGTTTATTCCAGCTTTGCCCTCCACACTCCCCTCACCCAGCCTCACCTCCCACACCTGCAGACACAAGCATGCCAAAAAAGTGCCACTCAAGAGGCTTTCTCCATTTTATTTCTTTGGGAAAAGAAAACGAAGTCTTTCCATCACATATGGTAGAGATATATATTTATATATATTTATATATAATTTCTTTTGTGGTTGGAAATCCCAAAGCTGAGTCTGTTCATTTTTTTCTACTTTTTAATTTTTTTTTTCATACTAATGCCTCCTCTTCCTCCTGCCCCTCTGGCCCAGGCCCAGGTTCTGGGGCCGGTGCAATGAAGGGTGAGTGGAATGGGCAGTGATTGCCAGGACAGCCCCCCACCCAGCTCAGAGAACTGGTAAGGGGCACCAGAAGGGGCTGTGCAGAACAGAGGCCACAAGGGCACTCCTGTTTGTGTGTGGGGTGCACAGCTCGTTAAACAGTCACCAGTCATGAGAGGAGGCTGGTCAGGGGTCGGGGGATTGCTCACAGTAGTTGCCAGCTCCCTCCAGCCTGCCCCACAAACCCAGTCTTGGGGGTGGGAAGGAGAGAGTTAAAAGAAAAATACAAGGGCCGAGGGCCAAACCTCCTCCGATTTTTATTGCTGGTGTGTTAGAAATTTGCCTTTCCCTTCTTACTTTGGGAGATGGACTCTAAGAGGGCCCCCAGAGGAGGAAGTGACTGGCTGCCCCAACCCCCACTAATGGCCATGCCAGGACTACCCTGGGCAAACACTGGGCTACCTCAGGCCTCTTGGACCCAGGGGTCAGTGATTCTCTCAGTTCAGCCATGCTCTTCAAGAGCAATCATAGTTACCCCCCCACCCCCCAAAACAAGGGCCTTGGGCTCAGGCTTGGGCCCAAAGGAGCTAGGAAGTGGGCAGTGCACCAAAGATCAAGCAGAGTTTTCTACTGGAAGAAAAGGTGAGGTTTAGGGGAAGAGGTGGCCTAGGACAATGATGTTCTGAGCATGAAAGCAGTAGGCTGAGCACGAAAGCAGAAGGTGGCTGAGGGAATCAAGTGGGAAGACATAGGAGGACATCACAGACACTCATAGGACCTCAGAAACTCGATGAGGGGAGTGCCTGAGAGGCAGGTGGCACTTAATAACTGTAGTTAGAGCTGGATAGTGGCCCTGGGTATGGGGTCAGCCAAGCAAATGGGGCTGTTGTCCTACAGGATCCTGGTCAGAGGGGTGAGGGTAGAGCTAAGAAGCCTCCAGGTGACCCTTTCCAAGAACAGGACAGCAGATCTTCCCTGGGTACCAAGCCTCCAGCCTCAGCCCTTACCTCCTCCAACATACACATATAGACACACACTCAGGACTAGCCCAGGCTGTAGACCTTGGCAGGGAGGGGCTAGGCAGGTAGCCCTCTCAACAGCAGGCAGGCCATCTGCTCCCACATGTCCTGCCAATCTGCCCAGGGAGGGAGAAGAGTGCAGGAAAGAGAGAGGCCAGGAGCCCAGTGTCAGCTTTGGCAGACCCCACACAGTCCCCCTCAGGCTACATGGCCTAGGAGATTGGTACAGAGAGCATCTCTGGACACAGGGTGGCCGACAGTAGCAGCCCAGACCCACCAAGGGGCTGGGCACCTCATGGCTCTGCAAGGCCTGCCACCTCTCCAACAAGGGAGCGCCAAGAAAAGGAGCCCAAGTTCCCCTGCTGCCTGGACCCTCAGCCCGTCACTCTGCCCTCCCCCTATTTCCTCCTTGGGAGGAGGGTTGAGTGGGCTACCTAGTGGGGCAGTGGTAGAGCTGGGAGGCACCCAGTGAGGGGAGGGGAGGGGCCTGGTCACAGCTGCTTTGAGAACCTCTTTGGTCTGGGGATTCAGGGGACATGGGGAAAAGAGATGGCAGGGAAGAGGATACTGGGGACTCTGGCCTTTGACTGGGTATTTGTCAAAAGGCCACATGCCCAGGTAGGGGACTATATTTCTGTGGACTCGATGCGCTCAAGGCGGGAAGGGGTCCAGGCTTTCTTCTCCTCCCCATGTTGGGGTGTAGGTGTGCTGGCACCTCCCGCAGCCCCTCGCTCTCGCAGCCGGCGCTCCAGCTGCTGGTTCCGCTGGTACATCTCCACATAACTCAGCTGCAGCTGCTTCTGGTACTCGATGACCTTCTCCTTCTCCTCCAGCCACACTCGGCGCTCCTCTGCAAAGCTGGCACCCTGGCGCTCCCGGGCTCGCCGCTCAGCTGCCAGCTCAGCCTGCAGCCGCCCCACCTCCCGCCGCAGGGCCCTCGTCCCACTCTCCCCACCAGCATCCGCCTCCCCATCCAAGGAAACCAAGGAAGCGGCAGCAGCCACCCCAGCCTGACGGCGCATCTTAGCCTCATCGCTCTCGCAGGTGGCCAGTGCATCCTGTGGCTCAGCCGGGTCCACTGGGGTCAGCGCCGGCTTGAGGCAGGCAGAGGGCAGCTCTCCCTCACCCAGCTCCAGGCTGGCCTGTTTGCTGCTGAAGGAGTCCCTCAGGCTGAGCAGCTGCTCCTCCTTCTCCCGCAGGGAGGCCCGGCCCTCCCGCAGCTGTGAGCGCAACCCAACAATCTCACTCAGCTTCTGGGACACATCCGCCTGCGAGTCCTTCAGCTGCTGCTTCAGAAGGGAAATCTCCCCAGCCTTCTGGCATACCTGGCAGGGGCAGATGAGAAGAGAAGTCAGGGGGAAAGCAGAACTCTGCTTACCCCTACTCTAGCCCCCATATCCAGCCCCAGGGCATCAAGCTGCCCCAGGGCTCAGGGTCAGCTCATCACGGCAGAAATGACAATGCAGGGTCCCCTCCTCAGACTCGGGATGACATGGCTAATCTCACAGGGCCTGGGACTGCTCTGGTCCTCACAGACACTGCCAACTGATGTGGCCGCAATCTTCACTCCCCTTGTGATAATTGTGGGCTGCTACTCTGGTTTTCTCCAGAGAGACAGAAGAAGGGGACACAGGGAGATGCCCACGCCCCAGTCTGCACCTCCCACTTAGTTTCCTCCATCCGGGGCAGGAAGTCGGCCTGTTCCTTCTGGCAGGCGGCAACCTTGTCCTCAAGCTCTTCCCGCTGCCGCATCAGCCGGGCTGCCTCCTCCTGTAGCTGCTTCTTGTCCTGCTGCAGCCGCAGCACCTGTAGCTGCAGGCCTTGCTGGGCACGCTGGGCGCGCCGGGCCACCTGCTGCAGCTTGCCACTGCAGCCCTGCCGCAGCTCAGCCAGCTCACGCTCCCAGGCCTTCTGACGCTCCTCCAGCACCTGAGCCACCGCCGCCTCGCTCTGCTCCAGGCTACGCCGCAGAGCTGCCACCTCCTGCTCCTTCTCCCACAGCCGCTCCTCTAGCTCCTGGATCAGAGCACTGGGCGAAGGTGGTGAGCAGGCCGTAAATGGCAGGCCTCCTCCTCCACCCTCCCCTGATCCCAGGTGACCTGGTCGCCCCATGGATGAGGATGACCCACTCTTGCTGGAGGCCCGCCCACTGTCGGACGTTGCCAGGTCCTGGTAGCCCGACCCACCACCACTGCTGCCACCACCACTGCCACTACCATAGCTGGCAGTGCCAATGCGGTTGATGTGGCTGGTGGAGGCACTGAGGGGTGCCAGGTGCTGGCTATAGCTGGAACTGTAGGTGGGCAGGCTTGTGAGTGAGTTCCGGCCTGAGTCTGAGAGGCCGCTCCCACCCCCGCCCGCTGGGGTCATGGTCCGAGACTTGTCCAGTCCACCCTTGAGGCCACCAGGGCCCTGTCGTCCCTCAGGGGTCCCGTTGGTCTGTGGGGGACACAAGTTCTGCATGGAGTGGAAGTTCTTGGGTACAACAGGCTTGAAGGCCGAAGGCCGAACTAGCGGCTCTGAGCACTGCACAAAAGCAAGGAAGAGGGAGTAGGCATCAGGATGGGGCCTTAGCCTTGGCCCCAGTCTTTCCCTCTGATCTAGACTTGTCCAGCCCCACCTCCACCCCCACTGGACCTCCATCCTGGGAGTCTCTCATGGCTGGAGTCTTACCTTATGTTCACCACCTGCCCCCCTCACAGCCAATTCTCCACCCAAGGCCCACCAGCTGGACTTGACCCCCAAGGCTCCCCAATCCACCTTCTATCTCAGTCCCTAAAGCTCAAAAACATCCAAGAAGGCCCGCTTCACCCTCTTCTCTGTGTTGCCACCTATCCCCAGAAAATGGCCGTGAGGACTGACCTGGTCTAGCTTGCCAGAGGCGGCCAGGAGCTTGGGCGGGTGGCTGGGCTCACGATATTGTGGTGGGGCCTTATCACTGCCGCCACTGCTGCTGCTGCCGCCGCTGCTGCCCACCACATTGCCGCAGACATCCGTGTGGTCGCTGCCCCGTAGCTCGCCATTGAGGTAGAGTGAATTGGCGAGAGCCTTGTCCTCTGAGGGGTAGCGGCCTGGCCTCTCCCTGCTGACCCCACTGCTACGGGGACCAGGGAAACTGCCCTGGTTGCCCCCACCCCCCGTGCGGGTGCCCACACTTTTCATGGCAAACTCCTGGGTGTGGGCCACTCCACTGCCCACACTGCCCATGGCCAGGCGAGGGTCTGGGGGTCCGAGCTCAGAGGGCCGAGGGGCGAAGGCCAGGAGAGGATCTCGCCCTGGGTCAGCACGCACAGGCAGTGTCTCCAGCTTCGCCATGACTAAGCCAGGGGGGCACTGTGGGCACAAGTAGGAAAGCAGAGAGAGATCAGTCCCACCCCCACTCCCACCACCCCATCCAAGCCTGACCCAGCACCAGCTGAACCTGCCTTTCAGTGTCTCCTTCCTTATAGTGGGCCCAGGAGTCCCCAAACAGTCAAGGTAAAGGAATGGGGCTGGGGAAATAAGGACAACTTGGTAATAGGGGCTGCCCGTTGTACACCTGACAAAGCCCAACCCCTAGGGACCATACACCTACCCTCCTCCCTTTGCTATCTATACTCAGTATTCCACTCTTCAACTCCCACCTCAGACCCAGCTTCATCGTGGGTCTGCCCCCCAGACTCAGTGACCCACCGACCTCCAATTCTTCACTGCAACCTCAGAACTCAGCTATCCTTTACTCTGGGTCTGGACTCCTATATCCCAATCTCATGGGCTGGGAAGGGGACAGCAGTACCTGCATTCAATAGGGGACCTCAGAACTTAAGGGAGGGAAACCCACCCCTATCCAAAAATTGTGGATGGGAGTCCTTCCCGGTCCCCTAACCTAGGGTGTTGCAGTCAAGGACAGAAGTGGAGGCTCACTACCGGCGCAGGATCCTCTCCTTGCCTCTCCAAGGGGGTGGGGGGCCGATGGGGCCTCAAGCCTGGGACCCTCCGAGGCCCGGTCTGCAGGGGCCATGTGCCTCACTCTCGCAGCTCGGCACGAACCAGCTACGCGACTTTGGACCGGCCGACTGAGCCATCCCGGACTGCAGTTTTCTCCTCTGCGAAATGGGAGGAATGGAGGACCTACCTCGCAGAGCTGCCGCGTGCCAGGAACCCCAGGGCAGCGGGAGCGGGACAGGACGGAGGTATTGGGGGTAGGGTGGGCGGTAGCTGCCTGGGCGGCGCGCATCTGGGCCACCTAGGACATGCACCACCCCTCGCGGACGGCCGGGGACCGCGGTTGCAGCGTGTAGCAGGGGGCCCTTCCAGAGGTCTTCCCAACTTGCACGCATGGGGGTCTGGCACGAGAGGTTCCCCTCCCCATGGTCAGTACCTCGGCAGAGGCCCCGGGGCTGGTTGAAGCCGGGGCAGAGGACGCAGCGCTGGCTGCGGAGGACGCCTGCCGTACCTCCCTCCTGGCCTGCGGTTCCCACAGGTGGGCGGGGGCAGGGGCGGAGCCTCGGCGCCCAACGGCGCCCAGGATTCCGCGCCTGCAGAACCCCTCCAAGAATTCACTGCCTTCGGGAAGACTTCCTGGATTACTCCCCTCCCCCGCTCCTTGTGGACCTTGACCCTGCTCAGTTCACCGAGAATTCCTCGGAGCCCTTCAGTGGGCGTGCGTCCCCCTCCCCCAAGGCTGGCCCACAGCAGAGCCTCGGGTTACCTGTACTCTGGAAGGCCCTGTTTCCTGGTTCCTTTGTCTCAAGTCCGTACCAAAGGAACACCTGCCCCAGAAAGCCTCATATTCAGCCGGACAGGGGCTGCAGGCAGTGCCGGCCGCGAGCAGACGCTCATACAAGTGCCAAAAATGGCAGGGGGCGCCCTTCAGTCCTTTAAACCCTGTCTTCCTTGTCTGCTAAGATGAAGGGGTACAGGTGGCAGTCCTGGGCCCCTTGAGTGCTGTTTCAAACTGTCTTCTACCCAGATGCCCACTTCTAATGCTGTGTTGAGGCTATCGGGTCCCAGACCAGGGGAACCAAACAAAACTCTTTGCCTTTCAGGTGTCTTCTGGCCACGCCTGGAATTACAGCCCGAAGTCGTTGGAAAACTCCCACAAACCAGTCAGCACCACTTTTGTAAAATTCCATTCTATCAGCATCTCTGCGCCCCCCCCCCGCCCCCCCCCCCACCAGGTGTGGAGAACTGGTAAAAAGGCATTTACCACCTTCTTTCCTTAAGCTAACCGGTTCCACACGTCCCACAAAGCTGAAACATAGAGTAAGGCAAGAGAGGGTCCAATTGAAGTGCAAGTGCAGGTGAAAGTGAGTGCCTACTTTCATCTGGTGCCCTAGGTGCTGCTGCCAAAATCTTGATGCTCTGCTCACCGATAATGAACAGAAATATGGAGATATAATATCCCCCTCCCAGCCTAAACATGACTCCCTTCTCTTGCCATCTCTGGAAGGAGCAGCTGGGGAGTCAAAAGGGTGAAGGCCGGGTGTTCTGAGGCTTAGAAACAGTGGGACGATCTGGTCAGGGAGGAAGAACTGACTAAACATCATACAGATGGGGTCCGGGGGTGGGGCAAGGGAGGTGTCTGGACTGGGACACCAGGATGGGTATGACACCCTTAACATGACAGGAGAATGTGTGGGGAAAGGGGTGCTTTTTTGTTTTTGAAAATGGGTGCTTTGAGGAAGACCAGAGAAAGATATCTCTCAGGTATCAGATAGAAAGAGAGACTTAGATCATGAGCGTTCAAGCGTGATGTGGGTGGGGTCCAGCATGGAGCTCCAGTGGCAGAGCCCCTGAAGCCTGGGTGGAGAAGTGAGAGCAGGAAGAAGACCAGAAGGCAGGCCCTGAAGACCAAGATGGAGTATGCTTCAAGAAGGTAAGGGCACTCCTGGAGTTAACAAAGGGGCTTATTCGTAAAATTGGGATTGGAGAGGGTGCCCTGAATTTGGCAGATGGAAACATCACTGGTGCCTATGAGAGAATGATTTTGGGAAAGTGGTGCAAAGCAGAACCAGACTGCAGGAGTGGGGGGAGGTGGGGGTCTGGAGGGAAAGAGTTCCCTTCTCTTTTGAGAAGGCAGTAATTTAAGGTGGTTTGGAATCCAAGGGCTCTTTTCTAATTTTAGAATTTAACATGGTAGAAACCTGAGTGTGGTTATATGCTAAAAGAAGGTGTCAATAGTGAGATGAGAAAACTAGGCAAGGGGGTTCCACCCGAAGCCTGGGTGTGGGCAGGAGCAAACCTCAGGTCATGAAAGTGAGAGGATAATGTTTAGGAAGGTGCTTTGCAAACTGTAAGGTGCAGTACAAATATGCAATACTACCTTCCCTGAGATCCAGGAAAGGAGACTCTGACCATAGATTGGGGCTGATCATATGCCACCCTGCCCTATGGTTTCCCTGGATTGTGTGTGGTCCCCTGAAGGCCTGGGTGCCCAGAGTCCCGGATGGATGGAAATGAGGTCCCAAAACTGTTTCCTGAGCCTCCTATCCTTGTGGTCTTTCTCTGGGAATCATTGACCACCAACCCACTGCAACCCTCCTTGGAGCCTCACTCCTTGAAGAGCTTATTATAATTCTAACCTATTACTGTCAACCCCATGCAAGTGTTCTCTGCCCCTTGCCTCTCCCAAGCTCAGACTGCTGCAACTTCTTTCTACAAACCTCCAGCAGGGACTGGCAAGACAAGGAAGGGCATATATCTCCCTGATAGGCAGAAACTGAGTCCAGAGGAAGGGTTTGAGTTTCATTTGTGGGTCAGGGTCCTAAACTAGCCCAGGTAGCTGAGTATGGTCTGCAAAGACAACCTCATGGCATTAGCTCAACAACCTGGGATGACAGCCTGTTGCCTGAGTCTGCCTCTGTTTCTGTCCTATCCACCCTCAGTGCCTGGGACATTACACAAAGAATTAGTGGTCACGAAGGGGGCAAATAGACTATACCTGGGAGTTAGATGGGCAGGTCCTTCCATCCTATAGTGACCACCCAGCCTCTCCACATGTGTGTCCCTCCCAAAGCTAGTAAACTATACCTTTCCCTTGGGGTCTCAGAGCCCCAAGCTCAGCCCATTCACCCCCTAAAGATCTTAACAGCCCCTCCTGCCAGCATCCTTGCTGGGGGCTTCTCACTGCTCTTTCTTGTTCTGCACTCCCTCTCCTGTGCAGCTACTAAGAGACTCTTTATAAAGGACAAAGCCAATCTTGTCCATGCTTTGCCCAAATTTTTTTGCACCAGGTGCAATATAGACACTTACGGAGGTATCAGCTCCAAGTGGAAATCCCAGTTCAACTGATTAGGGGTGGAATTGCATGCAGGTTATTCCACTTTGAGTTCTCACACCTACCTTACAGGAATCTTAAGAAGTGAATGTATTATGGGTAGATGCCTGGCATTCCTCTCAGCCCTCAGAACCACAGCTTGCAACAGGGCCCCCAAGGACTCTCCTGCTGTTCATCCTATTTCCCTTGACCTGAGTCCCTCTCCACACTACACAAAATCTCTTCACAGCTCTCTGTGCCCATTCTGCACCCTTTAAGAACCAACCCAAATACTGCCTCCCAGGACAGCATCCCTGATCTACCCAGGGGGAGGGCTCCTGGAGCACTTGGTTCAGGCCACTCCAGGGAAATTTCATTCTGGGGCTGGCCTGTGGGTGCCCCCAGGAGGGGAACAGGCCACAGAATCTTGGGGTCTCTGTGCACTGATTCAGAGGAGATGCAGAGAGAACGCATGTGGGAGAATGCTAGTTATAAGCAATGCAAAGAGGCAATGAATCCCTTTAGGAAAATCAGGATGGGCTTCCAGGAAGGATTGAGGGAGAAAATGTATCAGGGGCACTATGGGGCTTTGGGGGAGGGGGTGCAGAGGTCTCCAGAACTTCTTGGTTGGGATGTGTGAGGGGAGATTCATCTTCTCTTGGCGACAAAGGGGGAAGGGGCTGATCCCCTAGATCCTGGCTCTGATAAATCCCGTGTTTCAGGACTGAGGGGGCTGACAGCGCCCCCCCGACACACACACCCCGATCACACACGCGCGCACACACGAGCCTCCCACACGGGAGTGGGGGGTGGTGGTAGGGGGCGGGTGTTCGCCCCCACGGCCCGCAGCGCCAAAAGATAGAGACCCCAGTCACAGGCCATCCCGAAGAGGTGTCCGGGGGATCTCTGCGGTGGGAGAAATCCCTCCTGCACCTCCTGGAGCTCCTCACCAACGCATGTGGCCCGGGGGGGCGGGGCGCAGAGGGAAGAGGTGACATAATCCGGGCCGCACCCCCTCCGGCCGCCACCTTCCCCCAGGCCCTGCGAAGCATCCATGACATCATCGGCCTCATCTCCACTCCCTTCATCCCTGGGATCCCAGCAGTGGGACGCTCCCCCTCCCCAGCTCCGGGTCCGACCGAAAGAGCCTCGCGGTGTAGCGGGCAAGGCGAAAGGTCGGAGTCGAGAGGGGCGCCGCGGTGGGTCTGCCTCACTTACTCGCTGCCTCAGGGTCCGGCGCGGGGTCTTCGGCGCTGGCGCCGCCGGCCCGGCTCGCTGGCGCGGCCAGAAGCCCGCCCGGCGGGGCGCGAGGCGCGGGCCCGGCTGCGCTCCGCGCCCCTCCCGCTCCCCGCCCGGGCCCCGCCCACCCGCGGCTGCGGCAAACGCAGGTCCGCCCTCCAGCCACGCCCCCCAAGCTCGCCAATCCCTGGGCTGAGGCGGGGCCCAGTGCCTTAACCCCTTTATCGCTGCGCCCAGGCCCGCGCGTGGGACACCTCTAGTTCACCCACCCGCCTTCGGGGCGCTCTGAGCCGGCCCCGAGCCCTCTGCACACTCCGTGTTAACCCTCTATACTCTTGGGCTCAGCCCCCGTCTCTCCTCTTAAATCCAATAGGACAGACCCTTCTTGAACCCCACATCTTTGGCTACAAGGAGCAACTCCTCTGACTTGGGGAAGGGGCTCTAGATGCCGAGCTCCGCGCCCTATTCCTCTCTCGCTCCGGCTCTTCGGGTCGCGGCTTCCCAGCCGACACCTAGAGACCTTACTACTAGTCTGCAAGGTGGGGGCGGGGCGAGCCATCAGGGGTGGATACGACACCGCCCTTGGAAGACCGGCTCAGGCGCGGGGAGAAGTGGGCGGGCATTTGTAAGGTTTTGAGGGTCCTTGACTCCTTCCATCAGCAATCGGAGCCGGTTTGAAACTTGATTCTCACGGAGGATCACCGTCATAGAGGGAAGGGAGGGCGACCAGGTAAAAGACGTACATTACAACTGAGCAGGGTTTGACTGTTTCATCCTGTGGCCCGAACCTGGCAAGATGCTTTGGCCCTTCATAGTGAGAGGGAAAAAGGCGGTTGTGTCTGATATGGAATACCAGCTTCGCACACGGTTGCCAGGTCTGTGAGAGAGGTGCTCATTCCGCCCCAGGTGGCCCAGGAGGATTGCCGGGAAGAAGTCCGTCTGGAACAGAGGCCTTCACCTTGAATAGGATAGACAAGCAAGCCAGGCCTAGGGTTCAGCATTAGCAAAATCTTTGAGGCACAAAGGATCTGACTTAAAAACTGCAGTTTCTCTGCTCTGTTGGCATTTAATCCATAGTACCTCTACTGTTACAGAGGATTTGTTTGGTCAGCTGTCATTCTATTTAAATAGTTTTTATTTCTGGCTATTTCCTGTTTTCTGAATTTTTCCATATTTGCTTTTATCTCCCATAGTGATTTGTAATGCAGAAAGCCTGTTTTTAATTCTTCTGGTTGTTGCCATTAAGTTTATCAAATAAAAATGCAGTTTATTTTCACAAATTATTAAAGTCAATGACAGAGCATTCATTTTTGTTCCTCTTCTGTAATGAGAAATTTCCATCTCTTGGCCTGCTGCCCTCACACTACTTATATTTGTCCACTTAATCCAGGATGACAGACTCCGTTTTTATTTACACTTTTAAGACACAAAATCCTTTTTCAATCGTTTTGGCTTTTGCCAATGATTTAATTGGTAACATCACCGACAGTTTCTTATGCACTAATTTTTCTACTCCTCCTTCAGACCCATCTCCCAACTTGACTAGTGATTTCAAAGTGAACTCCAGGATGTTACATTTTTCTAAGTCTTTGCCCTAGGTGACCGAGAAGGCAATGGCACCCCACTCCAGTACTCTTGCCTCGAAAATCCCATGGATGGAGGAGCCTGGTAGGCTGCAGTCCTAAGAGTCAGACACGACTGAGCGACTTCACTTTGACTTTTTCACTTTCATGCATTGGAGAAGGAAATGGCAACCCACTCCAGTGTTTTTGCCTGGAGAATCCCAGGGACAGGGGAGCCCGGTGGGCTGCGGTCTATGGGGTCGCACAGAGTCGGACACGACTGAAGTGACTTAGCAGCAGCAGCAGCAGCCCTAGGTGAGAATGCCTTTCTGCTGTCCTCACACACAGGGTGGCTTAACTAGTTATAGAATTCTTGAATCTCAAACTTTCCCCCTCAAAATTCTCTTGTCCATATCCCATTGTCTTCGGCTCTTAAAATAGTAGCAAGTACATCTGAAACTAATATTATATGTCAATTATATTGTAGCTCCAAAAAAAGGTAGCAAACCTCGGTTGGTCTCTTTTAGGCGAGCAAATTGCCTGGTGCTTGTTGGGACTTTTCTCTACTCTCAAAAGTCAAACATTTTGCCAGTATAAATCTTAGTATAGGCATTTTTCTATTAAATTTTCAGAAAGTCTTCCTTTCAACTGAGAAAAGGTCTCTTCTATTATGTTCTTGTCCATTCTATGAACAGATTGTTTTGGACTTTTTTTCTCCTCTAAAATTATCACATTGGATTACCACTGTCAATTAAATCTCTTTGTCCCTTTTCTCTAAATCCTGGGGACAGTATCTCAAGTTTTGGTTTTCACCATCACTGATTTAATTTTCACAGTTAAGGGTATTCTATTTTCTCTAATAAAACATTTAATTCTGTTCATTTTAGTTTCCTTTCGTTTTTCCATCTACCTCTGTCTTGATCTCAACTTAGTATCTTTTTATAGTTCTCTGTTCTTATGTCATTAAGAATGTGGTTTTGCATCTTAGGAACACCAGAAAAGTAAGAGAATACCATATCTGACTCTGTTCTAATGCATATGGAAACTCTGATATTTAATAATGTGGACCCTTTTCTGGGAAATAAAATTACAAAAACAAGAAAGATGTTGAAAATACTATCCAAGGAAGATGTCCGAAGCAGGTTCGAGGCCCAGATGGTTTAATGGAAGAATTCTTTCAAACTTTCAGTGATCAGATAATCCTCACCTTGGAAATTTCTATCAGAGCCCAGAAAAGTAAAAATGGTATTTCATTTTATGAAGCCACCATTCCCTTTATACCAATTCCCAATAAAGGAAGGACAGAAAAAGAACCAGTCATACTGATCAGTTTGAGGTGGGGGGGATCCTAAATACAAATCAAGGAAATAAAATTAGATATTATTGTATAAGAACTTAATCCATGACTGTCTTAAATGAGAAAAAACAATCATCAAAATAGATGCCAAAAAGTCATTCAAAAGTAAAATAAGAACTCTCATAATTAACTAGGAAAGATTGACATTAAGATTCAATATTTTGTGCTACCTTGACATCTGGTAAAATCCAGAAGGCCTCCAATGGCCTAAACCAAAAGTGGCCCTAGTCAAACAATCCTCCTTATCAAATGGATGAGGTACAGATTATTTCTGAGTACTGTAGTGGGTCTCAGTTCTCTATCAGCCCTCAGATTTATTTTAAAAAGCCAAGCATATCCCCTGCAGGAACCAGGGGCACTCACCCTCTTGCTGCTACAAAGCTGGCCTCCCATAGTCTCTGGTTGTTCACTCTGTTCCTTAGTGCAACACCTCTGTGGCCCTGTGTAGCTTGTGGTGTTCTCTCCTGAGCTGTGAGTATATGTGTTGTCAGTCTCACCTGCTCAGTCCCAGGTACTGTGTTTGGCTATCCCCATAATCCTAAAGTGAGAATCTCTGCCTCACCAATAGGGTGAAGAGCAAGTGATCAAAACAAGAGTATATCAGACTAGCAGGAAAATTCCCTGGCGGTCCAGTGATTAGGACTCCATTTTCACTGCCAAGGACCTGGGTTCAATTCCTGGTTGGGGAATCCTGCAGACCATGAGGAAGGCCAAAAAAAAGAGAGGGTGTATCAGACTAACAAAAATTAAAACTCCATGTTGGTGAGGCTGTAGGAAAATAGGAACTCATAAAATATTTTTGAGAGTATAAACTGGTACAGTCTTTTGGGAGGACAATTGGGTGATTTATTAAAATGAGAAATGCATTATATCCTTGAACCCAACAATTCCATTTCTGGAAGAAATACCATACCATCACAAATTATATGATAGATGTAAGAAGCCAGTCATTGACATAATGGTTGTAATAGTAAAAAAAAAAAAAAAAGTTTTTCTATTAGTAGAAGATTGATCAATAACAATGCAACAATGCAATGCAAGTCCAAAAAAGCAAGTGGCAGAATACCATGTATACACACTATACTCTTAATTTTTCTATTATTTTTAAGAGTAAATACGTACACGCATAGAAAAGCCTGAACAGATACACACCAAACTAATAACAGTGGCTACCTTGAGATGGTGGGATTTCTGGGAGCATAGCAGAAGAGAGGACTCTAGGCACTTTGGTAATGTTTGCATTTTTACAACAAGCATGTGTTACTTTTGTTTAAAAAAAAAAAACAAACCTTTATTTTAAGGTAAAGAGGTTTGCTTGGAAGAATAAACAGGTGAGTAAACTCTGAAAATTTAGAAAAACTATTAAAATATTACACATTTGCTCAAAAATCCCTGCCCTAATGGAGTTTGCACTCAAGTAGGAAGAGACAATAAGTAAAATACACAGTGAATTAGAAAGTGGTAAGTACTAAAGAGAAGTTGAGATTGCAGGGGATCCCAATTCAGAATAAGGTAGAAGGCCTTGCTGAAGAGGTGCACTCAAGATACAGACCTGGAGGGTCGGGAGCAAGCCTGAAGTAAAAAAAGAGATTTCTAGGATGAAATCATTTTATCTATAATAAAATGAGCTTTTCTTTTTCAATGTTTTTCTTTTTCTTTTCAAGCTTTTTTTCAATGTACTAATTAAAGCTTCCAGATAGAAAAATGGTTATTTAAATACTATTTTGATTGTAGTTTTTAATAAGATCAATAACTACAAATTGCATTGTTATAGATCTACCTTTTGGGGTGGGGGGGTCCATGCCAAGTGTCATGTAGGAACTTAGTTCCTTGACCAGGGATCAAACCCATTCCTTCTGCAGTGGAAGTGCAGAACCACTGGACCACCAGGAAAGTCCCAAATATCTACTCTTTTAAATGGCACTAGCTCTAGACTTCGGAGAAGGCAATGGCACCCCACTCCAGTACTCCTGCCTGGAAAATCCCATGGACGGAGGAGCCTGGTAGGCTGCAGTCCATGAGGTCGCTAAGAGTCGGACAGGACTGAGCAACTTCACTTTCACTTTTCACTTTCATGCATTGGAGAAGGAAATGGCAACCCACTCCAGTGTTCTTGCCTGGAGAATCCCAGGGACAGGGGAAGCCTGGTAGGCTGCTGTCTATGGGGTTGCACAGAGTCGGACATGACAGCAGCAGCTCTAGACTGAGTTCTACCAACCTATATAACAGGTCATTCTAAATCACAGGAAAAGAAGGAAAGCTCTCTGTGGACCCAGAGATTATCACACTAAGCGCAGTAAGTCAGAGAGACATTTATATATGAAATCTAAAATGCGACATGCATGGATATATCTACGCAACAGAAACAGACTCATAGAGAACAGATCTGTGGTTGCCAAGGGGAGGGGGAGGTGAAGGAGGGAAGGACTGAGAGTTTGGGATTAGCAGATGCAAGTATTAAATACAGGATGAATAAACAAGGTCCTACTGTACATCAGAGGGAACTATATTCAATATCCTGTGATAAACCGTAATGGTCCAGCAATCCCACTCCAGGGAATATATCTGGAGAAAAACATGATCCTAAAGGATACATACACCCCAGTGTCCACTGCAGCACCGTTTATAAATAGTCAAGACATGCATGCAACCTAAATGACCATCAACAGAGCAATGGATAAAGATGTGGTACATATTACTCAGCCATTAAAAAAGAAAGAAGTAATGCCATTTACAGCAACATGGATAGACCTAGAGAGTGTCATGCTGAGAGAAGTAAGTCAGACAGAGGAGATATATCATATGACATCCTTTATATGTAGAATCTAAAAACAAATGATACAGATGAGCTTACTTACAAAACAGAAAGAGACTCACACACTTAGAAAACAAACTTATGGTTGCCAGGGAGAAGGAATAGTTAGGGAAGGTCATGTACACACTGCTATATTCAAAATGGATAACAAGGAACTACTGTACAGCACATGGAACTCTACTCAACATTATTTGTCAGCCTGGACGGGAGAGGGGTTTGGGGGAGAATGGACACATGTATCGGAGAAGGCAATGACATCCCACTCCAGTACTCTTGCCTGGAAAATCCCATGGACGGAGGAGCCTGGTGGGCTGCAGTCCGTGGGATCACTAAGAGTCGGACACGACTGAGTGACTTCACTTTCACTTTTCACTTTCACGCATTGGAGAAGGAAATGGCAACCCACTCCAGTGTTGTTGCCTGGAGAATCCCAGGGACGGGGAGCCTGGTGGGCTGCTGTCTATGGGGTCGCACAGAGTCGGACACAACTGAAGCGACTTAGCGGCAGCGGCAGCAGCAGCAGGACATATGTATATGTATGGCTGAGTCCCTTCACTGTTCACCTGAAACTACCACACCATTGTTAATCGGCTTTAAACTTTGAAAAAGAAAAAGAATATACATATCTATATATAGCTGAGTCACTTCGCTGTACAGCAGAAATTAACACATTGTAAATCAACTATAATAAAGAAAAAAGCTAATTTATTTTATAAAGGTACAATAGTCTTAATGCCAAAATCTGACAAATGAGATAAAAGAAGAAAATTATGTGATTGATAAACCACTTGTCTTCTCCACGTTTGTATTAATAGCATCTATGTAGACAGGATCCTTTATTTAAAATTCCATATTCCCATCTTGGGTTTCCCTAGTAGTTCAGCTGGTAAAGAATACGCCTGCAATGCAGGAGACCCTGGTTCAATTCTGGGTGAGGAAGATCCCCTGGAAAAGGGCTAGGCTACCCACTCCAGTATTTTTGGGCTTCCCTGGTATCTTAGATAGTAAAGAATCCTCCTGCAATGTGGGAGACCAGGGTTCAATCCCTGGGTTGGGAAGATCCCCTGGAAGAGGGCATGGCAACCCACTTCAGTATTCTGGCCTGGAGAATTCCCATGGACAGAGGAGCCTCGAGGGCTACAGTCCATGGGGTCACAAAGAGTGGGACATTCCCATCACACAGCACAGCATTCCCATCTTAACACTCTAGTAAGTAAAGATGTCCAAGTCCTAATTCCGAGGACCTGTGACTAACTTAGGTTACATGACAAAAGAGAATTTAGGTTGCAGATAGAATGAAGTTTTCTAATAACTTTAAAATCAGATTATCCAGGTGAGTTGTATGTAATCACAAGGGTCCTTAAAAGTAGAAGTAGTACGTGGGTGATGGCAGGGGAGATGTGACTATGGAAGTATGGTTTGAGGGATACAACATAGCTTGCTTTGCAGATAGAGGACGGAGGCTCTGGGAATGAGTGGCCTCTTAAAGATGGAAAAGAGCCTCCAGAAACAAACACAGCCCTACCTTGATTTTAGCTCAGTAAGACCTGTGTTGGATTTCTACATAACTATAAGATGATAAATTTGTATTATTTTACAACACTAAGTTGGTGGTAATTTGTTACAGCATCACTAGAAAACTAATGCAAGCATGTAACAGACATTCAACATTCATTTTTAAATGATGAATGAAGCCGCAAAATCCCTGGATCTCTAGAAAAATGGGTAAAGATAGAAATATATCATTGGAACTTCCCTGGTGATCTAGTGGTTAAGACGCCGCGCTCCCAAAGGAGGGGGCCCAGCTTCAGTCCTTGGTCAGGAAATAAGATCTTGCATGACACAACAAAAACCCAGCATATATTTTAAATATTTATATATATTATACACACACACACACACACACACACACACACATCATTCACAGAATACAAATGGCCAATAAGCAGTTGTAAACATCTTCAGCTGATATTGAAGATATGTAAATAAAAACCTACCAAATTAGCAGACGGTTGTGATCCTTTGGGATCACACCTACCCACCAAGTTATCCAGAAGGGAACTAGGGCTTCTTCTCTGGAATGACTGGGCAGTAACTCTAGATGCCAAACTGGGGAGCAGACAATCAAATCCATGCTAAAGTTTGGATGTTTGCATAAAGCTTTTTCTAGCTGTGCTTGCTTCATAAAAGAAATAAAAACCTCTGAATCTGTGCCAAAAATTCCTAGGAATGACCAGTAAAAGTCTTGGGGGTTATCTAGACCAATATAAAACTATAACTGAAATGTTGATGACCCAAGTATGATGGGTTTTTTTACAACCTGATGATGTTTACACACACACACACACTCTGGGCCCATGAAAATGGAAAGCGAAAGGAAAAATAAAAGAACATTATTAGACTGTATTCTCCTTTTTACTACTATTCTTTACTAATTGCACATTTTACCAAAGATAGAAGATGGCTTATGCTTTTATGTTCTCCAGGAATTTTTTTGGGTAATATTTTTCTTTTCTGTTTTTATATAATTGATATTTTGTTTATACTGACAGAGACTTATCTGTACCTATATGATATAAACCTCATTGCAAGTTATTTAGAAATAGGTAAAAAAGAATACAAGTCACCACCCCACCCACCATCTCAAGTGAGTTTTATGTACTCACATCTATTTGTGAAGCATGTTGGTCCTTCTTAAAGCCCCAAGCAAAATAGTATTTTAAATGATTATTGCATCATGGAAATTATGGTCATGTCCAAACTTGTAATCAGTTTTTATGGAAACCTGCAAACTCCAAAAGTGTTACCAGAATAAATTTTTGTAAAATCTGGGGTAAATTTGTCCAGCAGAAAGTCTTCTCTGTAAACTCTGTACATTAACATTGTAGATAGGTACAGGGGTGGTTAAAAATTTTTTTTATTACCTGCCTTCGGGGTCCACATTTCTCATATATCCAATATGCACAAACTAAAAAGGCATCAAGACAACTGTCAAGCTAGATATCAAGTATGTGTCCACATACCTACTATAGGGTTTAGCACAGCAAAAAGTGATTTGATTTACTTCACTGATGAGAAACAAAGAAAATAGAACGACAGAAGTATTTATCTCAGTTACTCAATTACGATACAGTTGGAACACTACTGGTTTTAGTTTGGGGATGATGATGATGGATTTGTTTTTTGTATCATTTTAGAAATTTAAGTCAAATTGTAAAATCATATAAGAAAGTTCCAATGACTACTTGGTCAAAGTAAATCTAGTAGGTTATATGCAAAGGGTTATATTTAAACAAGCTTAGCGTTATGGTATCAGTATTTGGTAGGTTCTATTACGAGGTTCCCTTTCACTTCACCTTTAATGAGTAGTAAAATACTGCATTAACCAGTCAAAAATTATGTATGACTAATCAAAAATTATATCAGGCTAAACCAAGGAAAATATTTTTTTTCATTATATCAGGCTAAACCAAGGAAAATATTTTTTTTCAATGTCCCCACTGTAGTTTACACCGTTTTTGTTACAACTCTGTGACTACTTTAAGTTATATGATGTGCTACTCTTCACTCAGATACTGCTCCTTGGCCCTGTCAATACATAAGGAACAGGCTCATTAGAACCCTGTTTTTCAAACTGTAGGTCGAGATCTGTGAATGAGCTATACAATCAATTTAGTCACCATCAGCAGTGAAACAGAATAGAGAAATAGGGAGTTCCCTGGTGGCCTAGGGGTTGGGAGTCCGGGATTTCTCTGCTATGGGCCAGAACAGGTGCGGGGTGGCCAAAAAAAAGAAAACAGAGAAACAAATATCAACATACATCAAACCATGATAAGCAAAGGGTTACTGTGAAACTTCAGCTTGCTCATCATCTGTACATATGCACACACACATGTACCAAGTCCTGAATGTAAAATGGTTTTCTTAGTAAGAGATACTGTCAAAAAAGTTTGAAAAACACAGCTTTGGTAGAATAGTCATCTCCAATCTTGGGGGCAGGACTTAGGACTGGAGGTGCCTGGAGCACACACTCGTGAAGGCTTGCTGCAGTACCCGCCAGCAGTACAATGGGGGTGTGGAGGGAGGAGGTGACAGAGTAATAAAGATTTGTGGGATACACAGATTGCAAAGGCTTAAGAAATGAGTTAGTGATTTAAAACACTAATTAAAATATAGCCCAAATGTCTGGGCTCAGCTCTTCCCTACTGGGACCCAAGCTCCCTTCGCACCTTCTCTCATCTTTGCCCCCAACATTCCCTTTTTTTCACCCAACGCTCCATGTCCCTCAGTGAACCATAAATCTACATTCTGTACACCTGGCTTCCCCTCAGCCCAGGCCTCCCCTTGTAGTATAGCCCACACACCTGTTGGCTGGATAACTGACCATCTCCCTGTTATACTAATAGCACTGCCCTGCCCCCACCTGTGGATGAGGCCATCTTTTATTTACTGTGGTTCGCTGGGGAACCTTGGAGAAGGCAATGGCACCCCACTCCAGTACTCTTGCCTGGAAAATCCCATGGACGGAGGAGCCTGGTGGGCTGCAGTCCGTGGGATCACTAAGAGTCGGACACGACTGAGCGACTTCACTTTCTTTTCACTTTCATGCATTGGAGAAGGAAATGGCAACCCACTCCAGTACTCTTGCCTGGAAAATCCCAAGGATAGAGGAGCCTAGTGGGCTGCCGTCTATGGGGCTGCACAGAGTCGGACATGACTAAAAGCAACTTAGCAGCAGCAACAGCAGCTGGGGAACCTACCTCATTCATACTCAGTATTTAATAGTTTTTTAACTTTTGATCAATTTTGTAAACAACTCCTTTGAAAAGATGAGTTTACTACATGGTTCTCCAACCACTGCTTTTCAATACACCTTGAAGGTGCATTAAAAAAGAAATGTTATGGAACTTCCCTGCTGGTCCAGTGGTTAAGAATCTGCACTTCCACTGCAGGGGACACAGGGTCCATCCCTGGTCAGGGATCTAAGACCCTATCTACTGCATGATGAGGCCCCAGAAAGAAAATCTGTGAAAGAACCAAACTACTGGGAGCAAAGTGCTTTCAAAACAGACCTGTTGGGCTGGGCTGTGAAGATGAGGCACCTGTAAGCACAACAAGCACTGTGTAATTTAGGGGTTACAAAACCCAAAACTTATCGGTTTGATTGAAGCCATCAGTCTAGAGTTCCTGACAGAAGAGGAAAAATCTATGAAAGAGGAGCCACAAAACATGTTGAGGACTCAGATGGGTCTCTGGTTCTGAATCACCATCCTCCGCCAGTTATTTATACCCTCCGCCAGTTGAAATAATCACCTTTGTGCTTCAGGATAAGTGAAAACTGTACCCTCAGGAAAAAATATAAGTACAAACAGAGCTAGTGAATAAGCAAATGTAAATCCACTGAACTGAAATGTTTATCATCAGTTTTAGCAATGCAGATACCGATCAGTAATGTAACCATGTGTGTCTGGTCAACTTTTTAAGGTATAAAAGTATTTAAAAATAATTTCATATACAGCTGGCCTTTGAACAAAATGGGTTTGAACTGTTTGAATCCACTCATGAGGTGATTTTTTTCAGCATAAATACTATGGTACAGCACAATCTGTGGTTGAGTGAACCTGCAGATGCAGAACCACAGATATGGAGGAACTTTGGATAGAGGACTGGCCGTAAGTTACACAGGCAGATATTTACCTGTGTTGAGGGCCAGTACACCCAACGCCCTGTTGTTGGTCAACTGTACTCACGTGGGGAGTTTAAATTCTTAGAAGTATTTAAGTAATAATTAATATGTGCATGAAAATTTGTCTAAGTGGTTAAACCTGAAAGTTTTCATGTATTAGTTGTTGAAACACTAATCACTTACTGTCTGGAAGAATATTCATTTAATAAATTTGTTAGACTAGTAGACTTATTACTAAATAGCACACAAAGGATTACAGGTTCTTCTCCACACTAAGCTGTTGGAACACAAAGAATCTTAGAAAGCTTCTGGGATAGGAGGGAGGGTTATGCCTTTTTCACACTCCTACCCTATGGGCAGTGTCCTGAGGATAGAATGCAGTGGCTGGGGCTGCCATAGCCATCTTATTATGTGGATGGCAGTGGCTGAGGGAAAGCATGGAAGCCCTCTCCACTATGGATTTTAATTACTTGCAACTTTTCGGCCTGCCTTTCCACCCCACCTCCACCTCCATCACCAGCTCTCAACCTTGGTTACTCATTGGAATCTCTTATTGATTCTCCCTGGACCCACCCTGAGAGATTCTGATTGAACTGGTCCAGGGTACAGCCTGGCATGAGATTGGGGTATGCTCCCCAGGTGATTTTAATGAGCAACCAGGGCTGAGAACCACTGCTCTAACTATAAGCCAGCTCCTCTTTTCCCTTTGGATTTTATCTCCCTCACACTGGGTTATCTGTGTCTAGTTCTTCTTCCTAGACTGAGCTCCCACTGGCCTTCCAAACAACGCAGGTAGCGCTTTTCAGCCCATTGCTGACTGAAATACCAGAGTCCCACCGTACTTGGAATATAGGTACAATAGTTTTTGCTTACAGAATCCAATGAGTCAAAATCACCCTTGATAATCCCTCAGGAAGGGTCTGTTCTGGGAGCCTGATGCCCCATCTCCCCATCACCATCTATGTAGGTAGTTTCTTCCTGGACTGGAACAGAAAGCTGCCTCTTCCTCCACCAGGCACCAGAGTTAAGTATGTGGTTGTGTTTAGGGGCCATGTTGCATAAAAAATACACATTTAAACACATGCCTCACCCTCAGCACAGCAGGAAGCTCATGCCTTGAACAGCCCACAGGAACCACTGACTGACCCTATGGGAGACACACATCTCCCATCTCACACCTACTCCTGAACATATGGTCCTTACATCCCCCAGTGGGTGGAATCGCCCACACCATTTAAACTTTTGTCAAGGATGTAGAACTGAATTCATGTGAAGTCCTATATGAAGCAAGGTCCCTCCACCGCACAATTCCATCCAGCTCAAGCAGGTCTTCCCCTTCTTTCTCCCTGTCCCACAAGCAGCTGGCTCAGCCTTTCTCCTCCCTGACCTCCCTTCCCTCCCACTTAAGGCTGATGTTTTCTAGGACTCTTTATCTGTGGCACCTCTCATTAACTCTTCTTCATAAGAGCTCTCATGGTGAGAACTCCTTCCTCAATTCGGGGAGATGTTGTCCCAAGAGGATTCCCTCTATGGCTCTGGTAAGGTGGGAGGGGTGGGAGTAAGACCTCATCCAGGCTTTGGGGACTGGGCATGCAGGCCACAAAGGAACAGAGTAAATGATCAGTGTTTTTTGAATGCATGCATTCATAACAATGGAACTTGCATCTGTTTCCAAAGGACCCCACCCCAATCCCCAAGATAAATTCCAAAATGAGATTTTCACCAGCTCATCTGGCACCCCAGGCCAGGCCTTCTGCCACACCAAACCACACCAAGCTCACGAGTACTGATTGGGCCTTTAATCTGTAACTGCCTGGCCACACTCCATCTGCCCCAAGATGGTAAAAAGGAACAAAGATGTATGGCCAGGTAGGCCATGCCAGCTCTCAGTCCAAGAGGGAAGTCCTAGGTCAGGCTGGGGCCTGAGCAGGGGTCTCCCGGCCCCAGGCGATGAGGGAGTTGCTGGCCTGGGCAAGCTCAGTGATGGATACCCGGCCCCGCTGCCGGATGAAGTTAGCCACCGCAGCCAGTTCCTCCGGGGTTATGTAGATGAACTTGCCCCGGTCGTCAATCACACCTGTGGGGACATGCAGGTCGTGGTGCTGAGCCCTCCCCACATGCCCAGCGACCCACCCACTCCTCCTGCCTGCCTGCTTGGCCTTTCCCAGCTGTATCCAACTTTGGTGAGTCACATCAGGCTTCCTTGCCTGTCCTGTCACCCAAAGCCATCACCAGGCCTTGGCATCCTCCTCATTGAACTGCATCCCCCTTCTCAGGGCCCCTCCTTGTACCCTGCTCCCCTACCCAGGGTGCTCATCCTAGCCTTGCAGCCCCACACGGCTAGATGCTCCCCAAGGCCAGGGCCCGCAGTGACACTGTCCTCCTCTCACCTGTAAGAGTCCCCTCAGCCAGCAGGTCCTGGATGCGGTTTATGGTGTCCTGTGAGGAGAACAGTTCTTAGAGTAGGGACAGGCACTGCTGCCCCCAGAAGGAGCACCTACAACCTTCCTCCCACCACAACCAAACCTCTCCTCTCCTTCTCATGGCCACCCTGAAATGTGACTCCACGTGTCTCCTTTGGAGGGTCCTAGAGGGAAGGGGCTCTGGTCCTGGAGTCTGGCAGGACCCCCCCACCCCCACCCCGAGAGAGACTCCCTTCCAACCAAAAGAGAAGTGGTGACATTTGGCTGAGGAGGCTGGTATGGCCTGTTGTAGGACAGCTGTCTAGGTAATTGGATTTGGGCTGCTGGAGTGATGGGGTTCAGACCTTTTTCTTTTTTTTCTTCCTGACTGCTTTCCAACTAGTTATAAAGGCAGGATGCCTGGGGTGACGAGAGATTCCTACAGTATACTCACTCTTGGTTGGGGGTAGGGGGGAAGGGGCATTGAGACTCTCCATCTTTAGGGCAGGCCCGTTCTGACAGCCACACACATTCCATGGCTGCACTCCACATACAGGCCACCCTGCAGGGCTTACCTGAGTACGTAGGCCCACCTGGGAAGCCAGGTCTTCCAAGAGCACGACCTTGGACTGCTACAAAGGGAGGAGAAGGTGCAAGGCTGAGCTTGGGCAAATCCTTTTCCATACTGGCACCCTCTGAAGTTGGTGTTCTGATCTGATCTGCTCTGGGTGGCTAGACACACACTGTGCAGATCCTACGGGAGAGCCTTGTTCCCCTCACACACTACTCACACACTCTCCCAATCACCCATACAGAGGACATACACGTTCATAAACTCTCCTGTTCCCCTGCTTGTGGGCAGCGATCTGCCTGCCAGGCCCTTGGACTGAGGACCACCCTGAGACAGAAACACACCTGCAGAACCAAGCACAGCTGCCGGCTTCTCCTCTGCAACCAAAGGTGTCTTTCTAATATATTGGACAGGCTGGAAGGGGAAACGCCACAGAGATGAAGGGGAGGAATGACAATCACCAAAAGCTATTTTAAAAAACCTTTTCTGGGACTTGTGTTCGCTGAGAACTTGCCAGGACCAGGCACTGAGAAGGTGTGGGAGAAGCAATGTTGAACAGGACATGGCCCACAGCCCCGCCAAGGAGAAGGTGAGAATGGGGAGAACAGAGCAGATAAACAGCCCCAGTAAGCCAGGACCTAGGCAGCTCGTCTTGCCTCACCTTTGCTCACTGCTCCCTAGCCCAAAGATCACGACAATGCTGACATGCCCATACTTCCTGTCACCATCCTCTTCACACTGTATGAGCCCTCAAGATAACTGTCAGTAACACCAGCCAGCACTTTTCACACACAGCCATATGCCCACAAGCTGCCTTCACACCCTCAGAAGAAACTTTAGTTCCCAGGGGGTGCAGCTGAGGGTCCACTGGTGGGCTCTACCTGCATCTGCCCCGTCTCCCTCAAAACAAAGAGCACATGACTTGTGAGAAGGCGATCGTCTGCATTTCCGTGAATCTTCCACAGCAAATGAGCTGGGGGAGGACTGACACGGTGACACCTCCCCAGCTGCAGATGGCGTGAGACTGTTCGAAATGCCAGACTGAATATGTAAGCAGGGAGGCAAGTGAATGGCAGTTGGGCCAGGGCGTGGGCAAGTACGAGGTGACCTGGCCAGCTGGCCTCTACCTACAAAGCAGGGAGTGGGTGCTGGGCTCCCAGCAACAGCTCAGAGTGTGATTATGGAGTCACCCCAGGTGGTCCCTGAAAACCTGGTCTGAGGGGTTGTTGGCACTAAAAGTATGTCTGGAAAAACTAATCAGTCAACCAACCCAACCCAACCAGAAGGGAGAGTGAACCAACAATATCAAATTACAGCCGAGCTTCATGTAACTGCTACGCACAGAAATGTCCCTCTAGTTCTGAAACCCTAGGATGAAAGGGCCCATCCCCTTAAGCCAAGAGGAAGGTGGGTAGGCTGAGTTTTGGAAGTTCTCCTTTTCCCTGCAACAGGAGCTCTGGGACAATCAGCTAGCATAAGCTGGAGAAACTTCTACTAAACTCCAAAAGAGCTTGGAAAACACCAGAAAATGGCCCCTCCGGAGAGCTGCTGAGAGCAAGGATAGGAACTTCCCTGGGGGTTCTCAGGTCTCTGCCTTGTGGGGGCGGAGACTGAAGCTGATGCAGGAGGGCTTCCTGGAGGAGAGACTCAGGGCTGTGTTGCTGCCCACTGAGTGGGTGGGGACAGTGAGCTCCAAATAGAGGAGAGTGTGACATATCCTGCCCAGGGTTGCAGCCCTCAATCAAGTGTGCCAGGGTGGAAAATGGACTCTATGAGAAAGGAATGGTCAGTCTGAGGGAGCCTTCTCCCTCTCAGGAACCCCCAGCCCCTAGGCTGTGAGCCTAGCCCCTTGCAGCTAGGAGGTGTATAAACCCTGCTCTCTTCTGGGAGAGGTGGGGGGGATTATGCAAGCCCTGGCTCCTTGGCACCCCTAGTACCACCCCCACCACCGCCTCCGCTCCCTCTGTACTCCTTCCCTCAGCCGCCTCTGCACCCTAAGCTGCACTTGAAAACCTCTCCCCTCATCGCATCCTTTGTGGGAGAGAAGTTGCTTAGCAGCAAAGCAGAGCAGGACATGCTTATGCAACCGGAGCAGTATTCAGGAGGCCCGCGCTGCAGCTGCAGACAGAAGGGGGCACACCTGCTACCCTGCCCTAGATTCCAAAGGAAACATCCTCCAGTATCCCGAGGAAGACCCAAGTTCCTGGTCAGGAACACGTGGCAGGGGATGTGGCTTCTCCTCAGTATGACAGCACTGGTAGAAAACACGTGTGAAGAAACTTGAAAACACAATGACTCACTAAGCGTGGGGTCTGAAGAGCAGGGAAACTGTCAAACCCTAAGCATGAGGAAGCTATCGGACCTCCCACACAGATCAGGTCCTTCCCCACCTTTGGGGTCAGAGGAGAAGGGGCTTTCCTGGCCAGGACCCTAGCAGGCCCACCTGCCCACTCCTGCACAAGCTTGAGTGACATGTGTGCAGACCCCGCTTGGGCCTACCCTCTCCAGGCCCTGAAGATGAACCCAACACACGTACAAGAAGCAAGCAGCTGACACCAGGTTCTGCTCTGCATTTCTTACCTTAATGTAGTTGATGAATTCGGCCAGGAAGCTATGGGACTAGAGAAGCAGAGAAATCAAGATGAGAGTCCCCTGGCAGGGGCCACAAGGCTCTATGCCTACCCACCTACCCAGCCGAGTGCCTGTCCAACCACCTGGGTGAGCAGCACAGCCTCCTGTGGGGAGGGGATCGAGGCACCACCTCTCCCAAAGACAAGGTCTCGGCCACTAGAGCCTGCTGATCCTGATGCCCACCCGCCTCTCACTGGAAGGCCAGGGAAGCAGGTGAGGAGCCGCAGGGTGTCTGAGATGGGGCTGTGCTGCCTTTCTGGGCTCAGGGAACATTTTCTAGGGCTGGTGGACCCACCTGCTCCTCAGTCATGGTCTCGCCCACACCCTCCTCCTCCACCACGAAGGTCTCCTTCAGTTTCAGATACTCTTCATGCTCCCGCTGGGCCTGCTCCTCCTGGGCCTTCCTCTCCTCCTCTTCCTGTGGACACAGAGGAGGCAAGAGTCAGATAGAGTGGCCATCCTACTCTGTTTTAGTCTTTGCTGCTCCCAGAGGCCAGAGACAGAGCTCAGGGACAGAGCTCCTTCAAGACCTTGATCCCTCTGGCCCCTAAGCTAAACTGCACGATCCCTCTTCTCAATCAGTTCTATCACTTCCCAGACGCTGCTCAGCATCCCTCTCCCTGAAAATCCTGCCATGAATGTCCTATAACATCCTCCAGCCACCCCCTCCCACATCCTGCCCTGTCATGTCCAAGCTTTTTGAACAAAACCCAGGTTCCATTTCCCATCAGTCAACTATCCCTCTAGCCCACTCCAATCTGGCTTCTGCACACTCAGCTCCACCAAAATAAGTCCTGCTATGGCCTCACCCATGTCCTCTACCCACCAAACCCAAGGGACAACCATCAGGCCTCATACCCCAGTCCTCTCAGTGGCCTTGGGGAGAGCCTACCATCCCCTCTTCCATCCCTCGGCTTTCAGACCCTACCCTCTCCTGGATCTCCTCCTGTTCTTTGGGTCATTCTTCCCACCTCCTCCATCACTCAGCCCAGTCCCTTCTCTCTCCTCTACTCTCTAGGCCACCTCACTATGCCCACAGCATCAATTATGCCCTAATGAAAAACGAATGAAATCCCAACAATGTGTTAAATTCACTAAATAATAACATATTATTACCAGCTATAAAAAATATACCACAGTAAGGTATGATGTTAATGGTAAGGGTATCTGAGTGCCAGTGACTGCTGCTGTTGTATCCCTCCACAAATTTCTCTTCCCAAACACACGACTGCCCATGTGGCACACCCACTGGGCCGTCTCACAGACACCTCAAATTGATGATGTCCCAGAAAGACCCTGTGATCTACCCCCCACACATCTGGACTCCTCCTGAATCCTTGGCTTAGCGAATCTCACAGCTATCTGGCCAGCTGCCCTGGTCAGAAATGAGGCTCCATCTACCACTTCTTTCTTTAACTTCTGGAAAACTGCTTGATCCATCCACCACCACCTAATGCAACAGTCTTGCCCCAAACCAACCCATTTTTCAGAATTCTCAGAAAGATCTATCTTAAACATGAAGATAAAGCTGTGACATGGAATATACAGGATGAGCCTGGAGCATTTTTCAGTGTCAAAAGTAAGAAAGTACTCAAAGAAGAAAAACAGTAAGGGTATGTCAAAGGTAAACAGGGGCCAACTAAAAGCACTCCCAGTAGCCAAAGCTAGAACAATCTAAGCAAAAAAGTAAATAAGATAGCATTGGATGGGACTGCACTGGTAGTCAGGTGGTTAGGACTCTGCATGTTCACTGCTGAAGGCCTGGGTTCAGTCCCTGGTTGAGCAACTAAGATTCCACAAGCCATGTGGCATGGCTAAAAAACAAAGATAGCACTTGGATTATGATACAAAGTGCAAAAGAGATATTCATAAGTCCATGTAGATACAAATAAACAATTGAATAAATAAAGAAAAGATAAATCTGTACAAATGAATTTCAAATACTTCATGTAAATACTCTCCTCTTAAGTAGATGGAGCATAACTCCCTACTTCTTAAGTGTGGGCTGTGCAGTAGCTTGTTTCCAAGAAACCATGGGAAATGGAGAAATCTGGCAAACATAATCTTGGCCAGGTGATCAAGGTTAACATACAAGTGATAAGCCAAGTCGATAACATGAAACCTTGATATGTTGTGTTGAGGATGGCACTCCACCTCTGGTCTTCCTCCCAGAAATCCATAACCCCCATTCTAACCTTGACAGTAACATAAGCCGAATGCAAATAGAGGGACATTTTATAAAACACTTTCCCAACAGTTCTCAAAACTGTCAAGGTCATCAAAAGCAAGGAAAGTCTGAGAAACTATCACAACTCAGAGGAACCTAAGGAGACATGACAACTAAGTGTAACGTGGCATCCTGGATGGGACCCTGGAAAAGAAAAAGGATATTTGGGCAAAACTAATGAAATCCCAATAATGTGTCAAATTCACTTAATAATAAATTATTAGTTGTAAGAAATATACCACAGTAAGGTGTAAGGTACGACGTTAATAGTAAGGGAAATGGGGTGTAGGGGAGAAGAGCCCCAGAATATTTTAGGTGCATTATTATAATCAATATTCAGAAAAGTGAACTCTGAGGCTGGGAAAGATGGAAGACAAAAGGAGAAGGTGGCGGCAGAGGATGAGATGGTTAGATGGCATCACTGACTTAGTGGACATGAATTTGAGCAAACTGTGGAGACAGTGGAGGACAGAGGAGCCTGGCATGCTGCACTCCACAGGATCGCAAAGAGTTGGACACGACTTAGTGACTGAAATCTTCTGCTGTGTTCCAGCGCATTTGTCACAGCATCCAGAACCAGGCTTTCCGGACATCCAGTGTCCCTGAATAACAAGGCCAGTCAGAGGCCAAAGGTACCAGGCTATGGGGTCTTCCCAGCTGGGCAGCCCAGGCTCTTACTCTATACACCCCACAACTTTATGGTGGTGCCCTTCCTGGGCACCTGATTCTCAAAAGGAAGGAAGCACCTGGCAAACAAAGGCTGATTCACCACACTTACTGCAGTGCTCTCCATTCTCCAAGCATCTTCTCTATGCCAGGCCCTGAACAGAACCTGCTATAGATATGATCCACCATCTCTTACAATGTTCTTTAGTGGCCCAAAGGGCCTCAGGATTCAGAGTCCCCCCGCCCCACCTCACCTCTCTGATCCCTTTCCTTCTTCCTTACCCTGCTCTAGCCACTCTGTCTCAGCGTTCTTCAAATGCTTCAGGTGTGTTCAATAAATTACATGCACAAAATTTCGGTTTCAGGCTCATTTTTCAGTAGCAGCTTTATAGAAGCTGTGCCCAGAACACAGAAAGCAAATAAATCAGGGCCTGCACCTGGCTCACAGCCCCTCTTCTAGGCTGCAGGTGCAGGGAAGCGGCATGGGAAGCAAGAGGGCTTCCCAGGTGGCGCTAGCGCTAAAGAATTCACCTGCTAATGCAAGAAATGCAAGAGACGTGGGTTTGATCCCTGGATCGGATGATTCCTTGGAGTAGGAAATGGCAACCTGCTCCAGCAGTCTTTCCTGGAGAATTCCAAGGACAGAGGAGCCTGATGGCCTATAGACCATGGGGTTACAAAGACTTGGACACCACACGCATGCACACACATACACACACGAAGTAAGGCTGCCTGGGCAGCAGATAGAAGTCAGCTTCTGGGTCAGCCTGGCTCACCTTCTGTTCCTCCTCCAGGCGAAGCCGTTCCTCCTCCTTCTTCCACTCTGCTTCACGCTGTGACTCAAGGCGTTTCCGTTCCTCACGCTCAGCCTCCTCTGCCTGGAGAAAGGCTTTCATAGTTGGGACATCTCCACCTCCAGCCAGAGCCTGCCCACCTCCCAAACAGGCCAGGTCAGGCCAAAGACCATGGTTACAGGAGATGGAGTTAGGCAAGCATCAAACACCCACCCAACATGAGGGGACGGTCTACTACATAGGAGACATGGAAGGCAGGGCCCTTTCCCACCTCTCAGAGCTGCACCCCATCCCTCCTGCTTGCCTCACGTTGGGCTTTTCGTGCTTGTTTCTCCTCCAGCTTCCGTAGTTTCTTGGCTCCAATTTTCCCTGACAAGTGAGTTTCCACTGGCTTCTCGATGTCTTCTTCCTCTTGGGCTGAGTATGGTCAGAGAAAGACACGTCAGGTCCTGGCCACAGAAGACGGATGATATTCACCTTCTCTCTTGTTGCTCTCCTTGAGGGGGATTTCCTTCCACTCACTTGCAAATACCACTAGCCCAGCTCTCCTCTTAAAGCCTCTGCCATGCAGAAATTTGTCTGGGATGTGTGTGTTAGGTTTGGGAGAGGGGTGAGTGAACCATGGGGCAAGAAAATAGATGATAACATTAGACGCTGCTGCTGCTGCTTAGTTGCTTCAGTCGTGTCCGACTCTGTGTGATCCCATAGACGGCAGCCCACTGGGCTCCACCGTCCCTGGGATTCTCCAGGCAAGAACACGGGAGTGGGTTGCCATTTCCTTCTCCAATGCATGAAAGTGAAAAAATAAAGTGAAGTCGCTCAGTTGTATCCGACTCCTAGCGACCCCATGGACTGCAGCCTACCAGGCTCCTCCATCCATGGGATTTTCCAGGCAGGAGTACTGGAGTGGGGTGCCATTGCCTTCTCCGACATTAGACGCTACATAGCCATAAAGAGGGCACTTGAGTCCTTGGGTGAAGCCCTCAGAGAATGAGTGTACCCCCACAAGGAAGAGTGCTGGGATAGAAGGAGTGGACTGAAGAATTCTCTAGGTCACTCTAAAGACTCCTGCCCTTCTGTTTGGACACTGAGAGCCTAAATGAAGGAAGAAGGGGTTGGCCCAATGGAATAGGGATCAGGGTCCAGAGCTGCCAGTCCCCAGGGAACAAAGGATGGGTCCTAAGTCTCCCCTAGGGGCTTCCCTGGTAGCTCAGTGGTAAAGAATCCACCTGCCAATGCAGAGACGTGGGTTTGATCTCTGGGTCGGCAAGATCCCCTGGAGGAGGAAATGGAAACCCACTCCAGTATTCTTGCCTGGGAAATCCCAGGACAGAGGACTCCATGGACTCACAAAAGAGTCAGACACGACTTAGCGACTAAACAACAACAAAGTGTCTCCTAACCACATCCGATGATTCCCAGACATTCCTCCCACACTATGGCTTCACACTGCATTCTTTTGCCCAGCTTTGGGGTCACCTCACCCTCTAACCCAGGCCCCTTCTCCACCAGGCTGGGCCCCTCTCACCTTGGATGATGGCCTCCTCCTCATTCTCATCGGCCCAGGCCACTCTCTGGGCTCGACGCTGGGCCTGCAAGCGGCTGCCCAGGTCTCTCCGGCGCCGGGGCCTGCCTGCAGCTCTCTGCTCCTCGGGCTCTAAGGGCTGAGGCCGAGCCACTCGGCCTGCTGCTGCGGGTACCTCTTCATTGTGCAAAGGCTCTTGGGCAGCTGTAGGGAAGAGAAGCACCATGATTCTCTCTGGCAGCCCAACTCACCTCTTGGCAGGGGGAACAGCATCCTGGAAGCCTCACTCTCCTCTGCTCAATTTCCTCCAAGCTCCTGCTGCCCACAACAAAGTCCTAATTTCTCAGCCTGACTGTGGAGTCTTTCATAACCCAAACCCTGACCTTGGTCCAGTGCAGCAAGAGCACTCCTTTCCTCCCACCTCTGTTGATACCCTTCTTTCCTCTTAAGGCCCCATCTTTCCAGCTGACCTGTCAGGAGACTACCACCCTGCAAAATGGAGCTGTTCTACCTCTTCCAGAAGCCCACCTTGACCTCTCCAGGCCTCATCTGAATGAATGCCCACAGCAGGACTGTATTAATCTTTTGCCTAACACCACCTGCCACGGTTTTATCCGGAACTCCAATTAGAGAGCGGACCTGAAGGTGAAGTCTCTCCTCCCAGGAAGACTTGTTGGCTATTTGCCTTACCTCAGCTTCTCTGTCCCCTGCCCCTGAAAGATGCTGCGAATAGCTTGTGGGCCCAAGGAAGGGGAGGGACATATACCCAAACTCATATGCCGATAAAGAAATGATGGAGAGGGGGCCAGGGTGGAGGATGACAGGTGTATCTGTTACGTGCCCTGGCAGCTGACACGGCCTTCCGGGAGGGATGCAAAACAGGGAGGAGGGTGCATGCACACATGGGTGTTCTTGAGGGGTAAGGAGAGAGCTTGCTGGAGCCACCTCATACTCTTTTCTGTTCACAGGTAGGTAGAAAATACTTAGTGGCCCCCTTCTCATCAGCGGCTCTGGAGCCGGCCTGGCAGGGATGGGAAACCCCTGTGGATCGCTCAACGGACACAGCGGCGGGGCTGAAGCATGGTAGTGTCTGCCAGGGCCTGGCCCTCAGGGAGGGCCAAGGGGCGAGGAGATGAGGGCACGCTCTCTTTGGGGGCCAGGAAAAAGTTGTTGCGACCCTGCCACTCGGTCCGCGAGCTGGCATCTGCACTGCAGCGAGCTGCTGGTCGCCGCCTTGCGCGCATGCTCAGGCGTGCTGCCTGCGGGAGGTGGAAGGAGCGGAGATCTGGTCAGCTGCGCCTGGCAAGTCCGCGCATGCGCGTGAGCCGCGGCTCCACGGCCTACACAGACTGAGGAGATAAGAGGACGCGTGGCCCCACCGGCCCTGGCGCGGCGGCATCTCCTACCTGCTGCCGCCCGGCCCCGGCCGCGAGTCAGGAACAGAATAAGCCCGACAAGCAGAGCCGCCACCACCAAGTACACCACGGGGGACACCATGATGTTGACTTCCAGGTGGAACCGGCGCGTTCACCCAGACACCCGGGCTCTCCCAGGCTCCGCCCAACGCCCATCTGGCCCCTCCTATTTCCTATCTAGACCCCGCCCACCTCTCGGCCCTGCCCTGGCCTCACTAAATGGAGGCCCTAGTTTTTTTTCTTAATCAATCTGCTGCACAGCACATTGACTCAGTTGTGTGTGTGTGTGTGTGTGTGTGTGTATATATATATATATATATATATATGTATACTTTCTGTTTTAGGATTTTTTTTTTTTCTGGTTTGGCTCACAGCTCGTGGGATTCTCAGTTCCCAGACTAGGGATTGAACCACTGTCTATTTTCAAAACAGTAAACAATACCAGAGGGATTTCCTCAGTGGGTAAGACTGGGCACTTCCAATGCAAGGGGCCAGGGTTCAATCCCTGGTCAGGGAACTAGTGCCCACTTCCTGCAACTAAAGATCCCATCTCCCACAACTGAAACTAAGACCTGGTGCAGCCAAATAAAAATATATGTTAAAAAAAAAAAGCATGCAGGCAACCATTCAAATACTAAAAAAATAAAAGGAACTATTTCAGAGGTAGAATTAATAGGATCTGACAATCTCCTTTGAAGGCAAGAATTGCCTTTTTTCACTTTAGTTTCCTCCACAATGAAGGAAGTGCAGTTCCAAAGAGATTATTCCATCATAATCCTAGCTAAAGAAATAAAAATTCACATTTTAATTCTAACAGTCTATTTAATGAACGAATAATGCAATCCCTTTCATTTCTGTTCAGAACAACAAAGAACCTATTTCTTTATATGTTGGATCATCAGTTAGGTAAAGCAATCAATATGTCTCTGTTCTGTCTTGTTGCCTAAGAGGATTTCTGTCACTTGCAACCAAGGATCCTGATTAAAGATCACACATACACAAACTTCCTCATACAATTTTTTGTATTCACATATCTTCTCCCTCCTCACCAAGTTCTTGGGCTCAAAGACCTTCAGGATGATTGACTGCTTGATTGGTTTGCAGGATCTTAGTTCCCAAATCCTCAACAATGAAAGCAGAGTCCTAACCATTAGGCCACCAGGGAATTCCCCAAGGCCATCAGATTTAGAGTGAGGTCCAGCTCACTCTAAGAGTGAATACCCACTTCCAGTACTCCTGCTTAATAACCTTTGTGGTCTCCCACATCTTGTTGAGGAGCCCTCAATCAACCTAGGTGGTTCTCTCAGCCTCCAGGGCTCTTGACTGTCTTTGTGCTGATCATACCACGTGGTTCTTATCTGTGGTACACCAGGTGCCTATACTCAGTCCCTGGAAAGCTCCTCCTAGCCTATCAGGAGGTCAGCTTTGCTGAGGTGAACCTCTTTTGTGAACCATCTTCACATGCATGAAGATTCACCATGACTTCATGAGGAAGACACTTGACATAGACCAAGGGCACCACTTCCTGATCTAACCCACTATTTCTCGTGTCAACTCCAAAGAGATTGGCAAATCACCCAGTAGAAAGGGATCATATGGTAGAATCACATGGTAGAATGGGAAATTCTAGGACCTGCGTTAAGACATAGTAATGCCTTTTGGCCTGTGCAATATTCCCACTATGGTAGTCATTGAGCAAAGGGTTTTTTTAAAAGATAAAATATGTTCCCCAAGGACAAATTCTGGCGTGTAAAAAAAAAAAAAAAAAGCTGATAATCGAGATGATCAGATGTCTTTAACAGTAAACAAAATCTAGGCATTGCCAGCTCTCCAGACTTCCGATGATACTCCTGACAGGAGCTGCCTCACCAGGAGTAGAGCTGGCCCTGAATCTGCCCCATGAAGGAGAGACACGGCTGAATTGCCCAGTAAGAGTGTCAGTAGTGGGTCAAGACCTATCGCAAGGTGGGTCTGCTGGGGCACTTTCTACTCTTTGCTGTGTTGGGGATGAAAATAATTGGCTGAGAAGGAAAGATGGATTTAAGGGACTGGAGGGATGTTGTAATAAAGGAGTTTAAATACTGAATTCCCAAGTCTGGGACATGGGTGAAAAGACGGGGCTAGATTAAGGCTATGCAAAGTTTAAAATCGCAGTCAGGTAGTTCAGAGCTGGCAGGCAAGGCGGAGCTAAGGAAGCCGAGCTGAAGATGAGGTCAGGATAAAGACCCAGGTTTGGGAGCCCTTGTCCTGAAGGAAACAGTTCTCAGAGACAACTTTAGAGGTCCCGGCAGTGAAGGCGAATCGTCCAGAGCCTAGGCAGTTCATCACAGGCCTCGAGGTAAGCACGGAGGGTTTCTTTGCTTCCTCGGTGCCCCTGTCCCAGAGATGGGTGAAAACAGGAGTGGGGCAGGTGGTTAGAATAGTCTCTTCTGGCTTTGGCGGGAGGGGCTGGTCTAGGCGCACGCAACCTCCAGTGTCCGTTGCTGCTGCTGCTGCTAAGTCGCTTCAGTCATGTCCGACTCTCTGCTACCCCATAGACCGCAGCCCATCAGGCTCCCCCGTCCCTGGGATTCTCCAGGCAAGAACACTGGAGTGGGTTGCCATTTCCTTCTCCAGTTCATGAAAGTGAAAAGTGAAGTCGCTCAGTCGTGTCCGGGAGTGGGTTGCCATTGCCTTCTCCGCCAGTGTCCGTTAGACCCCAGCAATTCCGATAAGGTGGCCAAGCCCTTCTCCTCCCTTCTAGCCGTCGGGGGCCCCAGGCTGCTCATCCAGAAAAGGGCGTCATGCTACTGGGGGTCTGAGCAAGGCTTCTGGATGCCCAGAGAGGCGTTCCTGCCCAAAGGTGCCCAGGCTGCCACTTTTGCCGCAGTCGCCGCCGCAGCCCCGGCCACCGCAACACAAACCACAGGACGCCTTCCTGGGACCACAGGTCGGAAATCGGATTATCCCCTTCCGCCGGTAGTCGGAAGTGCCTGCGACTCGAAGCAGAAGGACTTCCGGTGGGTCTGCGGGGTACCTGGGGATCACCATGGCGGCCTCCTTGGCCGGGAAGAAGATCGTGTTTGTCACGGGGAACGCCAAAAAGCTGGAGGAGGTGACGGAAGGGTGGCGGAGGCCGACTAGGAGGCGGTGAAAGGGTAGCGTGTGGCAAGGCTGGCTGGGGAGAAGGCGGAAGAGGCTTCCAGGCGGAGCGAAGCAAGCGGGTGGAGCAGCGGACGCGGAACGAAGAGTCGGACGGGGAGGGATGGGTGGGATCTGTAAGGGGGTAGTGCCGCGCGGAGTGGGACCCGAACGTTTGCGGAGTGGGAGCGACCCGGGGTTGTGCTCAATAAAATAAGGCCCTTGACAAATCCGGGCACAGGACTTGTGAGCTGAGGGGCTTCGGGAGCTAAGTGGTGAAGTCCTTAGCACTTGTCCCAAAGGTTACCTCTTAAGCTGGTTCCCAGACCAGGACTCCGACACCCCTCTGGAGTTGATCCAAATACCGCTACTGGCCTGGGGTTGTCAGGAACCGGACAGGGCGTGGAGCAAGGCATCCAAGCCGAGCCGTCCACGCCCCACTACAGTCCAGAAATGTGGTCCTCAGTCTCCCAGCCTCTTTCTGCCATCTTTGAAATGGGGATAATGCAAGAAGTTTGTTTGAAATGGGGATAATGCAAGAGAGGTGTGAGGGAGGCAGTGGATCAACGTTCTTGTCTACCGGGGCTTTGTGGCTAGCTGTAAGGATTCTGGGGGTCGATGGAACCTCTTTGGCGGCAAATAGTAAAGAGACACAGATAGCTTATGTAAACCACCAGGTGACTGTCATGGGAATCCAATAGTGTGCTGTTCCACAGGACTTAAGGAGTCTTTCTCAGGAGTCCCTCGAGAGGGGTTTATTTGTCCTTCTAGTTCTCTCTGGATGCTCATCGCTTTTCATTTTGAGGTCTTTCTGCATTTCGCCTCCTGATGGAGGAGGCAGTGAGGCTTCTGCCAGACATCAGCTCTGATTGGCCTTGCTTGGATCAAAGGTTTGTCCCTGCCCCTTCAGCCATGGCCAGGGAGATGGGTCATGTGTGGGGAATCAGGATGACATCCACTTGATATCTGAGGCAGACCAGTGGGGTGCAGTCATTAGGGGACCCTTCATTTATCTTCAGCACAAGGACTGATGGCACGTCTCTGCCATTTCAGAGTGGCCTTCTCAGAAGTCAGAGCCCTGGGCTGAGAAAAGGTTTGGGATCCTGAGGCCAGACCAGTCAGACAGGCAGTGCCACCCTGAACAGAGCCCCATGCAAGATGGTGGCTGCCAGCTCCCAAGCCCATCTCTACTTATGGTTGAGAATGTGTCTGCCTCCCACATTTAAAGAGGCAGGAGGGAATTCCCTGAGGGTCCAGTGGCTAGGATTCAAGCTTTCACTGCTGGGGTTCTGGTTAGATCCCCAGTGGGGTGGCTGAGATCCCACAAGCCACATGGCATGGCCAAAAAAAAAAAAAAAAAGAACAGGCTGGAGTGGCCAGAGGAGGCTCACTAGAGAAGATGTACTTGAAGTTGGCCTAAAGTAAGGGAGTTTTAACTTGTTATTCCATTGGCAGAATGATGATGCCTATGGAAGCTTTCTCAGGAAAATATTTTTCAGTTCAGTTCAGTCGCTCAGTCATGTCCGACTCTGTGACCCCATGAACTGCTATATGCCAGGCCTCCCTGTCCATCACCAACTCCCAGAGTCCACCCAAACCCTTGTCCATCGAGTCGATGATGCCATTCAACCATCTTATCCTCTGTCGTCCCCTTCTCCTGCCTCCAATCCCTCCCAGAATCAGGGTCTTTTCAAATGAGTCAGCTCTCTGCATCAGGTGCCCAAAGTATTTGAATTTTCAGCTTTAACATCAGTCCCTCCAATGAACACCCAGGACTGATCTCCTTTAGGATGGACTGGTTAGATCTCCTTGCAGTCCAAGGGACTCTCAAGAGTCTTCTCCAACATGACAGTTCAAAAGCATCAATTCTTCAGCACTCAGGCTTCTTTATAGTCCAACTCTCACATCCACACATGACTACTGGAAAAACCATAGCCTTGACTAGATGGAACTTTGTTGGCAAAGAAATGTCTCTGCTTTTTAATATGCTGTCTAGGTTGGTCATAACTTTCCTTCTAAGGAGTAAGTGTCTTTTAATTTCATGGCTGCAATCAACATCTGCAGTGATTTTAGAGCCCAGAAAAATAAAGTCAGCCACTGTTTCCACTGTTTCCTCATCCATTTGCCATAAAGTGATGGGACCGGATGCCATGATCTTAGTTTTCTGAATGTTGTTTTAAGCCAGCTTTTTCACTCTTCTCTTTCACCTTCATCAAGAGCCTCTTTAGTTCCTCTTCACTTTCTGCCATATGGTGGTGTCATCTGCATATTTGAGGTTATTGATATTTCTCCCGGCAATCTTGATTCCAGCTTCTGCTTCCTCCAGCCCAGCGTTTCTCATGATGTACTCTGCATATAAGTTAAATAAGCAGGGTGACAAGATACAGCCTTGATGTACTCCTTTTCGTATTTGGGACCAGTCTGTTGTTCCATGTCCTGTTATAACTGTTGCTTCATGACCTGCATATAGGTTTCTCAAGAGCCAGGTCAGGTGGTCTGGTATTCCCGTCTCTTTCAGAATTTTCCACAGTTTATTGTGATCCACACAGTCAAAGGCTTTGGCATAGTCAATAAAGCAGAAATAGATGTTTTTCTGGAACTCTCTTGCTTTTTGATGATCCAGCGGATGTTGGCAATTTGATCTCTGGTTCCACTCCCTTTGCTAAAACCAGCTTGAACATCTGGAAGTTCATGGTTCATGTATTGCTGAAGCCTGGCTTGGAGAATTTTGAGCATTACTTTACTAGTGTGTGAGATGAGTGCAATTGTGCAGTACTTTGAGCATTCTTTGGCATTGCCTTTCTTTGGGATTGGAATGAAAACTGACCTTTTCCAGTCCTGTGGCCACTGCTGAGTTTTCCAAATTTGCTGGCATATTGAGTGCAGCACTTTCACAGCATCATCTTTTAGGGTTTGAAATAGTGCAATTGGAATTCCATCACCTCCTCTAGCTTTGTTCGTAGTGATGCTTTCTAAGGCCCACCTGATTTCACATTCCAGGATATCCGGCTCTAGGCAAGTGTGAGTGATCACACCTTCATGATTATCTTGGTCGTGAAGATCTCTTTTGTACAGTTCTTCTGTGTATTCTTGCCACCTCTTCTTAATATCTTCTGCTTCTGTTAGTTCCATACCATTTTTGTCCTTTATTGAGCCCATCTTTGCATGAAATGTTCCCTTGGTATCTCTAATTTTCTTGAAAAGATCTCTAGTCTTTCCTATTCTATTGTTTTTCTCTATTTCTTTGCATTGATTGCTGAGGAAGGCTTTCATATCTCTCCTTGCTATTCTTTGGAACTCTGCATTCAAATGGGTATATCGTTCCTTTTCTCCTTTGCTTTTTGCTTTCCTTCTTTTTATAGCTATCTGTAAGGCCTCCTCAGACAGCCATTTTGCTTTTTTGCATTTCTTTTTCTTGGGGATGGTCTTGATCCCTGTCTCCTGTACAATGTCACGAACCTCATTCCATAGTTCATCAGGCACTCTGTCTATCAGATCTAGGCCCTTAAATCTATTTCTCACTTCCACTGTATAATCATAAGGGATTTGATTTAGGTCATACCTGAATGGTCTAGTGGTTTTCCCTACTTTCTTCAATTTAAGTCTGAATTTGGCAATAAGGAGTTCATGATCTGAGCCACACTCCACTCCCAGTCTTGTTTTTGCTGACTGTATAGAGCTTCTCCATTTTTGGCTGCAAAGGATATAATCAGTCTGATTTTGGTGTTGACCATCTGGTGATGTCCATGTGTAGAATCTTCTCGTGTTGTTGGAAGAGGGGGTTTGCTATGACCAGTGCATTTTCTTGGCAAAACTCTTATTAGTCTTTGCCCTGCTTCATTCCGTATTCCAAGGCCAAATTTGCCTGTTACTCCAGGTGTTTCTTGACTTCCTACTTTTGCATTCCAGTCCCCTATAATGAAAAGGACATCTTTTTTGGGTGTTAGTTCTAAAAGGTCTTATAGGTCTTCATAGAACCGTTCAGCTTCTTCAGTGTTACTGGTTGGGGCATAGACTTGGATTACCGTGATATTGAATGGTTTGCCTTGGAAACGAACAGATACATGGGATTACCAAGGAAATCGGGGGAATCCCTGGTGGCTCAGCGGTAAAGAATCCACCTGCAATCCAGTAGATGTGGGTTCAATCCCTGGGTTGGAAAGATCCCCTAGAGAAAAGGGGATTTTCTGGGAAATCCCACGGACAGAGGAGTCTGGCGGGCTGCAGTCCGTGGTGTTGCAAATAGACAGACGTGACTTAGTGACAATATCACCACCACAAAGGAAATCATTTCTATTGATTTACAATTCTCAAAATATAAATATCTGTGATCTAGTTACATATTTTTTGTTCATGCATTAAAGAATTCAGTCTATTGTTTTGTGTTATTATCATAATTTAAAAATAGTGAAGGCTGTAAATGGTATTTTGAGATTATCTGCTAGAACTATAAAGAGATATGACAACATCTTTGATTTTAATAGATTTAAATGTCACAGGAACTGCTGATGCTGTTTGTTTTCTATACTCAAAATTGAAAGAGATGCTAAATTTCAGCTCAGGGTTAATGAAAATAGAGAGGTATTTTTTTTCCTATCCAAGTTCTGGGTAGATCCTCCTGAATTCCGGGTAACCCCTGATAGAAAATTCCTGGCCTAAACAGTAGGTTCTGGGACCATTGAGAAGGGAAGAGGGTGTTCTAGATGGTGGTTAGCATGAACAGAGACCTGAAGTAGGAGGGAGGGATCAGAAAATGAGAAGATGAGGGAGTTGACCTGCTGGGGTGGGACCCTGAGGGCTACAGTTGAGCCTCGTGGACCTGACTTTGAACTTTAGAGAACTGACAGGAGAGTTACCTGATGAGAATGGTGGGTGACAGCTTGTGCAGTAATGGGGAATCATTAAATGCTGATAAATGTTCTTTCATTTTGGAACAGGTCATTCAGATTCTAGGAGATAAATTTCCGTGTACTTTGGTGGCGCAGAAAATTGACCGTATGTCTCCGTTTAGTTTTATTCTTAAAAGATGATTCAATTTCTCTAACTCCCCATGACCTGATTATGTGTCTGTTTCCCTCACAAGTGCCAGAGTACCAAGGAGAGCCTGATGAGATTTCCATTCGGAAGTGTCAGGAGGCAGCTCGCCAGGTGCTTGCTCCGTTCGCGTCTTGTCCTTGCTCCTCTTATTCTGATGGCTCCTGGGTGCCCTGAGAACTCAGAGGGGAGGTGGGGCCTGCTGGTGGGCCCGGGTCTCAGGGCTGTATGTCCTTGTGCTGCAGGTGCAGGGCCCTGTACTGGTGGAGGACACCTGTCTGTGCTTCAACGCCCTTGGAGGCCTCCCTGGCCCCTACATGTGAGTGATATCCCACCCCTTTGATTGGTTACTTGATACTGCAGGTCATTCACTGTCTTGGTGTCAACACCAGTATGTCAGATTGTTGAGGAAGGATTAGAGATAGGGGAGAGGCATGCCTTTCTTTTGTTAAGTGTGAGAATGTATGTAAGTTGAGATGGGCAAGGGCAACTCACCCATTGGAGAGGTAATTCTTGGGCAGGTCAGTTTCAGGAAAGAGGAAATAAGGAAGTTGAGATCTGCAAATGGATTTCCTTAAATCTCTCCAGTGTCCTGGACCCCCTCAGGCTTCCCAGGTGGTGCTAGTGGTAAAGAACCTCCCTGCCAATGCAGGAGACTCAAGAGATGTGGGTTTGATCCCTGGGTCAGGAAGATCCCCTGGAGAAGGAAATGCCTACCCACTCCAGGATTCTTGCCTGGAAAATTCATGGATAGAGGAGACTGGTGGGTGACAGTCCATGAGGTCCCAAAGAGTCAGACATGACTGAGTGAGGGCACACACACACAGGATACAAATACCCCGGTCTGTTGGGTCTTGGTTATGTATACAGTTGATCTGTGAACAACTTGGGATTAACCTACGTATAACTTAAGAGTTTGCCTTCCATATCCGTGGATTCAGCCATGTGTTAGTGTAGTATTGACTGTTGAACGGTATCCACATTATGAGTGAACTTCGGCAGTTCAAGGGTTAACTGTATCTTCAACTTTGGGACTGCTAATTTGTCTGCCAATGCAGTAGCACCCCTACACATGTTCCGTATTCTTACCAGCACTGTTTCATGACTTTTTAGTATTTTAGTGGGTGAGTAGGAAATGTTATCACATGCAATTTTAATTTGTATTTCCCTAATTAGCAGTGAAGTTGAGGCCTTCATTGGCTTATCGATTCTTCTGTGCCTTGCCTGTTTGTCTCCATCTCCTTTTTCCTGTTGGATTATTTCCCTTCATTTTGAGTTGAGACATTTTTTATCTTTTCTCCTTGACTTTCTCAGAGCTTTAATCCCTGGGGGATGCAGCCTGGAAAGAAGGTGGTAGGAACATCCATCCATTTGTGGTGTCTGTCTCACCTTTATTTCTCTTGCAGAAAGTGGTTTCTGGAGAAGTTAAAGCCTGAAGGTATTATCCCTGTTTGTCTCTTTGTTTTGATGTGTTTGGAATTAAGAAGTCTGTGGGTTCTGGGGGAGGAGCTCCAGCTAGTAATCAGGAGTCTCAGGTTCTGTCCCCTTCAAGGCCTCTCTTCACTTCAGTTTCCCCATCTATAATCAACGCTCACACTTTCCCTGTAAACCTAGCTCCAGGGAGCACTGAGATGTGGAGGAGTAGATGGGGGTGGCGGTTGTGGTGAAAGCTTTGAGATTGAGTGGCAAAGGGAGATTCTGGCCCTGAGAGGATTGGTCCCACCACTTGCTGTCGTTGTCAGCAGGAGATGGAAAGGGGGGGACACCTTGCTTCTCCTTCTGGTCCCAGCCCCCTGCCCTGGAATCCACAGTGGTAGAACCCTTATTCTACATCCCCATCACCCAGCTTCCTGGGTTATCAGCACAGGGCCTATTTGGTAAAGTGTATAACTCCCCTCCCCTAGCTGGGCCCCTTGGGTGGGGAGTTGGGCCTGAGGCTTGGCGGCAGAGTGTGCTGAGCCCTCACTGCACCTTCCCTCAGGTCTCCACCAGCTCCTGGAGGGGTTCCAAGACAAGTCTGCCTATGCACTCTGCACGTTCGCATTCAGCACTGGGGACCCGAATGAGCCCGTACGCCTCTTCAGGGGCCGGACAATGGTATGTACCCATGCTCGTTCCCCTGCGTGCCACCAGAGGGCGCTCTGACCACCCCCAGTGATGCTATCTGGTGGGATGGTCACACTCCTAGGTACCACAGCTGTCAGTCCTGAAACTTATTGCCTCCCTGAGTCTGATATTTGGAAACATACATGGCTCACAGCTTTTGGAGCCTGGTATACCCAGAGCTGTGCACTGTATGCTCTCCTGAGAAGATGTGGGAACTAAAGATAACAACTCCTAGGGCTACATCTGCAGTTCAAACTTCTCCAAGCTTGAATCTCCTTATCACACTGCTGTGCGACAGCTTCCCTTGAACATCTCACAGCCTTTCCAAGTTTTTATCTTCATATAGAATCTTCCTCTCCCCCCACCTCATTCCTTTCAGAGGTGCCCTTCAGTGTCTCCAGGCTTACCAATCAGACCATAGGTTCAGCTGCTTCTCTCAGTCCAAACCACCCTCTGTGCTGGGCTTCCCGCCCCGCCCCCGCCTCAGCCTATTCATTCCCTCCCTATGGCAGGGTTTACCTTCAGACACATCACTTCTCTGCTTTGTCCTCTCTGCTCAGGATAAAATCCAGTCTCACTGTAGCCCATATAGCCCTACACCAGTGGCTCCATCTAAGTTGTGTCTGATGCTTTTGCGACCCCGTAGACTGTAGCCCGTCAGGCTCTGTCCATGGGTTTCCTAGACAAGAATACTGGAGTGTGTTGCCATTTCCTCTTCCAGGGAATCTTCCCGACCCAGGGTTCAAACCCACATCTCCTGCATTGGCTTTACCACTAAGCCATCAGGGAAGCCTCTCTGATGAGATGTTCAGTTCTTATGGTAAAAAACAGGTTTCAGAAATTACCGTCTTCACCATTTTTAAGTGTATAGTAGTGTACACTATTGTGCAACAGATCTCTAGGAATTTCTCATCTTGCAAAATTGAAACTATGCCCATTGAATAACAGTCCACCTTCCTCTCTTCTGGGCTTCCCTGGTGGCTCAGACGGTAAAGAATCTGCCTGCAATGCAGGAGACCTGGCTTCAGTCCCTGGGTTGGGAAGATCCCTTGGAGAAGGGAACGGCAACCCACTCCAGTGTCTTGCTTGGAGAATCCCATGGACAGAGGAGCCTGGCAGACTACAGTCCATGTGGTCGCAAAGAGTTGGACATGACTGAGTGACTTTAACTTCATTTCACTGAACTTCACTTCCTCTCTTGTCCCCAGCACCTGGTAAGTGCTATTCCACCTTCTGTTTCTGAGTTCGGCCGCCTCAGGCACATCATATAAGTGGGGTCCTGCAGTGTCTGTGTTTGTGTGGCTGTCTTATTTCACTTAGCATAAAGTCTTCATTTCATCCATGTTGTAGCATGTGACAGGATCTCCTTTTTTAAGGCTGAATAACATTCCATTGTATGTATGTACCACTTTTATCTATTTACAGGCATATCTTGTTTTATTGAGCTTTGAAGATACTGTATTTACAAATTGAAAGTTTGTGGCAACCCTGCACTATCAGATGATGGCTAGCATTTTTTAGCAATAAAGTGTTTTTAAATTAAGATATTTATGTTTTTTGTTTTCCCTTCATGGATCACAGCCTTGTGGTGAAGGGGCTTGTGTAACCTAATGAATCTATGAGTCTGGGGCCGCCCAAGACAGACAGGTCATAGTGAAGAGTTCTGACCAATCGTGGTCCACTGGAGGAGGAAATGGCAATCCGCTTCAGTATTCTTGCTGTGAGAACCCTGTGAACAGTATGAAAAGGCAAAAAGATATTACACCAGAAGATGAGCCCCCCTCAGGTCAGAAAGTATCCAATGTGCTACTGGGATGAGAAAGTTAGATAACATCTCAGGCTCAATGGACATGAATTTGAGCAAATTCTGGGAGAATAGTGGAGGGCAGAGGAGACTGGTGTGCTGCAGTCCACAGGGTCGCAAAGAGTCAGACATGGCTTAGTGCCTGAACAACAACAACAAGCATTGTTTTTAAGACATAATGCTATTGCATACTTTTATATGCAGTAGGAAACCAAAACATTCATGCCACTTGGTTTATTGTGACAATTGCTTTATTACAGTGGTCTGGCACTGAACCCACGATATCTCTGAGGTTTGCCTGTATTTGTTGATGAACACTTGAATGGCTTCCACATTTTGGCTCATAATGCTGCTGTGAACATGGGCGTGCAAATATCTCTTCAGCATCCCATTTTCAGCTCTTTTGGATATATATCCACAGATAGGATTACTAGATTGTGTTGCCTGGTGACATTTTTAAAAGTTGATTATAGTGTCTGCTATTCTCACAGAAACATTCAGAAATCAAAAGTCTGACCAGCCACAGGCTCAGCTCCCTGCACTGTGACCGAGTAGCTGCTGTGCCGCTGGCTGGGCCTGACCACCACCGCCACCATGCCCTGCAGTCTCCCCGGCTTTGGCTTCGTTGTTTTTGTGCTTTGTTGTTTGCCGCCCTTACTTTAAATGAGGCAGCCTTGTTTCTACTTGTCCTTTTCTCAGCCATGCTCTCTAACCCCCAACCACATAGTCCTTTCAGCAGGTTGTGTGCTAGGCCCTTCTCCATCTCAGAACCTTGGCACAGCTCTGTCCTCCACCTAGAATGTTCCTGCCCCAGCCCTGTATGTGGTCAGAGTGTCCCATCTTCACCCAGGCCTTCCCTGAGCTCGCCGACCTGTGATTCTTGAGCCCAGCTCCCAGTTTGTGCCCTCTAATGATTCGGTGATCATTGATTTGTGTACTGGTGCAGTGCTCGTTTTGCTGAAGAGATCCATTCTGTGAAGGCAAGGCTAAGGCTTTCTTGGATCCCAGTGCTAAAAACACTACCTGCCTCGATAAGGTGTTCAAAAAACATTTGTCGCGTGGATGAAGTTCAGAGTGATTCAGTAACTGGCCTCGGTCACACAGCTCCCCATTAGCAAAAGCAGAATTTGCCTTTGGTCTAAAGGACTTAGAATTTATGTGGCTAATTCGCATCCTCTACTACTTCCCTTGTATTTTTTATGTTTTTTTTTTTTAATTCCCAAGGTAACCTGATATCTCATGATACTGGTTCTCTTTGTAAAATTTCCCTTTTGGAATTTGCCTATTACAGCCAGTATTTATTGAGCTATTTTTGAGTTGAACATTGTGCTATTTTGTTATTTGTTAGAGCCGTCTTTGTATTTTGATAAGTGTAGTAATAGTAGGAGATACGGGGTTTGTCGGCAAAGTTTAGGACCCTCAAACTTCCACTTAGGGGAAAATGTTTTCTGTTAGGTTTTCAAAATTGACTCTTCTTCAGTGAGGTCACAGTATGTCAAACCTCTAGAGAGGGAGGCTGGTCCCTGGGGTATCGGTGGCCTGATCAAGCATGTGGTTCCTCCCTGTCTGTGGAGAGCGAGCTCTCCTGCTCTGCATTTTATGTGTGTTCAGCAAACATTTGCTGGCACCATGGACCCCTTGAAATAATATGAGTAACTAGGGTTTAACTGAATTCATTAACTAAACTCAGACTAGCTACTGCCCTCCTCATAGTGCATCTCCTCCACGTCCAGTGACATAGTTCCGCCCCCTTTTCTTTGGCAGGGCCGGATTGTGGTGCCCCGTGGCTGCCGGGACTTTGGCTGGGACCCCTGCTTTCAGCCTGATGGATACGAGCAGACGTAAGGAGCCCTAGTTATTCCCAGGGGTGTGGGGGTCGGATGGCGTGGTCTGGGTCGGGTCAGCGCCCCACCCAGGTGCAGGCATGCGGATGCGGGTGGGGGCAGGCTCTGCGGTGCCTTTCCAGTTGAAGGCAGCTCTGCTGGGGGTGGATGCAAGGAATCTGAGTGACGCAGTCCACAGCTGGGAGGCAGCTGGGTGTAGCTGGAAGTCCTGGGCTCTCGGGTTCATCTCAGCACAGAGCAGCTGTGCAGCTTCCCCTCTCTGACTTGGGCTTGTCAGCTTCGTGATGGATGGATGATTATCTGACCCTCATCTAGTTTGGAAAAATGTTAACAGCTGGGCACCGCATTAACGCGTGTGCCACCCCCCACACACACACACACACAGTGCCAGGTGTTCTCCGTATCTCATGCTGCTGCTGCTGCTAAGTCGCTTCAGTCGTGTCGGACTCTGTGCGACCCCATAGACGGCAGCCCCCTGTCCCTGGATTCTCCAGGCAAGAACACTGGAGTGGGTTGCCATTTCCTTCTCCAATGCATGAAAGTGAAAAGTGAAAGTGAAGTTGCTCATTCGTGTCCGACTCCTAGCAACCCCATGGACTGCAGCCTTCCAGGCTCCTCCATCCATGGGATTTTCCAGGCAAGAGTACTGGAGTGGGGTGCCACTGCCTTCTCCAAGTATTTCATGCTAACCCCCACTTATTTACATGGGATATGTTGGCCATTATTGGGAATCGGGTTTGTCACGCTGGAGGGAGCCTTCAGGTGTGTGGCCTGAGGCCTTACAACAGCCGGGACAGGGCTGAGGACAACATGAAACATCGCTTCAATGACACAAATGTTCTGTAGCTGCACTGTGTGATCCAGTAGCTCTTAGCCACATGTGGCTGTAGAGCATTTGAAATGTGGTTAGAGCAACTGAGGAACAGAATTTATTTTATTCAATTGTAATTGGTTTGAATTTAAATGGCCACATACTGATGGCCACTGTATTGGGTGGCATAGATATGAAAGTAACAATTGGAGTATGGGATTCTCAGCTTAGTGGAATCCTGACATAGACAGCAGGTTATTTGCTCGCTGTTCAAGGCCCACTGCCCCGCCTGTCTGCCCACCCCACAGTGCACTGGAGGACATTGCTGTGTTTGCTCTGTTAGGCCCCACTGCTTCCTGTCAACAGATGACAAAGCTGCTCAAACATGCAGCTCATCCCCCTGTTCCCAGCTTCCTTTTAATGACTCTTGGACACTAGAATAAATTTAGTATCCTTCCACACAGTTAATATGGATTTCTACGTACAGAGGAATTTAAGACTCTTTGATTTTTAAAAAATTAACTCTGGCTGCCAGGAGCTGGTGGCCCTGCTACCTTTTACTAGGGACTCTTTGAGCTTTGGGCTGCAGGATGCGGTGAGGTGCACATACCCTCCCCGTATCTGGGCTCCCTCTTCTCTGAGCTGTTACTGTCGCCCTGTAGGTATGCAGAGATGCCCAAGGCTGAGAAGAACACCATTTCCCATCGCTTCCGGGCCCTGCTTGCGTTGCAAGAATATTTTAGCAGCCTGACTCCTGGGGTCGGTGATGACCACCCTAGCTGGGGATCCGGAGAGGGGTAGCCTGAAACCACTTCTATCAGGCAGGCACCTGTCCAAGTATTTCCTTCAGTATTACCACTTTCTGGCGGTGTTACCAGCTGTTGGGAGCAACTGGCTCTGTTTGGAGAGACTTTGGCCAAAGGACAACACCATCCTCTTGCCCTTGTGGATTCAGAGGTCTACGGCCTCCAGGCCTGGAATCCTGAAAGGACCTCGGGTGAAGTTAACCCTTCATAGGGTTAACAGTTTGGGGAAGAACCACACAAACAGCCTTAGATGTTTTTTAAATACAGCAAATAAAAATTCCAGAAGGTACTTGCTTCCATAATAAATTGCGTATAGCTGCTTTGAAACCTCCCCAGGCAGGCGTCTGCCTCCTGAGTCCCTTTAGGCAGAAGCAGGAAACCTCTCAGGATCGGGAAAGAGGGCTGAGGGGTGGGATGGCCAGATGCGGGCAGAGCTGTGCTGAGGCTGTTCGTGTACCATTGCTAGCTGGAATATTCTGTCTTCCCCTTTGGTCTTTCAAGTCTCAGATCACACGTTGAACTTTTCCATGCGAAATCCACTCCGCCACTCAGCTGGCCTCTATTGTGTTTGCCAACTGGGCTGTGGGGCAGGCAGTGTAGGGTGGTGAGTGCTTTTTCTTTATGCTGGTGTACATTAAAGCAGCTACAATGCTGGTTTATGATTGTAACTCCAGGTTTATTTTTGTGGCAGGGATGGGGGATGGAGTACTTGATTCCAGTTGGGTTGATATGTTGTAGTTCAGCCTGGGGGGCCAGCTAGGGGCCTGACTCAGCTGCCCCAGACCCTTACTGTGCCCTGGTGAACCCATTCCCTGAGGGGATTTCAGAGGGCCGGAGTGGCTCCCTTGCTTTTCTGCAGGTGTTACCCTGGTAAAGAGGAGCTGCCCAACCCCAAGGACAGTCAGAGAAGCCTGTTGTGTGCAGCAGCTTGGGGATGGGGTCCTCAGTGCTGTGTGTCACTCCCAGGCTTAGGTTGCGTCCCCTCCCATCACTCTTCCTCAGTCCTGGCAGCTTGGCCTGGGGCCTGGATTTAACGTTTGCTTCCCTAGACTGTGTCAACAGGTATGGGGGAGGACAGGACCTCATCCCTTTGCTCCTCTGCTGCCTGTGAAGCCTAGCTGGGTGTTTCCTCCGGAAGTGCCAGTGGCCATGCCCAGCCTCCTCTGGGTTGTCTCCTTGGAGTAGGTGGTATGTGGCTGGGACTCAGATGGGGGGTGCCTGCCTTCTTCTTACCTGGTGATCCCGGACATGGCCCTACCTGCAGGGAACACCCAGGCTACTGGGGAGGGGCCCCATAGAAGGGTCACCTGCTGTGTTATGTGAGTGGGTGGCTACGTGGTGCTTGGAGCAGGGCACCTCTCTCTATCTGGTCCCCAGCTGCTTCCTCATAGACTTCTGTCCTGGGTGCACAGTACACTTTCTGTCCCCGTCTTTAAACTTAGCTACACATCCTGCAGGCTTCCCTGGTGGCTCAGATGGTAAAGAATTTGCCTGCAACGCATGAGACCTGAGTTCGGTCCCTGGGTTGGAAAGATCCCCTGGGAGAGGAGAATGGCAACCCACTCCCATATTCTTGCCTGGAGAATTCCATGGACAGAGGACCCTGGCAGGCTACAGTCCATGGGGTTGCAAAGTCGGACAGTAGTAGTGACTACTACTTTTACTTTGACCCATCCTGCAAGCAGCAGGGTGACTGTGCCTGTCCCACCCCACCAGCCACCTCTTCACTGGCCTCAAGCCTTCTTCTTGGGGCCCTCGCACATGCTGTTCCTAGAACACTTTCCCTGCAGGTTCCTGGCAACATGGCATTACAAGGGCCTCCTGGATCTTCCACATTTCCCTGTTGGGGTGCTGTGTGGAATTGGAAGTAACAACCCTTAGGTAGCACTTAACAGTCAGTCCCTTTCATCCCTCTTCCCCTGGGAGGGTCTCTTCCTCCCTAGAGTCCTTGGGTGGCCTTCAGAGGCTGGGGCAGGGCAGCATGGATGGAGGTGGCATGTAGAAGCATAGAAATAGGAGCTTTATTCTCTAATGTGCATCCAGCAAGTTCCTTACACAATCAAGGAAATGGTTTCTCTTTCGGCCACCTGACACTCTTTATCAAAAGAAAATCCGTCCTGCTTGGGCAGAAGCTGCCCTGAACAGCATTCTGGACCCAAAGCAAAGGGTAGTGGGAAGAGGAGCAGACACATCCCTCAGAGCTCCCTCAGTGCCCAGGCACCCTCGGCCACTTGGGACAGCTGTGAGGGGGTGCAGCACAGAGCAGCATTCCCGGATGCCCACACACAGCTACACAGCCAGCCTGGCAAGACCTGGAGAAATGGGCGAATGGGGGTGGCCAGGACCTGCTAGTCAGGGCGTCAGTGTTCAGCATCCATGGCATCCAAGTACTTGGCTTCAATGATTTGGGGCAGCACGTTGTAGCTGCGGGGAGGAGGCCCAGGCAGGAAGATAAGCATTGGGGCAGGGAGGAGTAGGCAGAGAGCAGCCATTCCAGCCCACCCCTCCCACCCCGCTGAGTCCTTTCTGCCGCTGTCCGCCCTCCGTACCGAATGGGGATCATGGCAATCATGATGAGGGGAAAGACCATCTTCATGTAGAGCAGTGGGCTCATGCCAAAGGCACAGAGCAGCAGCAGCTGCAGGACCTGCAGGCCTGTGAAGTAGTGGATCTTCCTCTGGGGCACCCTCCGGATGTAGTGGGTGGGTGGGTATGACGTCTGTGGGTGGCAGGGACCAGGTGTGGGCATGTCTGGAGCCAGATCCCCCTCCCCTACCCCCACTCTCAGGGCCACTCACCTGGTCCTTGAGCAGCAGCACCATGCGCTGAAACAGCTGGTTGCCGTCGATGGAGGTGAGCGCGAGGTAGAGGAAGAGGCCGTAGAGCACAGGCTTGGGGATCCACTGTAGTGGGAAGGGCAGCAGCAGGAGGGAGAAGCCCACCAGGATGCTGGCACCCAGGGAGGTCAGCCGTGTCTCCTTCACGTTCACAATCCTATGAGGGTCCAGTGCATTGGGTCACTCTGGCCTGGTCCACGGGGCTGTGTCCATCCCAGGTCACATGTTTACCAGGCTCTGTCATTTCTGGGCCCTTGTCCCCCAAGCCAGTATCCCTCCTTAAGTCCCATGTGGCCCAGGGCTGCCCCCCACCTCAGGGCCCTCATGACACTGGCCTCACGTCTCGAGGGGCCCTCCTCACACTCACGTCTCGTAAATGTGCCCGTTCTCCACATGCTCCTCCACCAAAGCCAGTGCTCGCACGTGCAGCAGGGAGTGGGGGTAGGCAGCGTGGATCCAGGGCAGCCCAAACAGAGACAGCCCAGTATTGATGATGGCGATGAGCAGGAGGTCCCAGTGGTAGGCAGTGCCCTTCACCAGCCTGCAGCGGGCGGGGTCACATATGGCCAGAGCCCTCTTGGCCCCTGGAAGGTTGGGCACATGCTCAGCCCTCCATGCCCAGCCCTGCAAACCTGTTCTGTGGGGCGTTGGCCAAGGCAGCCACCAGGTTCTGCTCTATGAAGAAGAGCATGGAGAGGAGGAAGCCGAGGCCCATGGCGCTGCTGATGGCCACCAGGGATAGCGAGTGCATCTCGGCTATCTCGAACAGGCTGTTACTCGGGCTGTAGCGAAACTTGACCACTGCAGTAGGGTACAGGCCCCTGCTCAAGCTTGCATCCCCCACAGAGCAACCCACCCCATCCCACCCTACGGCTGGTCCTAACTTACTCTTAATCTCCTGGAAGCCGTAGGAAGAGATGAGAGAGAAGGTAAGCACCGAAATGGGCAAGGCGCAGTCTGACAGGAGCTCACGCACATAGGGGTTCAGGTAGGGGCTACGGAGGCAGGTGAGTGTCAGTGTGGCCTAGGGGCTTGTGTTCCCCTCACCCGAGAGGGCACCCCTCACCTCTTCTTCAACTGGTAGAGGGTGTAGCTCAGCCAGAGCGTGCCCAGCATGATAAGAAGGCTGAGCACAGCCGTATCCCGGGCCAGGGGCTCGGGGTCCTGGCTGCCCGTTGAAGTTAGCTCCGGTGGGCTGGTCAGAAAGCTGGTGTTGAGGGCAGTGTGGAGGCTACTGTTGAGGCCCAGCAGGCTCACCAAGGAGGGCTCATCTTTGAAGAGTGCAGTGTCATGGCCATAGTAGTACTTCTGGAAGACTATGGATACAGACCATCAGAATTCAGCCATCTGGGCTCTGGGAGCCTGGGCCTAGCAACTTCCTCCTGGATGTGGGCGGAAGGAGCCCTGAGGGGAGAAAGGGATTCTGGGTGGAAAAGGGGAGAGCTGGCCTTCTGTCAGCCAGGATTCCTCAACCTGCCTGTCTACCCACCACCCCACACCCTGCCCTTTGTCCATTTCTGGCAGCGAATCCTGCCTGGCCCAGAGCCTCTGATCCTGCCTAAGACAGCTCTGTCACCTGCTAATTGCTGCGCTTTGTCAATCATGACTCCCGTCGCACCCTGGACTGTGGAAGCAGCCTTAGCTTGCATGCTTCTTGGCTACCCTGCCACAGTCTATACCCCCATCTCAACTCAGCTTCCCCTGCAGCAGGTGGCCACTGGCTGCATAATACTCACTTTTGACTGTGCCCTTGATAGCATCTAGGACGAACGTGATAGAAATGAACAAGGCAATGATCTCCTCTGTTGACCTGCCAGCAGAAGGTATGTCTCATAAGATGGGGTGAACTGTAGAGGGTGGGTTTCCCCAAGCCTTGGCATGGCTCCTACCCTCCTGCATGAAGAGGGCCAGGGCCCCAGGCTAGGGCCCCAGGCTTTCCCCTTGGGGTAGTGATATGGTAGGGGCACTGCATCTTATCTAGGGTAACAGGGCCTTGGAGGGTGGCATGGAAGCTGACCCACGTCCCTGGCCTTGGTCTCCCTCCTGCTTGAAAGTCCCAGGAGCTTAGGGAAGGCTCTGTTACCTCTTGAAAAGACTCATGACCAGGCTGAGGTTGAAGAGGGCATAAAGCGTGAGGAAGAAACTGTTCCACAGGCCTGTCCACGCATAGAAGGTACTGAAGTCCAGATTATAGTCATCGCAGATGCCACGGATCACTGCGGGCAGCGGGACAGGAGTGAGCAGTCAGGGCCGGGTGGGGGCAGGGACCCCAGGACCCATCTCCCCGCTCTCGCCCCCGCTGCACCGTTGATGTAGAGGGCCAGGGGCGCGGTCGTCAGCAGCACCACCAGTGGCTGCCCAGAGAAGAGCGCGTACAGGAGGCCTCCGATGCCCTGCCCGGCCACGGTCTTCTGCACGTCTGAGGAAGTGAGGGTCAGGGGGCACCACGGCCCTAGGCCCCCCAGCACTCCCCGCTAGCCTCCGACCCCTCACCGATGGCTCCATTTGTGTTCTCATCATTGAGGGACCCAAAAGCAATCGTGGGCAGAAGGCAGGCGAAGTAGAGGAACAGGGTGGTGGTGATGTATTTGCCCACAGCCTTGTTTTTCCCGATGATGCCTAAGAAAGGGAGACGGGATGGAGTGTACTGGGGACGCAGGCCAGGCCGGGGGCCTGAGCTACAGGCCAAGCTCTGAGAGGTCATGGGACACTTACCGTCGGTGAAGTCCAGAGGGTACACGGGGAACCTGCGGGCGATGTCCTCCTGGATGCCCTTCCCCATGGGGAGGAAGTCCTTCTGCCTTGGGGGCTGGGAAGAGGACATGCCCATCAGCCCTGTGCCCTTGCCCCGGGCTACCCGCCCAGGCCCTGTCTGCCCTGCACCTGTGGGTGTCTGACGATGCAGATGGAGCTTGTGCTGTAGTCCATGCTGATACTCGGACAGTGGCTCATTACGGTGAGCAGCTGTCTCTGATGGACCAGGGCCTCTTTGAATTCCTCCTCTGTGCGGGTCTTCAGGAGCTTCTGGCGGAAAGTGATGTCTAACATCATGGTGGCAAATGTGCGCCCCACTTCAGTGGCGGTCTTGGTGCTTTTCTGGGGGTGGGGCGAGAGAGTCACATCTGTAGCCACTGCAGAGCAGAGGGCACCCTCCCCAGCCCTGGCCACTCTCTCTCCCCATGATCCAGGTGTAGTCCCCCAATATTCACACACAGTGGATCCTGCCACGGTTGCCACCAGGTCAGCAGATCACTAGACTACCACTGACCTAGTATTTTTCTTACAAACTCAGGTTAAATCTGCGTAATTGTGGATAATGAAATCCTGACGATGGAAAAAAAATGTTTGCTCAGCTACTTTTCACCTGGGGTGTTTGTACTGTTTGCTGCTTTATCTGATTTTCAGAGGGGTTCCAGGCCATCTAGCCTTCTCCCTCTTGCCTGGCCAAGGTCAGCCCTGTCTGTGAACTCCGTGTCCAGCCTCCACCACAGCAGCCTGTCTCACTTCGACAACTCTGGCCCCTAGGAGCGGCATCCTTCCCTCTGGGTTGCCCAAAGCTGCGTCCCAGGCCTGCACCTGCGGCGTGCCCACTGCTTTCTGGTAGCTTTAGAACAGGCCTGTTCTCCCGAGGCGGAGCCAGGTGTTGGGCTGGCTGGCGCGTCACAAGGTGCCAGTCTAGCCACTCAGCCCTAGGGATTCTGCTTTTTCCAACTGTTGGCCACCTGTCAGCTGTTACTCCTCTGACCCATGAGATGCCTGCTGCCCTCAATGCTCTTCCTCTGTTCCCAGCACAGTAACATCTAGAGAGATTCGCAGTGTGTCTATGATCCCATTAGCACCCCTATGCATAGAGAAAGCCTGGGGAGGGGCCATCTGAAGCCATCTGAGGCAAGGGCAGAATCATCAAAAAGCCAATGGAGGCTTAAGCATTAAGGCCCTTCCCAAGCCTGGAGAGAGGGACCCTTGCCATTTTCTACTCAAAATTTTTAAATCCTCTCCCATAAAAGAAGATTCCCCAAATTGTATGTCTCAGCCCCTACAAAAGTGAGATAACCTACCCCTGGCCAGGGGGTAAACAGCCCAGGAAAAAGTGGGACTCTGGTCAACAAATCACAGTCAGCTGATTAGAAGTCAGCGTCCTGCAGGCCAAAGAAAGGCCCCTGGTTTGAACAGTAATACTTTTAACGAGTATCTCTTTTCAGTCAGGAAGGAAATATCATCTTTTGGGCAACTTCTGGGGAAATCAGGGCTTGATGAGGACCTAGCAAGTATTCTTCAGATAAACCCAGGGATGAACAGATAGGGTGAGAATGTAGCCTTCGGAGGCCAATTCTGTAGGCCCCCTGCACTGGAAGAGATGCCCCCAGGGAGAGGGCAGGGTAACCTGGTACCCTTTCCCAGGAAACAGAGCCACCCGAAACCCCTCCTCACCATCTTGGGTGGGGCCAGCACCAGGATGACAAACCGCACCTCACAGGAATTCTCCCCCCAGTTCTGTGGGCGGTCCAGGCGGCTGATGCACACGTGTCGCCTCAGCAGGGCCTTGGAGGTACAGCTGGTGGGGCAGGGAGGGCACACGGCACATGGCTGCCATCCTTGGGAGCTGGGGCTCCACCCCTGCCACCCAGAACTCCCAACTATGACCTCAGTGACCTCTGTTGAGGAAAAAAGACCAGATGGGATGAATTCTTCACTCTCCCCCGAGACTGAGCAGGCCAGCCTCCACTACTGGATGCCTGTCTCTGAGGTGACGTGGGGAGGCCACCATGGTGGCCTGGCAACTCACAGGATGCAGATCCATGACTGCTGGTATTGTACCCCCGTTACTGTGGCAGTGACCCCTTGGATGGTGTCCGACAGCAGGTGAACTGCTAACAAAGTGCACAGTCAGATGGTCTGCCTCCCTGACCTGCCCAGGCCAAGAGACACGCCTTACCTTTGCCCTCCATGGGAGCCCCTGCGTCAGTGAAGAGCATGGCCGTGAGCAGGTCCAGGTTGCAGTCTGGCTCCGTGTTGTAGGGGTCTTGGGCTAAGCGGGACAGCATAGCCCGCAGCACGTCATCCAGGGAGGTGGCCGTTTCGTCCAGGATGATTCTGGCCCGTGCCAGGAAGCCATCTAAGTCCCGGTGTGCACGGATCTCTTCCTCAAAGTTCTTTAACTTCAGGTACTGTGGGGACCCCGTGCACAGAACCAGACAGGCCCATAAATAAGACCCTCTGTCCTTGCCTGGACCCCTCCATTGTGACAGACCCTGGCTGACACCCCCTTCCCAGAGAGAAGGCCAGTGTGGTCGGCCCCAGGCTAATATGAGCTCTCTCAGGGAAGCGACCACCTCCACCCCCAGCTAGCGGCCTGGAACCAAATGTCTCCCATCCAGCCAATGGGCCGCTCACCTTGCGGGAGGTGTGTAGGAGCCCATAGCCGCCAGGTGATTCACTCTCTGCTAGAGGAAAGCGGGAGGGCTCAGGGTGCTGCCCCAGCCCTTCAGGTCTCCTTGGTGAAGTGGGCCGTATCTCTTCAGTCCCCAGTCCCGTGCATGCCCCCCCCCAACCTGTCCCTGCCACAACCCCCATACCAGACTGGGTAGGCTGCACCTCGAGGTTGACGTTGACAAAAAAGCGGATGCTTTCGCCAGACACAATGGAGGAGTTGACCGTGTCGAAGGCCTCATCTCTCAGGCTCTCCTCACGGGTTTCAGAGGCATCATCTGTGTCACACTTGAGGTAGCCTGGAGCCCCAACCACCACCAAGAGAGACCCCCCCAAGAGGGCCTGGCTGTCAGTGCTACACATGGGGGAGAGGGACTCCAAGCCAAAGGAGCAGGGCCCCTGGGCTGTTCTACTGGGCGCAGTCTTGGTGAGTGGTGAGGGCGGCCTCTAGCGGCCGGGAAGGAAGCCTTGGCTCAGGTAGGCCCAATATCTGGTCCTGAGCATAGCAGCCCTGAGCATAGCAGCCAGCTGGCACCCCCTACCCAACAGTTTTCTCCAGCATTCTTCAGCTGTGGGAACCATGTATGGTTCTGTGCCATGCATATCCTTTAGCTAGAGAAAGACATGTCCGTTCCACAAACATTGGGCCAGGTACATGGTACAATGACACAGTTGAGACTGCCTGGCCACTGGCTTCCCAGAACCTCCAAGCTGTGGGACCTGGACCTGCCTGGCTCCCCAGGGAGGAGGGAGCTGTCTGGCTTCTGGGGAGGGTTGCTCCCTCCCCAGAAGCAACCCAACAAAAGCCAGAGCCCTGCAGTATACAGACCTCATTGGCACAGGAGGGTGTGGGGGGCAAAGCATTAAGGCTGAGAAGCCTTAGTCTGACATCAGACAAGGCCCAGGCAGCAGGACAGCCAGAGAAATAGAGCCAGGGACAGAGAGGGGACAGGACCCCAGAAGGAGGCCTCATCTCAGGCCTTGGGACCCCAGAGCACAGAGCCTGCTGCCCTTTCTTTTGGTCTGCCTCTCAGTTCCTGCAACTGCTCCCCAGCACAGGCTCCCTCCTATAGGAAGCCGCCTGGCTGACATGCTGCTCTGAGCCCTGCTGGGGCTTCTCACTGCCTCTGAGCCAGGCTTGCTGCTTCAGTCCAGATCCCTGGTCCCTCAGGCCCAGTCCCACCCCCACCTCAATCTCTTACTCCTCAGGCCAGGTGGCCAGCACCCCAGGCAGGCCAATTCCTGTCCTGCAAGCTGAGGGCTTCCCTCCCTGGAGGGGCTTCTTCAAGGCTCAACAGAACCTTCCTCCTCTGGCAAGTCCACTGAGGGCCCTCCCTGCCTTACTCTTGGCCTATCTGGCCCCTCTTCCTCACTATGTCCTGTGGGTCCCCTGTGGTCCACCACTTGTGATTCTCCTGGGGCCCTTGTAGGTCAGATCCCACAAACACCTAAAAACACCCATGGAGGGACAGGGAAGGGTCAGTAGCACGCCTCCACCTGCCAGGCAGTGACTCACCCTGACTCACTTCCACTCTAGTCTGCTGGTTTCCTCTTTACATCCCAGGCCCTGTTCCCCCAGTATCCTGTGCTCAGCCTGGGCTTTTTCTGGGTAGGAAGCACTAGGCCTCCCCTACCAACACCCTCATGGACTGGTGACCCCTAGGCTCCAGGTCTGCACTGCACGCAGAGCCCAGAGAAGAACTAAAGTCAAAAAACATCCTTCCCCTACGTGTCATGGAGCTCATGTCCATGAAAAACACTTTCCTCCCCAGTTCTAGACCTGCTCTGCTTAGATTGCTTGGTTTCCCAGCCCCAACCTGTCCCAGCCTCTACCACCCCCACCAGCACTGTCTATTCCCCAGAATGTCCCTCACACTGCCCCACTTCTCCCCTATCCTGAGCTCAACCTAGGTCCTACCCAATAGACACCACCAGTTCACTGCAAGGCTCCTGGGACTTGCCCACCAGCAGCCTGGCACATGCCGTCATCATGCCTTGGGAACTCTATGTAGAGCACATTGCCACTCTGTCCAGGCACTGTCTCACTAAACGATGGTCAGGCCGCTTCCTAAATCTGGGCACAGGAGCATGTAGCCACCCCAGACATATGGGGAAGGAGAGAGCTAGGCTGGTGCAAGCAGGGAAAATTGACATGCAGAGACTGCAATTTAGAGGGACAGTGGCAGCCCCTCCCTCACAGGGCTGGGCAGGATCTTAGGAATGTGAGCATATACAACATTTGGCCTAAAACTGGGTCAGATAACCAAAGCATTGTTAACAGCAAACCATGACATATCAGATGGTCCACATAGCCCAGGATGGGGAGCAGCTCGCTACCCCAGGACCCCCAGAGACCTGCCAGTGTCCAAGGCATTGTCAGCTGCCTCTCTGACCACACCACAACCTCCTGGAGGTAGAATCCAAAGGCATCCCAGCACCAGCAGAGGACCGTGATTACCCAGGTGGATGGACTAGGTCCCCTAAAGCCTTTTGACCAAGAAGCTCTCTACACACACCCACACCCGAAAGGCACACACCTGCATCCTCAAAGTATCCATTCTGCGACATGACAGAAGAGTTTTCTGTAAGGCAAACCAAAGAATTGTCAGCAGCTCCATGTGTCAGTTCTGGACAGCCTCTCCTCCGTATCTGCTGCCCACCCCTCACCAACCCCTGCTGAGTCTTTCTTACCCTTCCCAGAGCCCCTGGGAGAAAAAGGAGCAGGGGACAGCACTAGACAGGGGCCCCTTGAGGAGCTAGAGGAAGCCACTTCCTGTTATTCTTCAACCCATCTGCTAGGGGCTTGTCCAGGTGGGAAAGGAGGGAGGCGGGGAGATGTTCTCAGCATGTTTTCTCCAGGAATAATTAACAGTACCCCGTGAAGGAAGGAAGGATACGCTAGTTGTAGAAATCTGGAGGGAGGAGACCTGTCTGGCCACCTTCCCTGCAGAAGACAGCCTCCCTCTGTCAAGCCTTCGCTGCAAAGTCCAGAAACTGGGCTGAGGCTTTTCTTCCAGCACATCTCTTCGACTCTCATTGTCATGTCGGTCCCTGGGGCCATCAAGACCCATCACACGTGCAGTGGCCCCTAACCTCCCGCGCCCGGGGTCACACGGGGTGACCTGGGGCAACGGCCTCCTTCCCTCAGCACCACCCACTTTCCGGGCCTCCTGGGAGGCGGAGCCGTTGGTCCTCTTGGGAGATGGCGCGGGGGCGGGGGTGGGGTGGGGCGTGCGCGCTCTTTGCGCCGGGCCCCCGGATGGATGCTCCACGCTGTTTGTGTTGCTCTGTTCAAGGAAGGAAGCGACAGAAGCGGCCGCGTGCACGAGAGGAAAGAGCCTCAGACTCGGAGACCCTGGGGGTCGGGGGGAGGGGTCGTGCAGAATGCGGACGGTCTCCCGGGACAGGAGCCCGGGCGGCATGCAGAAGGGAGGCGCGGGGGCAGTAAACGTAGCAGCAGAGGCGCGGGATGGACACAGGAAGAGGGTGACGAAGCTATGGAACGGTGGGGATGGTGTACAGCCTACTCCCATGCCGCACGATTCAAGAGCACGTAAACAGTACCCCCCGTGCTGGCCCTCAGGTGTCAGAGCGGCGACCGAGAGACTGCCGTGGCCGCACAGGGGCACAGTCAGAGGCCCAGGGACCCCTAAGAGTGGGCAGGCTGCCGCGCAGCGCCGAAGGCGTCGGTAGAATGTAAAATGAGGCTTTCCGAGGGGGTGACGCCCGCCTGCGAAGACCCTGGAGCTCGAGGTGCTGGGGACCCCACAACTCCGCGCCGCTATCTGCAACACTTCCACCCTTCCCCCAGCTATCTCGTAGGTTCAAACACTGTTGTTTTAAAACGGCGTTAAGTCAAGCGCGCAGTGCCCACGAAGCCGTCCTGTGCTTCCCCAACCACCCGTGTACCCACCTGGACTTCCACTTCCTAGAGGCCGAACTCACCCCGGGCACCACCGCCCCGGCTGGAAAGCCCCCAAGACCCTCTCGCCCACTACGCCGGGGGCCGTGGAAGGCCGACGGGGGCCGTGGAAGGCCGACGGCGTCCGCGTTCCTCCCAGCGCCTCGACGGCTCCGCTTCCCAGCCCAGCACGGCTCTGCGACGGAGACTGGACGGCCTTCCCGCCCGGGGCACCGGCCTCATGGCTGGAGATGGAACCCGCACCTGGTGCCCGCGGCCACGGCCCAGCGGTCAGACGCAGAACCGCTGCACACCCGCGCGCACGTCCCGGGTCCTCACCCGGGGCTTCGGGACCCCTACCTCGCAGTCTCCTACAGGCCGGCGGCGGGAGCCGACGACACACCCCTGGGCCCCGCCTGGGTCCTAATGCCGCGCCGACGGTCCTCCCTGGAGCTGGAGGCCGTGCGGCGCGGACCAGGGTCCCGCCCGCCTGCCCCGCGCCCTCACCCGTACTCCTTTTCACCCCGGGCGGGTTGCTCCCGGGAGCCCGCGGCCACTTAGAACGCGTAGACTGGGCTTCTTCGGGCCCTTGCGCCCGCCCAGGTGTCGCCCGGTTAGGGGCTGAGCAGGGCTGCGAAGTTTCTGCGAAGAAGCACGGTGAGCTGAGAGCCCCTCGGAGTTGAGATGGTGCGGCGGGTCCCGGTGGGGCCTCCCTTGTCTTGACATTAAGTACTAGGCCAGTCCCCTCCTCTCGGCAGGGGGCCTCCGCTGGGCCCAGCCCACCCGGGCCCCGCCCCCTCCATTCACCCTGGCTTCTCAGGCAGCAAATCCTCTTACTCCTCCTCCAGGAAGCGCACCTCGACTTTCTACACCGGCCGGTGCGCGTTCTCTGGGCTCCGCCCTGGCCGGCGGAGCCCGCCGCCCTCCCGACTCGGCGGCGTCGGGTTTGCTGGCAGAGCCCTTCACGGTTTCGCTCCTGGTCTCGTTGAGTCCTCGGCTCTCTCTTTGGTCAAGGTCTTGACTTGCAGCTTTTTTCCTTCCCAAGATGGCCCCGCCGCCCGGTTTTCTTTCCCAGACACGAGGGAGCTCAGCCCTGGGACGCGCCTTCTCCGGCGCCTGGTCCTCCTTGAGTAGGTGGGGGAGGTAGGATGCGCGCGCGTGCTTGTGCAGGGAGGCGGTGGTGCGCGCGGCCAGGCAAATCCAACCCTTCCGATGAACTCTAGGTCTGACCTTCCGCGGCTTCTCATCAAATGATTCTATAGCTCTTGGGCCCCGGATTGACCCAGGAACTCTCCCCACAACGAAGTGCTAACCCCCATCCCCTCCACACTGGCTACCAGCCCGAGGAAGAGCCGCGATTTCCCCTTCTCACCTCCTGCTGGCACGGAGTTCAGCCTCTGTCCCCCAGACGTTGGAAGAGGGCTGGCGAAGCAAGCAGAAAGTGATCCCACCTCTACCAGGGGGCTTCCCTGTGGCCCCCAAGGGTTCCTGGTGCGTTGGAGAAGCGCCATGCATGGATTGGGTGAGGCTGACCTGGTGTCCCCTCCCAGCGAGGTAAGAGAGCATTAGGAGCAAAGCTATGAGGTTGCTCCCCTTGGCAGATGAAGGCCTGGGGGTCAGGATGGCCCTGAGCACCCTGCTGTCCACTACTGAAGAAGATGCTCAGACCGTGCCTGGCTCGGGGTTGGCCACGTGCTGCTCTGGTTGTGGTGAGCAGACTAGGCAGAGACTCGAGATCCTCTCTGCTCTGGGGTACCTTCTCCACACAGCCATGGGACTTTCTCTAGATGCCCTTTAGCTATACGCCAGCCCGCGGCACAGACTCCCCCAGCCCCAGGAGTAGGGGATGGAGATTTGAGGGGGGCTGACGACAGGCAGGCTGACTGTCAGGGAGGAGAGCTCCATGTGGGAGGTGCAGAGGCTGGACCCCTGAAAAGCCACTCGTTGTGCCCTCAACCCCTCTCACCTCAGAATGCCTGGGCTTCTACATCTACCTCTCCGTGTCACCAGCCTCTCCCAAACACCTGGACCTTCCAACCCAGCTGTTCCAGGAGGCAAACCTAGAATGTAGGGGCCACCTCTCATCCCCTCCTGCAGCCTCCTCCCTCATCTGAGGCCTCACCACTGAGATCACTGAGGAAACAGGAGCCCCCGGTCAATATCTCCCCCAGGGGCCTATGGACCAGACTCACAGAAACTGACACAGACCCCTTCTGACCCCTTCTCTACCACAGCCTCCTGTGCTCTGCCCTTGTGGTTTCCATTCCCCCGTTGTCCTGGAGAGAGCCGCTGGCTCCCCTACACTCCTGCTGCAGAGCAAGAAGCTGTTTCCTTTAGTCTTCCCAGCCGCCTCCTATCCACTGTGGATCAGAGGCTGAGATGCCTCAGGTCTCCCCCGTCTCCTCTCCCCTCACCTCCACACCTCTGTGCCCCACTGGGTCCTTACACAGGTAGTTTAGGGACTCAGACATAAGCACACACATTCCTTCTCATTCCCATCCTCAAGATCTCAGACTTTACTGGGCTGTGGACACAACCTTGAGTTCTGAGTTCCACAAGGCGCTTAATGGCTTTCTGAAGTATTTCAACTGAGTTTTCTCCTTTAGCCACTATAATTTTTTTTTAATTTATTTTTGGCTGCGCTGGGTCTTCCTTGCTGTGCGGGTTTTTCTCTAGTTGTAGAGAGTGGGGGCTACTCTCCAGCTGTGGTGCACAGGCTTCCCATTGTGGTGACTTCTCGTTGCGAAGCACAGGCTCTAGGGTGCGTGGGCTTCAGTAGTTGTGGCACTTGGGCTTACTTGCTCCGTGGCACGTGGGATCTTCTCAGATCAGAGATTGAACCCATGTCTCCTGCATTGGCAGGCAGATTCTTTACCACTGAGTAACTAGGTAATCCCTTCTCTCCTCACCTCCTCAGACCTAAGAGTGTTGGCCAGCTCTGGATCTTCCCCTGGATCCATGATGCCTGTTACCAAGCTCCTGGCTTGAACATGACATAGCCTACTTACCCTCTGTCCCCAACCTGGATGACAAATTGGGAATTCAAATGAAATTCAGGGAAAATAGAGCTTCTGAGTCCACTATTCACCACCATCTATCTGGCTGCCCTGGACCCAACTCATCCACAGATCCATGAGTAAGTTCTGTTAGGTTTACCTTCAAAATAGAGCTCAGTTCTGCGTTTGCACATCATCCTTCATCTGGCCCTCTGACTTGCCCCCACCCACCATCCATTCTCTGCCTCCAATGGCTTCTCATGGCATTTAGGAAATAAATAAAAGCAAACACTCTGCTATGGCCCAGGGGAACAGGGGTGTGGGTTAGGGAGTGCTGTACAAGCTGGCACCTGCCTGTTTCCTATCTCATCCCAGACTTCTGCTCTCAGTTCAGTTCAGTTCAGTCGCTCAGTCGTGTTTGACGACCCCATGGACTGCAGCACACCAGGCTTCCCTGTCCATGACCAACTCCCGGGGCTTGCTCAAACTCATGTCCGTCGAGTCAGTGATGCCATCCAACCATCTCATTCTCTGTCGTCCCCTTCTCCTCCTCTCAGGAGGGCACTGTTCCAGCCACGTGGCTGCCAACAATTCCTCCAACACAACTGGCCCCTACCTGCCTCCAGGCCTGGAGAGTCTGAGTGTCTGGAAGATGTGTCATGTCCACCGCTCTTATCATGGTTCAGTTCCTCCTTCAGCTCACATCATCTAAAGTTCATTCCTGTTTCCTTCCACCACAGATCCTTATGACCCCTAACTGTAGCACACGCTTCTTTATTCTTCTTACTTTGCTGCCTGGTCCATCTTCCAGGTTAGACTGTGATCTCCTTGAGAGCAGTTGTATGGTAATCTTTCATCAGCAAAACACTGGTGTAGTAGATGCTCAATAAATACATGACATATTGAACACATGACCAACACCTGGATCCATACACAGTTCCTGGAAATTTTCAAGCCGTGAAGCCCCCAGATGACCTCTTTAGCCTTCATCCTCTACTCCCACTCACATTTTCCAGCCAGATATTCCTGACTCCCTCTGCCTCCTTCCTGTAACTTGGACTCTTTAGATGTCACCAGGTCCTTGTTTTTCTACTTCCAGTCTGCCCTGTCCCACTGCCCTCACTTTCCTTGAACCCTTGGCAAGCATGGCTTCCCACATCTACAGCCTCAGGCTTTCCCTGGAGTCACAAGCCTCTTGGGGCTCCTTGCTGCCCACGGCAGGCAGCCTTGACCAGCATTCCCAGCCCCTCACAGCCCTTCTCTCAGCTGTGGCTGCAGCACCTCCTCACTGTTCCTGGGAGGAGAGACGCTGCTCCCACACTAAGCCTCCAGTGGTGCTGGAGGGGCTGAGGGAGAGACTAGGGCCTCCCTGCTCTCCTGGGGGACCTCTCCAGGCCCCTGGGTAGGTGAGAGGAAGACCCTTGGTGCTCAAATAACATAGCTTGATGCCTTTTTCCTCTACTGAGGGAGTTGCCATCTACCTCAGGAAGATCCAAGTTCCTATAAGGGCAGCCAGGAAGGCAAGGAGCTCTGTGGAGGGCCAGAAGAACCTGTTACCCTCAGGACAACATTCCTCTGTGCCCTTGCCATCCCGCCCCCCCATACTCGAGAGTCAGAATCTAGTGCCATTCAGCAGGCTGTTGAGCAGGAAGGTTCCAGAGCTGCCCCATTGCCTTCATGCCTTCTGACTTTGCTTCCAGTTCTGCAGCCCAGCTTCTCAGCCAAAAAACTCCTAGCAGACAGATACCACTTCTCCTCCTCCTTCTCCAGGGTATCCCTACAGGGGTCCAGGAATCTGTATTCCCAGCAGATCTGGGCCCCAAAATTCCTCACTCTCATCTACCCTCAGGCCCCACTTCATTTGGACCCTATCACCAGCCACCTAAATCCTTCCAGCTGGCCTGTCACCCTTCTGGCCATCACTGCCCTCCTTAGCCTTTATGTGTGCCCCACGTCCTCCTTATCCATGGTTCTCATTCTCTTTGACCCCCTGTGTCAAGAAGCTGCCCAATGTTCTGCTTCAAGCTCATCATTCAGGGCTGACACTGCCTGTGGCACCACTTCGGCTGCCTTTCAAGTGACCTACAGCTCCTGGTAGGAAGCGCCCCTAAGGAAGCTGGATGCGTAGAAAAGTGAGTGGGGAAGGCACAGGACAGAACCCTTGGGCAAGATGTCCAGCCTCTTTGTGTCTCTGACCCTTTTTACCTATAAAAGAGGTTGAAATTGAATCTTTTTAAAATTAATTTTTATTGGAGTATGGTTGACTTACAATGTTGTGTTAGTTTCTGCTGTACAGCAAAGTGAATCAGTTTTATGTATATATAGACCCACTGTGTTTCAGATTCTCTTCCTATTATAGGTCATTACAGAGTATTCGTGCTTAGTCATGTCCAACTCTCTGCAACCGCATGACTGAAGCCTGATGGGCTCCCCTCCATGACGTTTCCCAGGCAAGAATACTGGAGTGCATCTCCTTCTCTAGGGGAATCTTCCCTACCCAGGGAGCAAATCCATGTCTCCTGAATTGGCAGGCAGATACTTTACTACTGAGCCACCTTGGAAACCCAGATTTTTATTAGTTATCTAGAAACTGCATGTTTTTAGTAGAAAATTCCATGAATTTCTGGTTATCAAACCATCTTTTCTCTTCCTGTTGTCTTTATTTTGCTATTATTTGTACATTCACCCAGGCATGAAATTTCAGAGTAAAGATGTAAAGGTCTTAAAAATTTGAAGCTATGAAGGAAAAAAGTTAAACTTCTTTACTGGTATGGGAAAAACAGTAGTAATGGTAGGATGTAAACACAGTTAACTTTATTTGGTTAGCTTTTTTTTTCAGATTTATTATTATTTATCAGTTTGATGTAAAATTTGTTGACCTTGATACAATTTTTTAACCTAGTCATTTTGGCTCATTAGTTTAGCCATGTAAAGTCCTGGGCAAAACAGGAATAATTTGTGGATAAACAAATTTATTTTTTCTTCAGATTTTTGGAGAATGAAACAAAAAAGTTTTGGAGTTGTTTCAGAAAGTTGGGGTTTTTTCCACTTTGGCTTTTTCCACTTCTACCTTAAGATCATCCCCTTGGCTCTTGTCTCATTAGTCATCTCATCTGTCAACCGTTCCTTCAGAATCACTCTCTAATTGGTCTACTTCTTACCCCACCAATGAGTCGCATTACAGTCTAAATGATCTTTCTTTTTTTGGTCGAATCAGTTCCCTGGCCAGGAATTGAGCCTGGGCCATGGCGGTGGAAGTGCAGAATCCTGTCTTTTAATTAAGGGGAGAAAAAAAATGTTATCAAATAGGTTCCCATGGAATACTGATGTCCCTGGGTATCCAGAGGCAGTAGAGAGCTTTTCTCCATCTTCAGGGTCGGCAGGGGTAGGGGGCGGGCACGCAAATATCTTAGTGAATAGATGTTTTCAAATGTCTTTTAGTTTTAAAAAACGTTGTAAACGTCACTACTCTTAATCAAGATTATAAGTCACTACTACCAATCATCACCACAGCAACAAACAACTGTTTGCTATCACTGTACTGGAAAAGACTAGCAGAAAGCAAAACATTTTAAATCAAATAGATATCTGGTTTTAACAGAAAAGCTCAGAAATAGCCTCCAGCTGGATGTGCAGTGCTGATCCTACACTGCACATCCAAAGAAGGGGAGCAAACCCTTCTTTGGGGAATCCAGCTCCCAAATGATGTTGGGGGCCCTCATACATGTGCAGTGACCCTTGGCCAGGCCCATCAGTGACTCCTGACCACTGACTGATTCAGGGATGAGAATATGACCCCAGATTTTGGGGTTGCCTCTGGAGAGGGAGGCTGGGTCTTGCCTTAGGGTATTGAGCTTGTTAGTGGCATAGAGGAAGCTTACTGCCAGCAGAGAAATCACTAAAGATGGAAAGGACTCTGATGACATGAGACCAGCTGAACTTGAAGCTGGTACTACCCTGGACTCCTTATAGAGCAAGCAAGCCATTCCATCATGAACTGGCAGTAGGGTCATAGTGAGATTTTCTTTGGGCTGTTCCCTAGATTATATGATAGAAATGAACACATCAGCATTCCTCTGTGCTCCTCACAGTGATTTTTTAGCAGTTCCACCTTCTGCTCCAAACCACTTTCCACATGTCTGTCCCACCATGACGCCCTGATTCTGGGACTCTGGCTTGGTCAAGCATGCCCCTAGGGTTCAGTTCAGTAGCCATTTTCATCCCTGCTGTGGAGCCCTGGTGGGAAAGGCCCCCTTCCCCATCCTCGGACATCTGAGTCCTCCTGGTTCTCAGAAGATCATCCAGCCCTGGAGCTGTTCACCATTTACTGTCTGCCTCTCCTCCCTGACAGTTCTCTGCGGGTAATCCCCACACCCTGGTCGTTTCCGGGAAGTGCAAGCACAGGAGCTCCATCAAGTTTCACGCCCTGTAGGATGGGGCAAGGGGGAAAGAGGTGGGTGTGTTGAGAGGCTCTGGATAAGCAGGTTGTGAGGAGGGTGATAACCATACTGTGGCCAAGACCCCTCCCCCAATTCTCTTCGTCCCTTGCAGGCAGTTTTGCCTTTGGTTTGTACATGACTGATGGATCATGTCAAGCCTCCAAACCCAAGACCGCCTTCCCAACCTTAATTTGAGGGAGGCTGTGGTACTCCGCCCCTTGAGTCAGTGCCCAGATCCTCCCAATGGGACACTTCTTTGTCCAGAGGCCTCTGCGTTGAAGGTGGTATAGGAAGGAAGCAGGGTCTCTGTGGATATTGGTGGTGACCTCTCCAGTTAGCCTTTTTCCCCCCGAAATGACGGAAGCCCCTTATCCCAGCCTGGGTAGATAGATACAGAATGTGAGCGAGCCCCCAGGCCGCAGTGCACCACCTGCAGCGGGAAGCATGCTGTCGTCTTGCCTTTCCCTAAGAGCTCCAGGGGCTCTGCCAACCTCTCGCTTGGACCATGTGGTTCCAAGGCCCGCCTGACCGAGGGTGTGCCAGGAGGGGTGCTCAGATGTAACAGGGCAAGGGCAGTGAGTCTGCCCCCTGGGCCAACTACTGGACTCTTCGTGCCTTGCTCATTGCCCATTATTAAAGCGGGAATGTGTGGCCTCCTTGTGGGGCTATGGCCAGAATTAAACCGAGCTACCAGCCTGTGAGTTAGACAAGGCTGTGGTCCTAGTGTGATTAGATTGACTAGTTTTCTGTGAGTACGGTTTCAGTGTGTTTGCCCTCTGATGCCCTCTTGCAACACCTACCGTCTTGGGTTTCTCTTACCTTGGGCGTGGGGTATCTCTTCATGGCTGCTCCAGCAAAGCGCAGCCGCTGCTTCTTACCTTGGATGAGGGGGCCACCCAAGACTGGCGGGTCATGGTGGAGAGATCTGATAGAATGTGGTCCACTGGAGAAGGGAATGGCAAACCACTTCAGTATTCTTGCCTTGAGAACCCCATGAACAGTATGAAAAGGCAAAATGATAGGATACTGAAAGAGAAACTCCCCAGGTCAGTAGGTGCCCAATATGCTACTGGAGATCAGTGGAGAAATAACTCCAGAAAGAATGAAGGGATGGAGCCAAAGCAAAAAGAATACCCAGCTGGGGATGTGACTGGTGATAGAAGCAAGGTCTGATGCTGTAAAAAGCAATATTGCATAGGAACCTGGAATGTCAGGTCCATGAATCAAGGCATACTGGAAGTGGTCAAACAAGAGATGGCAAGAGTGAATGTCGACATTCTAGGAATCAGCGAACTGAAATGGACTGGAATGAGTGAATTTAACTCAGATGACCATTATATCTACTACTGCGGGCAGGAATCCCTCAGAAGAAATGGAGTGGCCATCATGGTCAACAAAAGAGTCCGAAATGCAGTACTTGGATGCAATCTCAAAAACGACAGAATGATCTCTGTTCGTTTCCAAGGCAAACCATTCAATATCACAGTAATCCAAGTCTATGCCCCAACCAGTAACGCTGAAGAAGCTGAAGTTGAACGGTTCTATGAAGACCTACAAGACCTTTTAGAACTAACACCCAAAAAAGATGTCCTTTTCATTATAGGGGACTGGAATGCAAAAGTAGGAAGTCAAGAAACACCTGGAGTAACAGGCAAATTTGGCCTTGGAATACGGAATGAAGCAGGGCAAAGACTAACAGAGTTTTGCCAAGAAAATGCACTGGTCATAACAAACACCCTCTTCCAACAACACAAGAGAAGACTCTACACATGGACATCACCAGATGGTCAACACCAAAACCAGATTGATTATATTCTTTGCAGCCAAAGATGGAGAAGCTCTATACAGTCAGCAAAAACAAGACCAGGAGCTGACTGTGGCTCAGACCATGAACTCCTTATTGCCAAATTCAGACTTAAATTGAAGAAAGTAGGGAAAACCACTAGACCATTCAGGTATGACCTAAATCAAATCCCTTATGATTATACAGTGGAAGTGAGAAATAGATTTAAGGGCCTAGATCTGATAGACAGAGTGCCTGATGAACTACGGAATGAGGTTCGTGACATTGTACAGGAGACAGGGATCAAGACCATTTCCGTGGAAAAGAAATGCAAAAAACCAAAATAGCTGTCTGGGGAGGCCTTACAAATAGCTGTGAAAAGAAGAGAAGTGAAAAGCAAAGGGGAAAAGGAAAGATATAAACATCTGAATGCAGAGTTCCAAAGAATAGCAAGGAGAGATAAGAAAGCCTTCTTCAGCGATCAATGCAAAGAAATAGAGGAAAACAACAGAATGGGAAAGACTAGGGATCTCTTCAAGAAAATTAGAGATACCAAGGGAACATTTCATGCAAAGATGGGCTTGATAAAGGACAGAAATGGTATGGACCTAACAGAAGCAAAAGATATTAAGAAGAGATGGCAAAAATACACAGAAGAACTGTACAAAAAGATCTTCATGATCCAGATAATCATGATGGTGTGATCACTGATCTAGAGCCAGACATCCTGGAATGTGAAGTCAAGTGGGCCTTAGAAAGCATCACTACGAACAAAGCTAGTGGAGGTGATGAAATTCCAGTTGATCTATTTCAAATCCTGAAAGATGATGCTGTGAAAGTGCTGCACTCAATATGCCAGCAAATCTGGAAAACTCAGCAGTGGCCATGGGACTGGAAAAGGTCAATTTTCATTCCAATCCCAAAGAAAGGCAATGCCAAAAAATGCTCAAACTACCGCACAATTGCACTCATCTCACACGCTAGTAAAGTAATGCTCAAAATTCTCCAAGCCAGGCTTCAGCAATACATGAACCATGAACTTCCTGATGTTCAAGCTGGAAGGCAGAGGAACCAGAGATCAAATTGCCAACATCCACTGGATCATGGAAAAACCAAGAGAGTTCCAGAAAAACATCTATTTCTGCTTTATTGACTATGCCAAAGCCTTTGACTGTGTGGATCACAATGAACTGTGGAAAATTCTGAAAGAGATGGGAATACCAGATCACCTGATCTGCCTCTTGAGAAATTTGTATGCAGGTCAGGAAGCAACAGTTAGAACTGGACATGGAACAACAGACTGATTCCAAATAGGAAAGGGAGTTCGTCAAGGCTGCATATTGTCACTCTGTTTATTTAACTTATATGCAGAGTACATCATGAGAAACGCTGGACTGGAAGAAGCAAAAGCTGGAATCAAGATTGCCGGGAGAAATATCAATAACCTCAGATATGCAGATGACACGACCCTTATGGCAGAAAGTGAAGAGGAGCTAAAAAGCCTCTTGATGAAAGTGAAAGTGGAGAGTGAAAAAGTTGGCTTAAAGCTCAACATTCAGAAAACGAAGATCATGGCATCCAGTCCCATCACTTCATGGGAAATAGATGGGGAAACAGTGGAAACAGTGTCAGACTTTATTTTTCTGGGCTCCAAAATCACTACAGATGGTGACTGCAGCCATGAAATTAAAAGACACTTACTCCTTGGAAGGAAGGTTATGACCAACCTAGACAGCATATTGAAAACCAGAGACATTACTTTGCCAACAAAGGTTCGTCTAGTCAAAGCTATGGTTTTTCCTGTGGTCGTATATGGATGTGAGAGTTGGACTGTGAAGAAGGCTGAGCGCCGAAGAATTGATGCTTTTGAACTGTGGTGTTGGAGAAGACTCTTGAGAGTCCCTTGGACTGCAAGGAGATCCAACCAGTCCATTCTGAAGGAGATCAGCCCTGGGATTTCTTTGGAGGGAATGATACTAAAGCTCAAACTCCAGTACTTTGGCCACCTCATGCGAAGAGTTGACTCATTGGAAAAGACTCTGATGCTGGGAGGGATTGGGGGCAGGAGGAGAAGGGGACGACAGAGGATGAGATGGCTGGATGGCATCACTGACTCGATGCACGTGAGTCTGAGTGAACTCCAGGAGTTGGTGATGGACAGGGAGGCCTGGCGTGCTGCGATTCAAGGGGTGGCAAAGAGTCGGACACGACTGAGCGACTGATCTGATCTGACCAGCCTGTGAAGCAATGGTTCTTAATGCAGCCTGGTGCAGGCCAGGTGCCCTGACAGTCAAGCCCGAAGGCAGCAGATGTAGTTTCTTAGGGTGAGGTGGGAGAACTTATTTCTGGGGCCCCAGGACCCCTGTACCCACAAGCTGGCTTCTCGAGGTCCTCCTTGGGATCTGGAACTCTCAGAGAGTACCCACCCCAGGCCAAAGTGGCCTCTTATGAATTGTATTCATGGCAGCAGTGGCTCAGAGCTCCGGGGAGGGGAGTCAAGTCCCCAGGACCCCTCCTGCAACAGCCCCAACAAAGAGGCGTTCCCAGGGAAGCTGCAGAGAGGTCCCCAATCCCAGGCCACCTCTTCAATCCCCAAGAACACTTTGGGACCATAGCAACAGGCAACTACTGGAGGCCCTGCTTGTTCAGTGACAGTTTATTGGTCCTTAGCATTACATCTCAAGTTAACAAGGTAAATTCACATACACAACTGCAAGTAAAAACATGAAAATAATATAAAAATAAATTGAAAGCTACTCTTATATATTTACTGAAGTAGTGTAATAAATACTATAATAAGCAAAAAGCTTCAATCACACAATTGTTTCACTGAAGTTACAGTAGTGTTTGTAAATAGTTTTAAAATTTAAGTTACAAATATTAAAGCACTGAAAAACTAGTATAAAAGTCAATTTTGGCACATAAGTGAGCTCTTCTGTCATTAGTATTTGACAACCTGGGACGATGAGGAAGCCATTTCTCACCTACTTTTTGAGGTACAACTATCCATCTAGGTCAGCAACATGGCTGGAATACTTAATAGCTTATAGTCTTTAACTTTTCCCTTTTGAGAAGCCTGAAGAGCAAACCCAGAGCTTATTACTGTGCAAAAGTTTTCAAAATCCTAATAGAATTTAGGAGGGTACTTTTTGTGACCCACAGGGCCTACTGTCTAGGCCTCAGGTCAGAGCCCCCAGGGCTCTGTGGGGCCAATGCCACTCCTTGCCAGTGGCCCCTTCCTAGGGTGATCCCTTTTCTCCAATATCTGCCTCCTCTTTCCAATCAAAAAAAAAAAGAAAAATCCCACATCAAAATGTAAAATAACCTATAACTTCAGCGACTTCAACATTATCACACTCACTCGGGGTGATATAAAACTGAAGCTGCTAATAGGAAAGTTGGCAAAAAGCATTAAGCTCCTGGAGAACTTTGCCTGTCCCTGGGAACCAATGTCTCTGCTGGATCCCTGGTATCCACTTCTAAGGTCAAAATGTCAAACACAGTGTCAAGACCCTTCCTCTAGAGACAGCCTAAGACACCACACCTCCACCTGGAGTGCCCAGAAGCATCAAGTGGATATTAAACTTCACATTAAAAACCCAGAGGCCCCAAAGGTTCCAGAAGGAGCAGTGTGGGGAGGAAGCACCCTTCCAGTCTCAGTTCTCAAGGAGCTCACACAGTGCACCACAGTGTGCCTATTTACCAGGGCACAGCCAGTGTGCCCCAAGGAATGCCCTTTCGCCAGTGTGCCCTTCATACTCCCAAGGAGGCTGAGGAGTATCTATGGAAGCCTCAGCCAGTTTTGCCTTTTTGGCTTTGAAACTTAACCTTTTGACTTTTTTCAATCACAGTTTCATATTCAAGTTGAGGTAATCACAGTTTCCCCTCTAACAGGAGAGGAATTGGGACAGTGGCGCAAGTTGGTGAGAGAGCATTTCTATGGACAATGGTCAGAAACCAAGACCACCAGGAGGTATAGCCCCACACAGTGTTTAAGACCCACTTTTATGGGTGGGCTTCCGACCTCTCTTTGAAAACTCTTTTGTGTAGCAGCCAGGAAATGGCTCAAGCTCCAAGAAAGAGAGCATTCATTTAAATGTTCACAGCAATCTACCTGAGGCAGATGGCCTGTTGTTCCCCCACCCCAAACCTCCCCACCCCGCTCCCCCCACCAGGCTGCTCAAGTTTGAGTTTTTAAAAAGAGCTCGGTAGAGCTAAAGGAAGCTACAGTAACTCATTGCTTATCTCATCAATTGCACTTAAGATCTTGGTTATTGATTCTGAAGCAGAGGAAGGCCTACTGTGGACCCCAGCCTCTGGCCAGCTAGAAGTGAAGGGCTCCTAGACTGGGGCTCCACATGTGGGCCTTTGTCACCAGCAGCTTTGGAGCTGGGACTGGAGCACATGGGTCTTTTCAGAAGCCTTTCTTCATGCAAGAGTTCTTATTAAATGGTATTTGGAGTATTGTTCATTTGGCTTCAAATGCAAATTTTTTTCTAACATTAAGTACATTTTACTAACAAGCCCTTAACAACTGCTTTACTACTTGCATGCAGGCCTCTGTGTGACAGATCACATGTGCTCCATCGTTTTTCTCTCTCTTCTGTGCCAGGGCCCTTTCTAAAAAACCCCTCTACGTTACTAAAAACTTTGCTGGTTTTGCCTATGTGCTCCTTTCTAAGGCATGCAAAAAAAAAAAGTGAAATTCAGAAATCATTTACAATCTAGGCAGCTGAGGCGCTGAAGTCCTAACAGACATCACATAAGTGACCTCTCTCTTCCCTGTACTAATTCTGGAAGTCAGGCATGGGATACACTTGAAATTCCCCTCTGCTTTTTAGTTCAGCTGGAAAAAAGCTACTAGAAGGAATTCTAACTTCGATATTGGAAGGCTCTGAAATTCCTGGTTCTCAGGAGCCAAACTAGTCCAAGGCCAGCAATGATGCCTGGGGACATGAGTTGCCTAAAGGTTGGGCTGAAAACCAGGCTTTCCCTGGCAAGACTGAGGGGAGGTATGGGTGCCAAAGACTGAATGCCCTTTAAGTGAAGATGTCCCATAAGCGATCAGAACCCTGGGCCTAAGACTATGCAGTTGAAGGACACTGCCCTTAACAGTGAGGCCAGACATTGCCAGCAAGGCCTGAGCAGCAGTTTTTCTCATCCCAGAATTATTAGGCAAACCAGACTGATGACATGAGCAGAGCTCAAAACCGATCCCAAGGCGGGCTGCTTGTGTCAATTCAAAAGCCACACTTTTGGAAAGCAACAAGTCTTTCTCCTCAGTTTAGTCCATAAGGGAAATCCCCTCATTTTAGAAGAAACTACTGATCTCAGTCCAAGCTGCTGGCTCTGATGCTTGGGATTGGCCAGGGCTTGTGCTGCGTCCTCCAGGACTGGGCACAGGGTCAACAGGGACCGAACCTTCAATGGAAGGGGCTGAACCAGGGAGGCAGGCATTCCACTGGGGAGAAAGGCTCTCCTGGGGCAGTGTCTGAAGCCTGAGGCCTGTGGTGGCCCAGGCCCCACAGCCATGACCACAGTTTGGACAGCCAGGATTCTTTGTGTATCAACAGCTACTCTGTGCAATCCAAATGCTTCTCCCCACCCTCACACAGTGCTGCAACAGCCCAAAGAAAATACTGTTATCAGAGACCCAGAGGTCCTGGACTGCCAGCTGCAAACGAAGGGAAGCGTCTGTCTGCTCATCCTCCATGAGGACCCCCCACCCTCACCCCGCTGCCAAGTATCAGTGGTGCAGGTGATGCTCTTCAGCGCTGTATAGAGAATAAAGACAACATGCACTCAAGCAGCACACAAAGGCCAAGGAGAACAAAGACAGCCCTCTAGGGAGAGGCCTTTGGAAGAGCTGAAGTTAAGACATCCCATTTTTCAATGTCCATCTCCAAGGTCTTCTTCCTCTAGGGCTTCTGCTCAAAGAGGTCGTGATACTCCTGCTGCTCCAGCTCACGGTTATACTTCTCAATTTCCCGGTTGGCTTCTTCCACGTAGTCATTCATGAACTGGTCCATGACTGGCACCTCATTAAGGAAGAAAGCTCTGAGCCTGGGGGCCAAGGGAGCTGCCCAGGCCAGAGGAATCTGTACAGGCTGAGTGAGTGCTCAGCCTGTACAGAAGGTACCTGACTGGCTTTTTTATATACTGGCAGCACCACAACTACAAAGAATGTGACAGTGTGACAGAGACTGACACAGGGCCCTTCCTAGCTCCTAGGAATGAGCCCTTCCACTTTCACCAAACACAGCAGCACCCCATCCACCTTTTTCACAGATTAACTACTATAATCAGACCCAGTCTCCAGCTTGTAAATTATGACTCCCTGATGACCACAGGATGTTACCACAGCTGCATTTAAACTACAACCCACAGAGTAACCTCAGCTATCACTGAATGAAGGAGAAATGTAATTTTAATGACTGTAAAAGGACAAAATGAAAAGTCAGTCTCTGTGGCTTGCTGTGTATTCCCGAACCCACCCTGCACCAAAGGCTGGGCTGTGATGGCTCTAGCAGACACCCTCTTTACAGCTGGGCTTTCACACCCCCGCAGCCTCTGTGCATCAGATTCCAAGGATACGTGGGTGAAAATCAGTCTTGTCACCAAAGAAGTTGACAAACTGGGTGCCATTATAAAAGTAGCCTGCAGGCAGGGGGTCCAGGTGGCGTTTCACCTGTAGGAAGAGAGTCTTGTTAGAATTAAGCTGACCATTTCCTATAATTCACTCATTCATTAAAAACAAAAACAGGGATTTCCCTGGTGGTCCAGTGGTTAAGACTCTGCGCTGCCACTGGGGGTATGGTTTGATCCCTGGTTGAGGAACGAAGATCCCACAAGCCACAGGGCAACTAAGCCCATACATCACAACGAGAAGCTTGTGCACCTCAACAAAAAGCCCATGAGACCCAGTGCAGCCAAAAAAAGATATGCCAGGGAATTAACACCATCACACCATCCCCAAGCAGCCATCAAACAATGAATGAAGGCTCTCCCACCTCTCAGGGAAGAACTCTGGAATTCCTAATGGAATTAAGCCCCAGATGCCCACAGTGGTACTGGTTTGACAATACACCCTTCTCTTCTCTCTCTTACTTTCCCACTTTCCTGTTGGTAGCTTACAGAATCACTTCCCAAATAAACTACCTTCACTCAAATCCATGTTTAAGGTCTACATCTGGGGAAGCAACACTGCCTGCCTTCTGAAGTGCCCTTGGTCTCCTCACCAGGAACATGCAGAGTTGCCCAGGCTTTGGAATTAAGAGATCTTTCTCAAGTCCACAGCAGGGGCTCCTGGAGGTCCAGAGTCCTGCCTGCCTGCCCATCACTGGGACTGGTGACACAGCTCATGCAGACACCTGGACTCTCTGGTCCTTTTGGCCTTTGCCCCCAAGCCCATCAGGAAAAGGCTTCAGTGCGGATGCAGACTAGGGCAGAGCCTGGGAGTCAGCCTGGAGTCTGAGCGGGTTCCTCAAGGAGCCTTTTGCTCTGGCCTCAGGATTCCACGACCTGCCCATGAGCAACTTCAGGATCTAGACAGTTTTTACCTGGGCACTTGCTGGTTTATATCTAGGACAGAGGAAAGGTAGGGGGAAAAGACTTCTGCACTGCTTGAACAGGATGATAAAACAGAGCTCCATGTCATCTGTTCCTCCCACAGGCACTGGGTTTTCCTCAATCTCATGACCACATCAACACCAGGGGTCACCTGTCCTTCTCGCTGAGGCTGCAAGGCCAGCTGAGCGGAGGTTTCTTTTACCCAGCTTCCCTCTGCAGACTGAGAGAAGCAGGACCTCCAGCATGTCCCAGTAACAGCCACCTCACTCAGGAATCCTAAAGGACAGAGCTGTGCAAGAACTGCCTTGGGGCACTGAGGGGACTTAGGCCTCCAAGATAGGGTACTCACATGAATGTTCCTGATCTCCTGCTGGGTCAGCATCCCCCTGGTCTTCAGGGCTTTCCTCTGAGGCTTCTGTGCAGAGAAGTAAAGGCGGGGTTAGGTCCCAACAGAACTGACGGAGTACATGGAAGGGTGAGGGTCAGAGCTGGGGGGCTGGTTACGTGACTTAGATGCCAGCAGAGGGGGAAGCACAAGCGCTGTCATGGCCTGGATGTAATACCCTGCCTGTCAGCCCCTGGAGAGCACCACTTTCCCCCCACAGAGTCCTACATGCCAGGGGGGAACAAGTGGCAGAATCAGACTGATGTTTTTGTAAATAGGTATGTTTCTGCCTCTTTGAAGATTCTCAATCCTAAATCATCCCACCAGTGACAGACATGTAGACAAAAGGACTGGAGGTCTTATAGTCCAATACCATGTAAGAGTTTTTCCCAGTGACTAGACAACAATAACAGCCACTGAGTCTGAGAAAGACACAGTCTGCAGGCAGCCTTCCCGCCTTAGTATAAAAGACAGGTCCCAACCTGGCATGTGCAGGAGACCTGGGCTGCAGCCAACTTTATTTCCAGAGTTCTAGGATAAGCTAAACCTCAGACCATGTGCAGAGGCTTAGCACCTGAAGCTTGTAGCATATTAGATGATTTTAACTCCAGTTCAGATTTTTTCCTTTGTAGTACCGAACTAATGATGCTTGTTCATATCTACAGGCAAGCCTCCTCTTCCCCATACCTCTCCCTGGGGCCTCTGCTGTCTATGCTTGGAGTCTTGGTTTGCAAAGGGCTCTAAGCATATCTTTTTGTATCTCCATTCTAGAGAGAGAACCAAAGTACAGGAGATGCTGGGCTCAGAACACAGGAGAGGCTATGAACTAGGTTCAGCTAAGAAGACATTTTGAGTTTAGTACACTAAGCTCATCCAGGGTCCATACAAAACAACTAGGTTTCACCTAGGTCCTGGTTAAGCCACCTAATAAGTAACTCCAGTCTGCCATGGGAAGTAGAAATGGGAAATGGCTTTCAGAAACCGGGCTCACAGGATAGTCAATGAAACAATTCTGCCTAGAGTTTGCCTCAGGGGCTCCCTCCCACTCTCAGAGTCCCTGAAAATGCTGGCTGAGCCTGTGACAGGTGAACCAGTGGTGAGAAAGCAGGGAGAGGGTTGGGAGCAGGGGTGACTTCTGCCTCAGAGCCAGTAGCAACCCCTAAGTGTCTGGTAATATTGGTACCAGATCTGTTTGGGCTTCGAAATTACCTGCTTAGCCGACTGCCGCAGCCAGTCCTTGACATTTTCTTCCTTCAGAGAGCAGCCTATGAACACGAGGTAGCATTCCTGCTGCCCGCTGCTGCTTTGAGGTGAGGTTCTGGAGTCAGGGGGTGGTGTGGGTCCCTCCAAAACTGGCACTATACTCAAGGAGTTGGCCAGAGTGTTGTGGCAGACCTCCATCATCCTCTCAGAGTCTGTAAGGAGAACACTTTAGTCCCTGAGACCCTGCCCCTAAAGGTTAAGGTCACAGTAAGACTGTGGTAGTGCAGCTGGGTTGGGGACAGATTCCCAAGACATGCTGGAGGGAAAACTGATGTGACTGGCAGCAAATTAGAAAGGATGAAGTAAGAAAGGGAGGAACTATGTAAGTTTCTAGCTCAGTTGCTTGGGTGATCAGGTGGACACCATTAACCCAGAAGGGGATTACAAGAGGAAGAAAAAGTTTGCAGGAGGGAGGAGAAGAGTCTGACTCTGCATCTGTGGCATTTGAAAGACTGTGGGACCCTGAATGGGAGAAACCTACATAGTCATTAGAAGAAGGGGATGGCTCAGGTCACTCCTATGGAAGAGATAGTTGAGGAGAAGCAAGGAAAGCCGCCTTGGTACAGGTAAAGAGGGTGGGTTTCAGTCAAGGCCTGAGAGGCCAAGGCAAGAGGGCATGCTCAACAGTACAAGTGCTAGAGGAGGGTCACATGGTGAAAGGAAAGAGGTGACTGGGTTTACAGGCCGAGGAGCTGGGGGCTAAGATTTACTGGAGACACGAGAAAAGGGTAATGGTCCCCAAAAAGGCATGATAAGAACTCTAAAACAAAGAGAGGTTTACACCTTGAACAAGAAAGGGGTCAACAGTTGGTCTAAATAAGGAAGAAAATGAGACGATGATAGGGCAGACGGAAGATGAAGGCATGAAGACCACTGAGGCAGGCTGGGGGCTGTCTGTTGAAGCCTGAGTGAATAGGGCTTGAGTAAGGGGCTTACAGAGAGGGGCCGAAGTTTCTGATTCAATAACATAAACTAAGCCAAAGGTTAAGGACCATGAGAGATTCTTTTATACAGACTCTGTCACCTAATTTTCCTATCTGAACTCAGATGATTCCATGCTTACAACTCTCAGTGGTTCCTGCTGCAGACATTCCTGGTTGCCTGCCCAGCATCCTCTTCCCCCAATATGAATTTCCCATGGTCAATGTCAACTTGATCTTGGCCAATGACAGAAGTGCTGAGGAACTGATAGAGCCACTCACAGGAATAGCCAGCCTCTTCCATCAGCTGGGTGTTCTGTCTGGATGTGATGCCTAGCCTCTAGCACTACCTGGCAACCGTGAGGGGTGGAAACCCGAGGAAAAGCTGACACTAAGAATGGAAGCACACAAAAGCCATGTATTACCTGGGTCTTTAGTGGTCCTGCTACACTGCCAGACCTCCTGACTTCTTGCTGTGTAGCTAACACCTGCTAGTTGAGCTGGAGTTTTCTGTTGAAACTACCAAAGACACTGTAACCAGACACACTCCCTTACATCCTCCCCTAGGCCCCAGCCACAGTAAACTCTTTTTGGTTCCTGAAATATGCCCTTTTTGCCTCAGATCCACAGCAAATGCTCCTTTTCTCTGGAGCATTCTCACCTTTTCCAATGTTGAGTTGACTAGCTCCTTGTTTTGACAACTTCCCTGAACCCCAGTCCAGGACTGACTGACTTCAGGTTGCAAGGGCTCCAGTGGTCAAAGGCTGTTAAACAGGTCTGCTGAAGGGGAGGAGAAGCAAAGTGGAGGGCTTGAAGACTCTACCAGAAACAGATCCAGAGCCAGAGAGCTCAGCATTGGGGTAGCTCCTGGTGACAGGGCTATGAGGAAGCCATGGATGGCTCAAGAGGAGTGCGGTGTTAAAGTCTCTAGAACAAGGAAGTCAAGGAGCTGTGAGGAGAGGCCCTGAGCAGGTGCATGCAGGGGCAGGAAAACAGATCTTCCACTGCAGAGCAGAAGGGCCTGAAGAAAGATTGGTATCCTGAATGAAAGGGAAGACTGGAGGAGCCTGATGGTGTAAGATCCAGAGGGGAGGGTTTTTTTTTTTTTTTTTGAGAGAGTCTAAGAGGCATCTTGATGGATCATTGCCTTGTCATGGCGATTGGGCTTGCATAACTCAGTGAAGCCTATAGCACATTGAATACCTATAGCACATTGAAGAATTAACACCAAAAAAAGATGTCCTTTTCATCACAAGGGATTGGAATGCAAAAGTAGGAAGTCAAGAGATACCTGGAATAACAGGGAAGTATGACCTTGGAGTAAAAAATGAAGCAGGGAAAAGGCTAATAGAGTTTTGTCAAGAGAACAAGCTGATCATAGCAAACTCCCTTTTCCAATAACCCCAGAGACGACTCTACACATGGACATAACCAGGCAGTCAACACTGAAATCAGACTGATATATTCTTTGCAGCCAAAGATGAAGAAGCTCTACAGAGTCAGCAAAAACAAGACCTGGAGCTGACTGTGGCTCAGATCATCAGCTCCTTATTGCAAAATTCAGGCTACATTGAAGAAAGTAGGGAGAAACCACTAGGCAATTTAGATATGACCTAAATCAAATCCCTTATGACTATACAGTGGAAGTGACAAATAGATTTAAGGGATTAGAACTGGTAGACAGAATGCCTGAAGAACTATGGATGCAGATTTGTTACAATGTACAGGAGGCAATGACCAAAACCACCCCAAAGAAAAAGAAATGCAAGAAGGCAGAGTGGTTGTCTGAGGAGGCTTTACAAATAACTGAGAAAACAAGAGAAGTGAAAGGCAAGAGAGAAAGGGAAAGATATACCCAACTGAACGCAGAGTTTCAGAGAATACCAGGGGAGATAAGGAGGCCTTCTTAAATGAACAATGCAAAGAAACAGAGGAAAACAACAGAATGGGAAAAATTAGAGATCTCTTCAAGAAAACTGGAGATATCAAGGGAACACTTCATGCAAGAATGGTCATGACAAAGGAAAGAAATGGTAAGGACCTGGAAAAAGCAGAAGAGATTAAGAAAAGGTGCCAAGAATACACAGAAGAACTATATAAAAAAATGACCTGGATAGCCATGATGGTGTGGTCACTCACCTAGAGTTGGATATCGTGGAGTATGAGGTCAAATGGGCTGTAGGAAGCATTACTACAAACAAAGCTAAAAAAGGAGACAGAATTCCAGCTGAGCTATTTAAAATTCTGAAAGATGATGCTTTTAAAGTACCGTAATCAATATGTCAGCAAATCTGGAAAACTTAGCTGTGGCCACAGGACTGGAAAAGGTCAGTTTTCATTCCAATATCAAAAAAGGGCAATGCCAAAGAATGTTCAAACTACCATACAACTGCTCTCATTTCACATGCTAGCAAGGTTATGCTCAAAATCTTTCAAGCTAGGCTTCAGCAGTATGTGAACCGAGAACATTCAGATGTACAAGCTGAGTTTCGAAGAGACAGCAACCAGAGCTCAAATTGCCAACACTTGTTGGCTCATGGAAAAGTAAGGGAGTTCTAGTAAAACGGACTTCTGCTTCACTGACTATGCTAAAGCTTCTGTGTGGTTCACAACAAACTGGAAAATTCTTACAGAGATGAAATACAGACCACCTTACCTGTATCCTGAGAAACCTGTATGTGGGTCAAGAAGCAACAGGTACCTCCAATTAAAATAAATAAATTAAAATTAAAAAAAAAAAAGAAGCAACAGGTAGAACCAGACATGAGACAACGGACTGGTTCACAATTGGGAAAGGAGTATGTCAAGGCTGTATATTGTCACCCTGCTTATTTATTTACTTTGCAGAATAAATCATGCAAAATGCCAGGCTGGATGAATCATAAGCTGGAAAGATTGCTAGGAGAAATATCAACAAGCTCAGATATGCAGATGATACCACTCTAATAGCAGAAAGTGAAGAGGAACTAAAGAGGCTCTTGATGAAGATGAAAGAACAGAGTGAAAAAGCTGGCTTGAAACTCAACATTAAAAAAACTAAGACCATAGCATCCAGTCCCATCACTTCATGGCAAATAGAAGGGGAAAAAAATGGAAGGAGTGATAGACTCTTTGAGAGTACCATAGATGGCAAGGAGATCAAACCAGTTAATCCTAAAGGAAATCAACCCTGAATATACACTGGAACGACTGATGCTGAAGCAGAAGCTCCAATACTTTGGCCACCTGACGTAAAGAGCTGACTCACTGGAAAAGACTCCGATGCTGGGAAAGATTGAAGGCAAAAGGAGAAGGAGTGGCAGAGGAAGAGATGGTTAGATAGTGTCATTAATTGAATGGACATGAATTTGAGCAAACTCCAGGAGATAATGGAGGACAGAGGAGCCTAGCAGGCTATGTAGTTCATGAAATCGAAAAGAGTCAGACACAATTCAGCAACTGAACAACAAGAGACATCAGTGGTCTGCTAAGCATCAGCGGAGGCTATGAAATCACATTATGAGATGTGATCATTCCACAGTGCAGAGCTCCCAAATTCAAACCCCCAGTTACCTGAGAACTTCACTTTGCCCAGGATGTGGTAGATGTTTCCAGAGAATGGACTCGGCTTGATGGAGGACTGAATTGCTAGTGGAGGAATAGGACAGGGCTGTTACTTATCTGGGGGCAGAGACCAAGGCCAGGGCAGCACAGCTGGGAGGGTTAGGCACTAGGAAAGGCGCCTCCTCTAGGGTTCACAGGTACTCACACCAGTTCCTCCCCCAGTGGCTCTGCCACTGTCCTCAGGGGATGGGATGCCTGGGTCCTCAAATTCCTCTGCCTCCTTTCAGACCCAAATGGTGAGAAGAGACAGCACACTGAATATCAAAATGGTGCCAGGAAGTGGGGACAACTCTGGGGCACTCTTTTACCAGTGCTGGGACATGTTCCAGTCAAGGCTTACCTTTACACTTGGCCACAAAGCGAGTCTTCTCCAAGGGACGACCAAACCATACACAGATCTGAACCATCAATGGAAAGACTGATCCAGCATCAAATTTACCTTCATACCTTAAAAGGTTTAAAAAATTATAAATATAAGTAATTGGGGCTTTGAGTGTTATTATATACTACATTCGATAGAACAATGTATTATCGTATTTGAATTCTCCCTTACTCATATGCCATTTTGTGTACAAAACACCTATTTGAAAGCATTTATGTCTCTTTCATTGTGAATTGGAAAGCATGTTTGCCCCTTCAGAGAAGGAAGAGCGGACTAGCAATTTCTTTGGACTAGCAATTTCTTCAAGTCAAAGACCTCTTCTACTTTTGAAGCTTTCAAGTATCCCAGCTGGGATTAGGGGTCCCTCCTCATACCCTTTGGCTCTTACTCAGGATCCCCTCCCACTTTCTTCCGGGCTCCCACTATGCCAATTCCAGTTGAGCTATTTCAAATCCTAAAGGATGATGCTATGAAAGTGTTGTACTCAATATGCCAGCAAATATGAAAAATTCAGCAGTGGCCACAGGACTAGAAAAGGTTAGTTTTCATCCCAATTCCGAAGAAGGGCAATGCCAAAGAATGCTCAAACTACCGCACAATTGCACTCATTTCACATGCTAGTAAAGTAATGCTCAAAATTCTCCAAGCGAGGCTTCAACAGTACATGAACTGAGAACTTCCAGATATTCAAGCTGGATTTAGAAAAGGCAGAGGAACCAGAAATCAAATAGCCAATATCCACTGGATCACAGAAAAAGCAAGAGAATTCCAGAAACACATCTACTTCTGCTTCATTGACTATGCTAAAGCTTTTGACTGTGTGAATTACAAAACTGTGGAAAATTCTTAGAGATGGGACTATCAGACCACCTTACCTGCCTCCTGCAAAACCTGTATGTAGGTCAAGAAGCAACAGTTACAGCCAGACATGGAACAACAGACTAGTTCAAAATTGGGAAAGAGTACATCAAGGCTGAATATTGTCACCCTGCTTATTTAACTTATATGCAGAGGACATCACGAGAGATGCACGCTGGATGAAGCACAAGCTGGAATCAAGATTGCCAGGAGAAATATCAATAACCTCAGATATGCATACGACACCACCCTTATGGCAGAAAGCAAAGAGGGACGAAAGAGCCTCTTGATGAAGGTGAAAGAGTAGGGTGAAAAAGCTGGCTTTAAACTCAACATTCAAAAAACTAATATCATGGCATCCAGTCTCATCACTTCAAGGCAAATAGATGGGTTAACAATGGAAACAGTGAGAGACCTTATTTTCTTGAGCTCTAAAATCACTGCAGATGGTGACTGCAGCTACAAAATTAAAAGACGCTTGCTCCTTGGAAGAAAAGCTATGATAAACCTAGACTGCGTATTAAAAAGCAGAGACATTACTTTGTCAACAAAGGTCCGTCTAGTCAAGCGATGGTTTTTCCAATAGTCATGTATGCATATGAGAGTTGGACCATAAAGAACACTGAGCATTGAAGAATTGATGGTTTTGAGCTGTGGTGTTGCAGAAGACTCTTGAGAGATCCTTGGACAGAAAGATCAAATCAGTCAATCCTAAAGGAAATAAATCCTGAATATTCATTATAAGGATTGATGCTGAAGCTGAAGTTTCAGTACTTTGGCCACCTGATGCGAAGAGCCAACTCATTGGAAAAGACCCTGATGCTGGGAAAGATTGAAGGCAGGACAGGAAGGGGATGACAGAGGATGAGATGGTTGGATGGCATCACTGACTCAATGGACAGGAGTTTGATCTAGCTCCAGGAGATAGTGAAGGACAGGGAAGCCTGGCATGCTGTAGTCCATGGGGTCGCAAAGAGTTGGACACGACTGAGTGACTGAACAATGACAACAACAACTGTTCTTTAAAATCTAAACAAGCCTCCCAAATACTATATTAACCTTTTGTCACATCTGATGCAAACACTTTCCTCTAGTCTACTGTATTTTCTGATTAGTCTTCTTTGTTTCAAAATTGCACTGCAGTTTTGAATTTTATACTGTTGAAAGTAGCTCACTTTTTGCTATTTCTTAAAAGCAAGGTGGTGGTATAACAGTTTTTGAAGACTGTTATCTGGAGACCATGGGCTTCTCAGGCTTCCATGTTCAGAGTTGCATCCTTAGGAGAATTTGGAGGGGCCAAGGGAACAGTACAAGGTTTCCTTCCAGACTAGGAACAAGCTGTTCTACCAGGGGAGGTAGGTGTGGGGTCAATGACAACAGAGGGCTGTGAGAGAGGAATGGCTGAGACTCTGCACATCACAAAGCTGAGTACATCCTACAGCTAATAAAGCCTGTTCACTCTGAGGTGATGGCCCTCATCCAAGGACAGAGGGGAGTTATGTATAGGGATGCACAGAAGTCTGATGATGGTGATCTTGATAAAAGAATAATTTATCTGAATGCTTGGAGAAGGGCATGGCAGCCCACTCCAGTGTTCTTGCTTGGAGAATTCCATGGACAGAGAAACCTGGTGGGTTACAGTCCACCAGGGGTTGCAAAGACTCGGACACGACTGACTAACGCGCGCACGCGCACACACACACACACACACACACACACACACACACAGAAAAGCGCGTGCACTTCCTGAGGCACCAAGAAGAGATGGCAGACGTCTCAGGACTAGGCCCAGAGGCCTAGTTTTGGCAGCACAAAGGTCAGCAGCTGCAGCCACTCTAGAGAAGTTTCACCCCAGAAGCTCTCTTTTTTTTTTTTTTTAGCTAAGATATTACTGTCTTGTTTTGGCATAAGGAATGATCTACTTACCCACTATTTAATTATGATGTGACTCAAACCAGAGGTTCCTTTTAAGAATAAGCATGAAAATCTTCAATTTTACATATCGACCTGTGTTTTAAAATAAAATAGTACTGACTGTACTATTTTAAAAAACAGTACTCATGGCTGAGGGGTAAGGATAATAAAGAGATGGCTGAGAGAAATGAGTAAGGATTATAGAGATGATTCAGACCAACATGAGGGATCGATTTTGGCTTGCCTTGAACCTTCAACACAGCAAAACTAGTTATCCTTTCCATACAGGGACAAGTACAACATGGCAGATAAGAGTACAGGCTCTGCTGTACAGCAGAAATTAACATAACTTTGTAAATCTATTACACTTAAACAAAAAAAAAAAGAGCACAGGCTCTGAAGCCACACAACCTGAATCTGAAACCCAACTCTTTGATCTACTAGCTGTGTGACTTTGGACACGACATTTAACTCCTGGCTGCCTCAGTTACCTTATCTCTAAAATGAAGAAACTAATGTAATCTACTTTGGGGCCTGGTTTGAGGATTAATGAGATAACACAGGCTGAACTCTTCAGAGTGGCACTGTGAACAGAACTTTCTGTGATGAAGGAAATGTACTGTCCCACAGTAGCTGCTAGTTATAGTTAAGCACATGAAAAGGATCTTGTGTGACTAAAGACTAAATTCTAAATTTTACCTAATTTTTATTAATATATATTTAATTTTATTAAGTAGTCACATGTGGCTAGTGGCTGCTTTACTGGAGAGCAAAGTCTTAGAACAATGTGTAGCACAGAGTAAGTGCTCAAGTGATGCTGGAAATATGACGACAGTACACTTCACACTCTCTTTTCTCCTCTGCTCCCCTGAATCGGGAGGACAGGTTTAGGCTGGGAGGCCACCTGCAGAGAAGAGAACATCCTCTGGGCCACAACAGCAGGCAACCTATCTGTCAGATGGGAACCCCAGAGGACTGACTATTCTCAGGAGTGACTCTTTCACTCAGGAGGGTTGTAACTCCTTGGTTCCATGCCAGCTGCCTCACTCTTACTAGAAGCTAGAGGAAACAAAGGACGTTGCTGTGCTTAGTGCTCACAAGATGACTCCTTAAGTCAGCAAGGGTCTCAATTTGAGACCAAGATGTGGATCACTGGGATTCTAACAAGGCCAGTAGCTACTGGGACTTCAGGCCATTGCAGCTGCCATCGTCACCCTCCCAGAGCACACCTGGTATTTTCACTTTTTCTTTTACTTTCCTGTAAATAAACAAATCATTTAGTTTACAAAGAAATCTTAGCTATTTTTCAATGATAATACTTGCCAGCCAGGGTACATTAAATATCGAGACCGTAGCATCTGAGGACTTGAAAAACTGTTCTCTGAGAGAATCAGTTCAATGTCTTCATTCCTTTAAAAACATACAGAAAACCCAGGTTAGTCAGAACTATCAAACTTAACCTGCACATTTTCCTTCCCTTCCACACCCCTGTATACACATACAAGTACATACATATACACTTTTTTTTGTTATTTCACCCTTATATACTTTAATATGCATCTCTAGAAACAAGCACATTCTCACCAATTCTCACCTAAGGAATTTAATATGGAGGACCAGCAGCCTTGGTATCTCCTGGGAGCTTGCTGGAAATGCAGGATATCTAGACTACTCCAGATCTACTAAATCAGGACCCTCATTTTAATAAGATCCCCAAGAGGTTCATATGCATGTTAAAGTTGGAAACTATTGATCTAATACTATACATCCATTTTCAAATTTCTCCCTTTAGTGGGGACAGGGCACTCAGGGTCCAATCAAGGATCGCTCATTGAATTTATAATTTTAATTTTCCTTCAATCTGGAAAAAATACCTCCAACTTTTTGTTTCTCAAGGAATTGACAATTTTGAAGAGCACACGGTCAGCTGTCTTGTGTCTCACAACCTGGATTTGTCTGGCTGATCCTCATGATTAGATTCAGTTAAACACTTACGGCAAGAGTAATGGCCGAGTGATGTGTTCCTCCCACAGTGTCATGTGAAGGAAGCACATGACTCACTTGGTTCCATTAGTGGTCTTGCTAAGTTTAATATTTTGGTCAATGTCATGTCTTCTAGATTAGACCTCTTCACTGAGAAGGTCTTTGGAAGCAGTAAATAAGTCTATGGAGTGACAAATACTTTCAGTCAAGTGAATATCCTTTTCCTCAACAATCTGTCATCCACTACTTTTAGCATCCACTGATAATTCTTGCCTAAATCAAGTTATTATATGAAAGGTTACAAAATGGTGTCTTTCCAGTTCTATAAATTCTTATTTGTTAGCTAACATTCTTCTATAGAGAAGAGCTTTACTGTTCTGTCCCCCTCCCTTTTTAATTTTTTTAATATCACCATAGACTCATTTTATTCCACGTGCTATATCCATTAGTATCACAGTTCTCTCATACCACAACTCAAGTTGTCCCAAACTTAAGTGGGAGCTTCTTAAGCTAGCTTCCGTATCCTTTTGAAATATCTCCACTAATTGTTGAATACTTCCCTGCCTTTCTGGCATAAAATGCACTAGGCTCACATTGTACTTTCACTGCCTAAACTGCAATCAACTAATTCTCCAAAGAGACCAGATACCTTTAGTAGGGATTGGTACTTAGAAATTAAGATCTAGAGGTAAAGGTAATGGCACCCCACTCCAGTACTCTTGCCTGGAAAATCCCATGGACGGAGGAGCCTGGTGGGCTGCAGTCCATGGGGTTGCTAAGAGTCGGGCATGACTGAGCAACTTCGCTTTCACTTTTCACTTTCATACATTGGAGAAAGAAATGGCAACCCACTCCAGTATTCTTGCCTGGAGAATCCCAAGGACAGAGGAGCCTGGTGGGCTGCCGTCTATGGGGTCGCACAGAGTTGGACACGACTGAAGCGACTTAGCAGCAGCAGCAGTAAAGGTATTAATTGCGACTGTGGTATTATTTTTGGTCCCTTTTAATGGAAAGAGGGAATACACATTTTTTTGAACTAATGAATTTATATTGAGTCTCCCTATTCAACTCCAATATCTGCAGGGTTTTTCCTTACCTTTCCATTTCATATTTATAATCTCCCTTCCCTAATGTTCAGTGATGTTGTTTGGAATTCGGGTTCCAACAGAGGATTATGTTCAAAACTTACTTGAATTATTTTGTTTGTGTATGGGTGTTATTACTTTGATATACAGATAGATTCACTTTTTGTATTTTTTCCTCCTTGTTGACCTAACTTTTGAATATGTAAAATATCTGCAATGCTCAAAGGTCGAAACTATATAAAAAGTATACAACTCTTAGTATCGTTACATAAAAAGTCACTAATTTTCTATTTTTAGGTTGTAACTAGAACCCAACTCTACAAATTAAAAGATATAATTTCCCTATGTTTTTATGCTACTTCTCTCATATCTTAACATAAAGAACACTGAGAGAGTCTTGACTTGAATCCTTTAATGAATGAGAATGAGAATGCATCAAAAACAAACCATCTCAAAACAGTACAGGATACTGACATGTGGGAATCCTCTTGGTGATTTCTATACAGCATCAAAAGCACTTGTTCAAGACCTGGCTTCTGTAAATGCTCAGGTCTTAGATACAGTGGAAAGAGCCAATGGGTCACAAACAGAATGCTGTATTTGAGAAAGTGGTTGGTCCTACAGAGGGAAGTGACTGTTAAGTTTACCTGGTGACAATCCCATTTTCTGCAAGAATGAAGGATGCAGAAGGATTAGCAGCTCGGATGAGGCTCTGCAGCTGAACAAGGAGAGGGTGCCTCTGCTCCATAGTGTGACTGGTGAATACCACATTGCTAACCAGGCCTGGGGGATAAAATCAAAAACAGTTCAGCCTTCAGAGTTCTGACTGGGGCTGAGGATTTGCACAAATGTGAGCCCTTGGCTCCCTCGCCTGATATCCCTTTTAGCAGCCCCTCATGTAGACACCCCTGCCCCTCAATACTGATACAACAGCCATCATTCCGTTCTTTCTGCAGCCTCTGGAAGTGAATGGCCTCAGCTCTGCAGCTGCCCCTCTTCCTAACCTCCTCTGTCTTCTTAGTTTCACTTTGATACCTGGAGCTTTTTCATCAAATGGCCCTTTCCATATCCCATGAACTTCCTTAGAACTGCTGCCAATGACTTTCACCAGTTCAGAACACAGACATTTACCAACACAAACCATATGTCAGGTGCTAATCATTCTTAAAGAGTGCACAGTCAAGAAGGCTCACCCATGGACTTACAATTACAAGGTAAGTTCTAACAAAGATATTTACAGAGTGACACAGTAAGGAAGGGTGGCCCATATAAAGAGATGCTGTGGAGTGGGCCACAATCACTCCCATACTTCTGTGAAAATACAGAAGTAAAATCCATGACACTATGACACTACTGATAATCTGGAAATCAGAGAATTTAATCACATCCCAGCATGCCAACACAATTATAATATCTCTTCGTATTTATTCTACATGGCTATGATCATTGTATACACACCACTTCTGCTATAATGTCACCTGCATTTGTATGATTCAACCATTTTTATTGACAATAATGTGAGCATTTCAAACATATACAAAAATAGAAAAAAAATAGTGTAATGAATGCCCATGTGCCCATCACCTGGCTTCAAGAATTACCAACATTTGTCTAATTGTATTTCTTCTATATCATACTCCCTCCCACCTTTTCGGCTTTCCTTGCCTTCCCCAGGGGATGATTTTGAGGCTAATAACAGACGTCCTATTATTGAATCCAAAATATTTCAGTATGTATTACCATAAGATAAGGACTCTTTAAAAAAATGAATGGGGCTTCCCTGGTGGTCCAGTGGCTGAGAGCCTGCCTGCCAGTGCAAGGGACACAGGTTCAATCCTTCCTCCAGGAAGATCCTCATGCTGCAGGGCAACAAAGGCCACACACCACAACTACTGAGCCTGTGTTCCAGAGCTCGCAAGCTGCAATTACTGAGCCCACTTGCTGCAACTACTAAACCAGCACACCTAGAGCCAGTGCTTTACAACAAGAGAAGCCACTGCAATGAGAAGCCCATCCACCACAATGAAGAGGAGCCCCTGCTCTATGCAACTAGAGAAAGCCCATGGGCAGCAACAGAGACCCAGCACAGCCATAAGTAAATACATAAATCTTGGGGAAAAAAAAAAAGAATGATTAAGCAATAAATTCTTAATATAAAATATCTAGTCCACATTAAAATTTTTCTGACTCAAGAATATTTTCTTAGAGTTAATTGTTTGGAATGAGGAACCAAAGCCCCTATATTATATTTCATTGATATATCACATAATTTGCTTTCAATCTATAGTTTCTTCTTATTTCTCTGTGATTTATTTGTTGAAGAACTGCTTCTTGTATATTTCTTGTAGTCTAGATTTTGCTAATAGAATCTCCATAGTGTTCTTTTATTTTTTTTCCATAGTGTTCTTTAGCAGGCTAGATACTGTTTTACAGCTTCAATTTTTTTTTAAAAAGTTCTTGTTCTTTTTCAAACTTAAGTTGAATGCTTAATTTGTTATTTTAAAAAGCCACAATAAGATAGCACCTTACACCTGTTAGAACGGCTATGTTTTTCAAAAAGACAAGAAATAACAAAAGTTGGTGAGGATGTGGAGAGAAGGGAAACTTGTGCCCTGTTGTCGGGAATGTAAACACTATAGTGGTACAGCTACTATGAAAAATAGGATGAAGAGTCCTCAAAAAATTAAAAATAAAACCACCACATGATCCAACAATTCCACTTCTGGGCTTATATCAGAAAGAAATGAAATCACTATCTTGAAGAGCTATTTGCACATCCATGTTCACTGCAGCATTATTCACAATAGCCAAGCTATAGAAACAACCAACAACCTAAGTGTCCATTAGTGGATGAAGAAGGTAAAAGCTATACTGTCACCTGTATATATATATTGTCAGCTGTATATTGTCACCCTGCTTATTTAACTTATATGCAGAGTAAATCATGCAAAATGAGGGGCTGGATGAAGCGCAAGCTGGAATCAAGATACCTGGAAGAAATATCAACAACCTCAAATATTCAGATTATACCACACTAATGGCAGAAGGCAAAGAGGAAGTAAGGAACTTCTTGATTAACGTGAAAGAAGAAAGTGAAAAAGCTGGCATAAGACTTCAACATACAAAAAACTAAGATTATGGCCTCCCTTAGAGGAGGGGTAGCCATGGAAGAGATAGATAGCATCACCAACTCAATGGACATGAACCTGAACAAACCCCAGGAGACAATAAAGGACAGGGGTGCCTAGTGTGCTGCAGCCCTTCGGGTAGCAAAGAGTCACACAAGACCTAGCAACTGAACAACAATAACAAATTCAACTCTGCTGTTATTAACATCACCTCTTTTTGTTTGCATTCGTCTGTCATATCTTTGCCCATTCTTTTATCACCATCCGTAGTTTTAGATGATCTTGTGTACAACATCATATAATTTAGATTTGATTTTTTGGTTTAACCTGAGATAATTTTTCTTTTGATAGGTGTTTAACCCACTTACAGAGAAGGAAATGGCAACCCACTCCAGTATTCTTGCCTGGAGAATTCCATGGACAGAGAGGAGCCTGGTGGGCCACGGTCCATGGGGTCACAAAAAGTTGGACATGACTGAGTGCACAGCACATCCCACTTAATATTTAATGGTACTTTGGTTCTATCACCTTGTTTATGTTGAATTCTGTTCAACATAAAAAACATTTTTTTAAACCTTTACCAGTATGATTCTACATCGTTTTCTGCGTTCCTTCTGATAAGTTTAGTCTGTTTTAAGTTCTTACGATAGCTATCCTGTCACCTTTAAACAATATCTTTTGAGTTTTCCTCATGAGACAGGGAAGTTCATATACCTTTAAATTCATCCCATTTCTCCACTATCACATTCTGGCTGGTTATATTAATAATTTTATAGTTTCTCCAAGTAGATATTTTTATACCTTTAAAGAGTATAAATACTCTTTATAACTTAACAGCTTTAAAATTTACTGATCTCCCACTTGAGAAAATGTACAGATAATCTCTTTCTCTCTTACTGCTTCCTAGTATTTTATTAAATATGAGTTCATTTATAGGTTTTTGAGATTTTCAACATTTATATTCTATTTTTTAATAGCATTCTCATAGATGTTGTAATTAGTCTTGTATCTAAAAAGATTTAACGCTCATCATTAATCTTTTCACTAACAGAGACTAGTTTTATAAATAATTAGTTCATAATGTCTCTAAGGAGAAGGCAGTGGCACCCCACTCCAGTACTCTTGCCTGGAAAATCCCATGGATGGAGGAGCCTGGTAGGCTGCAGTTCATGGGGTCGCTAAGAGTCGGACACAACTGAGCGACTTCACTTTCATTTTTCACTTCCATGCATTGGAGAAAGAAATGGCAACCCACTCCAGTATTCTTGCCTGGAGAATCCCGGGGACGGGGGAGCCTGGCGGGCTGCTGTCTATGAGGTCGCACAGAGTCAGACACGACTGAAGCGACGCAGCAGCAGCAATGTCTCTAAGTTGTAAGACTTCAGCTTTCCTAAATAACCGTGTAACTAGGACTCTGAATAATAAGATTCAGTACAGAGAACTCTTACTAATACTATTTACTTCAATAAAGTGTTTGGTTTTTTTTAAAAATTAGCTATACTTAGTTTCTGAGGGCAAAAGTCATAATGTATGGAAGAGTTCACAAGAGAAAACAAATTCCCTTTCTCCCCAGCTACCTACTACCTTTTCCTGAAGACAACCACATTTATCAGAGTCTTCTTCCAGATATATGCTGAATTATATAAGCAAATGTGTATATATACATTTCCCCCATGATTAGTGGCATATTATACTACTCTGTACTTTGTTCACTAGCCTACTTCTTCTTTAAGATCTTCTCTAATACCTTACCAGTCCAATCCACCCCTCATGCCACCCTGCTGTCTCCCTTTCTCTAAACTTAGGAGAGCTCCTTTGAATAACATGGGCAATGCTTAAAATATGATTTATATTTTTATTTATCTTCTTCTTATTTGTAAAAAAAGACAGTATAAAGATGAAAGCATGAGTTTTAGAGTCAAGAAAATCTGAGTTTGAATTCTGGGTTCTACTAATTATTCATAGGTAACATTAGGCAAGCTGCTCAACTTTCTCTCTGAGCCCTAAATCCTCCTCTGTTAGATGGGAACATGCACCTCCAGGTTAGCAGTGAAATGCTTATCACAGGCTACAGAAAGAAAGAACTCATTAAATGTAACCTGACACTACTACCAGCACCATCATCTACATCAAGGAGACTGGACTGATCCATTCCTCAGACGGCCAGGGATGGCTGCTGCATGTGGACCTTAGTTAGCCACAGCAACACACAGGAAGCTAAGTCACGTGACTCTCACCAGCCTAGATTACTGAGCCCATGGTTTAGATGAGTGGCTATCACTAGTTTGAAAGCAGCTTCCAGGACCCCTGGCCTTGGCCTTTGCCTCTGGTCTGGGGCAGAAGTCAGTGATACTTCCTCTCACCAATCATACTTAAAAAGTGTTCCCAAACTCTAAAGATTGACTCTAACCTCATAACCATATTCCATTCACAACCAGGGAGCAGGGGTTAGGAGATTCATGTCAATGGTCATGTGTTACGATGGGGACAAGGCATACACAAAGGGTATGCTGTCATTGTTCAGTTGCTAAATCATATCCATCTTTTTGTGACTCCATGGACTGCAGCATGCCAGGCTTTCCTGTCCATCACCATCTCCCAGAGTTTGCTCAAACTCATGTCCATTGAATTGATGATACCATGCAACCATCTCATCCTCTGTTGTCCCCTTCTGCTCTTGCCTTCAATCTTTCCCAGCATCATTGAGTTGACTCTTCACAGCAGGTGGCCAAAGTACTGGAGCTTCAGTTTCAGCATCAGTCCTTCCAATGAATATTCAGGGTCGATTTCCTTTAGGACTGACTGGGTTGGATGTCTTCGCAGTCCAACAGACTGTCAAGATCTTTTCCAGCACCACAATTAGAAAAACATCAATTCTTTGGCATTCAGCCTTCTGTATAGTCCAACTCTCACATCCATACATGACTGCTGGAAAAACCACAGCTTTGACTATATAGACCTTTGTTGGCAAAGTGATGTCTCTACTTTTTAAAACGTGATCTGGGTTTGTCATAGCTTTCTTTCCTAGGAGTAAGCATCTTTTAATTTCATGGCTGCAGTCACCATCCACAATGATTTTGAAAAATAAAAATTTTTCCCCAAAATAAAATCTGTCACTCTTTCCACTTTTTCTCTTTCTATTTGTCACAATCTTGATTTTTTTTCAACTGTTGAGTTTCAAGCCAGCTTTTTCATTCTCCTCTTTCACCCTTATCAAGAGGCTCTTTAGTTCCTCTTTATTTTCTGCCATTAAAATGGTATCATCTTCATAGCTGAGGTTGTTGATATTTTTCCCAGCAATCTTGATGCTAGTTTGTGATTCATCCAGCCCGGCATTTAGCATGATGTACACAAAAGGTATACAATATGTCTAAGATTGTAAATGTCAGGAAGTAAGGCTTGACTGCTGAGTACAGAATCTGCTTCCTGGGTGTTTAACAAGCTGTTTGGGAATCTATTGGCTTTTTGGTTCAGAGACATGAGTCCTGCTCTTCTCAAGTATCTGTTAGTGCTCCACAGCAAGTCAGTCAGCCTTAGGCAAATACAGCCCATCTGCCTCTGCAGAGTGCTTGAGAGACCTCTGAGGATTCAAAGGTGAGTTTTCTCGGTGGCTTCCCCTGACATTCAAGTGGTCACTTGGTAAGGGCACACTGACTGCTGAATTCCCCAAACCTGGGCCATAGTCCATCCTCCACTCTCAGTCCCTGCTACCATTTGCCTAGTTTAGACCACTGCTCTTTACTAGCTCTGTGCTCATTCTCTCCACTTCCAGGCTTCCTTTACTACAATTCATTCTTTCTCCTGTAGTCAAAGTAATCTTTCAAAAACATAAATCTGATCAAATCATTTCCCCACTTAACACATTTACAGCATCCCAATTACTTGTAGGCTGATATCTAAACTTTTTGGCCAGTCTGACCTACCCGCATGCTGCACTTCTTCAAGGCTCTAGTCACCATCAGGTCTTCTTTCCTGCTGTTTCTTCTGTCTAGAACTATCTTTTCCCTCCTTTCTTTTTTGAAGGACCAACTCCTACTTCAGGTTGTAGACAATTTAAACAGCATCCTTCCAGAAGACTTCCCTAATCCCTTAGGACTGGGTTAGAGAAGGTATAGGATAAAGATTTGCTGAACAGATGAATAAATGAACTAAGTATAATAAAAGGCATGTGCAACCTGACCTCTGAGGCAGCTGCCTAAACAACTAAGCTGTGGGTACCCACATGCCAAAAATTTTCCCACTTGCAAATCTGAGCAAGTATCATTCATCAGACAGCCATTTTAAAAGGTAGCTAAGATTAGATATACATATTTTGGTGCAAAATTCATTAAGGTATGAAAGGGTTCAGTATAAAGTTTCTTCTTCCCTTCTCTGGCACCCTGAACCTTACTTCTCCCCAGAGGCAACTACTAATAAGCGGATTTGGGGTATGTCTCCTCAGATGGTCTATGCATATACAAGTATACACGAATATACAAAACCATATTTTCTTAACAACTTCTTCCACACTTACAACTTCTATCTCCTAGGTTTTCATGTATGGCTTAGATATGGTAATAGCATAAGACTTAGAAATTCAAATGTAGAATATGTCTACTTTTTGTTTATTCAGTTTTAAAAAGGCTGCTCATATGGCTTCCTTGTCATAAGCTTTAACATTAAGATGGACCATCTGCAGTCAGAGTGTCAGAGAAGCCTCCTAAGAAAGGTGACACTGGCAGTGCCTGTGCTCCCATTCCCATTAAAAAGGTCACTTTGGAGGCTGCGGGCAGGCAATGAGGACAGTCTGGTGAGCTTACTGCCAGAACCCCATGTCCTGGTGCAGCTACAGGAAGTGGCTGGGGCCTCTGGAAACTAAGTAAGACAAGACTAGGCAGCCAGGCCCAGAATGTGGCACAGTGGGGAAGTAGGTAGGGTTCTAGAAGGGTCAGCACATTCCAGAGAGGGCAGTTATGAGAGCCAGCTCCTACAAGGGTCCATGAAAGTCCCAGGGTGAAGACAAGAATAGCTGTGGTGTATCTTGCAGTGAGGAGCCAGGAAAGGCCGAGAGATCTCTGCAAAGGCCCTTGGATTCTATTTAGTATCTTCTTGGGCAAAAGAAACTGAAGAGTCAGTCTACTGCAAACATGCCAACCTGAGCGGCATGCACCAGAATCACAAGCACAGGCTTGGCCTGCCTGAGAAAAAGTTAGGGTCTGAGTCTCTGACAGACACCTTCTCAAAGTCCTGTTTCCCCATTAGTATCATGTAGACAAACCCTGTGGGCTTTGGATTCTAGGTCAGGAATTGGACATAGAAAAGGGGCTTTGCTTTATGGAGAAACAAGCAAAAGGATTATCCCCAGCATTCCTTAGGCCAGCTATGCAAACTGCTACCTGCCAAGAGGAAATGCCATCATTAAGGCAAGGTACAGCAGTTATCTGGAGCACAAGGTGAAGAGGCCATTGTGGGCAGTTTCATCCTGCTTGGGCCATCCTCCTGCTATGTACAAAGGAATGGATACTCTGATTTAGCCAATGCCTCACAAGTCTGGGCTGTGAGTGAGCAGGCAGCCTGGCCTGGCCCATTCCCAAAAGGGGAGAAACATCTCTGAGGTCTGTTTGACCATCTCAGTCTGGCTAAAGGCTTCCAGCAGCCTAGAAGAAATCAAACCTCAAAAATCTATAGATATTTCTTTTTTGATAATTTTTTAATTATTAAATTGTAGTATAGAAGATTTACAATATTATACTAGTTTCACGTATACAGCACAGTGATTCAGTATTTTTACAGATTATACTCCATTGAATGTTATTATACAATAAAGGCTATAATTCTTTATCTGATACAATATAAACTTGTTGCTGTTTATACATAGGAGTTTTTAATTTCTTAATCCCATACACGTAATTTGTCCCACCACACTTTTGTCTCTCTTTTGGTAACCACCAGTTTGTCTTCTATATCTGTGTAGTTGCCAAGTTGTGCCCGACTCTTGGCGACCCCATGGACTGTAGCCAGCCAGGCTCCCCTGTCCTTGGGATTCTCCAGGCAAGAATACTGGAGTGGGTTGCCATTTCCTCCACCATATAGATACTTCTAAAAGCAGATCATGGGAGCAAAATGTCTGCTCTCTGCTTTAAAGCTAGCATTATAATGAGCTGTGCTGGTCGTTTAAGCACTGAGATTATTCCCTAATCCTTGGATTTCTGTAATACACATCATTTTGTGGTTGCAATACAGTGCTTTTCTCACTGTAAAATAATCCCTTGTTATAAAAGCAATGAATCAGAGCTTGACTTATGAACAGGAGCAAAGGAGGCAAATGCTCCCTGGGGACATGAAATGTTTGTCTACCGGTGGCAGATTCCACCTCTAAGAAAGGCACTAAATCTCCGAAGAGAAATACTTGCCCTTATCTCCTGTTTTCCCAGAAGGCCAGTGCTCATGGTGAACCAGGTCAGATTAGTCTATAGGGTCCTCTGTGCCCAGATGTAAGGGGAAGATGTTTACTAAGGCACTACCACTTAACCAGCCCCTTGCACTTCAGAAAACAGCATATATGGTCTCAAAGGCACCTGTCCACATCTGATCACATCCCTAGCTTTCTTTTAAGTTCCCTGACGAGGGACTGAATTTGGGCTGTGGTAGTGAAAGCACCAAGTCCTAACCACTGGGCCACCAGGGAATTCCCCCTAGCTTTCTTTATATAAGCACAGAATTGACATACATTGCCTTTGAACAATGAGTTGGAAGGCTCTTTTAATGAAATATGCCTACCAAATGCCAGAAAGAACTCATCCTGTCTTGGCTTTAAAAGGGCTATCCTCTTGTAATATTGGCCCAGGTTCATGGATGGTAAAGATAGAGCACTTCCCTAAGGTTCTTTGCCAAGGCAGCCTGATCGCTTTTCCCACATGCAAAAAAGGGAGAAGGCCACTGAAGGAGAAAGTGTCAAGAAGCCAAGTGGCACTAGGGTGGCAAACACCGTGTGATCAGGTGGTGGACATGGGGCAGACTATAGCCCACACCCTTGGCTTTGATGATGACTTCCAAGCATTTATCAAAGGACCAGACAGCTCTCCTTGGTTATCTCCTGGACCTATGTTTTTTCCTATGTAGTCTATTTCAAGGATATGTACCATCAACTTTCCCAATCTCCCAAGCTAGAAACCTAGAAGTCATTCCAGATATGTCTTGTTTCAATGTCCTCCATCCAGCCTGTTACCACATCCTATTGACCCAGCCCCTCAAAAATCTCTTTGATCTACCTTGGGTGGACACTGTGGTTAGACCCAGCTAACCTCCATTCAACTCTGCTTCTAGGGAGCAGTGCCTAAAAAGCAACAAGGGCCTCTAAAAAGCTGGACTTGAGACTCCTCAGTGCAGCAGCCAAACACGTAAATTCTTCTCTCCAGTGACCCAGTCTCCTGCTCTGCACAGCCTCCAGCTCAGCTCTTTCCCAAGACAACAGCTCTGCTAATGCTCTGTGGTCCCCATTCCCTGTAGACTGGCAATGGGATCAGCAGGGCAGAACTGTGCTGGGGACACTGAGTTATTTTCTTCCATCTGATTTCTACTTGCTGGGCTGCTTCAGGAAGCCCAGACCCCAGGTCTTCTGACAACAATAAGCATTTTATCACTACTGTAGGAAATTTAGAATTTACTCTGGGTTTCCAGCCACTAAAGCTAATCTGACTAAAAAGTGCTGCTTCCAGACTGCAAGATGGTACGACAATGCAAGGTTGAGTACAACCTAAAGATAGGTGGATTTTTCTATATATAAGCAGATGTGGAAAATCTCAGTGTATGCAGCAGAGGGTTAAAGGAGAAGGTTCTACTGGGCCATACTCTGCACTCATGGGACAGGAGAAATGCATCAAAATCTTGCTGATTCGCAGGCTAGGAATACTTATTCAGTCAACTGACATTAGTTGGAATGGAGGGCAGAGTTAAGCGCAGCTCAAAAGAGGTGTTGACATGGCAATTTATTATCATTGAGACAAACTCTTAGAAGAAATCCACCTCTCAAATAAGATAACAGCAAAAAATGCCCCAGTTATCCCTGGATCAGTTTTGTTTTAGATTTCAGAATGGTAGGTGGGAACATGAAGAAAAGTCTGTTGCATCTAAACAGACTTTGAAAGGCATGCAAGCAGGATGTAGAGCACATTGCTTACCTTGCGAACACTGGTCAAGAAATTTAGGAAACAGGAATCTATGGAGAGAAAACAAATATTTAAAACAATTAATCTCAATTTTCACTGATTTCTCGCAAAATTTTGACTATCACTAACATATAAAATGGCTTACTCAGTGGGGCAACTGGCAGGTAACACTGAACATTAAGGATAGCCATGGTTATACAAAAGGTATTCATAGTTTTGAACCAGAGTTCCCTAAGCCAGAAACCCTAAAAAAGTCCCAACATGGCCAACTCTTGGTGGAATGTTGAACAGGAGATCCCTGTTCAACTACCAAGACTATAGGAAATGGAGAAAGAGAGATTGGTCTTTTTCTTTTACCCTGGAGAGATACTGTCCTGTTAGTACAGGGAAACTTTCAAGGGAAAATGAGAAAAATTACACTTGCCTAATTCTGCCAAGGGCCTTCAACAACAAAGTTGCCATATTTCCTGTTATGTGCACAACTAAATCCAGGTTCCCCTTTCATCTTTTTTAAAAAGCATTTGTTTATTTATTTGGCTGTGTCTGGTGTTAGTTGTGTCAAGCGGGATCTTTCATTATGGCATGCAGACTCTCTAGCTGTGGCACACAGGCTTAGATGCCCCACAACATGTGGGATCTTAGTTCATGGGTCAGGGGTCAAACCTGCATTACAAGGAGGATTACATTACATTACAAGGAGGATTCTTAACCACCGGACCACCACAGAAGACCCCGCACCCTTTAACCTTATTCTAAGCTCGAATGGTGAATGAAATGTAGGAGACTGACTGAATAGATTGAGGATAGACTAATAGACTAATTCAAAGTATGAGTTAACAACTGTAGCTCTGTAGTAAGCTCCAGAGAAAAACTCAATATTCTTAGTGTTTTAAAACTTCTAAAACACCACAGTGCTCTTCTTGGTGAAGAAAGCCAATACTAATGAAAAGAGCTATCTTTCATCAAAGGCTTTGACTGGGCACTGGGCAAGCAGTTCACACATACAATTTTATTCTCACATCCACCCTGTGCCTTGGGTACTTAAAAGCTGCAAACAGTGGGTTCATGGTGGCTAAGCAAGCTAAGCACTTGGCCCAAGGTCCTACCTGCTGCTGCTGCTGCTAAGTCACGTCAGTCGTGTCTGACTCTGTGCGACCCCATAGACGGCAGCCCACCAGGCTTCCCCGTCCCTGGGATTCTCCAAGCAAGAACACTGGAGTGGGTTGCCATTTCCTTCTCCAATGCATGAAAGTGAAAAGTGAAAGTGAAGTCGCTCAGTCGTGTCCGACTCTAGCGACCCCATGGACTACAGCCTACCAGGCTCCTCCATCCATGGGATTTTCCAGGCAGAAGTACTGGAGTGGGGTGCCATTGCCTTCTCCGAAGGTCCTACCTGCAGCTAGGAAATGGGAGGGTTTACACAGGGGCCCAGGTTTGTTTAACACCACAAAGCTCCTGTGCTGTCTACCCCTGCAAGTAAGATGTTTGCTGAAGTCACCCTCTGAATTGTTGCTTGTCTAGTTGGCAGGTGTTAATGCTGTTCAAAACACTTAGGGGAGTTTTTCTCTTGCAATTTCCTTGGTGGTGGCAAATCTTCATTTTTTAATTTGATTTTTGACAATGCTCAGACACACACCATTTGGAACCAAATTTCGTGGATGAGTGAGCCACTTGGGTAAGTATAACTTTGGGCTGTGGATCTAGTTCACCTGCCTGATTCCTTCACGGTTTCTAAAGAATTCCACAGAGGAACCCCGATGTGCTCTGAATAAGGTTAGGAGCCCCAGAACAAAGAGAGAGAGATCCTCACTTGAGTCTCCCAAGAACAGAGCTCACTGACTTCACTGTACTCATAGTCCACTGAAGGGTCAGCTGCAGAGCAAATGTATTCTTTAAAAAAAGTATTTATTTTTGGCTGTGCTGGGTCTTCATTGCTATGCACAGGCTTTCTTTAGTTGTGGTGAGTAGAGGCTACTCTCTAGTTGCAGTGTGCTGGCTTCTCATTGCAGTGGCTTCTCTTGTTGCACAGCACGGGCTATAGGGCACTTGGGCTTCAGTAGCTGCAGTGCTCAGGCTTAGTTGCCCCACAGCATGTGGAAACTTTCCAGACCAGGGATTGAATCCATGTCCTCTGCACTGGCAGATTCTTAACCACTGGACCACCAGGAAAGTCCACAAATGCATTCTTAGAAAATGTCTGTCCCCTCAAGTAAGTGCCTGTAACTTTTTAAATTTATTTATAATTGGAGAATAACTGTTACAATGTTGTGTTGGTTCCTACCATGCATCAACATGAATCAGCCATTGGTATATATATGACCCCTCCCTCTTGAAACTCCCTCCCACCTCCCACCCCATCCCACCCCTCTAGGCTGTCACAGAGCACTGGCTTGAGCTTCCTGTGTCATGCAGCAAATTCTCACTGGCTATCTATTTTACATATGCTTCAGTGCTACTCTCTCAATTCACCTCCCTCTCTGCCTCCCTCACTGTGTCCACAAGTCTGTTCTTCATGTCTTTGTCTCTACTGCTGTCCTACAAACAGGTTCATCAAGACCATTTTTCTAGGTTTCCAATATAGGCGTTAATGTACGACATTTGTCTCTTTCTGACTTACTTAACTCTGTATAACAGGCTCTGGGTTCATTCACTTCACTAGGAACTGACTCAAATTCATTCCTTTTTATGGCTGAATAGTATTCCATTGTATATATGTACCACAACTGCTTTATCCATTCATCTATCAATGAACAGCTAGATTGCTTCCATGACCTGCCTTCTATAAACAGTACTGCAATGAACACTGGGGTACATGTGTCTTTTAGAATGGCTTTCTCAGGGTATATGCCCAGTAGTGGGATTGCTGGATGACATGGTAGGTTTTATCCCTAGTTTTTAAAAGAAATTTCCAAACTGTTCTCCATTGTGGCTGTGTCAATTTACATTCCCACCAACAGTGTAAGAGGGTTCCCTTTTCTCCACATCTTCTCCAGCATTTATTATTTGTAGGTTTTTCGATGATGTTCCTGTGACTTTACAGTATATGCCTTAAAAGCCCTTCTCAGTGTCCTGCTTGCTTTCCTGCAGCAGTGCACAGCAATTCATACCAGTAGCATCTGAGACGAAGTTGAGCAATGCTCCCTCTCCATGCATCTTATCCAGTTACAGGTTGGAAGCTCGTATTTTAAACCTCTGACAGGTTAGAGGGTCATTAAGTTACTCACTTTAAAGAGCTGCAAAGAAAATACTCAACACACGGACTTGCACATTTATGCAACTTCTCATTGAGATATCACTGTTTTTAACAATTCTTGTAAAATTACATGGGTTTTTTATTATAGTACTTCCCACCCCATATCACGACTGACTGTGTATATGCCATGGATGTGGCATTTGGGAAATTATTTAACTTTTCTGAGCATCAGCTTCCTCACGGTAAAACATGGTAATGATGCTTACCTTAAATGCCTCCCAAAATACTTAAAGGGATTTTGAGGACTGAAAGAGGTAAAGCATCACAGTGTCTAAAAAACAGCAGAAAACAAATGACAGCTCAATTCCTTTCCTTCTATACATATCATCCTCCTTCCTAAACTGTAATATATTTTTTTCCTCCTCTTTCTTTTGCATTACAAGGCAGATTCTTAACTGGACCACTAGGAAAGCCCCTAAAACTGTAATATCACTGAAGACAGACGTGGAGAAATGGGAACCCTCATATATTGCTGGTGAGGATGCAAATGGTGCAATGGCTTTGGATAACAGTTTGTAGTTCCTCCAAAAGTTAAATAGTTAGTATATGACCCAACAATTCTACCCAGGAGAACAGAAAAACATATGACCATATTAAAACTTAAACATAAACATTCATAGCAGTATATTTATGATAGCCAAATGTAAAAAACTCTAATGTCCATCAACTGATGAGTGGATAAAAAAGATGTGATATATCTATACAATGGCGTATTTGTCCATAAAAAGGAATGAAACACTGACACATGCCACAGCATGGATGAACCTTGAAAGAAGCCAGGCACAAAAGGCAACATATACGAACATATCCAGAATAAGCATATCCACAGAAACAGAAAGTAGACTAGTTGCCAGGGATTGGGAAAAAAAAGAAATGGGAAGTGACTGGAAGGGACATTTTAAAACAGTGAATTTTATGATATGTGTATTACATTTCAATAAAGCTGTTATATTAAAAGAAGCAATATACATGGTACTATAAAATATCAAATGTTTTACACATCATCTAACATCTGCCCCCAAGGAACTAACCATTTCCCAGAAGAAACCACTATTCACAGTTTGGGATGTATTGTTCCAGATATTTTCTATGTTTAGTCATATAGACATTTAAAGAATACATATTGTTTTGGTAATTTTCTTTTCTCACTTCACAAAGTATTATGGGCATTTTCCATATCAGTACATAAAATCTACCTAATTTAAAAAAATGCCTGCATAGTATTCCATTACACATGCTCATTCACTAAGTTGTGTCTGAATTTTTGTGACCCCATGGGCTATACCCTGCCAGGCTTCTCTGTCCATGGGATTTTCCAGGCAAGAATACTGGAGTGGGTTGCCATTTCTTTCTCCAGGGCATCTTCCCAACTCAGGGATCAAATCTGCATCTCTTGTGTCTCCTGCACTGGTAGGCAGATTCTTTACCACTGTGCCACCTGCTTCCATTATATGAATATCCTCAAATTGAACCAGTCACTTACTAATGAGCATTTGGGTTATTTCCATTTGATATTATTAACATTATTGTCTTGAACACCGTAGAGCACATCTATTATATTTCAGACTGCCCATACCTTCTAAACACTTTTCCCAGACTTGGATTGAGGAAGCCTGTCCTTCAAATAAATGGCAGAAAACTGCTTTTCTGGCCATTCCTGCCATCTGGTATAAGCATATGACCTAAGTTTTACCAATGAGACTCCAAGTGGCAAAGAACACAGTGAATGAGGGGATGTATTGGAAGCAGACTCCATTTTCTGGTGGAAGAAGTGACTGAGATAGCCTCAGACAGCCCGAGGGGGATCTCACTGGGGCAGTGCTACTGAAGTTTGAGTGTTCCACCTGGATGCCTCATCAATACAGTCTGACCCTCCCAGGGGCTTTTCAAGCTATTTTGTCCATTAGTAAATTCCTCCCCAACTAAACATGCTGGAGTGGGCTCTACAGTTCAGAATTAATAATTCTGCCTGAATTCCTCAGACCTGTGTCCTGGACTATAGTCCTCAGTTAAGACCCTGAATAAAATTTAAACTCACAACTTTAAAAAAATATATAAATAAAAAATAAAAATTCAGCCTGAAACAAATACTCCTATATAGACATATATATCTTTGCACATTTCTAAAAATATGACTGTATAATAAAATTCTAGCAATGGAATGGCCATATTTGACTCCAAAGAGATTAAATCATTTTACATTCCTATCAACAGTATGGGGGAAAAAAGTATATGAAAGTACCTATTTTCCTACACAAGTTGCAACATAGTAAATCACCCCAAAACTAAGTGGCTTAAAATAAGGATGATTTATTATTTCTCATGATTCTATAGGTTGAATGGGCAGTTGTTTCAGCCTGGGTATAGCTTAGGGGGGGTGATGACTCTTTAAGATGGTCTCACTCACAGGCCCAACAGTGGTCTTGGTCTAGATGGTAGGAATGGATGGCTGGGGCTCTCTATCTACATGGTCTTTCACCCTCCAACAGCCTCTTCAGATGGTGGTTCTTAACTCCCAGAAGCAAGAGAGGGCAAGCCCCAAAGTGTAAAATGCTTTTCAAGCCTTGGCTTGTTTCATGCTTCTTGAGGACCCATTGGCCAAAGCCAAGTCACAATGCCTGAGCCAAGATTCAAAGGGTGAAAAGTAGATTCAACTTAAGTCCTGATGGGAAGGGCTGCTTTTGCTATGCCCAGAATTTTTAATATAAATTTATTTATTTTAATTGGTGGCTAATTACAATATTGTATTGGTTCTGCCATACACTGACATGAATCCACCACAGGTGTACATGTGTTCCCCATCCTGAACCCCCCTCCCACCACCCACCCCAAACCATCCCTCTGGGTCATTCCAGTGCACCAGCCCCGAGCATCCTGTATCATGCATCAAACCTGGACTGGCGATTTGTTTCACATATGATAATATACACGTTTTAATGTATGGCCAGAATTTTAATCTACCACAGTTGGCCTTATAAGGATTTCTTTTCTTTCTTTTTTTGACCGTGACATGCAGCTGTTGGGATCTTAGTTCCCTGACCAGGGATCGAACCCAGGCCACAGGTTCGGCACTCTCACTGCCCGTTTCATTCTGTATAACAGGCTCTAGGTTCATCTACCTCACTAGAAGTGACTCAAATCCATTCCTTTTTATGGCTGAGTAATATTCCATTGTGTATATGTACCACAACTTCTTTATTCATTCATCCGTTGATGGACATCTAGGTTTCTTGGACTTCCAGGGAATTCCTGGACTTTTTACAAATGTACGGGCTTAACACTGGTCACTTAATCTTTTTACTACTTCTGTCATTTAATAATACTTTAATAAATACATATATGTATTGTGTATCCATTAGCATGTTTTGTTATATTTATTTTCTGAATGCACTAGGTCTTTGTGGCTTTTCGTGGACTTTCTCTAGCTGCGGTGAGTGGGGGTTACACACTTTGTCGTGGTGCGTGGCTTCTCACTGAGGTGGCTTCTCATTGAGGAGCCTTCTCTTGTGGATCATGGGCTCCAAGGCATACAAGACTCAGTAGTTGCAGCATGAAAGCTCAGCAGTTGCTGCTCGTGGGCTCTAGAGTGCAGGTTCAGTAGTTGTGGCACATAGGATTAGTCACTCTGTGGAATGTGGAATCTCCAGACCAGGGATTGAACAAGTGTTCTCTGTGTTGGCAGGTGGATTCTTATCCACTGCGCCACCAAGGAAGTCCATGTTATATTTACTTTAATAGTTCTATCTTTAAGTTTTATATCAGAAATTAAAGAAATTTACCAACTATTTTTAAAATTTTACAATTAGTAAAGTGTTCTATGTTTTTGTATATGACTACCTTTTTCAATTCATTTTAGACTTTCTTAAGTAAATGTGTTACTGCTTTTTTAATTTTTAATTGGAGGATAAATGCTTTACAATTTCTGCCATATGACGATTGTGAATCAGCCATAAGTATACATATTTCCCCTTCCTCTTGTCTCTTGAACCTCCCTCCCACCCTAATTCTTTTCTTAATGGAATGAGATTAACGTTATTTAATAACGTTCTAGTCTTTTTTTTTTTTTTTGCCACATCACAGGGCATGCAGGACCCTAGTTCCCCAACCACAGATTGAATCAGTAACCTCTGACTCGATGTGCAGTGAGCTTTTTTTTTTTTAATTTATATTTTGGCTGTGCTGGGTCTTTGTTGCTGTGCAGGCTTTTCCCTAGTTGCAATGAGCAGGCTTCTCTCTGCTCATTGCAACTAGGGAAAAGTTCCCCAACCACGGATTGAATCAGTAACCTCTAACTCGATGTGCAATGAGTTTTTTTTTTTTAATTTATATTTTGGCTGTGCTGGGTTTTTGTTGCTGTGTGGGCTTTTCCCTAGTTGCAATGAGCAGGCTTCTCTCTGCTCATTGCAACTAGGGAAAAGTTCCCCAACCACGGATTGAATCAGTAACCTCTGACTTGATGTGCAATGAGTTTTTTTTTTTTTAATTTATATTTTGGCTGTGCTGGGTCTTTGTTGCTGTGAGGGCTTTTCCCTAGTTGCAATGAGCAGGCTTCTCTCTGCTCATTGCAACTAGGGAAAAGTTGCTGTGGAGTACAGGCTCTAGAGCACATTGGCTTTAGCAGCTGCAGCATGTGGGCTCAGTGGTGTGACTCACTGCCTCCAGAGCACAGGCTTAGTTGCCCTGCGGCATATAAGATCTTCCTGGATCAGGGATTGAACCAATGTCTCTAGCACTGGCAAGTGGATTCCTTACCATTGAGCCATGGGAAAGTCCCTGATTGTTTCCAATTAACAGTTTTATTGAGATATAATCAGCATAGCACAAAATTCACTCATTTAAAGTGTATGATCCAATGTTTTGTGTTTTTTTTTTAGTAAATTTACAGAGCTGTGCAAACACTGCCACAATTTCATTTTAGAAACATTTTCATTACTACAGGAAGATCCCACCTTCCCATTTCCCCAGACCTTTAACACTTCTTCCTTGAACTCTTCCCACGCCACTCTATTAGTTTTTCTTCTTCTTAACTTTTTCTTGATGGTATAGAACAGTATTTGTCTAGTTCTTTGCTTATTACTATCTTTTCCTACCTTTCTATGTTAGTATCTCTGATAGTGTCCAGTCCCATGTTAGACCTCTTTCTGCTTGATTCATCTTTAACTAAACACTTGAGAAAAAGAAGAGGCATGGATGGTAGAAAAAGTGGCATATAAGAGTCCACACAGCATTCTCAAGTACAATGGTGATGCTCAGAATTCACTACAATAACCTACCTTGAGGTAGAAGGAAAAATAGCTTTTTTTTTTTTTTTAATGAGAAAGCAGAACCTAGAGAAAGCAGAGCTAATGAGAAGGGAGAATGGTAAAGACATTTCTTAGGATCACTTAAGACAATTAGGGTAGTAATTTTTAATGTAATTTCTATGAGAAGTGTAAAGATATCAACTTAGGACTCAAATAAGAAGGAAGCTTTTTCAGATGAAGATCTAAGGATAGATCAATCAGTTGCCAGGAGATGATTAATAATATATGGACTAATCAGAAAAACCACATGATAACATATCTTGGATACATTCTTAGAAATATTCTACTAAAGGCTACAGAGAAAGGAAACTTTGCAGCCTCTGTCCTTGGAATTCTAAAGGCAAGAATACTGGAGTAGGTAGCCAGTTCCTTCTCATTCTCTTCTCTAGAGGATCTTCTCCACCCAGGGACTGAACCCATGTCTCCCACACTGCAGGTAGATTCTTTACTGTCTGAGCCACCAGGGAAGCCCCAAACAAGTCTGTGATGTGTGTGCTGTGCTTAGTCACTCTGTCGTGTCCAACTCTGTGACCCCATGGACTGCAGCCTACCAGGCTCCTCTGTCCACAGGGATTCTCCAGGCAAGAACACTGGAGTGGGTTGCCATGCCCGCCTCCAGGGGATCTTCCCAACCCAGGGAACAAACCCAGGTCTCCCACACTGCAGGCAGATTTTATACCGACTGAGCTACCAGGGAAGCCCAAGAATACTAGAGTGGGTAGCCTATCCTTTCTCCAGGGGTTCTTCCTGACCCAGGAATTGAACTGGGGTCTCCTGCATTGCAGGTGGATTCTTCACCAGCTGAGCTAACAGGGGAGCCCTCCAAACAGCTCTACAAAGGGAAAATGTAATGTCTGAAACTTCTCAGTGGGGACTTCTCTGATGATGAAATAAATAATTCTAGATACCACTGAGGCAGTATAAACTATAAAACCCACTCAGAAAGCAATTTGGGAATGGGAATACAGAGTAATAAAATTGATCATCAGTTCAGTTCAGTCGCTCAGTCGTGTCGGACTCTTTGTGACCCCATGAACCGCAGCTGGGAAAGATTGAGGGCAGGATGAGGCAGATGGCATCATTGACTCAATGGACATGGGTTTGGGTGGACTCCAGGAGTTGGTGATGGACAGGGAGGCCTGGCGTGCTGAGGTTCATGGAGTCGCAAAGAGTTGGACATGACTGAGCGACTGAACTGACTGACTGATATATGTTCACTTACATAATATGTTTATATGTTAACCTAAGAAAGATATAAAGCTTTATGTACATCACAACTGTTAAAAAAAGTATGCATATAAAAGATAAAAAAGGACTTCACAAAAATTATAATATTACATTGAGTTAGTGAGATTATGGGTGAATTATTACCCAATTTTCTTTGTTGTTGTCATATTATTTCCAAAGTAGGAAAAAAAAGTTCATTTGTTAGTAGTGAGAATGAATGTCATTAACTGAGGTAAGATGCTTTAAGATGGCTTAACCACATGAAAAAGTATCTGTGAGGTACTCCAAGTGCCTTATTACAGAAGGCCCCTTCCCTGCAGTAAAGAAGAAAAGAAAAGCCTGCCATGGGTATTCTTCTCTTCTGGGAGAATTTATTTCAAGTCCCACTATCCTAGAAGGGTGACTTATTAGTGCACAAAGAAAAGTGGTGAGAAGATGCCAGTCCATACGGAGAGTAAAAAAGCTGGCTTGAAACTCAACATGCAAAACTAAGATCAAGGCATACAGTCCCACCACTTCATGGCAAATAGATGGGGAAAAAGTGGAAGCAGTGACATATTTTATTTTCTTGGACTCCAAAATCACTGCAAATAGCAACTCTGGTTATGAAATTAAAAGATGCTTGCTCCTTGCAAGGTAAGTTATAACAAACCTAGACAGTGTATTAAAAAACAGACGTCACTCTGCCAACCAAGGTCTGTATGATCAAAACTATGGTTTTTCCAGTAGTCATGTAGGGATGTGAGAGCTGGAATTTAAAGAAGGCTGAATGCCAAAGAACTGACGTTTTCAAATTGTGGTGCTGGAGAAGACCCTTGAGAATCTGTGGACTGCAAGGAGATCAAACCAGTCAATTCTATAGGAAATCAGCCCTGAATACTCATTGGAAGGACTGATGCTGAAGCTGAAGCTCTTAATATTCTGGCCACCTGATATGAAGAGCTGACTCATTGGAAAAGACCCTGATGCTGGGAAAGACTGAAGGGAAAAGGAGAAGGGGGTGGGAGAGGAAGAGATGGTTAGATAGCAACACTGATTCAATGGACATGAATCTGAGTAAATGGGAGACACTGGAGGACAGAGGAGCCTGACATGCTGCAGTCCACAGGGTTGCAGAGTCAGACATGACTTAGCAACTGAAAAACAGAAACACCACGAGGGTAAACTGATGCATTTCAAAAGACAAACACATAAAAATGCGTCGCCTACTGGTAGGTGGGAGGTAAATAGCTTTCTGTACATTTAAACACACCACATCCTGTGGGCTGGAGGTGGTCCTAAGTACGTACCTGTGCTCCATGTAGCAGCTCAGCGGCTCCACACACACTGTGATGGTACCAATGGTGAAGCAGGACTTGACATTTGAGTCTGGATGGGTCTGCAGAGCCTGGACAACATCAATAACATCTGTGTAGCTAGGGGGAAAAAAGGGAGTAGTTAAGTTTACTGGACTGGAGCTTCAGAGTGGGAGAAGAGGGGAATGCTTGCTGAGTGGCTAAGTGGAGCAAGGGTAGAAGGAAACCAAAAGAGGAGAGAGCAACAGGCCTCCTTGGGGTCAAGTCACCTCATGATTTAGAGCCCCTGCAGTTTACAGTGTTTCTGTACTTCCGAGTTCCACTAGTTCTAACTGTGCAAGAGTGAGTGGAAGGAAGAACTCTACTGCCCACCCACTTCAGAGAAGCCTGCAGGTGACCCTGGGGCTCTGGGGCAGGACTTGGTATTTTCTCATCAAGTTAAGAGCTCCTGCACTGGTCTGTTTTCTTTAATAAGTCTTTCATTTCAGGGAGCATAGTGATCCAGCTTCTGAGTCTGTACCTGGCCACTTTGGCTGAACTGCCCAAACTGCATGATGAATGCAAAAACCTAACTCTTCATGTTGCCTCTTTCTTGTCAGTATTTTCTTTATTTACAAACAAAAAAAGCCCAGCAGGACTTTACCTTTCTTCTAAAACAACAGATATTCCATACAAGTGTCTTTTGGGCTCTATTTCACATTTGTAATTTAAGCCTGCAATTTTGCCTCATTTTACATTAATTCAATTTTTGTTTTGAGAGATACTTTGTCTTAAATGTAGATAAAGAATGATTTTTATAATATTCTAGAGTATAAACTAACACAGTCCCTCAAATTCCTTAAAATTAACTTTTTAAGACTCAGATTTTTACAGTTCTACTTATTTGTGTATGTATTCAGTTCCATACAGTTCTGTCACCTGTGCAGGCTCCTCTACCATAGTAAAGATACTAAACAGTTTCACACCACAAAGCTCCCTCCGTGTTGCCCTTTTATAACCATACCTACCTCCCCCTCACTCTCCACTCCCATCCCCAGTTCCTGGCAGCCACTAATCTGTCCCCCATTTCTAAAATTTTATCATTTAAAAATACATTAATTCAATTTTTAAAACAACAACCTAATACTCCACTTGGTGTCAAAGCTCAACATCACTGCTTACCTGCAGCAGTAAGTAGAATGGGACCAGGCCACTATAGGGGCAAGAAAAAACTCTGCCTGATGGCACAGAATTCTATAAATCAAAATAAAGGCCGTATTCAAGAAATAAAATTCTCAACTTGAGAAGCCTCTGGGGTGTCCCCTCACCTCAATATTGAGCTTAAAGGTCCAGCTCCAAGGAGATGGATATGCTACACTGAGTCTGCCATGTGTTCCCTGCTGAGCCTCACGGGAATGGGCCCCATCTGTAAGAACACTGTCATACAGAGCAACACAGCAGGAAATCCATCGGATGTTCCTAGTGTACTGGGGCTGTGACTGGGCAACTGCTGGTTCTGAGAGTACAAGTGGGTTGGCCATACACTGTCACTGAAGTCCAGAGCAGCCAGGACAGCTGGCACTTATGCAGACTTGTACAGTCAGAGACGGGGAGTCAAAAATACTCTCTAAAGTAATAGAAGATGGAAATGACCTCAGCTATACGATGTCAAGGTACCAAATTTGACTCCAGGTCCATACCCCCACTGACATTCAACTCTGGAAAGGTGGCAGGAGGTGACGAAACTGGGCCAACCTATTTTTTCGATTATTAGAGATGATGGAAAACAAGTGGTTTCTAGCTTTCCTGCTCTGTGGCTTCCACAACCTAAGCCCACAAGTAGAGTCAACAGAAGGGAAGCCCAAAGCAGATATAAGAACAAGATCTAAATAAGAGAAAAGATGGCCTGGCAGGGGACACATTCCTGTTTGCCTCCTGCAGCACCACTGGCCTGGCTTTCCTCCAATTCTTACCATCACATCCAAGAGACCAAATAGGGCTTTGGAACTGGGCCTATTCTTTACTGGAAACAATTAGCCAGTGGCAAATACTAATTATTATGAGCACAAAACAAAACACCACAGCACAGCACAAAAGCACTTTGTGAGAACTGCCAAAAGCTTCTTTATTACCAACTATAATGACAGCAGTGAAGAGCACAGCCCATGTTTTCCTGATCTGGCATGTTCTCCTGCGGGCCCAGGGGACGACGCACCTGCTTCCTCCTTCCTAGCCACTTTGTGGATGGGGCTTGAGACTAGAGTGTGGGGACTGTCTGCAACTCCACAGGAGGAGGACTGAAAAAGCTGAAGCTTGCTTGCTTCGGTGGCAAACGAAAAGGCTTAGGGACCACTACTGTTAGAAGAATTATCAAAGAATCTTGCCCAGAAAACCTCCTCCCCAGTTCTTTGCCTTTTGAGGATATGTGACGTTGAAGCCAAACTTGAAACTTGTGTGTCATCTTCACCAGTCACTCTGGGCCACAGGATGGCCACAGCGGTTCCTGCTTGCTAAAGACACTAGACACTTCTCGTGCATATGTGGAGTTTATTCTGTACCCCAAGTCAACCACACATGAAATAATGGCAAGGTCACCACACTACCCCACTATTTCCAAAATACTTCCAGGGCTCACCCTTGTAATACCACCAGTAGTCTGGTCTTCTTGCGGACATAGGCTGACTGGCGGGCAGAGCGGTTCTGTTGGGCCTCCAGGGCACTGGAAAGGTATCTCTGGAAGTGGGCAGCATGAAAACATTCGGAGCTGTCCATGACTTGACGGTATACCATCCACCTGGAAATGGAAAGTATAATCTCAGCATGAGGGCCTGACCCATAGGTTCTGCCAGTGGATTCAAATGTAACTAGTACTCCACAGACTTGGTCTCGTGAACCCATACAGGAGAAAGCAATACTACCAGAAACAGGTAGAGGGAACTGGCTGGGTGTGGAGCCCTGTACCCCGAAATCACTTCTATTGGAGCTTTTGGCACAAAATGCTCTGTCATAGGGAGAAAGGTCAGATAAGCACATGATCAACAGGTTTCAGAGCTGAGAAAGACTCCTGAACAGGCAGTCAGTTTCTGAAGAGCCGTTCAGAAAAATAGTTTCAGTCCACTTTGCAGTAAAATTCTTGCCAAGAATAAGGAATGAAGGGGTGGGGGAAGTTTCCTGGTGGCCTAGTGGTTAGGATTTGGTACTGTCACTGTAGTGGCCCAGGTTCAATCCCTGGTTGGGGAACTGAGATCCCACAAACTGCATGGCACAGCCAAAAAATAAAAATAATAATGGGTAAGGAGAAGCATTCAGATTGTTTACAGAACATAAGCAATGGAAATGAGGAAGGAGCTAGTTAGCTATTGAGTACTTATGAAGGAGGTCTAATATTTCCCCATTATCTCTCTAAAACTCATCTTCCCAACCCCCACAATCTCCCACTCTCAAGTCCCAAACTCCTAGGTGATTTCAGTCTTCTCAGTTCTTCTATATGGTCTCCTGCAGGCTTACTTTGAGGAAGACTGACTAGATATTAAAAGCCTGGTTCAGTCAGCAAGGTTTGTTTAGCAATCTGTCAGCCAAATGGAAGACATGGGTGAATGATTTCTCCAATTTTATCTAAACCAGTATGTCCCAGTTCCACCTAAACTCATGCAGTCCCTCTGTGGCCATGGAAAGATCACATCCACCAGCTCTCAAGTTCTAACCAACCTGGTGACAATTCCCAGGCCTTTGCCCATGCCGGTCTTGCTGGAACAGGTCTCTTGCCCAGATATCCAGAGGTTCATCCCTTTATATTGTCAGGCCTTTGCTCAAATGTCACCTTTTCAGTGAGGTCTTCCCTGAGTGAGCGAATAAAGTGAAGTCGCTCAGTCATGTCTGACTCTCTGCAATCCCATGGACTGTAGCCTGCCAGGCTCCTCCATCCATGGGATTTTTCCAGGCAAGAATACTGGAGTGGGTTGCCAGTTCCTTCTCCAGGGGATCGTTCCAACCCAGGGATCGAACCCAGGTCTCCCACACTGCTGGCAGACTCTTTATCGTCTGAGCCACTTCCCTGAGTACCCAATTAAAACTGGAATCAGTCCCCCAGCTCAGCTCTCCTATAGCCTTCTCAGCTTTATTTTCTCCACAGCATTTTTCACTAGCTAATGTACTATTTTTCTTAACTGGTTAATTGCCTATCTTCCAAAACTAGAATACAAGCTCCATGAAGGCAGAGATACCACCTGTTTTCTAGTCTGTTTTGTACATTTGTCCCCTATACTTAGAACAGTGTCTCGCATACAGAAAGTACTCAGTATAAATGTGTTAAACAAATGGATAGATGATCACCGTGCCAATATCAATTACACCAAAGGTCAGTGGATGCTGAAGGTTTCCCAGTGCATAGGCAGCAAGCATAGAACCCCTTTCCCCAAAGCAAAGGCAGTAGCCATACTAACCTGCCATATTCCTTATGCAGAGTGACCAGAAAAGCACAGAGTTCACTGGCGTGACAGCCTGGGAGACCAGTTACAATGCTGATAATTACCTACATGAAAGAAAAGCCATATGGGTTTATGATTCAACTGGGAGGCAGCACTGTGTAACAGGTTAAGAGAACTGACTTCTTAAGCCAGGTTCTGTGGGTTTAAACCTCAGCACCAGCATTCACTAGCTATGTGACCTTGGGTTCACTATAGAACCTACCTTGCAGGGTGGCTGTGATGATTAACTGAGTTAATATATGTAAACAAGGTGCTTGGAACAGTGTCTGGCACACAGCAAACACCATATACGATGTAGTGTTACCATGATAATTTCCATGGAGCAGGTTGTGACTAGATCAGTTAAAAGTATAACGGAAAATACTGGGAGGAAAGGAGGTCTGGGACAAAAATGTCATAGGCTAAATTGGTGTGGTAAACTCAGTGAAAGAGGTGAGCGGCCTGTGCCTTTCAAGCCACATGGCCTGATGTAAAGAAACAAACTGGGTCAAGAAGCACTTCTCAGTCTTAATGGGGAAAATAGCCAGGTTGAACTTTCTTAACCTTGGCACATGACTACATGAAAACAGGGCTGTCTGTAGGGAGACATTCCAACTCAAGAAATCTACTGACAAAGAAGGTGTCAAGCAGAGGAGGAAGGGAACCATGTACTTGCTGAAGGATAACAATGTCAGTGACACAGCATGGCAAGGGCTCCTTTACATGTGTTTTATTTAACAATACACAAGATTCACTGGGACAGGCCTGGACTAAAATTCAGCTTGGTGGCACTCACCACTTGAACTAGTCACATCAGCACAGAGATGGCTATGGATTCCTCATCTTTTGTGGGAAATAGTTCTCCCACCTCCCCTCTGACCAGACCCTTGGTCTGATTCCCTTTCTGCACCTGTGGACAGTTCTCCCTGTAACTGACTTTCTGTTTATTTTCTCATCTTGGTTCCCATTTCTCGGCATCCAGGCCTCAGTCTCTCAAATCCCAGCAAACATGCTCACAGCCAGACACCTTCTTACTTCAAGGCCAGTTCTATAGCACTTTGTTAATATAAAATACATATATTAAAAATATTTAAAATATAAAATTTTTACTTTTACTCTTGCTTAAGGGAAAAAATGAAGCTTCTAACTACTTCAGTTCAGTTGTTCAGTCGTGTCCGACTCTTTGTGACCCCATAAATCGCAGCACGCCAGGCCTCCCTGCTAACTACTTAATGCTTCTCTTTCCTTTTGCAGCCAAGTGTCTTCTAGATTTGCACAGAAATAAATGCCCTCTTTGAGCATATTATGACATATAGTTCCAAAGAAATGGTGGGGGGTCAAGAGGAGAGCAGTATGAAGCAGGAGCAGATTAAAATCCACTCTTGTGAAGACAGTGTTTATAAACTGTCACGTTATCCTGGTGATGCTAGCAAGCTCTTACTAATAAGGCCCTTCCCCTTACTAAGCTCAGTGTGCCACGTAAGACCTTGTAACCAGAAAGAGCTGACAGCATGAGAGTACTGACAAAGAGTTTGGAAGACCTGGAGAAGCAAGAGGAGGGCACAGAAATATGGCAGGGTTTCATCACTGCCATGGGGCTCAGGTGGCATTAACGTAGATGCCAGTACACTGTCAGTGTATAGAAGGGGTTTCATGTGTATCATTACATCAGTATTCAAGGAGGTGGAGAGTCTTATAAAAGGGACTCTGCCTGAGCTCCTTTTTGTAAATGACACTGAATATTAAGGGTAGGTTATCAGGATCATCCTCCCATAAATTCTCAGCTTTTTTGGTGAGCTGCTATACCTTATCATTTTCTACTCTGTGAATAGGGTTGATTTCGGCTTGCTGCAGTAGGACAGGGAGATGGGTCCTCACCACGGGTTCCTGACTAATGCTGCTGACAGCAAAATGCTGGAGAAACCTAGAAAAACAAAGACAGTGCTATTATGTTACCATCACCAGCCTTTTCTGAATGTGCCCATTCACATGAGAAACTTATTTAATAGCTGAACAGAAACCTTAGTGATTATCTCTAGCGAATACAATTGTGTATGTTGTGTTTTTATAATTATCCTTAAGAAGCTATAAAGAAAGAAAATGGAGCTTAGAAAGCACCAACACCAAGAGTTCTGATATATTAAAAGAAACAGAAAAACAGAGCTCACCCGTTCAGCTCTGGGAGTTTAGCTGAGAGTAGCTTTAGAGGACTCTGTTTCTCCCCAGCAGAATGGCTCAGGACACTGAAGAGCTTCTGTGCCCTGGAGTGTCTGGAATATCAAAGGTTCACAGATTAGAACTCCATCTCCCAACAGCACACATACTTTACATAACTCGTTCTGATATTTTTAAGCCAAAGTCTTGTGACAGTCAACACTTTGAAAAGAAGCATCTCACTGACTTAAGCAAAATTCGGTGTTAATACAGGGTGACTGGTTTGCCCACATAGAAAGCTTAGCCTGAAACCTTTGTAATACTATGGTTTTCTGATTCTTGGTGGACTTCATCTGTCTTGACTTCTGTTCCCTAAGAGCACTGACTACCTGCAAACTGGCAGCACTGAAATGACTGTGTTGGCCCTTTCAGAAGCCAGGACTTCTGTGTTACATAATGCAAGTCATCCTGCAGAGACAGCAGACACACACAGCCTAGGGAAGCTAGCATAAACACTGAAGGCAGCCACTTACAATCTCTTTTGTTCCACAGATAATCCATCTTCCTGGATCACTTTTAAAGACAGCCCTGAGTTAGTCTGCTGTTGCCAGGGGGAGAAGACCTAAACAAAACAGAATTAGAGCAAAGAACACTTTAAACCCAACAACAGGATATGGAACCCACATGGGGATTTGATGGCTGCTGAAAATCTAGACTGTCAGTACAGAGAAAAACCATCATAACAAACAAGTTTGTTTCAAAAATAGAGGCCTGAAGCAATTCTGTTCTGTATTTTTACAAACTAGAATTTCTTTCTGAGTTCCTCTCCCAGGGATTCTGCTCCTTAAGAGAACAGGAAACAGAGAGGAGGGTATCACGTAATACTGTTCTGGCAGCAGGGACACGTTCTTCCCTGGTGACAGGGCCAGACAGGAGCAGTTCAAGCAACTCCTGCCTAGAGGCAGAGGAATGGCTGAAGAGAATCTCTAGGTTCCTAGACTGAAAAGACAAGTACAAGGAGGTAACAGATCAGCTGGCAGTAAGACAGAAACACAGACTGGCCCTAAAAGCCACTCTGGAGCCAAGGCTGGTTCTTGCCTCTTCCATGTTCTGTGTATCTGTCCTGAGGGAGGGACTATCCTCTCAAAAACTGCTGAGTCACACCTTTCCAAGCATCTCCACCAGAATGAGACTGACCATTTGTATGACTCTGGTTACTGCTTGGTCTCTAAGTAAGCTGTGTAGTTCTTGGTGAGCTCCCTCACTCATGCAATCTGTGCTGACAAGCTATAGTGTGCAGCCTGCCAGGTGGAACCACTCACAAGGGCAGGGCCTATGAACCATGGAGAAGGACATTTTGGGGTGGGGTAGGAAGCTCTGGAGGAGGGCATAGCAACCCAATCCAGTATTCTTGCCTGGAGAATCCCCACAGACAGAGGAGCCTGATGGGCTACAGCCCATGGGGTCGCGAAGAGTCAGACATGACTGAGCGACTAATCACAGCACAGCACAGCAAGCTCTGATCCAGTAGGTAGGGCCCAACAACTCAATAAAGTAGCTAACAGGGAAATAAGTCTAATTAGCAAAAAAGAAGATTTTTCTTAGAAGCTAAAAAGCCTTCTGTTCAGTTCCTTTAGGCTCTCATCTTTTAATGGCAAGAGCACTATTCTAGGACCCAAAGAGATTAGAAGCAGCTACACTCACAGCAGCCCTTCCCAACTCTCCCTCTCATCACCTCACTGTTAGCCCTAAGACACTGCCATACCAATTAAATTGCTAGGAAAAAGGGTAGTAATTGTGTTGCTGAATAATGATTGATGTTACCTCTGAGTAAAATGTTTGGTATATCTTGGATTTGGGGAAAAGGACAATCATCAGAAAATTGCTTGATCCATGGAAATGAACTGGAAGATGGGGAAGCAATGAACTTTTGAAGTCTATCAGAAGGGCAGCAACAACACTGGTGGAATCCTGAAGAGAAACAGAGGGAACATCACTGAGAAAAGCCATTTTGCAGGAATTTAGCCCTTACATCTAATGTCAGAACACATATGGTGAATGTCAGTCCAATTATTTTCACATTGTGTGGTTCACTGGGATTCAGTTACGGAAGTTCCTGCCAACACCCAGTTTTAGGAGATACGGGAAGTACACAGTCTTTTCTCCTGAACTGAAAATATTATCTCTCTTTCTAGGGTATTAGTCCCTTATCAGACAAATGATTTGCAAGTATTTTCTCCCATTCTGTGAGTTGCTTTTCACATTCTTGATAGTGACTTTTGATGTGGAGAAGTTTTAAACTGGACTTAATAAAGTCCAATTTATATATATTTTTCTTTTGTTGTCTCTGCTTTCGGTGTCAAATCCAAGAAACTGTTGCTTAATCCTGCCTGGAAAATTCCATGGACAGAGGAGTCTGGCAGGCTATAGTCCATAGGGTTGCAGAGAGTCAGACACAACTGAAGCAACTTAGCACCCAGGCATGCATCCAGTTTTCCCAGCACTGTTTGTTGAAAAGACTGTCTTTTTTAACTGAATGATCTTGGCACCTTTGTTGAAAACCTTTGACCATATATGCAAGACTTTCTTTGGGGGCTCTCTATTCTGTTCCACTGGTCTATACATCTGATCTTATGCCAATACCACAGGCTTTATGGCACTTAGGCTTCAGTAGTTGGAGTGAGAGGGCTCAGTAATTGCGATTCCTGGGCTCTAGAGCACAGGCTCAATAGTTGTGGTACAGGCTTAGTTGCTCCAAGGCATGTGGTATCTTCCTGGACCAGGGGTTGAACCCATGTCTCCGTCACTGGCAAGCAGATTTTTTACCACTGAACCACCAGGGAAGTCCTCAACTTTCTTCTTTTAAAGACTGCTTTGACTACTTGGGCAGGGGGTGGGCGTGGGGTTTTCCCTGAGATTCCATAAGAATTTCAGGATGGGATTTTTCATTTCTTCAAAAAATGCCATTGAGATTTCAATAGGAATCTATAGGTTGCTTTGGGTAGTACTGTTATTTAATAATATTAAGTCTTCCAATCCATGAACATAGGATGTCTTACCATTTACTTAGGTCTTCTTTCTTTCAGCAATGCATTGTGGGTTTTGGTGTTTAAATCTTTCAATTCCTCAGTTAAATTTATTGAAATTGTTTTCTTAAGAACCTTTTCAGATTATTCACAGTGGGGTATGGAAATGCAACCTTTTTTTAAACTGTTTATTTTCTATTCTGAAACGCTGGTAAATTTATTAATTCTAATAGTTTGTGTATGTAGTCTTAAGGAATTTCTACATATAAAGCATGTCATCCATGAAGAGAGCTAATTTCACTTCTTTTTTTGGCCAATTAAATGCCTCATCTCTTTTTCTTGCCTAACTTGTTCTCACTAGGACTTCCACCAATACCATGTTGAATAGACATGGCAAAAACAAGTATTTTTGTCTTGTTTCTGATATTAGGGGACAGAGTTTTTTAATATTTAAGTTTTGATAATGAAAGTCATATTCATTATGAAATAAAAATTTGAGAAAAATATAAAAATAAAATACAGAAAAAAGGTTTAAAATATTAATCCCAAGTCCCATCACTCAACTTCAACTACAGCTAACACTGTTAGCTTGTTTTCTTAAGAACCTTTTCAGATTATTCACAGTGGGGTATGGAAATGCAACCTTTTTTTAAACTGTTTTTTAAACAACCTTTTTGGTTGTTTAACCTTCTAGTCTTCTGTTCCTGTTCATTGACTCCCTTTTCTATGACTGGGAAGTCATACTTACTTTTACAGCTCCATATCTTGCTTTTAAAACTTAATTTACCATTAGTATCTACCATGTTGTTGTAAACTATCTGTCAGCATTTTCAAAGACTGCATCCCACTCCCCTCTCAGCCCACCACTATGACTGGACATTCCATATTATCAATCCCACCTCACCTTTTGTCTACTGTACCTTTTATCTATTCGTTATTAACTTACTGTTATACACGGTAGTGTAAGGCTGTATCTGTTGTGCTTCCACATATCTGTTAACTAACCTCAGGTCCTCTGAACACCCATGATTTGGCACTCAGTGCTTTCATGTTGGTAAAGACAGAGCTCATCACAGAAATGAAATATTAACTCATTTAAAAAAAAAATCACTAAAAATGGTTTTCCTGGTTTGTGCTTTTGCTTTGAATATTTTGTAGAGATTTAAATTATTAGTCTGATAAACTTTATGCTCTTATCTATACAATGGAATACTACTCATCAAAAAAGCAATAAAAAGGAAAAACTATTGATACACACAACACTGATGAACCTTAAAAACCATGCTGAGTGAAAAATGCTAGACTCAAAAGGGTTCAGAATGTATGATGTCCACTTATATAACATTTTAGAAAATGCAAACTAATCTACAATGACAGAAAGCTAGTAAGTGGTTGCCTGAAGCTAGAAGTTGGGGAGAAATATGATCTACAAAAAGGTATTAGAAAACTTCTGGGAGGGTTGGGCATGACAAAAATCTGTATCTTGACTATGCTAGTGGTTTCATGAGTATATACATCTGTCAAAACTTTAAATGGATACAGTTAATTGTATGTATATTTTATTTAATCTAACATATCTAAAGTATTATTTTAAATGTAATCAATATAAGAGTATTAGATCTTTCACATGCTTTTTTAAGATATAGTTGATGTACAATACTATATAAATTTTAGGTGTACAACATAGTGATTCACAATTTTTAAAGGTTATAATTCATTTATAGTTAATATAAAATATTGGCTACATTTCCTGCATTGTACACTAAGTCCTTGTAGCTAGTTAATTGCATTTAAAGTATACTTCAATAAACTATCAGCAAAAATTGAAAAAATCCTTAAGTAATCAAATCTAACAAACTTTTTCTTTAGAATTTCTTGAGTCATTTCTAAGCTTAAGATTAGAATGTCTTCCTGTCCCTAAAGATTTAATAAATATTCTTTTTTATATTCTTAACTGGACTTATTGTGGTGACCATTTAATAATATACATGTCTAAGAGAGTAGATCTTAAAAGTTATCAGAATCTGAAATAGATATATGCAGTATACAATTGAATCACTTTGCTATACAGCTGAAACTACTGTAAACTGTAAATCAACTATACACCAATATAAAACAAATATTAAATTTTAAAAAGCTCTCACCATAAGAAAATAATTAATAGCTATATTCTACTTATGAAATTTTAAAATATTTTACTTGTCTCAAAAGTACATTTTGACTTTTGATATGAGTTAAAACCCAGCCCTCACCCCAAAATGCAGTAATTTATTATACCAGCACTTAAGATTCATCCTTTCTTTCCTGATGTTGGAAGACTCTTTAACCTAATATTAAAGCCTTCACCTAACAGGACCATCTAATCTGTCTGGACGGTCTGCCTACATTTTTGAACAGCCTTAAGTTCTATGGAAGAAAGAACTCTTTCTAACTTGATAACAGAATTTATTTTCAGCACTATTTGACCAAACCACTTCACCTGGTCTCTTTCCCGGCTCTGAAACAAGCTGGTTTTGAGGCTGAGACCCTGCAGGGTGGACAGCCTGCCCTCTGCTCTGGGGTCGTACTACGATGAGCCATGCCCTGGCCAGAGAGTACAGGCTAGGGGAAAACTCACAGCTACCCACATCCCCACAAGGGAAGGGGGACTTGTTGTTGCAGACTATAGAATTAAAGGATGGTTCTGGGAGTAGAACTTTCATAGAGCTGGAGGTTAATTCTGAGTATGAGAGGGGGTGGAACTAAGCCTTCAAGGAGAAAATTAGTTATTTCTCTTCCTTTCAGGCTTTCTTATAATTCTTTCTCATGTTCAACAAGTGAGTGAAACCCCAAAAATGTCACAGGAAGCTGTTTCTTTCCAGTTCTTAAGTGGGTGAGTCTTTGTGTCTCTGGGTCGGAGGCTATCTGTGAAGGGTTACTGGAGGCCACCTTCAGCTGGTCTTCTTTGAGACAAGTTAATTGGGCATGGGTAGCTGCTGGCCCTCTTGACCAGGAAGTCATTTATACTTAACTCCTTTATAAAGTGGCAGGGTTGATGAGGCTGACAAGAGCTTCTCTCTCCATGACTTCCCTGCCTGCTGGCCTGCCTCAAGGGCAGTGCTGGTTCCTAAGCCATTGACTTGTAGTGACAGAGGGACAGGGAGTTATTTGATTTTACCCTCAGAAGTGTGAGTATCTTTCTGAACATCAAAACTTGGATTGTAAAACACCTACCCCATCATAGAACAAAATGGAATTCATGTGGTCCTTGGAAATGATGATATTTCCGTGATGACGATCAGAAAACAGAAGGCCATTAGAGAAGAAATGTACTTTTCCTGGAAGGAAAAGAGAGCTGGTCAGAGCTCCGAGGGCTGGATCCTAGTGGCCAGTATCACAGTGTTCTTCCTGCAGGTCCTAGGGCAAGCCAGAGTGGTAACTAGAGATCTTCTGCAGTGCTTAAGTTAAACAATCTTGAGCTTCTGGTTCAAGATGGTGGAGTAGAAGGACGTGTGCTCATCTCCTCCTGTGAGAGCACCAAAATTGCAACTAGCTGTTGAACAGCCATCAACAGGAGGACGCTGGAACCCACCAAAAAAAGATATCCCACATTCGAAGACAAAGAAGCCCAGCAGATGGCAGGAGGGGTGCAATCACGATAAAATCAAATCCCATACCTGCCAGGTTGGTGACTCACAGGCTGGAGAACAATAATACCAAAGAAGTTCTTGCACTATTGTGAAGGTTCTGAACCTCATGTCAGGCTTCCCAGCCTAGGGATCTGAAAAAGGGACCGGGAATCCCCAGGGAATCTGGCATTCAGGGCCAGAAGGATTTGATTACAGGCCTTCCACAGGACTGGGAGAAACAGACCCCCCAGTTGTGGAGGGCACAAACAAAATTTTGCACGCACCAAGACCCAGAGGAGAGGAGCAGTGACCCCATAGGAGACTGAAGCAAAACTACCTGTTAGTGCTGGAGGCCTTCTTGTGGAAGCGTGGGTCAGCAGGAGCTCGCCACAGGGACAGGGGCACTGGAAGGTCCCCCTTGGAGTAAACCCCCTTGGGGTTCACCATTAACCCCACCATAGAGGCTGTAGACCTCAGCGCTGTGTGGCCTCAGCCCAAACAGCCACCAGGGAGGGAGTGCAACCCCACCCATCAGCAGATAATTGGATTAAAGCTTTATTGGGCAAGGCCCTGCCCACCAGAGCAAGACAGTTTTTCTCATCACCAGTCCCTACCATCAAGAAGCTTACACAAGACTCTTAACCTCATCCATCAGAGGGCAGACAGAAGAAGCAAGAAGAAGCACAGTCTCACAGCAGCTATAACAAAAACATATTACAGAAAGTTAATCAAGATGAAAAAACAGAAAGTTATGTCCCAGATGAAGGGACAAGATAAAATCCCAGAAAAACAACTAAATGAAGTGGAGATAGGCAACCTTCCAGAAAAAGAATTCAGAAAAATGATAGTGAAGATGATCCAGGGTCTCAGGAAAAGAATGGAGGCAAAGATTAGAAGATGCAAGAAATGTTTACCAAAGACCTAGAAGAACTAAAGAACAAACAGATATGAATAATATGTAGAAGGAATCAATAGCAGAATAACTAAGAATGGATAAATGACCTAGAGGACAGAATGGTGGAAATTATTGCTACAGAACAGAATACAGAAAAAAGAGTGAAAAGAAATGAAGACAGCCTAAGAGAACTCTGGGCAACATTAAACACACCAACATTCACATTATAGAGGTCCTAGAAGGAGGAGAGAGAGAGAAAGAACCTGAGAAAGTATCTGCAGAGATAATCGCTGAAAACTTCCCAAACATGGGAAAGGAAACAGTCAACCAAGTCCAGGAAGCACAGAGAGTCCCAGGAAGGATAAACCCAAGGAGGAACACACCGAGACACACAATAATCAAAATGACAGAAACTAAAGACAGAGATGATATATTAAAAGCAACAAGGGAAAGATAACAAATAACATACAAGGGAACTCCCAGCAGGCTAATAGCTGATTTCTCAACAGAAACTCTACAAGCCAAAAGGGAATGGAATGACATATTTAAAGTGATGAAAGGGGAGAACCTACAACCAAGAATATTCTACCCAACAAGACTCTCCTTCAGATTTGACAGAGAGGAATCTAAAGCTTTCCAGACAAGCAAAACTTAAGAGAATTCAGCACCGCCAAACCAGCTTTACAACAAATGCTACAGGAACTTCTCTAGGCAGGAAACACAAGAGAAGGAAAAGACCTACAGAAAATAAACCCAAAACAATTAAAAAATGGTAATAGGACCATACATATCTATAATTACTTTAAATATAAGTGTATTAAATGCACCAACCAAAAGACATAGACTGGCTGACTGGCTGAAAAAGTGAAATGCATGCACTTACACTTACCACATCACTCTGCTTGACCCCCCAAATTGTATATAATTACTTTATATTGTTAAGTTAATCATGTTCCCATTATGGCTTGCAATTATATTTTATTTTTTGCCTGCCTATTGATTGTGAAAACTGATAAATGTCTTTTACTGTTGTGATTATATAACTATTACTCATTTAATACCATTGTATCATGATCGATCAACAGAAAAATAATAGAACTCTGTATCACCAAAACTAGGATCTAACAGAAAAACCTGTAATAACTTTTTAAAATCCAGATGCATATTAGAATTATCCTGAAATATTTTGAAGAATAAAATTGCTCTGGTATTGTTTTTTTTCTCCAGAGCTCCAGATATGTTTCTAATGAGCAGTCATGTTTAAAAACAACTGGACTGTAAAAACTTTTACTTTTATCTAGTTTGTTTCACTTTTTCTATTTCATATTCAGTGCTTCCGTTTCATTATTATTTTCTCCAACTGCTCCATCTTTTTTTTTCCTATCTTTTTTTTTATGTTCTTTCTCAAGCCTTTATCAAGTGTAGTAGAAAAGCTTTTGTATACATATATATAAATATGTATATTTTAGAAAACTGATGAGTTTTTGCCTAACTAAAAAAATTTTGACATTCTGATTCCACTTGTTTGAGTTAGTATGAATAGAATGCTAGATTTCTAATTAAAAAATAGATGTGCAGCAAGCAATAAAGGTTTACTGTACAGCATAGGGAACCATAGTCAATATCTTGTAATAACCTATGATGGAAAATAATTTCAAAAATAATTATGTGTATTTGTATAACTAAATCACCTTGCTGCACACCTGAAACAGTGTAAGTCATATATATTTCAGTAATATATATATTAAAAAAATAAAAACAATCTTTATGCTGAGCCCTCTGCTCTGAGAAAGCCATGTATCCTCTGAGGGCCTCAGAGAGAAATGAGGCATCAGATACAGTCTTTGCTGTATAAGAATCAGAAAAAACAAGTGAATAAGCTACCAGCTGATGAAGTGAAGCAAAATTCACATTCACATATGTGTGTCTTCCAGGAAAATATACTAAAAAAGACTTTGGGTATGTCTGCTCCATTACTAAGTTAACAGATGCTCCTTTCTTCTATTTTGGCAGAAGCTGGCTCAGCTCTGAAGAGACCACATCTCTCACTTAAGGCCCAAGAAAGAGCACTGTGGCCTCAGCTGTTGAGGACTGGTGAAGGGTGCTGAAGGGCCCCTTGCCAGCATAGGAACATGTGCGTTGGGCAACAAGTGTGTTCTACTGGAGGCTGCTGTTCTGTAATTCCCAAAAACAAGATGGGTGGGACATAGACACTGAGTGTGGGTTTCTTATGACAAGGATTCAGATTTAAGGAGAGCTGCTTGCTTCCTAGGCAGCCAAGGTTACAAAGCAGCTCAATACAGGCCCTACTGAGTAGATCACAGAATGATGGACAATGAAGGTAATAAGGATTAAGGCTGGGCCTGGGCTTGCTTTGGAGAACCAAATGACACAACCAGGGCACCCATAAGACTACTAGGTAAAGTTGTTCTCTGGAACTGGTCCAAGCTGGATACTTTCTGTTCCTGTAATAGCCTTTCTTTTCATGCTTTCACAGAGAAGAAATAGTGTTCCTTAGAGCTCAAGGCAAGGCTAAGGGAATACCACCAGTATGCTAAGGCAAAGTTGGTGGCTCAGAGAGTAAAGCATCTGCCTGCAATGTGGGAGACTTGGGTTTGATCTCTGGGTTGGGAAAATCCCCTGGAGAAGGAAAAGGCAACCCCCTGGAGAAGGAAAAGGCAACCCACTCCGGTACTCTTGCCTGGAAAATCCCATGGACAGAGAAGCCTCATAGGCTACAGTCCATGGGGTTGCAAAGAATTAGATACGACTGAGTGACTTCACTTTCCGGAGAAGGCGATGGCACCTCACTCCAGTACTCTTGCCTGGAAAATCCCATGGACAGAGAAGCCTCATAGGCTACAGTCCATGGGGTTGCAAAGAATTAGATACGACTGAGTGACTTCACTTTCCAGAGAAGGTGATGGCACCTCACTCCAGTACTCTTGCCTGGAAAATCCCACGGACGGAGGAGCCATGTGGACTGCAGTCCATGGGGTCGTGAAGAGCTGGACACGACTGAGCGACTTCCCTTTCACTTTTCACTTTCATGCATTGGAGAAGGAAATGGCAACCCATTCCAGTGTTCTTGTCTGGAGAATCCCAGGGACGGGGGAGCCTGGTGGGCTGCTGTCTATGGGGTCGCACAGAGTCGGACATGACTAAAGCGACTTAGCAGCAGCAGCAGCAGCAGCAGAGTAACTTCACTTTCACTTTTTTTTTCAAGGCAGAGGACATGAGACTAAGAAGAGGGATTGATTCCTTGAGTTGCAGTTCTAAAAAGTTAGCCCCAAAGCTCTGGAAGGCTATAATGATATGAAGAGCAAAGGCCAAGTTTTGAAGGTTTCCTGAGGAGGTGGGGTTTCAGGAGGCACAGAGGGGCCTAGTGAGTATGTGTGCTTGTGTGTGTGTATTAATGAGGTGTGGGGAGGAATGCGAGAGGTGGAGGCAGTTTTTAGGTACAAGAAGAAGGTTTGAAATCTGAATATCAACTGACGAACTAGATGAGTAGTCAGAGGGAACTAATGGCATTCTTACCAGCCAGCCCAGTTCAAAGCACTCAATGCTTCAAGTCCAATAAGGTTCCCACCCGCTAACAAGTAAAACCTAGCCTCACCTACACACAGTCTTGCCCTGTGACTCTCCTGAGTGGGGGTTCCTCATGCCCCAGCCTCACCATGCACTCACACCAAGGTTTGTCACTGCTGTTCCCAGACCATTCCCTCCCCCTCTGGCACAACACTTTCACTCCCTTAGAGACTCAAGCCTCTCCTTTCCTTCACTGCTCACATCTACTGCCCTCCTAATTATACCACAACACTTTAAATAGCTTCTGAATGTGCTCACAGTCTTCTTTTCCGAAGCCAATACTCCCTTTCCCTCTGAGATCTGGCCTTGCTGCTCCTCAATCCCAGCTCCACAGCAGTAAAGCAGCACCCAGAATGTCTTAACTTCTGAAATCTTCAGCTCCAGAACCTAATCTCTGACTACAGTATGGCATCATCCTTTTAACTATCTCACTCCCCAAACTTCATTCTGTGATGTCACTGAGCCTTCAAAGCCTTTGGTTACCTCATTTTCTCTTACTGCTCAAAAATTTGACTTTCCTCTCAACTATACCCAGGGCTGATCCACAGGGACAGGGATGGGAATAGATTTTACTCATAGCATGTCATATACATTATAGTTTTGCATCTTTGCAACTACCAGTGGGAGAGAATAGTATTCTTAGAGAATTGATGGGGAAACTCAAAGTTTAGCGAGATCTTCCCAAAAGTCACAGAACTACTTGTTAGTGGAGGCAAGTACAGAACACAGGTTTGTCTGATGCCAGAGCACTGTACACGCTGGCCACTTCAGTTCTCTTACATTTTTCCTTCACCTTTGCTCTCTCCACAGCCCATCTGCTGCTAACTGGATGAGGTACCTTCTCTGCTTCCTCAATCTCAAAAAGTCTTCAAGTGCTGCCTGGCAGTCCCACCATTGCTACCTCTGTCTACCAATTCCTCCAGGGCATGGCCAAAACCCTCAGCACTCTCCTAACACCACAACTTCATAAACTCCAGCTACAAGATGGCTTTACCTACTGTTACAGAGAGGGATCAACAGGTGTAATCAGGTAGAAACTGTTCCCTACCTACTGCTTCTGGGCTCTTCCATGTCCTGGGGTCACTGTCTACCTACGTATCTCTAATGTGAAGCTTCTTAAGAACAAGTACCAACTTAAAGACCTCCTAGACAAACCTCAAAATCACTCCAAAGCTTCCAGAAAAGAGCACAGATCTGAAAGTTGGCATATTCCACATAGTCACTGGGATGATGGGAAAAGAGGCACATCAGGGAGGTCATCTCCAGCACTTTTTCTCCCTCTAGATTCTGAAGCCTCAAAACAAAATGGAAAAGAGGAAGGGAGAAATTCACAAGTATGGAAAAGCACTCACTATGGGGCCTGATCCAGGGCAAGGACTCAGTACACAAGAGCTGATTATAGTACCAGTGCAGAGACTGATGTCACAGCTACCCATTAGTTTTGCTCTGGGAATAGTAACATGTGAGATAACTGAAGTCCATCACTGGGTGGTCTGGTGCCAGTGCCCTGGTCTCTCAGATCCCAATCCACTTGAAGTAGTAATGCTTTAGGTATCTGTTTTGGACTCATGACTGTCAAACTGTGGTCTGATGGGATATGCTTTTGTAGGGGCTTCTCAGTGACTGTGGGAGCCAAATCCTAAGGTCTTCTGAACCCTGTCTTCTTATCTAATCATTGGTGCCTTGCTTGACGGGCTCCGTCATTCCTTCTCTATTCTGTGAGTCTGAAAACTCAAGGTAAGAGGAAGTTCACACTCAGTACCCAAGGAGCAAGGGGACTACATCAGGACTACTATTGACTTCTACATCCCCAGAAGTCTAACAGGAGAGGAATGAGCCCTCAGGGAAAAATAAGACACCAAGCATTAATGATAAAAATTTGGCTTTTTCTCCTTCAGACAACAGGCTGTACAAATAAAAATCCTCCAATGGCCCAGCCTGTATAAATAGGGAACACTATCACTGCTGGGAAAATATGATGCAGTGGGTGGATACTCTTCATTCTGTATGTATGACAGTATGTGAAGTACACACATATGGTTTAAAGAAAAAAAATCAAAACAACCACCCCTGATGCCTAGACTGCACCACTCAGCCTAAGAAATCAAGTATTCCTCGTGCCTTTGAAGCCTCCTGAGTGTTCTTCCTCAAACATACTCTTCCACTGAAAGGGAACCAACATCCCAAATTCTATACAGTTTCACCATACTTCAATGTATCTATAAACTATATATGACTTAGTCTTGTCTGTTTTACTTTCATACGGATGGAATCTTAGCACACATTTATTTTGTGACTTGCTTACCTCTTTCAACATCCTATTCCTGAGAGTCATCTACACCATAGGTAACATGCAACTACGGGTATTATGTATGTTGTAGGTATATGCTGTCTAATTCATTCATGGTCAGTACTATAGAGAAGTTTCTTTTAAAGTGTCCTTCAACAGTTCATATGGGCCCAAGGGAACACATGAGAGGGTACATAATCAAACAGATGGCCACTGTCTGGGCCTTCCCATCACAGGAAAGTGAAAGCTTGGTCACCAGAATTCTCAGACTTTATGCGTCAATGGTATTAGCATCTCTGCTCCTCATTGCTAAATAATCTCTGTCTGATGGAAAAAATACTCTGAATCTGTAAATTGCTACAGGAATAATGAAAGCGCTGCCTGAGTGTCAACCATTCACTAGGCTTGTAGAAGATAGTAGATATATAGTCAACTGATATTCAACAAAGGTACAAAGACAATTTAAAGTAAAAGGAGAGTCTTTTCAACAAATGATGCTAGAAAAAAATGGATATGCCCATGTAAAATAATGAATATCAATTCATACCTTGCACTGTTCTGCCCATTCCTACCAGCCACAGTGGAAAACCTCATGCTTTATAGGGATGGCAGCTAGAGATCTCAGAAGGATTTTGACTCAGTACTGGGGTAAAATTAGTTCTAAACTAAATGCTACTCTGCCTCCTGCCTGACAAAACTTAAAAAGAAAGGCCGAGATAAGACTAGAAGAGAAATATAACAATTATTATAATTGTATCACATAAGTTCAAGGCTAGAGGAAAGACAGAACTATGCTAACTTGAGACGTGAAAGATGTAAAAAGGATCTAAACAGAACTTCTAGAGATGAAAAATACATTTCCTGAGAAGAAAAAAAAAATACTGAGACTAATGACATGAGACAATTCTTGAGAGGTTAGCTATTCCATGGTACTGCTGCCTCAGATTTCATTTAGTATGGCCACGTGGCCTGCACAGGCCTTAAACTGACACTATGGGCTCTTCATGCAAGCACATGTCCTAGACAACAGCCTGCAGAGTCACAAGCAAATGTAAGTTCCTAATAAGACTTTCCCAGCAGCCCTTGTCATCAAAAGTCTTCCCCGAATCCTTAGTGTCTTCCCCTTGTGTGCCCCTTATATAGTCAAATTGACTTCATCACCCCATGGAGCTTACCAAAACCTCCACTCTCTTTGGTTTGAATGGGCCAGTTTGGCCTTAGCCTGGGAAAACTCAAAGCACTCCACCCACAGACTTTAATTAAGGCACATACCCCAGGTCTAGCCCGAACCTTGCTTTGACCCCTCTCCCCTGTTTGTCTGTGTGACCCATCAGCGCATCCCATATACTTCCTCCTGGATTTGTGAATAATACGCTTCTCTATTTCAATTTCTTTAGTGGTCTTTTGTTGGACCTGGCTCACCATCCAGCACCTTCTGTTCCAATTAACAAATGATAATTTAAAAAACTTGTAACAACAATGCAAAACAAAAGATTAGTAAATTAAAATATGCAGAAAATATGCAAAATAAAACACAAAGAGAAAAAAGACTAAAAATAATTGTACAGAGAATCAGGGAGTGGTGAGACAACTTTAGGCAGCCAATTGTATGTAATTGGAATCCTTGAAGCAAAGGGAAAAAACTGAAGAAATAATGAGCAAAAAATTTTCAAGTCTGAGGAAAACTCTAAATCCATTGATTCAAGAAGCTAAATAAATCCCAAGGATAAGCAACAAACCACAGCAGTCACATAAAGATCAAACTGCTTAATATCTATGATAAAAAGAAAAAATCTTCAAAGCAGCTGGAGTTATATAGAAAGGAACAGAGATAAGAATGACAGTAGATTTCTGCTCAGAAACAATGTAAGCAAGAAGACAGTGGAGTACAGCTACATCTGTAAAGCCCAGAAAGGAATGGTCAACCTACAGTTCTTTACCAAGTGAAAATATCTTTTCAGAAGTCCTGGGGTTTGGAACTTCTGAAATGGCTGTGAGGAGTCTGGAAAATTCTCTCCCCAGGAAACAGCCATAAAACTGGACTGACTGTCAAAAACAAAAAGTTAAGGACTCTGGTAACAGACCAAAGTTATACAACAAAACTGAGATGCATTCAAGGAATTCTACTGAAACTTGGTAAAAATAGTAGAAATTGGAATATTTTAGCTTGAGGCTATTCACATTACCTCTCTTCCAGCTCCATGGTGCAGAAGTCTTATGAGGGAGTGAGGCAGGCTTGTCAGAGTGGCTGACTTTATTTGGGGGCAAAGCACAGAAAATTCCACACAAAGAGATATCAAAACTTGAAGCAATCATAGTGGCAAACATTAAGGGAGGACCAACATACCAGAGATCTCAGTGCTGTTGATACAACCAGCCAGAAATGTAGCAGGGAAGTCAGAGGACTGAGATAAAATAGACGGCAATTACGTCTTTAGATACAGCAAGAAAGACGTGTTGCAAGGCACTATCTAGTGCCAGGTGCACCAAGGGACATATATGAAAATGCTCACAACAGCACTGTCTACAACAGCGAAAAACTATAAAGAACCCAATGTCCACCAAGAGTCAAAAGGATAAACAGCATATCTTCACACAAAGCACTCCTATGGAATCATGAAAATGAATCAACTATATGACTACACAAAACAATCTGGATGAATCTGAGGATCAGAATACTGAGTAAAAAAGGCAAATCCCAGAAGAATACGACAGAGTATGATTCTAATTTATATTTAATTAAAAAATAAGACATTGTTTAGGGATATAGGTGTATGTGGTAAACTCTAAAGCAGGCTCCTGGGATTCCCAGGAGCTCAGTGGTAAAGAAGCTGCCTGCCAATGCAGGAGACACAGTTCGATCGCTGGTCCGGGAAGATCCCACATGCTGCAGGGCAACTAAGCCAGTGCACTACTACTACTAAGCCTGTGCTCTAGAGGCCATGAGTCGCAACTACTGAGCCCAAGTGCTGCAATTACTGAAGCCGGCAATTACTGAAGCTCTGCAGCCTAGCCTACAGAGCCTGTGCTCCACAACAAGAGAAGCCATCATAATGAGAAGCCTGCACATTGCAACTAGAGAGTAGCCCCCACTCACCACAACTAAAGAAAAGCCTGTGCAGCAAGGAAGATCCAGCACAGCCAAAAATAATTAAAAAAAAAAAATGACCCTTGATAAGGTCATCATTTAATAAACAAATAAATAAAGCAGGCTCCAGAGGATTAGGTATTTGGCAGCCAGCCTGACCAAGGTCAGCAGGGTGGGGAAGAGAAGGGCATATAAAGGAAATGAATGAACAGAAAGCTGCATAACAAAAAGCCTTGTGATAGCAGAAGTCACTAACTGAGGAAGAAAAAATTTAAACAGAACTGGAAACATTTCAAGGTAAAGGAAGTACTATTCTTTTTCACTGAGCCTTCCCTAGACTGAAAAGTAAAAGACCTGGACCACCCTCCAGATGTTATCACTAACTTGTACTAGAACCTCAGGCAACTTTTTCACCTTCTATGGGGCTCAACGTATGAAGATCAATCAAAATAAGCACAATGGTGACTTTTAAAAATGTTTTCAGAGGTAAATCTGCAACAGGCAGATTTACCTAGATCCAAAGGATATTTAAACTTCAGGACCCCTCATCACCTGCTTAAGCCCCCTTCCAAGGCCCAGGAAGAGACTTATTTTATGTGTTACTTTCCTTACAAGAGCCCCAAAGAATTATAAACTTCAAGTCCTATAAAACTGACCTGAGCCCTACAGTGGTAAAATGCTTAACACACTTCTATTTAAATTCTCTGCTCCTACTGAAACTTCTGGCCTCAGAAAACCATCTCCTGATTCAAACTACATTTTCCTCAGAAACTAAGAAAGTGTGAAATCTAAGCTCTCAGGTGTGTGACAAGGTTCGAGAAATTCCTGGTTTGTGTGCTTTATTCTTGTGTAGACGCTTGTTCCTTGGAAGGAAAGCTATGACAAAACTAGTTGTTGCTGTTGTTCAGTTGCTAAGTTGTGTTCGACTCTTTGCTCCCCTATATACTACAGCATGCCAGGCTTCCCTGTCCTGCACTATTTTCCGGAATTTGCTCAAATTCATGTCCATTGAGTCGGTGATGCCATCCAAACACCTTACCTTTTGTCACCCTCTTCTCCTCCTACCCTCAATCTTTCCCAGCATCAAGGTCTTTTCCAATGAGTCAGCTCTTCACATCAAGTGGCCAAAGAACTGAATTTTCAATTTCCGCATCAGTTCTTCCAATGAATATTAAGCGTTAATTTTCTTTAGGATTGACTAGTTTGATTTGTTTACTGTCCAAGGGACTCTCAAGCGTCTTCTCCAACACTACAGTTAAAAAGCACCAATTCTTTGGCGCTCAGCTTTCTTTACAGTCCAACTATCACATATACACATAACTGCTGGAAAACCATACCTTTGATTATACAGACCTTCATTGGTAAAGTGATGTTTCTGCTTTTTAATATGCTGTCTAGGTTGGTCATAGCTTTTCTTCCAAGGAGCAAGCGTCTTTTAATGTCAAGGCTGCAGTCACCATCTGCAGTGATTCTGGAGCCCAAGAAAATAAAGTCTCTCACTGTTTCCACTGTTTCGCCATTTATTTGCCATGAAGTGATGGGACTAGATGCCATGATCTTAGTTTTTTTGCATGTTGAGTTTTAAGTCAGCTTTTTCACTCTCCTGTTTCACTTTCATCAAGAGGCTATTTAGTTCCTCTTCGCTTTCTGCCATAAGGATGGGGTCATTTGCCTATCTGAGTTTATTGATATTTCTTCTGGCCATCTTGATTCCAGCTGTGCTTCATCCAGCCTGGTATTTCACATGATATACTCAGCATATAAGTTAGAAAAGCAAGGTGACAATATACAGGCGTGACGTACTCCTTTCCCAATTTGGAACCAGTCCGTTATTCCATGTCCGGTTCTAACAGTTGCTTCCTGACCTACAAACAGGTTTCTCAGGAGGCAGGTAAGTTGGTCTGGTATTCCCATCTCTTGAATTTTCCACAGTTTTTTAGTGATCCACAAATTCACCTTGATTTGTGGACCTAACATTCCAGGTTCCTATGCAATATTGTTCTTTACAGCAATTGGACTTGACTTCCATCACCAGTCACGTCGACAACTGGGCACTGTTTTCACTTTGGCTCCATCTTTTCATTCTTTCTTAAGTTATTTCTCCACTTTTCTCCAGTAGCATACTGGGCACCTACCAACCTGGGGAGCTTGTTTTTCAGTATCCTATCTTTTTGCCTTTTCGTACTGTTCATGGGGTTCTCAAGGCAAGAATACTGAAGTGGTTTGCCATTTCCTTCTCCAGTGGACCACTGGAGAGTTTTATCAGAACTCTCCACCATGACCCATCCATTTTGGGTGGCCCTACATGGCAATGGCTCATAGTTTCACAGAGTTAGACAAGGCTGTAACTCATGTGATCGGTTTGGTTAGTTTTGTATGACTGGTTTTCATTCTGGTTTGCCCTCTGATGGATAAGGATAAGAGGCTAGTGGAAGCTTCCTGAATGGAGAGACTGATGTGGGGGAATCTGGGTCTTGTTCTGATGGGTGGGCCCATGCTCAGTAAATCTTCAATCCAATTTTCTACTGATCGGTGGGGCTGTGTTCCCTCCTTGTTGTTTGGTTGAGGCCAAACTATGGTAGGGGTAATGGTGGTAATGGCGACCTCCTTCCAAAAGACTTTTGCCTACACTGTTGTATTCAGTGCCCCTGACCCCGCAGCATGCCACTGTGTTAACCCACGCCTCCACCAGAGACTCCTGGACACTCAAAGGCAAGTCTGGCTCAGTCTCTTGTGGGGACACTGCTCCTTTCTCCTGCGTCTTGGTGCACACACAGTTTTGCGTGTGCCCTCCAAGAGTCTGTTTTCCCCAGTCCTGTGGAAGTTCTGTAATTAAATTCCACTGGCCCCCAAAGTCAAATTCCCTGGGGATTCTCAGCTCCTTTGCCAGATCCCCAGGTTGGGATATCTGTTGTGGGTCCTAGAATTTTTTAACATTGCGAGAATTTCTTTGGTATAATAGTACTGCAGTTTGTGGGTCGTCTGCTCAGTGGCTCTATGGTGGGGCTAATGGTAACCCCCTCTAAAAGGGCTTAGGCCACATACCACATGTCCCAGGTCTGCTGCAGCCAGAGTCCCTGTCCCTGTGGTAGGCCACTGCTGACCCATGCCTTGACAGGAGACACTCAAACACTGAAAGGCAGGTCTGGCTCAGTCTCTGTGGGGCCTTTGGGTCCTGGTGCACACAAAGTTTTGTTTGAGCCCTCCGAGCATCTCTGGCAGTTATTGGGTTTGATTCTAAATGTGGTTTTGCCCCTCCTACCATCTTGTTGGATCTTCTCCTTTGCCCTTTGACATGTGGTATCTTTTTTTGGTGGTATCCAACATTCTCCTGTTGATGGTAGTTCAGCAGTGAGTTGCAATTTTGGAGTTCTCGCAGAAGATGAGCACATGTCCTGCTCTGCCATTTTTAAATTACTTGTAAGTGAGCATGTGATTTCCACCTGATTTAATTTTCTTTAGTCCCAAGGGTTCAAAGCCAGAGAAAAGGCACTGGTCTGGGCTGCTGGCATGTTCATTCTTCAGAATCAACTGGGAATCAGTTCAAAGGCAAATCAACAAAAGTCCTGTATAGTCAAAGCTATGGTTTTTCCAGTAGTCATGTATGGAAGTGAGAGCTGCACCATAAAGAAGGCTGCTGCTGCTGCTTAGTCACTCAGTCGTGCCCAACTCTTTGTGACTCCATGAACTGTAGCCTGCCAGGCTCCTCTGTCCATGGGATTCTCCAGGCAAGAATACTGGAGTGGATTGCCATCCCCTTCTCCAATAAAGAAGGCGGAGTGCCGAAGAATTGATGCTCTTGAACAGTGGTGCTGGAGAAGACTCTTGAGAGTCCCTTGGACTACAAGGAAATCAAACCAGTCAATCCTAAAGAAAATTCACCCTGAATGTTCATTGGGAAGACTGACGCTGAAGTTGAAGCTCCAATACTTTTGTCTATCTGATGCAAAAAGCAGACTCATTGGAAAAGATCCTGATGCTGGGAAAGATTGAAGGTAAAAGAAGAAGGCAGCAGAGGAAGAAATAGTATCACTGACTCAATGGACATGAATTTGAGCAAACTCCAGGAGACAGTGGAGGACAGGGGAGCCTGGCATGCTGTAGTCCATAGGGTGGCAAAGAGTCGGACATGATTTAGTGACTGAACAACAACAGAGATCTCAGGATAGACTGAATCTTGCTGGATAACTCAATACAGTGTAAGATTATTTTTTTAACAAGGCCTTTTGCTAAGAAGGTGAAAACTGATTTTGGCAAATATCCTTGCTAAATATTATAACTGGCTCAACTATGACAGAGTATAACTGTCTCTGTGTTGTGTCTACAAGCTGATTTTAAAACATTATGCAATTCTGCCTCAAGGCTGGGAGTACTGTCACACACACTCTTGTTTTCAGCAAATGTTCCTAACTTCCTGGTCTTCTGCACCAGGATCTGGAGAGGCAGGAATGCAGGGGCCACAGCACAGTCATGATAGTGAACGCTACCTGGCATTTTGTGGATCGAAAACCAGAACTCCTTGTGTTTTGTCTTCTGTGACAATGGAGAAGCTAAAGTTTAACCAGTGATCTGAGAACATGGAGAGCAACTTGCCACTGGAGAGAATTTTCAAGAAGAACAAATTATCCAGAGAGAGAATCTGCTTAGTAAAGGATGAGGCATTTGTGGAACAAAAAAGGCTTATCTAACATGGAAAGAATAGGACTCATAAGAATACGTTATTTTGAGGAGACCAAAAGGAGTATGGAATGAATCCCAGGAAATCCATGCAAGACCCACAGAGTCCTTGAGAACTTTAAATCAGCAGAAATACTGCCAGTTTGGATTGAAGGGGATAGAGAGAATAGAAAATGAAAGGAGCCTGTTGGACCCCCCAAATTCTAGAGGCAAGAAGCAGGCTGAAAAACTAATAAGCTACAAAGTGCCACCTTCACGAAAAGGAAGGATGACACAGGTATAGTCACAAACTAAGAGGGTAGAGTCATGAACCCAGGAGGCAGAACTAAGAGTTTAACAAGTAGAACAAAGAACCCAGAGGGCAGAGCTAAGGGTCTTGGAGGGCTATTCCCAGGCCTTGAAACCTAATCCAGGAGCTGGAGTTTGCCTAGCTTAATTTCAAAGTTGTCTTGGGCTTGGGACTCCTTTTTAATATAAATGTCTATACCCTATACCACTCCTACCTTGTACATTGGGAGGGCTAGGGAAGATAAAGAGCCTCTAATTTCACAGGTCCACAGATGGAAAGGAATCTTGTTCAGGAGCTGTACTTTATGAATTACAAGCCAGCGCCTCACCTACAGCTGATTTAGATAATCTTGATGATGAGATTTTTGGATTTTTCAGCTGGTCAGAGTTAAGACTTTGAATTGCTGCCATAATGGAATGAGGCTCTTGGATGGGGGTTGATTATATCTTTCATGTGAGAACTGTTGGGGTCAGAGGGCATACTATGGTAGGCAGAAATTTAAGACAGCCCCCATGACCTTCAGCCTCTTAGGTTACTCCAGTGTTTGTGTAACATCATATAGCAAAAAGGAGATTATGTGATTGGGTCTCCTCCAATCACATGAGCCCTTTATAAGCAGAGTTTTCTCTGGGTGGTAGAAGAGGAGTTCAGAGAGATTAACAGTGTCAGAGATTCAACACGATGCAGGTTCTTTGTTGCTGAGATGGGAGAGGGTCACAGGGCAAGGACCTCTGGAAGTAGGAGCTAAGACTGCTTCCAGCTGATAGCCAGCAACAAAAAAAAGAACCTTAGTTCTCCAGTCTGAAGGAAATGGACTCTGCAAACAACCTGGATGAGCCTGGGAGCAGGTTCTTTCTCAGAGACTCCAGAGATAAGCCCGCTGATGCCTTGACTTCAGTATTATGAAACCCTACACAGAAATCTAGCAAAATTTGCCTGGACTTCTGACCCACAGAACTGTGAGATAATAAATGCATGTTGTTTTAAGCTATGAAATTTGTGGTGATTTGTTACACAGATATAAAAAACTAATCCAGATTTTGTTTTGGCCCAACAGAACCTATTTCTGGACATGCTGCTGCTCTAGCCCATCCTGAGAGCAATCCTCAGGCAGCAACAAGAGGACCAGTGCAGTTGGCGGCAGTCCTTTCTAGCACAAGTCTCCTCATCTGGAAAATGGACAGATCAAAAGAGAAAAGCTGTGGGAAAACACTTCTACACTCAAAAGTTTTTTCAAATATCCCATGTATCATTAATTACAACATTCATGTCAAAACCTGTGAAAGAGGGACCCAGACAGAGTAAAAAACAGAAAAGTCAGAGCTGCTCACCTTCTTCAGGCAAAGATTGTGAATTACTAGAATAAAGGTATGCTCCTTCTCCTCTAGTTAGAAAAGTACCCAGGAAACACTCATCTCCCTTGAAAAAACAAACACAAAGAGCAGGTGATTTACAGCATAAACACTGACAGAATCAAAACTTCTGTCCACGTTTGTATGTCTACAAAAGCTGCTAAGTCAGCCTCAGATATACTCAACTTCTCTTCCAGTTCTTGGCACTTCTTGGCTCTTTGCCATATTACTGGCACCTGTGACTTATGCTGAGAAGAAAAATGTTAAGGTCCTCTCAGTCTAGGCACCATGGTCTGCAATGCTTGTCCATATTCCAGTAAATTCATATCCTCTGATAACAGAGGTGGCTTCTCCTTGGCCTAAAGCCTTGACCTTCAGTTCTATATGTCTCAATTTGAGAACTGCTTCTAAAAGTACTGAGAGATTTTGAAAAAACACGGAAAGGTTTAAATGGCAGTAAGAATCCCGCTTGTGTACTCCATACGTGGTTATTTCTAGAGCTCTGCTCTGAAGGGGAAGAATACAACAGGAATTGAGACAAGGAGGTATAGAACCCTTAGATTAGCAGTAAGATGAAATATGTTAAATTGTTTTTATAAATTGTTTACATTTCATCTTGACAACATTAAGAATAAGAAGTCTGCTTACCAGAACTGACTGCTGGGTTTTCTCAGACAATTTTACTTCAATATCTTCTACCTGTGTCCAAAAGGAGTACAGATTTTCAATTCACTGCTTCAAGGGCATAAACTCTGCTAGGTCTCCCCCTGTGTTCACATATTTCTAAGAGAGCAGTCTCTCTGTCAAATCCAGGGTTCTCAGGCCCTGATGGCTGGCAGACCTGGTTGCTGGATACCAGATGCAGAGCACAGGCCATGGTAGGCTCCCTTACAGGGACATGAAGTCCAGCTAAATGAGCCTACATTATGTGGAGAGAGTATGTTAGTCTCCACTTACATTTCATTTTGGAGAAAACGAATTTTAGGGATGAAGGAAAGAGAACATACTAAAATATTTTGAATGTGTTCTCATTTAAACATGTTCACATTAGAGGATGACTTTTGCTTGTCTTTATTCAGTTCAGAATTGTAGAAACAGAATATAAACAAATTCTGAAATAGGTACTTAGACCATTACTAGTACTTTGTGTCCCAAGGCACCAGAGATTCAGACCGAGTCCCACAGATGAAGATGGGACCTTTCCACATGTAGAGACATGGTTGTAAAAACTCAGCAGCAACTATTCTGACAGAAAAGGGAGCACACGATCCACTTTTCACTTCCTGTGTGACCCTGGACAGGTTGGGAGATTTCTAAACCTCAGGCTCCTCATCTGTAAAATGAGGATATTAACTTCTTCCCTTGACAATTTAACAGGGACCCAGATAATTTACTTTCTTTTGGAACTTTCCCCAGATTACACGTTAATGAAATTAGATTCATTTGTATAGAGAAGAAGAGCAGAGATAAAAACTTCTATCTGAACAGTGGTTAGGTCAGGATCTGACATGCCACCAGAGACTCGTCCTTAAATTTTCTCCCCAGTTTCTCCACGTTTATCTCCGTTTTCACCTGATGAATGATACTAACCAGCCAGGAGCAGAATCTGGGTATGGCAGCTGTCAGGATTATAAAGCTGGTTTCTGTGATAACAGTGCCATCTGCAGGAAGACCACAGACATGTCGGTTACTGCCCACCACCAGAGCCCACCTTGCAGGCCCCTGACTGCTTCCCATCCTCAAGAGTGAGAGCTCCTCTTACTAGGATACAAAGTCTGATGCCTTCAGAAAATGAATTCCTCATATGGGGACAAGAACCTAATGAGGGGATGGAGAAAGGCTTCCTCATGTGATTATTCTTTTTAAGACAAATAGAAATACATATTTAAATACAGAGTCCTTTTCAATCCATGCTTTTAATTTTTGCCAAGGTAGTACAGGTGTTTGCATTAAAAAACCAAACAAAAATTATCAAGGTCATCAAGCTCTGGATATTATCATTCTATAGAATTTTTTGCTACCATAATGGATAAAAAAACTGATCTAACTATTGCTTCAAATTGTTTTTCCTGACTACTAGTAAGGCTGTACATATTCATATTCATACACACACAGTGGACCCTTGAACAATGTGGGGGCTAGTGGTGCTGACCTTCTACACACTTGAAAATCCATGAGTAACTTTACAGTCAGCACTCCATATCCACAGTTCCACATCCATGAATTCAACCAACCATGGAATATGTACTTCTGTAGTATATACTTATTGAAAAAAATCTGTGTAGTTTAAACCTGTGTTCAGGGATCACTTATGTACATGTGTGTGTGTATAAACATTAAAAATATATATATTATTTTCAAACACTCTGGTGAACTGCCTGCTCATATTTTTTGCCCATTTACCATTGGGTAGCTTGTTTCTTTCATATCAATTTATAAAAGCTCTTCATAAATTAGGAAATACACCCTTTGTTTATTGCAAGTATTCTAATATTTTCACCAGTTTATTCCTGGTCTTTTGATTTAGACTATGGTTTGCCAAATATTACATATACATATATATATACACATACACACACACACACATACATATATATACACACACATATAAAAGGAAGTTCAAGTTTTGCTTTCCAAAGATGACATACACCTACCTTTTTCTTTAACCAAAATCTGAGATGTCAAAAATGATTCTGAGAACACCACAGATCCTAAGCACCCCCTTCCTCCCAGCAAGTCAGGAATGTCATAGATGGCCATACAAGCCTGTATCAAATGAGAAACCAGAGTTAGACCAGTTGTCAGTCCTAAACATTCAGGGAAAGATCCACAAGAAATAGACCACAAAATACTAAGCCACATGGCAAAAAAATACTTGAGAATTTCTAAGGAAAACTCAAGTTATCTTGAAATGCAACTCAAACTGGGAGATGACTTCAGGATCACCTAGGCTTCCTTACAATTGCTCCTAGGTCAGAGGCACACTTGGGCTAGAAGAAGAATATCTTTATGTTTCTGTGCTATGCTATGCTAAGTCACTTCAGTCGTGTCCGACTCTGTGCGACCCCATAGACCGCAGCCCATCAGGCTCCCCCATCCCTGGGATTCTCCAGGCAAGAACACTGGAGTGGGCTGCCATTTCCTTCTCCAATGCATGAAAGTGAAAAGTGAAAGTGAAGTCGCTCAGTCGTGTCCGACTCTTAGGGACCCCATGGATTGCAGCCTACCAGGCTCCTCCGTCCATGGGATTTTCCAAGCAAGAGTACTGGAGTGGGGTGCCATTGCCTTCTCCATATGTTTCTATAAATTCCCTCAAATTGCTTCTCCTGCCTGAAAAGCAATGTAACAGCCTTTCTTAACTGTGACCACTGCTACATTCTACTATGTCCACATGGTCATACATTCCTTCTTTGGTTTGGGCTCAAGTTCTGAACAAATCTGGAAAGTAAGATACAGGTTTTCACAGATATTTTTGGCTATATGTCAAAACATACAAACACTCCTTTCAGGACCAAAAAATTAAAAGAAAGCTGTTCAAGCTTTTATGGCCAAGACAAATAAAAATAAGAGTCTTACATAGGTCAGGAGAAAAAAAAAAACTGGAGCAACTCAGAGAAAGCTCCTGAATGGCTGGTAAGAAGGTTCTAATTTAGTTAAAAACTAGTGAAAATAAAATAATTCTGAGGACAACCTAGCAGAGGAAATGCAGAAAATGGTATAAACCAGAGTTGGAGTCTGAGATGACTGTGAAAATCTGGTGAGGGATACGAAGTAAGTTGCATGATAAGCCCTCCCAGGTTCCTGCCCCTCCTGGCCTGACACTGCTGAATGACCAGGTACAGAGCTCCTGAAACTAGAGTTCATTTTCATATCTTGATGTCCTTGTGTGGGACCCTGCTCTACCCTTAGGACAGAGACAAAAGACCTTGGCCTACAGAAGAGACTGAGAGATTCTAAAAAAAAAAAGGTGGCAGAAGAGTTGAAAGGAAAAAAAAAAAAAACCATAAAGTCCTTTCATCCATGTTGTCATGATAAAGAAATGCATAAAACGATAGGCTTTATATTTTTGTTAACTTTCTTATTAGGCTGAACAACTAGAAGTGAGGTGAAGTTGCTCAGTCATGTCTGACTCTTTGTGACCCCATGGACTACAGCCTACCAGGCTCCTCTGTCCATGGAATTTTCCAGGCAAGAGTACTGGAGTGGGTTGCCATTTTCTTCTCCAGAGGATCTTCCCAACTCAGGGATTGAACCTGGGTCTCTCGCATTGCAGGCAGATGTTTTACCGTCTGAGCCAAGGTTTATTTATATTTGTTTCAAAGAATTTTGAGTATCTGAAGACACAGAACCATCCTGGGCTACATGGTTCCTCTTATATGACAATGATCAATTCAGTTCCCAAGTCAATTAGAAAGACAAATCCTGTAGCTCCTAATCCCCACTTTCTTATTTGGCCTCTGGTGTTCAGGAAGGGGAGAGAGGACATTAAAAAGAATATATGTAGTATTTTTTAGGCACTTGCTACATACTTCCCATATGTGGCAAGGGGACAGAAAAAATATGAAACATGGTTCCTATCCTCAGGAAACCTATAAAGTAAAGTTGGAGAGATAAGAGCATTCCTACACATAAGTCAACATGTGACACACTATAGAATTACTCCCTAATTTATGTAGTATAACCTTCGAGTACTCTAAGAACACAGTACTTGTAGGGAGAAGTCAGTAGGGCAGGCTTAAACGAAGAGGCAGAACTTCATCTCTGCCTGGAAGGGAGGACAGGATTTGGACAGAAAGCACCAACATCCTATTTTTTCTTTCCTATTTCATTAGCTGCTGCTGAATGGGTACTTAACACAGTACTGAACTCCTAATCACCAACTCCAGTGCAAAACACCTTCCAGAGCATTGCATAAGAGTCTAAGAAGAGAAGTAAAGGAATCTAAAGTCTAGCAAGGAGACAAAGTAGTATCTACCTAAGCATCAGAAAGTATTCATTTTCCAGTCTTAATAATGTTACAAAAAAGGCTCAATTAGTTCTAAAAGAACAACACAAAATGCTGACACAGACAGGGAGCAGGTACATTATAAAAACATACTCATAACCTTAAAAAATTACTCATGTTATCCTACTCTCTGTAGATAACACTACTGCTTGTCCACTGATGATGGCAATGAGCATGCATTTTCTCCAAGTCATCCACCCCTGTGCACCCAGTTCCCCATGATCAAAATCTCACTGAAATTAAGTTCAGGCAGGAGTCACAGAATGGACATAGGATGTATCTTGTACCCACATACACTACAACCAGAATCTTGGCTGGATATCCACCATCCTCTTATGCACTGCTTGCCAATTTTCTTTGTATCAGGATGCACTGGGGCAGGATGCACAGAGGATTCGGATGTGACTGGGAGCAGCTAGTCTAGAAACTCTGGCTGCTGAAGACCACCCCAGGGACCAATATTTCTGTATCTCTAAACCCATTCCCCTGGCCCATTAGTAGAAAGGTCAGAAAGCTCTGCTCTGACTACCCCATTTCACCTGTATTTTTTTTTTTAATGTTAGGTTGTTTTTATTTCCACAAGCTCCTCTTAAATAAGGGCATCAACACAGGGCTTGGAACATAGAGAAGCCAGTGAAAACCTGGTCTGTGTTGAGGCAGGCTTGTCCTCAGCTCCCATTTCCACGTGAGGTCAGAGAAATCTCAGCCACTTGAAAGAAGCCTTCTGAACCTCAGGAAGATATATTTACCATCCCCCGGTGCCCCCTCCCCCTCCCCTCCAGCTAAGATTACACCGAGGGGTGCCTAGACACAGACATGTGGATGTGGTGAGCCTGGTACAGCTAGCTGCCTGGCACCCTCAGAAAGCACAGATTCACCACTGCTGCAGCTGGAAGAGTAGTGAAGACAACTAGCTTTCTCTAGTGGGCTACCTAAGACCCTCACCTACTCCTACCTCACCCCTTGTAGATGTCCTTTATAGGCCATTCCTTGCCACTTGACCTTTAACAGCTCTGCTTACCGTCTTCACAAAGTATAAGCTATCTTCACTGTCCAGAGGCACGATTCTAGAAAAGGAAATTGATGGGAAAGACATGTATTAGATTTACAATGTTCTTTATTTTTCAACTTGCAAGCAATTCACACACTTAGATCTCTTTGGAGCTTTTTCAAAACACTGGGTTGCATGTATGCAAAATTCCACTCAGACGGAATCAGATCCACCCCCGACCCTACTCTAGTCTTTCCATGGGAAGCAGTCAGGATACAGCGGTCTCAGCTGAGCACACCCAGCTTTGAGCCCAGCCCTGGAGTGATGCCACTGCCAGGTGTGGAAGGGTGAAAAGATCATCCACGATAGCAGTTACACGGTAGCCTCTCTTAGTTTGCTCTTAAAACTTGCCCCAAATGAGGACACAGCATAAACACATACTTACCTTCCCTGATTATTCACAGCATGTATATGAAAAGCCATCTTGGAGCTGTAGACCCAAAACAAAATAAAACAAAAGTCAGTCTGCTTTTGCGACCACTGTATGGCAAGCTCTTTAAACACCTGCCACTGCAATGCACCTGTGCTGGGCCCTCAGAGCCCCAGTGAGATATGGCATGTCGCTACATGCCCTAGGGTTTCATGCCATCAGCAAATGCGGGGCTAGTGTCTGACTCCAGTCATGGCCCTGCCTCTGTGCAGATTCTCAGGACTATCTTGACTCTTGAACAGAGCAGGAGAGAACTACGTGACTACTGCCCACGACAGACTGAGAGAACCTCTACGTGCCCCAGGCCTCTGGCCCACGGCCCTGACATATTCTCCTGATCCTCTTCCTCTCTTCAACACCTGTGCAGTCAAGCTGCCATCCCTGACTAGAGCCAGACTGCTACCCACAATCAACTGCTGCTGTATAATCAAGACAGGACTTCAGAACTGAGGAATAACCAGATAAACCTTTTGGCATCAACTCCTTTTGTAAAAGAAAGTTTCTAAATTGAATTGTTTATCTTTTCGCTGTAACAAATGCTGGTCAGTCATATGCTAACTGCCTTTGTTCCTCTTGGGAGAATTTGCTAATCTGATGCAGTTTAAGAGAAGCAACCATGTGGAGAGAAAAGTGGAGTTCTAGAGTGGAGAACTGGCTCGCGAAGATTCTTCCTATCGCCTGGGTGTTCTCCTCTTGTTCTTTTCTCTAGCCAGGGTGGGACACTGCCTCCCCACCCCAGCCCCATGTAGGAGGCCACGGGATTGAGAGGTGGCTTGCCCCAGAAAGGCAGAGTGTTCTAGGCAAGGTGCCAAGGACAGGAGGAATGGATGACTCTGTCAGCCATGCCAATGGTAACAGAAGAGAACTCACTGAGACAGCAGCTATCATTCACTTTTCCAATCACTCTACAGGGCAGGAGTATGATCAAACAGATGCACAGAGAGCTCCCTATCTTGCCCAAGTCACCCAGTTGGAAGGCAAAGAAGCTTCCTTAAACTCAAGTCTGTCAGGAACAGATAGTACGGGTCAGCACACAGCCTTAAGAAACCAAACTTCCTCTAGCCTTCTCTTATGGCCAGAGATATGAGCCACAAGACCCAGAAAAAAGGACAAGAAATCTTAAGCAAGCCTAAAGCTTTGTATCAAAGAGTTATGGCTCATTACCACTCACTCCTGGAGCTGTAGCCAAAGAATTCTTGTTAGTTTATTAACTTAGTTTTCTAAATGTTCCTTCTCACTACCTAGGGCTGTAGACATAAGAAAATGTGGGGCATGGAGCCAAGGTATCACAGTGCACATCCCAGAAATGTTATTTATTTATTTATTAAAAATATTTATTTGCTTGGCTGTACTTAGTTGCAGCACATGGAATCTTCCATCTTTGTTGCAGCATGTGGAATCTAGTTCCTTGACCAGGCATAGAACCTGGGCCCCTTGAATTAAGTCCCTCCAGAAGTATTTTATTTTTATCTATTAGCTATTTTATTTTTGGCTGTTCTGGATCTTCATTGCTTCATGGGATTTTTTTTCTAGCTGTGGTGTGCAGGCTTCTCATTGCAGGGGCTTCTCTTGTGGCGAACAGGCTCTAGGGCACCTGGGCTTCAGTAATTGTGGCTCTTGGGCTCTAGAAGCAAAGGCTCAGTAGTTGTGGCACACAGACTTAACTGCTCTAAGGTATGTGGGATCATCCCAGACCAAGAATCATACCTATGTCTCCTGTGCTAGCAGGCAGATTAATTTACCTCTGAGCCACCATGAAGCCACCTTTCCCCTCCACAACCCAGAAATATTCTTAAAGAAACTTTCTAATATTGGTGTCTTTGGTCTCCTTTGCAAAAAAGTACACCAAATGGTCCTAATATGGGACAGAAGGTTGAGTGGACTAGGTTCCTGAAGGTTTAGCTATGGACAAAGACTACACAGAGATCCACTGTGACATGCCAGGTGAGTGATGGCAAGACTGCCAGGAAGCCAAATTCCTAGATCATCTAGACGCTGAGACATGGCCAGGCTCAGGGGTTTCTACCATCTGAGAGGCAGATAAGGCCTAGGACAACTCTCTTCTAAGCAGTGACCATTTTCATGTGCCCAAGGCCCCTCATCATCACCACTAACAAACCTCACCATTCATGTCCCCAGCTTCATCTTTTAAACCTTGGAATCCACATCTGTCTGTTTTAGCACTGATATGTCTCCCATTCCAGCCTAATCAGCGTGTCTAATTCTGAAACAGTTCCTCCATCCTTGGCTTCTCAAATAAAGCCCCGATCATGAAAGACTCTCCTTCATATACTAATGATTTACCAGAACATTCCTCAAAGGAGAGACAGAATATCAAATACACGGGAGAAAGTTTTAAAAATACAAACATTAAATAAAAGTTTTTATTGATAATATAGGCCACTGCTTACCGTAAAGTTGCCTTAAACTGCATCAACTCAACGGAATTTAACCCAGATCCCAGGGTCTGCTCAGCTACCTCCTTGGCCTGTAAAACCAATAATAAAACAGAGACAATTAGCTTTCACAGCAGGAAAGAGTACATTTAGCTGTGAGGAAAGGGCCCTTTTTACATTTGGTTGGTTCAGGCTGGGTTCACATGTTGTTCAGTTGCTAAGTAGTGTCTGACTCTTTGTGGCCCCAGGATTGCAGCATGCCAGGCTCCCCTGTCCTTCACTATTTCCTGAAGATTGCTCAAATTCATGTCCATTGAGTCGGTGATGTTATCTAATCATCTCATCCTCTGCCATTCCCTTCTCTTGTGCCTTCAATCTTTCCCAGCATCAAGGTCTTTTCCAATGAATGGGCTCTTTGCATCAAGAGCCAAAGTACTGGAGATTCAGCATCAGTTCTTCCAATGAATATTCAGCATTCATTTCCTTTAGGATTGACTCATTTGATCTCCTTGCTCTCCAAGGGACTCTAAAGAGTCTTCTCCAGCACCACAATTTGAAAACATCAATACTGTGGTGCTCAGCCTTCTTTATGGTCCAACTCTCACATCGGTACAGGACTACTGGAAAAACCACAGCTTTGACTAGATGGACCTTAGTCAGCAAAGTGATATCTTTGCTTTTTAATACACTCTCTAGGTCTGCCATAGTCTTCCTTCCAAACAGCAAGCGTCTTCTAATTTCATGGCTGCAGTCACCATCTGCAGTGATTCTGGAGCCCAAGAAAATAAAATCTGTCACTGCTTCCACTTTTTCCCCTTCTATTTAGCATAAAGTGATGAGACTGGATGCTGTTATCTCAGTTTTTTTGATCTTGAGCTTTAAGCCAGCTTCACTCTCTTCTTTAACCCTCATCAAGAGGCTCTTTAGTTCCTCTTTACTTTCTGCAATTAGAGTGGCATCATCTGCACATCTGAGGCTGTTGGATCTTTCTCCCAGCAATCTTGATTCCAGCTTGTGATTTATCCAGCCCAGCATTTTGCATGATGTACTCTGCTTGGAAGTAAAATAAGCAGGAGGACACTATACAGCCTTGTCATAATCCTTTCCCAATTTTGAGGCAGTCAGTTGTTCATGCCTGGTTCTAACTGTTGCTTTTTGACATGCATACAGGTTTCTCAGGAGACAGGTAAGGTGGTCTGGTATTTCTATTTCTTTAAGAATTTCCAGTCTGCTCTGATCCACACAGTCAAAGGCTTTAGCATGGTCAATGAAGCAGAAGTAGACATTTTACTGGAATTCACTTGCTTTCTCTATGATCCAATGAATGTTGGCAGTTTGATTTCTGGTTCCTCTGCCTCTTTGAAACCCAGCTTGTACATCTGGAAGTTCTTGGTTCATATACTGCTGAAGACTGGCTTGAAGGATTTTTGAGCATAATCTTACTAGCATGCGAAATGAACTCAACAGTATGGTAGTTTGAACATTCTTTGGCATTGCCCTTCTTTGGGACTGGAATGAAAACTGACCTTTTCCAGTCCTGTGGCCACTGCTGAGTTTTCCAAACTTGCTGGCATATTGAGTGCGGCACTTTCACAGCATCATCTTTTAGGATTTGAAATACCTCCGCTGGAATTCCATCACCTACACTAGCTTTGTTTGTAGTAAAGCTTCCAATGTCCCTTTGACTTCACACTCCAGGATGTCTGGTGATAGGTAAGTGACCATTACCACCATAGTTGTCCAGGTCATTAAGATCTTTTTTTTTATAGTTCTTCTGTGTATTCTTGACACATCTTCTAATCTCTTAGAAGAGATCTAAGAGATTAGGAGAGATTAGACATCTCTTCTAAACTCTTCTACTTCTGTAAGGTCCTTACTATTCACATGGAAACACTTCATTCAGGCAGGTTGGCACTGGAACCTGATCTGGTGAACTGTAATCGGCTGGGATGGTGCCATTATGAGGCCTGGAAAAATGCTTTCTCCTACCCTCTCCCTAGCTCTTGGGGAGGGACCACTGCCCTCAGTATTTCTTGCCCAGATGCTATCAACATGCAAATAAATAAAGTTAAAAAATCAGTTAAAAAACAAAGGTGCAGAATTGATATCAAAGAATAACCTGTTGTTTTGCATAAGCTTTCAGTCCAAGGGCTGAGAAATCCCAAGTCCTGGGGGGATTCAAGTTCAGTGAGGAGGGAAGATGGCAAGGAACTGGTGACTAGGCTACAGTCTCTTTGATATCTACAACACAACCTTTCCAATGTCAAATGATTTGCTTCAGGAGAGGTCCTATTGGCAATAGGAGGAATCAAGCCAACTCGTCTCATCTGTTACTGGGTTAGATACAGAATCCAACTCAGCACGGCAGGTTAACCACAAACAGCAAAAAAGAAAATGGTCAGAAAAAGAGAACATACATGCCTATCAAGGAGAGGCAAGTTAGCTTTTCTAGTCTTTAGTTAATTTTTTAGAAGAAAGAATTATAGGAAATCAATTTATGTAGCTCAAAACAAACTGATCTAACTTTATTAAAAGTCATAGCAGAATAATCTCTATTTCTTTAATTTTTTTAACTTTTGAAATCATTTTAAACTACTAAATAAAACAATATACGATAGTTTGATTTTTTTTTTAACACAATCAGATATCTACAAAGAACTGCTAATCAGCTGTCATCCATAAGACAACAGCAGGTCCCAGGCATCACAAGCTTAGTACTCTTAAGGCATCTCTTTATCTGGTGCCCAAGCTCACACACAAAATTAAGTATAAAAAGGTGTCCAAAGGTAAAACAAATGGATAAGAAGTTTCACATTAAAATAACCAAGGAAAGAGAAATGTGGTATTGAAATTACCTTTATGAGACTGGAAGTTTTAGCATAACATGCAATGGCAGCCAAAACAGCCTCAATAACAGTAGCATATACCTGTGACAAGAGCCTACTTTAAAAACAGAAAATAAGGGTTACCTATAGCATCACAAGGTTTCATCAAAAGCTGCATGCACAAAAATGACATTCTCCAAGAAACTGATTTTGAAACACAGAAAAGTATAAAAACAGAATTTGTTGATTTCTAGACCTTTTAAAAGCTGTGTGCCCCATTCCAACTTTTACTTTGCTCTTGTTAAACCATGATAAGAATCAGCTTTTTAAAAAAAATTATTTTTAATTGAAGGATAATTGGTTTACAACACTGTGTTGGTTTCTGCCATACATCAACATGAATTAGCCATAGGTATACCTATGTCCGGGAGAAGGCAATGGCACCCCACTCCAATACTCTCGCCTGGAAAATCCCAAGGACAGAGGAGCCTGGTGGGCTGCAGTCCATGGGGTCGCTAAGAGTTGGACACGACTGAGTGACTTCACTTTCACTTTTCACTTTCATGCATTGGAGAAGGAAATGGCAACCCACTCCCGTGTTCTTGCCTGGAGAATCCCAGGGACGGGGAGCCTGGTGGGCTGCAGTCTAGGGGGTCGCACAGAGTCGGACACGACTGAAGCGACTTAGCAGCAGCAGCAGCAGCATACCTATGTCCTGCAGAGGAAATGGCAACCCACTCCTGTATTCTTGCCTGGAGAATCCCATTGACAGAGGAGTCTGGCAGGCTACAGTCCATGGAGTCTCAAGAGTTGGACATGACTTAGCAACTAAACCATCACCACCATACCTATGTCCCCTTTCTCTTGAACCTCCCTACCACCTCCCAACCCATCCCACCCCTCTAGGTTGTTACAGAGCCCCGGTATGAATTCCCTGAATCATACAGCAAATTCCCATTGGCTATCTATTTTACATATGGTAGTGTATATGTTTCTATGTTATTGTCTCCATTCCTCCCACCCTCTACTTCCTCCCTACTGCCCACCCCCATCCCGCCCCGTGTCCTTAAGTCTGTTCTGTATGTCTATGTCTCCCGTGCTGCCCTGAAAATAGGTTCATCACTATCATTTTTCTAAATTTCATATACGAGTTAATATACGATGTTTGTTTTCCTCTTTCTGACTTACTTCACTCTGAGAATCAGCTTGTTTTAATTCTGCTCAAAAGACCAATTCTCCCTGTTTGTGATTTAACAGAAGAAAATGTCAACTACAAATTGCCAAGGGCAAATGCCATCTGTCTCTGAACCCTGTGCTGCTGCAGCTGTTACCTTTGACATGCCCTGAAGGCAGTCCAGGGTGGAGGTGAGACACTCTGCTCCAAGGAAATTGGTGGAACAGATCTTTAGATAGTTTGGTATTTTCAGGAATTGATCCCAATGCTTGTATCTCCTCACATCTAGAAAAGTACTAAATCCCTTCATGGTGACATCAGCTCCTGGTGACTAGCAGAAAATCTTTTGTAAAGTTAGATTGACTGCACTGAACTCATCCTTCACAAAAATTATATACATTGACCTTCCCCCACTGGCAATGTGCAGCAGTCTCTCAGAACTATCTGAGCTGCTGTCTCCTGGGCTGCAGTCCTCATTTTGCCTCAAATAAAACTTAACTCACAATTCTCACGTTGTGCCTCTCTTTTTAGTTGACAAAAACTGTATGAGTACTCTGATCCTCAAAGAGGACCTGAAAGGCGTCAAGACACAGAATTGCTGCTTCTCCAGGAACCAACCACACCACAACTTCAAGTAGTCTCCTCCCCTGCTAAGGGCTGGTTGCTACTGGAACCTCAGAGTAGGAGCCCTCAGGGGACAAAAGAGATTATCTGACTGCAAAGACAGCCTCCATTTAAATGCAAATTAACAGGTTGGTGGCATCTCTGACTCAATGGACATAGTGTTTTAGCAAACTCCAGGAGATGATGATGGACAGGGAAGCCTGGCGTGCTGCCATCCACTGGGTTGAAAACAATCGGACATGACTTAGTGACTGAAAAACAACAGCCGTAAACCACTTTCTAAATATCAGATTTAGAGAACAGAGAATGCTTCTGAGGGTGTTAGGTAAAGAGTCCAAAATGGAGATTAAAAAGTGGCACTAAAAGGCAGATAAAGAAATTAAAAAGCCCACAAAAAAACAGAATTGAAAAAGCCCGTGAAAAATAGAACAAAGGGAAAATCTATACCAAGGAGCTTTGGTGGGAAAAACATGCCCAACACGCCCCCTTCCCTAGTTGGTCCTGGATACAAGCCCTGACTGACATGAGGCAAAACAAATCAGACTCCAAGCCCTGCTTGGGGGCAGGGAACAAGGACATAAAAAGAGAAACCTAAAATGGGGTGGGACCCACTCCTTTGGGGTAGGTCAGCTCTCACATCTTGGGGAGTATATTTTTCATGTCATGTGTTTAATAAATCCTGCCTACTGAGCTTTATAGTCTATTGTTTTACTTCTTTTACTGTGACAAGACAAGGACCAAGGGAAGAACCACACCTGACAAGGGGAAGGACCCCCTGGCCCTGCCTAATCTTGCTCTTCTTATCTGACTTTGCACTTCCCAAAGCCATTAGAAGAAGGGTGTTTTCTTTGCCATATGGGGAATGCCATGAAGATCTCTAGAAAATCCCAATCTGGTTCCCTATTGGGTAGAGTTATTCAATCTGCATTTTGGGCCAGCTAATTCTTTGTTGGTGAAGATAGTCAAGTCCACAGGGTCACAAAGAGTTGGACAAAACTTATCAACGGAACAACAACAATTCTTTGTTGGGAGGTCTGCCCTGTGTATTATAGGATATTCAGAAGCATTCCTGGCCTCTCAGTAATACCCCCAGTTGTGACAACCAAAAATGTTTCCAGACATTGCCAAATATCCCTGGGGGTGGGGGCTGGGAAGGGACTAGTGGGAGTGGTGCAGTAAAACTGCCCTTGGTTGAGAACCATTGCCTCAGGAGACCCAGGGTCTTATTAGGATAATTTACAGAGAGAAGGGGGCTTCCCTCGTGGCTCAGTACTGTCTGCAATGCAGGAGACCCAAGTTTGATCCCCGGGTCAGGAAGATCTCCTGGAGAAAGAAAACAGCAACCCACTCTAGTATTTTTGCCTGGGAAATCCATGGACAGAGGAGCCTGGCAGGCTACAGTCCATGGGGTCCCAAGAGTCAGATACAACTTAGTGACTAAACCCGCACCACTACCTGCAGAGAAAAGGGGCTCATTCACAAGGCCTTAAAATGTAAGGGAGGTATCTGGCAAGTAACTGTTTAATCTAAGAATATGCCTATGTTTAAGCCTGAGAATCCTGTAACAGGTAAAGGAAGGCAAAAGGAGGGAGTTTGATAGCAGGAAGGATCAGAGAAATGATTTGGTCATTCTCATCTTATAAACAAAAAAAGTAGGGCCTATAGCAGTGCAATAAGTTGTCCAAAGCCATAGAAAATGACACAGTTGAACTCAGGTCTGCTCTTAGCCTTGTGCTTTTCCATTGTGTCACACCACACTGCCAATTTCCTTCTTGGCTTCCACACCACACCTTTTTATGGCAGATAAGAGACTGGAGTTGGGTAGAAGAAAATGAGAAACAACACATAACAAAATGACAGCTCCAAGGTTCAACATATCCTGAAGACTGTTGACTAGGCTACAGCAGAGGGGTATGTCCTGGTAAGGAAGGTGTCCAGCAGGGACACTGTCCACGAGCTTGGTCACTTTCAGACATGACAAGAAGCCTTCACATCTCAACTCTAAGGGCAAAGATTTATAGAGGCCAAAAATATATAGATACCCTTCCTCTCTTCCTCACCCAGCTGAATTCAAATATCACTTAGTACCATTAGTCAGGCTGACACCCTGCCTGGCTTTCTCCTATACAGACTCTCAGGCAAGAGTTCAATACAAAGCTTCCTGACTTCTGACTCATAGAAAGGGCTGGACAGGAGTCCAAAGACCCATGATTAGGGAAGTGCCTGCTCTATGCCTGGATAGTGCTGCTACTGCCTTCACTAGGACTCCATTAGGCCGCAGTTCCACTAGCCCTGTGACTTAACAAATCATCTGATGTGGGCCCAAGCACCACTTAACATCCGTCTCTGAAGTATAGTACCAATGGATTTGGTTTAGGCAAAATGTCTAAGGGTCCAGAATGAGGATCCAGGGCAATGGTTAAGCACAGCTGGCATGGAAGTACAAGCAGGTACAAAGCAAGATAATACATATCCATCAACATATGAGAATGTGGTTGACTTGCTGCTAAAATAAAGAAAACCCTGACAATAATCTATACATACTGTAACTGCAGCTACACAAAACCTGTATGTATAATTAAAAAACAACAAAAAGGTATATATTAAGATACTAATAGGCAGTGTCAAAGAGGAGGAATTACAGCTAATCTTATTTTTTTCCCTTTATTTTCAAATTTTCTAGTGTGACTATATTACTTTATATGTTTTGGACAGAGTCATATGGGTCCTACTCTAGAAAGTCTGATTTAGTGGTTTTGAGAAATACCATAGCCTGGGAAACATATCTTTTTAAAAAGATCCTTAAATGATTTTCTGTGGTCTGTCTCCTACCTTTGGGAAGCACAGACCTAAAGAGTTTATGCCAGGATATCTAATTAGGTAATAACAGAACTCTATTTAATGTTCATATTTCTGAATGAAAATCCCTTTATAGAATTCAGAGATTCCTGAATTATTATGGACTGATTATGTCCTTCCAAAATCCACAGAGATACCAAGGGAACATTTCATGCAAAGATGGGCTGGATAAAGGACAGAAATGGTATGGACCTAACAGAAGCAGAAGATATTAAGAAGAGGTGGCAAGAATACAGAAAAACTGTACAAAAAAGATCTTCACAACCCAGATAATCATGATGGTGTGATCACTGACCTAGAGCCAGACATCCTGGAATGTGAAGTCAAGTGGGCCTTAGGAAGCATCACTACGAACAAAGCTAGTGGAGGTGTTGGCATTCCAGTTGATCTATTTCAAATCCTGAAAGATGATGCTGTGAAAGTGCTGCACTCAATATGCCAGCAAATTTGGAAAACTCAGCAGTAGCCACAGGACTGGAAAAGGTCCGTTTTCATTCCAATCCCAAAGAAAGGCAATGCCAAAGAATGCTCAAACTACTGCACAATTGCACTCATCTCACATGCTAGTAAAGTAATGCTCAAAATTCTCCAAGCCAGGCTTCAGCAATATGTGAACCATGAACTTCCTGATGTTCAAGCTGGTTTTAGAAAAGGCAGAGGAACCAGAGATCAGACTGTCAACATCCGATGGATCATGGAAAAAGCAAGAAGAGTTCCAGAAAAGCATCTATTTCTGCTTTATTGACTATGCCAAAGCCTTTGACTGTGTGGATCACAATAAACTGTGGAAGATTCTGAAAGAGATGGGAATCCCAGACCACCTGACCTGCCTCTTGAGAAACCTATATGCAGGTCAGGAAGCAACAGTTAGAATTGGATATGGAACAACAGACTGGTTCCAAATAAGAAAAGGAGTACGTCAAGGCTGTATATTGTCATCCTGCTTATTTAACTTCTATGCGGAGTACATCATGAGAAACGCTGAGCTGGAAGAAACACAAGCTGGAATCAAGATTGCCGGGAGAAATATCAATAACCTCAGATATGCAGATGACACCACCCTTATGGCAGAAAGTGAAGAGGAACTAAAAAGCCTCTTGATGAAAGTGAAAGAGGAGAGTGAAAAAGTTGGCTTAAAGCTCAACATTCAGAAAACGAAGATCATGGCATCTGGTCCCATCACTTCATGGCAAACAGATGGGGAAACAGTGGAAACAGTGTCAGACTTTATTTTTGGGGCTCCAAAATCACTGCAGATGGTGACTGCAGCCATGAAATTAAAAGACACTTACTCCTTGGAAGGAAAGTTATGACCAACCTAGACAGCATATTCAAAAGCAGAGACATTACTTTGCCAACAAAGGTCCGTCTAGTCAAAGGCTATGGTTTTTCCAGCGGTCATGTATGGATGTGAGAGTTGTACCGTGAAGAAAGCTGAGCGCCGAAGAATTGATGCTTTTGAACTGTGGTGTTGGAGAAGACTCTTGAGAGTCCCTTGGACTGCAAGGAGATCCAACCAGTCCATTCTAAAGGAGATCAGTCCTGGGTGTTCTTTGGAAGGAATGATGCTAAAGCTGAAACTCCAGTACTTTGGCCACCTCATGTGAAGAGTTGACTCATTGGAAAAGACTCTGATGCTGGGAGGGATTGTGGGCAGGAGGAGAAGGGGACGACAGAGGATGAGATGGCTGGATGGCATCACGGACTCGATGGACATGAGTTTGGGTGAACTCCGGGAGTTGGTGATGGACAGGGAGGCCTGGCGTGCTGCAATTCATGGGGTCGCAAAGACACGACTGAGCGACTGAACTGAACTGAAAATCCACATGGAAGCCTTAACCCTCAATGTTTGGAGGTACAGTTGGGCCTTTAAAAGGTAAAGTTAAAGGCAGTCCTAAGGGTGGGGCCCTAATCCAATAGGATTCGTGTGAGCCCATGAGCTGCAACTAATGAAGCCCATGCGCCGTACAGCCCAAGCTCTGCAACAAGAGAAGCTACAACAATGAGAAGCCCACACAATGCAGGAGTAACTTTCCCGCTCTCCACAACTACAGAAAGCTCATTCTTTGTAGGGACAGAGACCCAGTGCAGCCAAAAAAAAAAAAAGAAATAAGGAAGCCTGGTTCTTCATTTTAAAAAAAGAAAAAAAGAAGAGTTATGGTATTTAAATGCATGGATGTGCAGGTAGGAAGTCTCTGAGTTCTGGAGAAGGAACAGATGGCAAACCTGGCAGAGTCTCTAGCCTAGACTCCAAGATGAGAGACAGGGTTGAGACATCTTGGGAGACCACACAGCTCTGCTCAGTCTTAAACCAAATGCCCTACCCAATGTCAATCTCAAAAGGAGGTAGATGTGATGGTCTCAACTTCTGAGTAACTTAACTCTGAGAAATAAAAAGTGTAATAGAAATGAAGACTTACATTTGTTCAGTTTTCTTGGGCAGTTTGTTGTCATCTCCTGTAAAAGAGGACCATTTATTACTAATGTGAGATTACAGGAAATGCAAACACTTTACAAGGAGACTAGAATTTCCTATTTTGAAGGAGATGTTAAGGACTGTATTTTTGTTTCTTTTGAGTTAAATAGTGTACACGTACAAGTAATAGTGAAACCTAGCTTCTGTGAATATCCTCTTAGACCTTTATCCTGGACAATGATCTTGACAACACACTCAGCATCACCACTAAATACCAAAGAGGACATGTGGAATCTTCAGCTTCAGAAAGTTTCTGCCTCTATATTTAATTTTTTTAAAAAGAAGGTATAAGTAAACAGGCTCAGTTCTACCTCTTTTTTTCATCTCAATTCAACTCAAGTCATGTTATGTTCAGAATTTCTCAGCTTACATAATAACTCTCAGGAGAAAACCTGGTTTCTGATGTACTCTCCTCTGTGGAACAGTGCTGGGATCCTCATTTATTCTTCTCTATGTCTCTTTGGAAGTCTGTAGCTTCTGGTTAGCCCAGCAAAGAGGACAGCTTCAGTCAGCCTGGCCTTTCAAGAGCATTGACACTTGCTCCTGTCAATGTTCCCAGCTTATAGGTACCCTTCTACTGTGGCTCTTCCTCACTTTTCTCATAAGACTAATAGGCACTTGGCTGAGTCATCCAAGCTCCCACTGCAGCCCGTATCTCCTCCCACTATCTGCAACTGCAGCTGACTCATCTTTGCCTTCCCTCTGATACCAATTACATGGTCTTACATATGATTAGAACTAATATATACTGAGCTGATAATTATTCCTCCTGAAATACACTCTGTGTGAAATGTGTTAGGCACAACTCTCCACTTGGAACCAGAGAGGGAATTAGAGGCTATAAAATGTGCTTCTGAGGAAAGGAGTAAATCCTGAGTCCATCTCTAGTTCATGGGAGAATAGGCAAGCTGATGAGACAACTTACATGGACTTACCCAAGTAAGGAACATGAGTAGCTCCAAAAAAGTATGTTCTTGAACAAGCCAAGGGTCCCTTTGGTGAAACACATTGTACTACCTGGATGTCAGGAAAAAAAGTAAAAAAGGAGGAGGGACTTTACAAAGTGTGTAATTAATGGAAATGCATTTTATTTTACCAATAGCTGATTTATTAATTTTTAAAGGCATCCGACGCAATGGACCTGAGTTTGAGTAGGCTCCGGGAGTTGGTGATTGACAGGGAAGCCTGGTGTGCTGCAGTCCATGGGGTCGCAAAGAGTTGGACATGACTGAGTGACTGAACTGAACTGAAAAGGCATAGGGGAAAAGGTCACCTTTAACTGTTGTTTTCCCAAAGATATCTTTTGTGTGTTAACTTCGGCTATTTTGTGAGGTTGCTGTTGGGTCAGCCCAGGATGCTAAAGAATTAACAATTTAGAAGGAAAAGAAGACAAAATGTGCTTAGGTTTTGACTGTCATTAATATTTAGTCCAGATCTTTCACAGTGAGGACCTTGGTTGACATGATATGTAGATGTGGAGGGGCAGCTACAAACTCAGGAAAGGAGGTGATACCCAGGCCCCTCTCTTCATCTGTATTTCATCTTTGTACACAGGCCTTCCAGGAGAGAAAATAAGTTCTCTAGATTTTTTAATTCTTATTTTTCTTCCCTGCTTAGTTGTTCATTTATACAGATGGAAATGGATGTCCTTTTCTCCTTTGAAAATCCAACATCTCATCAGGGTTCCTAGGATAGTAGGTTCAAAATGCAAAAATGCTACCACAAGAACTAAAGGAAAGGAAATTAGTACAGTATATTAAAAATAGCTAAATATAACACAAATATCCATTCCTTCTATTTCACTCCATTGTTTAAGTCACAAGAGAAAATAATGGCATTTTTCTGTAACCCAAGTTATAGACTTGAAATGAAGATTTAATTCTGACTAATCTAAATCATACCATAGTGAATATGATCAACATAGTCATGAATCTAAATGAAAAATCATGTACATAATTCTAATTGTTGGTTAATAGGCTTATTTCCAACATGTTCCTTGGATTTCCAAATTTTCCCTAACTAAAGGCTTTTTTTCAAGGTGCCATGTATTTCAAATATGCTTCCTTAGATGATGTCAGAAATTTATGTAAGCATATATTAACCTAAAATTTATTTAAATGCAACTGACAAGGGATTAATCTCCAAAATATACAAACAGCTCATACAGATCAATATCAAAAAAAACAAACAACTCAATGAAAAAATGGGCAGAAGATTTTAAATAATGAAAAAATTTCTTCAAAGAAGACATACAGATGGTCAAAGGCACGTGAAAAGATGCTAAACATGTTTAATTAGAGAAATGCAAATCAAAACTACAATGAGGTATCGCCTCACATTGATCAGAATGGCTATCATCAAAAGTCTACAAATAATAAATGCTGGAGAGGCTATGGAGAAAATGGAACCCTGCTACATCACTGGTTGGAATATAAACTGGTGCAGCCACTATGGAGAATAGTATCGAGGCTCCTCAAAAAACTACAAATAGAGCTACCACATGATCCTGTACTCCTGGGCACATATCCAGAGAAAATCCTAACTGGAAAAGATACATGCACCCCAGTGTTCACTGCAGGATTCTTTACAATAGCTAAGACATTGAAACAACATAAATGTCTATCAACAGATGATTAGATAAAGACGTGGTACATATATACATAATGGGCTATTACTCAGCCAAAAAAGGATGAAATAATGCCATTTGCAGCAACATGGATGGACCTAGAGATTATAACAGTAAGTGAAGTAAGCCAGAGAAAGATAAATACCATATATTATCGCTTATATGTGGAACCAAAAAAAGAAAAAAATACAAATAAACTTACTTTGCAAACGGTAAGAGACCAACAGGCACAGAAAACAAATGCATGGTCACCAAAGGGGAAACGGGGATGGGAGGAGGAACAAATTAGGAGGTTGGGATGAACATATACCCATTACTATATATAGAATAGATAACAAGGACCTACTGTATAGCATAGCCAATATTACAAAATATAATAACCTATAAGGGAAGAGAATCTGAAGGATATATATATGTGTGTGTATGTATAACTGAATCACTGTGCTGTACACCTGAAACTAACACTATTGTAAATTGACTATACTTCAAAAAATTTTTATTGATGTTTACACTAAAAAGGAAATTGGTACAATAGGATCTGCATGTATAATGTAAAACTGCTCAGATAATCTGAATGTGCAGATTTAATATCACCTATTTAATTTGTAAATTATTCACAAATAGCACAGAAATGGAAAAGTTAAGTATATTACCTTGGAACAGAGCTGAATGAAGATGAAAGTTCATAACTAGGGCCCCCACTGCCCCAGGACCAGCTCTCAAGTGAGTTCCTTAACTTCATTATGTTTTCATATTTGTATAATAAAGCACTCTGATTATTATTAAAAGTTGTGTAAATAATCTGCTAAATGTTTGTTTTAATAGACTATTTTTAGAGCAGTTTCAGGTTTAAAGAAAGACTGATCCAGGAGTATAAAGAATTCCCATATTACCTCCTCTCCTTCCCCCTGTCTCCACAATTTCCCCTATTATTTGTCTTATAATATTATATTTGTTTTAACTGATGAACTAATGTTGATAAATTATTATTTTTAAATATTTATTTTTATTTATCATCTGGCTGTTCTGGATCTTAGTTGTCACACATGGGATCTTTAGTTGTGGCATGTGGAGTCCAGTTCCCTGACTAGGGAACTGGGCCCCCTGGATTGGTAGCATGGTGTGTCTCAGCCACTGGACCACCAGGGAAGTCCTGATAAATTATTATTAACTAGAGTCTACCGTTTATATTAGGGTTCATTCTTAGTACTGTACTTTCTATGGATTTTGACAAATGTATAATGACGTGCTCATCATTTTAGTATCATACAGAATAATTTCACTTTCCTAAAAATCCCCTGTGATCCATCCATTCTCCTTTCCTCCCAAACCCCAGGCAATGACTGATCTTTTACTATCTCCACTGGTATTTTTTTTTTTGGCTGTACCACATGGCCTGTGGGATCTTAGTTTCCTGTCCAGGTACTGAACCCGGGCCCTTGGCAGTGACAGTGAACGTCCTAACCAATGGACCACCAGGGAATTTCCTTTACTGTACTGTCTCCATTGTTCTACCTTTTCCAGAATGTCACACAGTAGAAATCATACACTATGTAGCCTTTGCAGATTAGCTTAACATTTTAAAATATATATATTTATTTGTTTATTTGGCTGCATCAGGTCTTAGTTGCATCATTCAGGCTTTCTAGCAATGGTACACAAGCTCCAGAATGTGCAGGCTCAGTAGTTGTGGCACAGTACGTGGGATCTTAGTTCCCAGACCACGGATCAAACTGGCATTCCCTGAATTGCAAGGCAGATTCTTAACCACTAGACCACCAGGCAAGTCCCTGGCTCTTCAGCTTAGCAGTATGCATTTTAGGTCCCTGCATGTCTTTTTGTGGGGCTTCCCTAATCTGGGTTCAATCCCTGGGTCGGGAAGATACCCTGGAGGAGGGCATGGCAATACCCTCTAGTACTGTTGTCTAGAGAATCCCATGGACAAAGGAGCCTGGCAGGCTGCAGTCCTTGGGGTCACACAGAGCAGGACACAAGTGAAGCGACTAAGCAGCAGCAGCAGCAACAGCATGTCTTTTTGTGGCTTGATAGCCCTTTTTAATCACTGGAACACAGTCTACTATATAGATTTACCACAGTTTTATTTATCCATTCACCTACTAAAGGACAACTTGGTTGCTTCCAAGTTTTGGCAATTATAAAAAGTGATGTTATAAATAAATTCCTTGTGTAGCTGCTTTTTGTGTGGACATAAATTTTCAACTCTCTTGGTAAATACTAAGGAGCATAACTGACGCTAAAACGATGTTTAGTTTTGTAAGAAACTGTCAAACTGTCTTCCAAAGTGGCTGCACTATTTTGCATTCTCACCAGTAATGAATGAGAGTTTCGGAAGCTCCATTCTCTCCAGCATTTGGTGGTGTCAGTGTTTCAGCCATTCTAAGGTGTATAATGGATGGCTAAATTATCACTCCAAACATTTTAGAGCACAATCCTCACTGACTCTTCTAGTAGTCTGTGAGATCCTCCAAGGCAAAGACCATAAATATTTTCCTCAACCTAGCATAGTGACTGGAACATAGTCAAAAAGGATTACTGAATTAATGAGTCAAAGCCCTTTGGCTTTGGAGTCATAAAGACCTAAAAACAGAAACTGGTTGTATCATCCATAACGTGAGTGTGACTGGGGCTGGTTTCTTTTTTTGTAACTTTTTGAGATAAAAATTCACTGTTTTAAAGTATACAAAAAAATGTACTGGTTTCATCATTGTATTCTTTCATCCTCCTTATTGTTCTAAGAGTCCTTCCTTTTTAAATCATTTCTTCATTTCACCCAAACTTCCTTTAGTCATTCTTTTTTATTAATACTTATTTTTATGTATTTATTTGGCTGCTCTGGATCTTAGTTGCAACATGTGGCCTGTGAACTCTCAGTTGCAGAATCCAAACTCAGAGTTTCAGCACGTGGGATCTAATTCCCCGACCAGGAATTGAACCCGAGCACTCTGCATTGGGAGCGTGGAGTCTTAGCCACTGGGCCACCAGGGAAGTCCCCCTTTAATCATTCTTTTAAGGTAGGTCTGCTGGTAACAAATTCTCTTAAGTTTTCTTTCATCTGGGCATGTCTTGATTACCTCATTACTAAACGGGATTTTCACTGGATATAGATTTCTAGGTGATAGTTCTCTCTCAGCACTTGAAATGTAACAGTCAAGACATAAACTTAGGCTTGGAATGACTATTTTCAAGTTAATTTAAAATTCTTATTCTACTATTGATACTAATTGGCTATCTTAAAGTTTGGCTTGTATTTTTTTATCCTTTTCCTTTCAAATATTTTAAAATTAAATATGCTTTCAAATCATACCTAGTACTTTTATATAAAAACAGTTTTTAATCACTTTTTACACCAAAACAACTTCAAGTTTAAGGTTAAATCAATTCACCAATTCGAAAAGTTCCATTTATCCAGCTCCCCTCCTCCCCAATTGATAATAAAACCAATTAAGCACCAGGAAGTCAAGTCACTCACCATGTGTCTGGCAAAGCTCCCACTGGGACCAGTGCTGCGTACTAGGTGCCCTTCAGAAGGGAAGTTAAAGTTGCCAGCATTGAGGTTTTCTCGTGTGGAGTGATTACCAAAGAGAACGAATGGCTGCCTATTAGGGCTAGAGTGGCAAATCAAAAACATGATTAGTGAAGAGATTCCTGGCCAAGGAAACTTCTAAATGAGGACATTCTTGGGCTTCTCTGAGTGGCATCCTGCAGTTTGAGCAAGGTGATCAGTACAGTCCACCTAACGCTCCCTGTTAGTTGAGAAGAGAAGACATAACTAAACCGAAGTCACATTTATATTTTCAACTTCTCTTGCTGCTTAAGGAGAAAGTTCTTTAAGTTTGCTATTCATGATGCAGAGACAGAGCAAAATCTCAATTTTATACAGCAGCATTTTGATAGAAATATACATTTTCAAGAATGATAGCAGTTGTGATACACTGAAGACAGACAACAGAGCTGTTAACCATTCCTGTATAGCTTTTAGGAGGGAATGAGGAAAGCCCAGCTGCAAACTTTCTCATACCTGCCCATTCCTGCAACCATCCCCCCTTTACCCTCTTTCCTCTTGGCTGCAATGCTTCCTTGTAGTTTCTGTGCTTTCTACTCTGCCCTCTACAATCCATTCTCCACATGGCAGAGAAGACAATCTTTTAAACACACAAAACCTTTACTTTTAGAAGGGCTGAAATTTTCACATGGCCAACAGGGACTTACATGGTCTGGCCTAGACAATTTCCTTAGCTCCATGAAAGGCCACTCTCTCCCAACTCCCCCTTTCAGGCAAACTCAAATTTATTTTCCTTCACACACATTTCTTTTATGTTTCTGATATTTTCATCTCAGGACCACTGCTTTTCTCCCTTAATATTCTTACTTATCATTCACATCTACCCCCAGAGGTCAGCTCTGGGGTATGGTCTTCACAGTAACCATGTTCTTTTCTCCTTCAAGGAATCAGAGTTTTGCAATTACATATTTTTTTTGTGAGGATGCTTGATTAATGCCTTATTTCTCCACCATGCTATACACTCTATGAGGGAAGAGACTGTGTCTGGTTTATTTTTTAATCATGTATCTGTTGTTTAGTATGTCATGCCTTCTCAACAAATAGTCAATGACTATAGGGTATTTTAAAAAGATATTTTCTGCTACAGATTGAATGTTGTGTCCGTCCAAAATTCAACTTGCTAAAATCCAAACCACCGAAGTGATGGTATTAGGAGAGAGAGATTTGGGCCTTCATTGAGCCTTCATGAACAGGATTATAAAACAGACTTATAAAAAGCGGTTCCAGAGAGAGTCCCTTGCCCCTCCTGCCACATGAAGTTATAGTGAAATGACAGCCATCTATGAAAAAGTAGGCCCTCACCAGACACCAAATCTACCAGTGCCATGATCTTGGACTTCCCAGTCTCCAGAACTGTAATGGAGAAATAAATGTTGTTTATAAGCTACCCAGTCTATGATATTTTTGTCACAGCAGCTAAAACAGACTAAGCCAGCTTTCTTTATCACATATCCTTTCCTGAAAGTGTCCTTATGAAAGCGGCAAAGTAAAGGGACAAAGCAGGTGATTAAATAGTTAATCCCACTAGGAGACTATAAGTAGAAAGAACATGGTAGACCCCTGTAAGTTTATGATTATTCAAGAAAGTAGGTTTGCTACTTTTGTGGTTACCACAAAACCATGCAACAGGAGCACAAAACACGCCCCAAAACATTAAAACAATGGTGACATGAGACCCACATCTTGCCCAGTGAGCTCAGTAAGCTAGGACATGCTCTCTGCACCCAACAAAAAAACAATAATTTGTGGACCTAGTTTGACCATGTAGGGACAAGAAAACTCTCCTGCTCAATCTAGAGGAGTAGCTGATGATGGAAGCATGACTTCTACTCCAGAAAGACAAAGATTTCCCCCTCCCCACTTTCTATGATTATAAAATTGTAGCCCAGAAGGTTCTTGGAGATGTAGTGTCTGTCAACTGCCCCCTTGTAAGCCTCAAAAGCATCCTATTCTAATAAATCACTTCTTACCTATTACTTTGCCTCTTGCTGAATTCTCTTCTGTGCTGAGACATAAAGGACTACGGTACTACAGCTCTCTGGAGCCCCCAAAATGACACGTTTCACTTAAGAGTATGTCATGCGGAAAATCCTTTGCATTTCTTTTCACTGTTCTTAAGCATCAAACTGTGGTTTTTGAAAGTAAACATGACTCTGATTCTATTCTGATGCTTAATTTAAGCTAAGTGACACACTGAGCAGAAAAAGATGACTCTGAATCCTAGTCAGGTAGTTTGTCTCCTTATCAGATTGGACTGGAATTAGGGAAGAAAAGAAAGGAAAGATCTACTCTCATTTATAAGCCTCTTATCCTTCTCCATCAGAGGCCAGACAGACTATAAACCACCATCACAGAAAACTATACAATCTAATCACATGGACCACAGCCTTGTCTAACTCAATGAAACTATGAGCCATGCTGTGTATGGCCACCCAAGATGGACAGGTCATGGTGGAGACTTCTGACAAAACGTGGTCCACTGGAGAAGGGAATGTCAAACCATTTCAGTATTATGCCTTGAGAACCCCATGAACAGTATGAAAAGGCAAAAAGATGGGCACTGAAAGATGAACTCCCCAGGTTGGAGGGTGCCAAATATGCTACTGGAGATCAGTGGAGAAATAACTCCAGAAAGATTGAAGAGACGGGGCCAAAGCAAAAACAATACCCAGTTTGTGGATGTGACTGGTGATGGAAGTAAAGTCTGATGCTGTAAAGAGCAATACTGCATAGGAACCTGGAATGTTAGGTCCATGAATCAAGGCAAATTGGAAGTGGTCATACAGGAGATGACAAGAGTCAACATCGACATTTTAAGAATCAGCAAACTAAAATGGACTGGAATGAGTGAATTTAACTCAGGTGACCATTATATCTACTACTATCAGCAAGAATTCCTTAGAAGATATGGAGTAGCCATCACAGTCAATGAAAGAGTCCGAAATGCAGTACTTGGATGCAGTCTCAAAAACGACAGAATGATCCCTGTTCTTTTCCAAGGCAAGCCATTCAGTATCACGGTAATACAAGTCTATGCCCCGACCAACAGTGCTGAAGAAGCTGAAGATGAATGGTTCTATGAAGACCTATAAGACCTTCTAGAACTAACATCCAAAGATGTCCTCTTCATTATAGGGGGCTGGAATGCAAAGTAGAAAGTCAAGAAATACCTGGAGTAACCGGCAAATTTGGCCTTGGAGTACAGAATGAATCAGGGCAAAGGCTAATAGAGAACACACTGGTCATAACAAACACCCTCTTCCAACAACGTAAGAGAAGACTCTAACACATGGACATTACCAGATTGTCAATACCGAAATCAGATTGATTATATTCTTTGCAGCCAAAGGTGGAGAAGCTCTATACAGCCAGCAAAAACAAGACTGGGAGCTGACTGTAGCTCAGATCATGAACTCCTTATTGCCAAATTCAGACTTAAATTGAAGAAAGTAGGGAAAACCACCAGACCATTCAGGTATGACCTAAATCAAATCCCTTATGGCTGTACAGTGGAAGTGACAAATAGATTCAAGGGATTAGATCTGATAGATAAGAGTGCCTGAAGAACTATGGATGGAGGTTCATGACATTGTACAGGAGACAGGGATCAAGATCATCCTCAAGAAAAAGAAATGCAAAAAGGCAAAATGGTTGCCTGAGGAGGCCTTACAAATAGGTGAGAAAAGAAGAGAAGTGAAAGGCAAAGGAGAAAAGGAAAGATATACACATTTGAATGCAGAGTTCCAAAGAATATCAAGGAGAGATAAGAAAGCCTTCCTCAGTGATCAATGCAAAGGAATAGAGGAAAACAATAGAATGGGAAAGACTAGAGATCTCTTCAAGAAAATTAGAGATACCAGGGGAACTGTTCATGCAAAGATGGGCACAATAAGGACAGAAATGGTATGGACCTAACAGAAGCAGAAGATATTAAGAAGAGGTGGCAAGAATACACAGAAGAACTATAAAAAAAGATCTTCATGACCCAGATAACCACGATGGTGTGATCACTCACCTAGAGCCAGACATTCTGGAATGCAAAGTCGAGTGGGCCTTAGGAAGCATCACTACGAACAAAGATAGTGGAAGTGATGAAATTCCAGTTGAGCTATTTTAAATCCTAACAGATAATGCTGTGAAAGTGCTGCACTCAATATGCCAGCAAATTTGGAAAACTCAGCAGTGGCCACAGGACTGGAAAAGTTTTCAGTTTTCATTCCAGTCCCAAAGAAAGGCAATGCCAAAGAATGCTCAAAGTACAGCACAATTGCACTCATCTCACACGCTAGTGAAGTAATGCTCAAAATTCTCCAAGCCAGGCTTCAGCAATACATGAACCGTGAACTTCCATATGTTCAAGTTGGTTTTAGAAAAGGCAGAGGAACCAGAGATCAAATTGCCAACATCCATTGGATCATCGAAAAAGCAAGAGAGTTCCAGAAAAACATCTATTTCTGCTTTATTGACTATGCCAAAGCCTTTCACTGTGTGGATCACAACAAACTATAGAAAATTCTGAAAGAGATGGGAATACCAGACCACCTGACCTGCCTCCTGAGAAATCTGTATGCAGGTCAAGAAGCAACAGTTAGAACTGGACATGGAACAACAGACTGGTGCCAAATTGGGAAAGGAGTACGTCAAGGCTGTGTATTGTCACCCTGCTTATTTAACTTATATGCAGAGTACATCATGAGAAACGCTGGGCTGGATGAAGCAGAAGGCAGAATCAAGATTGCCAGGAGAAATATCAATAACTTCAGATGTGCAGATGACACCACCCTTATGGCAGAAAGCGAAGAACTACTAAAGGACCTCCTGATGAAAGTGAAAGAGAGTGAAAAAGTTGGCTTAAAACTCAACATTCAGAAAACTAAGATCATGGCATCTGGTCCCATCACTTCCTGACAAATAGATGCAGAAACAAGTGTCAGACTTTTTTGGGGGGCTCCAAAATCACTTCAGATGGTGACTGCAGCCATGAAATTACAAGACACTTGCTCCTTGGAAGAAAAGTTATGACCAACCTAGACAGCTTATTAAAAAGTAGAGATATTACTTTGCCAACAAAGGTTCATCTAGTCAAAGCTATGGTTTTTCCAGTAGTCATGTATGGATGTGAGAGTTGGACTATAAAGAGAGTGAGTGCCGAAGAACTGATGCTTTTGAACTGTGGTGTTGGAGAAGACTCTTGAGAGTCCCTTGGATAGCAAGGAGATCCAACCAGTCCATCCTAAAGGAAATCAACCTTGAATATTCATTGGAAGGACTGATGCTGAAACTCCTATACTTTGGCCACCTGATACGAAGAACTGACTCAATGGAAAAGACCCTGATGATGGAAAAGATTGAAGGCGGGAGGAGAAGGGGATGACAGAGGATGAGACAGAGGTTGGATGGCATCACCACATCAATGGACATGAGTCTGTGTAAACTCCAGGAGTTGGTGATGGACAGGGAGGTCTGGCGTGCTGCAGTCCATGGGGTCGCAAAGAGTTGGATGCAACTGAGTGACTGAACTGAACTGAACTGAACTCTCATTTATTGATCAGAGGAACTATCCCCAGCTTGGCCCTCCTGATTATCATGGGTGCTGAGGAAACACTACAAGAAAACAAGCACAGCAGCCCTCATGCTCCCATGTCTTCCTGGGGCTGGACCTTTATGCTGGATCCCGTTTACTCCCTAAAAGCCACAGTTGATGCCTGCCAAGCCCTTAGACACCCTGCTTCCTCTAGTTTTGCTAGGCTAGGGATGGAATAAAAAAAATTCCTTTCTTTAGATTTTAGCAAGTTACAATGTTTTAAAAACCAGTTTAATATAAAACTTTTTAATACATAAATACAGAAGGAGTGAAAGGATTTTATAGAGTATGGATTTCTTACTCTGTAAGAAAATCAACTCGTACTTTCTTGATCCAGCTTCTAGACTAAGATTCTACCCCCATTTCCACTCCCTTATCAACCCCATTTTCTCTATTACCATTCACCTTTCTTTCCCAAGAATCTTACCTATTTTCAGTTATATGACTGGAGATCATTCCATGACTAAAGTAACTTCTGAATGGCTAAAAAAGAAGCCAACATTATATATATTAAGATCACAATTTTATAAAACAATCACAAACCCCTGATATATGCATGCAGGTATATAAATAAAGTGTGTCAAAGAGACAGAGAATGAGAAAAAGAGGGAGAGATATGTTTGCAGGTTTTTACAAGAACACAAGAGGACAACACGAATTTTGGGGATAGCAAACAAAAATTAGCAAAGGAAAAAGGCAAATGGCTGCAAAAGAAAAAGAAAGGAAATGGAAGGTGAAGGAAAGACATTCTTGTCAAATTTTTAGTTTTTAACTACTGAAAGGAAGTTGGAAGAACCACCATCAGTGTTCTAAGTTACTAACCATAAAGGAGTATTTTTCTTCTATTAAAATTTTTCTACATTTTCAATAATAGAAGTATGTTACTTCTATAAATTACAATATTTATTAATTCTAATAATACTAATTTAACATCAGCAATGAGGAAGAATCCAAGGGATAGAAGTACTGACAGAAGTTTCTCAGGAAACCACAGACGTATGTCTCAGCTTTGACGTGCATAGTGCTAAACATTAATCAAACATTAATATGCAGGATCTATGTCAAGAGTTCAAAACTTCAAAAGGCAATTTGAATCTCCTTAAATAATACTGACTGTTTCCCCTTCAATTTAAATACGTAATATATGCTTATTTTAGAACACAATAAAAACACCTACAATCTCTAAGAACTGTTAACATTCTGGTACATTTTCTTCAAGTCTTTTTTTTATGGTATAGTCATAGAATATATACAGATTGTACCAAAGTTTATTAAAAGTCCTTTATTCTTGGAAATTTATATTGCTACTAACTTTCTTATATCATGAATAATACTACAATGAATTTATCATAAATTTTATCTACATTTCTGATTATGTCCTTAAGGCAAATGAAATTATAGGGTAAAAAGGCAGAACTATATTGCTAAATTGGTTTCAAAAAAGTTTGATTAATGTACACTTCCACTTACAATATCTGAGTGTGCCTATCTCAAGGTAAGCACTGTCCATTAAATGTCCTTTTAAAAATATGGTGACAAATGAAAAATGGTACCTCATTGTTGATTTATTTTACTTTGATTTTTAATGAAGCAGAATATTTCAGATATGTTCAGTGGCCATTTGGACTTCCCTTTGGTCATTAACTGCTTATTTACATCCTCTGTATGTTTATTAGTTGGAGTTTGTCTTACTGATTTGTAAAAACTCTTTAAAAGTAATCAGTTAAAGTTTATTGAGGATTTACCATGTGAACTATGGTAAGTATTTAAATATATTATCTCAAATACAGTTGATCCTTGAACAACATAGGTTTGAACTGGACAGTTCCGCTTATATGTGGATCTTTTAAAATAGTAAATACCACAATAATATATGATCTACAATTGGTTGAATCTGTGAATGTGGAACTGCAGATGCCAAGGAAACACAGATATGGAATGATTGAGTATAGGAGGAGTTGTGTACACAAAAGGCTGACTGTAAGTTACATGCAGAATGTTGACTGTACACAAAAGGCTGTACACAAAAGGCTGTTGTGTACACAAAAGGCTGACAATAAGTTACATGCAGAATGCTGACTGTTACATGCAGAATGTGGAGGGTCTGGGTCCCTAAAACCAGTGCTGTTCAATGGTCAACTGTAATCCTATGTGGTTCAGTCTATCATGATACCCTCTCCACAGATGAGCTGGCTAATTTACATGTGTCCCAGGTCACAGAGCTAGTGAGCAACATAGTCAGGATTCTAACTGGATTTGGGGACAAGAGATAAAATTAGATTCATATCTCACATCATATACACAAGAAGATTTCAAGTAAATTAGGGATCTAAATTTAAAAAATTAAACCATATAAGTACTAAATGAGTAAACTCCTCTTTAACCTTAATAAGCCTTTCTGTATATACGATTTAAAATCCATAGGCAATATAAGAAAATATTAATAAATTTATATAAAAAGTTTGCATGGCAAGAAACCACAATAAACAAAGCAACTGATAAAAAGGAAGAAATATTTTGAATATATATCATAGACAAAAAGTTAATAGCCTAAATATATATAAAGAACTCAAAAAAACAATGGACAAAAGACCTAAAACCTGTACTCTATAGCTCCAGTTAATAATACTGTGCCAATATTAAAATGGGAAAAAGACATGAAAATAAAATATAAAATGGCCTTCAAACATATGAAAAAGTGTTCAAGCTTAGTAATAATTAGAAAAACACAAACTAAAATAATTCCAAGATATCAGTTCTCATCTATGAGACTGTCAAAACTTAAAAAGTATGACAACACATTCTACTGGGGAAGCTATGGCGAAACAGGCACTCTCATATGTTGCTAGTGGGAATGCAAATCGGTACAATCTTTCTGAAGGGAAATTTGGCAATAGCTAACACAACTACAAATGCACTTACCTTGTGACCCAGCAATCCCATTACTAGGTATACAAACCTCCAACAATATGAAAATACATAAGCACAGAGTTATTTACTATGGCACTGTTTGCAATGGCATAATATTGAAAATAACCTAAATACACATACCTAAGAGAGTGGCTGAGTAAATTAAGATAAATCCACACAATGGAGTACAGCTGAACACATGGGTTAATCTGTGTATAACTTACAGTTAGCCCTCTGCATTCGGAGCTTCTCCACATCCAATCATGAATTCAACCAATCGTGAATTGCAGTACTGTAGTATTTACTACTGAAAAATATCCATGTATCAGTGGACCCAGGTAGTTCAAGTCTGCATTGTTCAAGGGTCAACTGTACTATGAATTATAACAAAGAATGAGGAAGCTCTCAATGAACTGACCTAGAGAGAGTTCTAGGATACACTGAGCATAGTGTTAAAAGAGCAAAGTAGAAATGACTACATATAGTATGCTACTCTTCAATGAAAGAAAGAAGAGTTTATAAGAAAACAGCAATGTATCTGATCATTTGTGCAAAAGAGACAGAAAAGAGTTTATCAGAGATTTGTTACCTATTAGTAACAGAATGGGTGAAAGAGAATGGGAAGAAAGTGGAAATGAGAACAAGGTACCAAGAAACCAGGAGTGACACTTGCCTGAGCAAATCTTTGTGAATATTTTTCACTCTTAGAATCAGTAATGAGAGAAGAAAAAAAAAAAGAATTAAAAAAACAAAAAGGAAATGGGCATCAGTAAGAGGTGGGCCAACTTCAAGTCGCCTAATATAGAGGTAACTGGAGTCTCTGAAGGGAAAGAGGACAGAAAAAACAATAGCCAAAAACTTCCCAAACTTGATACAATTATAAATCCACAGATCCAAAAAGTTCAACAAAACCCAAGCATAAGAAGTATGATCAAAATTACAGTCAGACAGGACTTTCCTGGTGGTCCAGTGGTTAAGAATGCCAACACAGGGGACACAGATTCGATCCCTGGTCCAGGAAGATTCCACATGCTGCAAGGAAACTAAGCCCGTGTGCCACAACTACTGAAGCCTGCACATCTGAAAGCCCACACACCACAACTACTGAGCCCACAACCTGCAGCTACTGAAGCCCAATGCCTTGAGCCTGTGCCCTGAAACAAGAGAAACCGCTGCAATGAGAAGTCTGTACGCCACAACTGGAGAGTAGCTCCGGCTTATAGCAACTAGAGAAAGCAATGAAGTCTTCCCTGCAATGAAGACACAGGGCAGCCAAAAATAAAAATAAATGATTTAAAAAAATGAACAGTTAAAAAATTACAGTTAGACATATGGTAATCAAATTACTCAAAACCAGTAATGAAAGAGAAAATCTTCAAAGCTACCAGAGGGGAAAAAAGACTAGTTATATGCAGGAGAACAAAGAAAAAGATAAAATACATCATTAGAAACAACGCAAGTGAGAAAAGAGTGAAACAACATCTTTCAAGTACTGAAAGGAAAAAACTGTCAACCTAGGATTCCATACACCACAAAAATACTTTTAAAAATGAAAGTGAAAAAAATATTTTCAGACATACAAAAGCTGGAAGAATTTTCTTCTGAATCATCAGAAGATTCACACTATAAAAAATGTTAAAGGATATCCTTCAGGGAGAAGGGAATTATATCATATGAACATCTGTGTCTAACACAAAGAAATGAACAGCACCAGAAATTTCAACTGCATGGGCAGATATGTAAGATTTTTAAATTACTTAAAATCTTTAATAAGTATTTTTAAAGATAAAAAGATAATTGACTAAACAAGAATAATACCAATATACTGTGGGGTTTATAGCATAAGGTAAAAAAGGTAAAAGTAAAGTGCATGGCAACAAAGATCAGCTCCAGTTCTAAAGATCAGGAGTAGGGCTTATACTGGGTCACAGTGAAACACAGGAGACTGAAGACTGGCAGTCCAAACCCAAAGTAAGCTCAAATGCAAGCTCAAGATCTCTTTGATTCTGCCTGTTGACTAGTTTTGGGAACAGTTCTGTACCTTAGTTCTTGATTTACATACCTCAGTTTACTCATGGAATGGTTCCTAGCCTGAACCTAGCAACTTCACGTTGTTTGCTTAGAAAGAAAGCTTGTCATCACCTAGAGGTTCAACTGACAAAGGTGTGCTATTCATATGTGAAGAATTATTCCTAGGCTTACTAACTGGTGCCCAGCAGAATTCCTGACTGACAAGGACACCACCTCTAAGAAATGAGTATCTTTATTATAAAGAAACTGGCACAGAAAAACCAAAAAGAATATATAAGAACATATATATATTCTTATATATATATTATATATTCATATATATACATTCTTATATATATATATAGGGGGTGGCACAGAAACTAAAAATTTCTTTACATCATGCAACAAAGTTTAAGGAAATGATAACCAAATTAGGATTGGTAGTGTTGTAGTCTGAAAAATTTTTTAATAAAAATTAAAAAAATTAGCCAATTTTTTCTTTCTTTTTGACCCTTCCTTTACATACCTCACCAGCCTGAGATTCGGACAATTCTAGCAAGAAGGGAATTTCTGTGTCAAAATTAGCGAAGAAGCTAGTCCACTGATATTCAAAAGCCACCAAATCCTAGAAAGAAAATGAAAAAGATAATGCGTTTGGTCATTTAAGGAGATACTTTAGAAAACCAGACTCATGAAACCACATCTGATCTCAAAATACCAGACTATTTAAATACATTGTTTAAAAGGTAGTAGCCAACTATTGATACCTGTTATCACATGGATGGACCTTAAAAACATTATGCCCAGTGAAAGACACCAGATATGAGAGACTACAATATATGAAACACTCAGAAAAGACAAATCTAGAGAGACAGCAAGTAGACTAGTGGTTTGCTTAGGGCTGGGAGTGGGAATGGAAACTGACTACATGTCAGCATGTACCGAATCTCAAGGCCTTGTGCCTGACACAGTGAGGCCTGTCAATACTAAAACGCAGAGTTTGGAACAGACAAAGGTTTATTACAGATTGATACAAGGAGATGGGTGGCTCATGCTCTAAGAACCCCAAAGTTACTGAAAGCTTTCAGCAAGCTCCTTTAAAAGCAAAAGGTGAGGGATGGGCGCAGTTAGTTGTTGCAGACTTCTCAGTGTCAGATCCTTTGTTCTTGAGGTGAGGTCATACATAGTCAGCTAATGATGTTCCTGTAAATCTCTACCAGATTTTAATGTTAAGTCTCTGTCCTGACAAGAAAGGGCAAAGCCCTAAGGTACAACTTTCACCCTCCAAGGTCCCAGTCCTGGATAAGAGAAGACAGATCTCAGTCGGCACCTCTTTCAGGGCCTGGTTCTCACATCCTGCCCAGCTATCATCCCTGAGGGAGCCAGGCCCCCAACCTAACTGGCCCTCCGTCTCCTCAGGTCGCTCAAATAAGGGAGACCAGATCTCACAGACTGTGACGAGACAGACATCCACTGTTGGTAGGATGGACAGACAGGGAAGGGGGAAGAGATTCACTACTCCTCAAGGCCTGGGCCACAGCTAGTGGAAGACCTTAGTGAGGGCTCTGGAGCCCTCTAGAATGGGTGAGCTGGAAGGCCTCCAGAAGGCCTGAATCTGCTTCTTAACTCACTCTCCACCTGGTGACTACCACACCACTGACCATTGACTGAATCACTTCCCTAAGGGTCACTCGACAGCTGATTGCTGAGGGGTTGGGGGGAGGAACAGGGCAGCACTGAGGCACCAACCAAATGGCTGAGCAAGACCATTTGCCTAGTTACAGGGTGTGGAGTAAAGAGGCACAGCAATGGCTGCCTGTTAAGGGGTGTGCTCAACCCGCTCTGTTGCAAGCACAAAGGAACTCTCTGGGTTGATGACAAGTTGTAAAATTCAAAGTGTGGTGATAATTGCATCGTTCTGTAAACTTACTAAAAATCATCGAATTGTATACTTAAAATGGGTAAATTTTATGGCATATAAATTATATTTCAGTAAAGCTTTTTTTTAAAAAAAGGACAGTAATTTCCTTTAAAAGCTATTTTTAAAAAGGACAATCGGCAGTCCTTGTTGAGAGGGAGTTATTTATGAGGCAATGTAAAGCTATTTATGAGACACTGTACCTAGTAAGTACCAAAAGGGTTACAACAGTGAAGTCTGTTCAAGGACAAATTAGTTGACTTTAGTTAGAAGTTAAGTGGGGTCAGAAGTGACCCTGATCCCCTTTCTCCCTCATCCCCTCCTCCTAGGGGGAATGCAAATATGTACCTTACCTGCTGATTCTCCTCCAAATACAGCCTGCCTCCTTCCCCCATCCCAGTTGGTTTTAAGCATCCTCTCTGAATTCATTCCTGTAACCAACCACTACACATTGCTTTTTTGGCTTTTCTTTAAGGCATCATCAGCTAATCCAAAATATCAGCTATGACTTGCTTGATCTTTGGCCTTATTTTGAAGTGACATCTTTGGCCCTATTTTGAAGTCACTGTTAATTTGTACTCAAATTGGATAGGAGTTTTCTTATTTTTAATAAACCAACCCTGCCCTTATATTTCTTTTGGTTGTGCACTTTCTTCACTGCTGCTCACAGTGATTCTCTAGTTGCAGCAAGTGGAGGCTACATTGCGGTGAATGCTGAGGAGCACAGGCTCTAGGCGCAGAGGCTTCAGCAGTTGCAACACATAGCCTCAGTAGTTGTGGCACATGGGCTTAGTTGGTCCTCAGCATGTGGAATCCTCCTGGACCAGGGATCAAACCTGTCTCCCCTGCATTGGCAGGTAGAATCTTATTCACTGTATCACCAGGGAAGTCCCTGGAGAGTAGTTTTCACTGGCCGTCTCACACTGTGTAAGTGTACATGACAAGCACTCACCTTGCTTACAGCAGGCATTCTGTTTGCTGCACTAAAACTGACTGTCTGGATCTATGCTCTTTCCTAGTCATCTCTTTAAGGATACACAAGTACTCAGATCTATGAACTGTGTTAACCATGCAACGACTATACACCTGGCCTCAGGCCTAAGGCACAATTAACCTCTGCAGAGAATACTTAGTGTAAACAATATTCTCAAGTGTCTTCACTATTTTGATGCCTAGATGATCTATATTTTATTTATAATATATATATAACATTACATGTAATAAATATTATTTATACTTATTATTTATATTTATCAATATTTATATTATTTATATTTACTATTATTATAGTCAGCAAAAACAAGACCGGGAGCTGACTGTGGCTCAGATCATGAACTCCTTATTGCCAAATTCAGACTTAAATTGAAGAAAGTAGGGAAAACCACTAGACCATTCAGGTATGACCTAAATCAAATCCCTTACCATTATACAGTGGAAGTGAGAAATAGATTTAAGGAACTAGATCTGATAGAGTGCCTGATGAACTATGGACAGAGGTTCGTGACATTGTACAGGAGACAGGGATCAAGACCATCCCCAAGAAAAACAAATGCAAAAAAAGCAAAATGGCTGTCTGAAGAAGCCTTACAAATAGCTGTAAGAAGAGAAGAGAAGCCAAAAGCAAAGGAGAAAAGGAAAGATATACACATTTGAATGCAGAGTTCCAAAGAATATCAAGGAGAGATAAGAAAGCCTTCCTCAGTGATCAGTGCAAAGAAATAGAGGAAAACAATAGAATGGGAAAGACTAGAGATCTCTTCAAGAAAATCAGATACCAAGGAAACATTTCATGCAAAGACAGGCTCAATAAGGGACAGAAATGGTATGGACCTCACAGAAGAAGATGTTAAAAAGAGGTGGCAAGAATACACAGAAGAACTATAAAAAAAAAGATCTTCACGTCCCAGATAATCACAATGGTGTGATCACTCAACTAGAGCCAGACATTCTGGAATGTGAAGTCAAGTTGGCCTTAGGAAGCATCACTACGAACAAAGCTAATGGAGGTGACGGAATTCCAGTTGAGCTATTTCAAATCCTAACAGATAATGCTGTGAAAGTGCTGCACTCAATATGCCAGCAAATTTGGAAAACTCAGCAGTAGCCACAGGACTGGAAAAGTTTTCAGTTTTCATTCCAGTCCCAAAGAAAGGCAACGCCAAAGAATGCTCAAAGTACAGCACAATTGCACTCATCTCACACGCTAGTGAAGTAATGCTCAAAATTCTCCAAGCCAGGCTTCAGCAATACATGAACCGTGAACTTCCAGATGTTCAAGCTGGTTTTAGAAAAGGCAGAGGAACCAGAGATCAAATTGCCAACATCCATTGGGTCATCTAAAAAGCAAGAGAGTTCCAGAAAAACATCTATTTCTGCCTTATTGACTATGCCAAAGCCTTTGATTGTGTGGATCAGAACAAACTGGAAAATTCTGAAAGAGATGGGAATACCAGACCACTTGACCTGCCTCCTGAGAAATCTGTATGCAGGTCAAGAAGCAACAGTTAGAACTGGACATGGAACAACAGACTGGTGCCAAACTGGGAAAGGAGTACGTCAAGCCTGTATATTGTCACCCTGCTTATTTAACTTATATGCAGAGTACATCATGAGAAATGCTGGACTGGATGAAGCAGAAGCTGGAATCAAGACTGCCAGGAGAAATATCAATAACCTCAGATATGCAGATGACACCACCCTTATGACAGAAAGCGAAGTACTACTAAAGGACCTCCTGATGAAAGTGAAAGAGAGTGAAAAAGTTGGCTTAAAACTCAACATTCAGAAAACTAAGATCATGGCATCTGGTCCCATCACTTCATGACAAATAGATGCAGAAACAGTGTCAGACCTTTTTGGGGGGGCTCCAAAATCACTTCAGATGGTGATCACAGCCATGAAATTACAAGACACTTGCTCCTTAGAAGAAAAGTTATGACCAACCTAGACAGCTTATTAAAAAGTAGAGATATTACTTTGCCAACAAAGGTTCATCTAGTCAAAGCTATGGTTTTTCCAGTAGTCATGTATGGATGTGAGAGTTGGACTATAAAGAAAGCTGAGCACCAAAGAATTGATGCTTTTGAACTGTGGTGTTGGAGAAGACTCTTGAGAGTCCCTTGGACAGCGAGGGGATCCAACCAGTCCATCCTAAAGGAAATCAACCTTGAATATTCATTGGAAGGACTGATGCTGAAACTCCTATACTTTGGCCACCTGATACGAAGAACTGACTCAATGGAAAAGACCCTGATGCTGGGAAAGATTGAAGGCGGGAGGAGAAGGGGATGACAGAGGATGAGATGGTTGGATGGCATCACCAACTGAATGGACACGAGTTTGGGTGAACTCCAGGAGTTGGTGATGGACAGGGAGGTCTGGCGTGCTACAGTCCATGGGGTCGCAAAGAGTTGGACTCGACTGAACTGATAAATATTATATACATATATCAATATATGTCTAAAATTATTTTCAGTAATATGTAGGAGACAGTGCTGATATTTCTGAATATGTTTTATATATAATGTAGGATAAAAAATCAGATATATATATATACACACACACACACACATTTAGGGAGAGACGAGGTTGGGGACAGGAAGAGAGAGAAGAAAATTTCCTAGTGCTGTCCACTGAAGAGACCTAGAAACAATGAAGTAATTTTCCCTCTAAAAATCAATCCTGAAACTGATAAAACCTCTAGAATCAATTACTAACATCAGGAGATTCAAGACAGGAAAACTGTTAAACTACATCATGGAAATGCAATCAATAAAATCCCATAAGGGCAAATATAAGACAAATGATCTGGTTTTTTCAACTGACAGTTAGCAAGGGATGGGTGGGAATAAAGAGAAGGAGGGGGACCCTAAACATTAGAAGAAACCTGCAACACACAGAAGCAGGCAAAGCTAAACTATGTGTTTACAGAAGCACATCTAGATGATACACTGCAAAGAAAAGGAAATGATTACCACAGAATTCACGACAGTGTTATTCTTCAGAGAGGAAGGTGACAGATTCGGCAGAAAGCACTCAGATTGCCTCTGGAGTAGCCAGCAAGGTTCTATTGCTTTGCCGTATGATAATTATTAGGTTATACATTAATTTTCTGCTGCTTTCTGAATCTGTGCTACTTTAATAAAAAGTCTTTAAAAACAAAACTCAGAAAAAAATAGAATAAAATCATTAATGTTTTTTAAGATATTCTCTCCTAATTTTACATAGGTAGTTTACAGAGTAAACAAATATATACTAGTAACTGGTAGTCTACAACTGATTAGGTCAGGCTGCCTTGCCATACTACCTCTGCCCTTTGTTCCAGTAAAACAGACCTTCGGAGTTTCAGATCTTGACCCATTGCTATTAGGTTCAATCAGTGGCCCTGATTCTAGGACAGTCTTCCCACTTTGGCACTGGTTTTACCCCACATGGACTGTGAACAGAACTGCACTCTCCACTCGTCCAACTACCACACTAATCACAAATCTTCAATGTCTGTCCAACTCTTCTTCTCAGATCCAGTCCCCATTTCCAGCTAGCTACCACCACATCTTGGAACTGAAAGTACAATTAGATTCAGAAAGACTTGTGCCAGAACCTTTGCTTTGCCTCTTACTGGCTGTGTGACCTTGGGTAAGGAAACTAACCTTTCTGAGACACAAATGCCTTATGTGTATAATGGAAGGATTATTATATTTACCTTACAGATACATTACAGGAATTACATGAAATAACCTATAGAAAGTGCTTATTACCAGGTCTTACATACTAGATCCCTGCAATACTTGTCAATTTCTCTGCCTCTACTATCAGCTTAGCTGGAGTTGGCTAAGAATGTCTGAGCCTCTCCCTAGATTTCCTGACATTTCTCTGCTCTGTCTCTCAGACACCCATAATGTGTATCACTGGCCTCAGGAAAGTCACATCTGAGGCTGTGCACCCCAGTGTGGGTCTGTACCTCATCTGCTCAGCTCTGTCCAATCCCTTGGTCTATGCCAGAATGCTTTACTTTGTGAAGCTTAGGAAAACAAAAAAGAACCAATACAGCTATAGTACAGAATACACTTTGTTCTGTTTTACAATTCTATTTAGAAACAAACTCAGAGGTATGCTTCTATTTTAATAGCCTGTATGGTGATACTCACCTTGGTGTGGATCTATGGTAAGAAAGTGAAGTTATATAGTTTGGTAGCAGTCATTCTCTGGTTATCTTCTAGGCGAAAAACATTCCATGCTTTGTGGAGTACACAGAAGATAGGCACTTTGCTCCCAAAAAACTTCCCTGAGGTAGGTGGCTATGTCACTACTAATTATAGAATAAGGTGAAATGAACCATTAAATATTTCTTTCAACTCCATGCTATGACTAAGAGCACTAAATCCTTACCACTAGACCACCAGGAATCCACACTATGACTGAAATGGAAGATACAATAAATTGTCATACCAAAAATAACTACCACTATACATGAAATGTTCATATATATATAAATATATGTATCTATATAAATATCGATATATTTAAGACTTACTAATACCCTTGTGAAAAAGCAAGAGAGTTCCAGAAAAACATCTGTTTTTGCTTTATTGACTATGCCAAAGCCTTTGACTGTGTGGATCACAATAAACTGGAAAATTCTGAAAGAGATGGGAATACCAGACTACCTGACCTGCCTCTTGAGAAACCTGTATGCAGGTCAGGAAGCAACAGTCAGAACTGGACATGGAACAACAGACTGGTTCCAAATAGGAAAAGGAGTACGTCAAGGCTGTATATTGTCACCCTACTTATTTAACTTATATGCAGGATACATCATGAGAAATGCTGGGCTGGAGGAACCACAAGCTGGAATCAAGATTGCTGGGAGAAATATCAATCACCTCAGATATGCAGATGACACCACCCTTATGGCAGAAAGCGAAGAAGAACTAAAGAGCCTCTTGATGAAACTCAAAGAGGAGAGTGAAAAAGTTGGCTTTAAAGCTTAACATTCAGAAAACTAAGATCATGGCATCTGGTCCCATCACTTCATGGCAAATAGATGGGGAAACAGTGGAAATAGTGGCTGACTTTATTTCTGGGGCTCTAAAATCACTGCAGATGGTGATTGCAGCCATGAAATTAAAAGACACTTACTCCTTGGAAGGAAAGTTATGACCAACCTAGACAGCATATTCAAAAGCAGAGGCATTACTTTGCCAACAAAGGTCCATCTAGTGAAGGCCACGGTTTTTCCAGTGGTCATGTATGGATGTGAGAATTGGACTATAAAGAAAGCTGAGTGCCGAAGAATTGATGCTTTTGAACTGTGGTGTTAGAGAAGACTGTTGAGAGCCCCTTGGACTGCAAGGAGATTCAACCAGTCCATCCTAAAGGAGATCGGTCCTGGGTGTTCATTGGAAGGACTGATGTTGAAGCTGAAACTCCAATACTTTGGCCACCTGATGCGAAGAGCTGACTCATTGGAAAAGACCCTGATGCTGGGAGACACTGAGGGCAGGAGGAGAAGGGGACGACAGGACGAGATGGTTGGATGGCATCACCGACTCAATGGACATGGGTTTGGGTGGACTCTGGGAGTTGGTGATAGACAGGGAGGCCTGGCATGCTGCAGTTCATGGGGTTGCAAAGAGTCGGATACAACTGAGCAACTCAACTGAACTGAATACCCTTGTGTACTTCTCTATGCTCATTTTATATATGAGGAGACTGAGGTACTGAACAGTAAAGTTACCCGAGGATGCAATACTAATAACCAGCAAAAGTGAAAATATATCTATGTGAGAGATACCTAGAGCCTGTATGGTTTCCACCAGACACATCATTCTCAAAATTTTTCCACTTGCATTTGTGGAAATGGATTCTGTGTATGGAGGTAGAATTGGTTTGTTAGATCTGATGATGAAGGGAGGGTCTATCTGCTCAGACTCAAGGCCAAATTCAGAAGACAGGCCCAGACAGATATCAAGGTCAGATAAGCAGCAAAAGTCTGCAAAATTCAAGAAACATGTCAGTGTGCCTTCACCCTTGCCCATTACGGAAGGACCCTGAACTTCAGACAGGACTCCTGGCCCTAGGCTGGCATACAGCAGTGTCTGCTCTCAAATGACTTAAAGGGTGAAAAGAAGTTTAATTTCAGTATTTAAAAGTATTTTTAAGAATTACATTATATAATAAATGTAAGAAAACAAAAATAAGTAAAATAATAATATTTTTTAAATATATAACCAGTACAAAAATAATAACCAGTAAGACTACCATCTGAAATTTCTAAGATACACAAATACAAATTATTTTACAAAGATGGAAATATACTCTACTTTTTTACTTTTCCCACCAAAGATATTTTGAACATCTTTCTAAATAAAATCTCAGAGCAGTCTGCATTTTCTCTTTGCAGGATCTGACCAAGAAGCATGTAGCTGTAGGCAGTCTGGCCATCAAATAGCTGCCAGCAAAGACTGGCCAGTGAGATTTAAGGCCTAGATGCTAATTCTGACTATAAGGTTATCAGTCTTAGCAAAGAGAAAACACATGTGAACAGCAAACGTATTTGGACAGTGAAGAGAAAAAGGGTTTTTAAAGACAACTTTGGAGACTATGGAGCAGCTGAGCAAGAAAAGAGAGAAGGAAAAAAAAAGTAGATTTTTTTATAGGGACTTCTCTGGTGGTCCACTGGTTAGGAATCCACCTGCCAATGTAGGCGACACAGACTGATTGCTGGTCTGGGAGGATCCCACATACTCTAGGACAACCACAGCTGAGCCCATGTACAACTGCTGAGCCTGCTCTAGAGCCCACAAGCTGCAGCTGCTAAGCCTGCATGCTCCAACTACTAAACCCGTGCTCCGCAATGAGAAGCCACCACAATAAGCCTGTGCACTGCAACTGGAGAGTAATTGCTTGTAGCAATTAGAGAAAGCCTGCAAATAGCAACAAAGACCCAGTACAGCCAAAAATAGATAAATTTAAAAAACAAAGAGGTAATATGGGTATGGATTGGCTCCCTTCTTCAATAATTTTTTATCAGCACAAGTCAGGACTGAAATTGCATTTTAACTTCTTTTGGTTGTTGGATTTGAATCTTATTAAAACATGTAGATTCACCTCAGAGATCCCTTTACAAATTTATAGTCATTTTCGTACATATTTATTTTATTGTATTTAGGGTTTATGAAAGCTCCTGAATTTGTGGATTGATGTATTTCATCAATTTAGAAAGTTTTTGGATATTATCAACTTAAATTTATTGCCCCATTTTCTCTCTACTCTCCCTTCTGGGACTCCAACTATACTTGGACTCCAATGATTTACTATGTAGATCATTTGACACTGTTTGGCAGATACTGGATACTGTGCTCTGCCCTTTTTGTTCATTTTCTCTCTGTCTTTCAGTTTAGAAACTTTCTATTGACTTATCTTCAAGTTCATTGAACTTTTCTTCATTGGAGTCTAATTTAATAAATTAGCCAATTTAATAAATTCTCCATTTTTATAGCCCATATTTTTCATTTCTAGCATTTTCATTTGGTTCTTTTTATAGCTGTCAGGTCTCTGTTAAAATTCCTCATCTCTTCACATATGTTGTCCCATTTTCTTCCAGATTCTTTAGCACTTTCATCATTTAAACTCTCCATTGGTCAATTCTAACATCTGGGCCTACTTCTATTGACTGTTTCCTTTCTTGACCACATATCAAATTTTCTTGCTTCTTCTTATTTTATAATTAAAAAAAAAATATGCCAGATGTTTCATATAAAACAGTAAAAACTGACATAAATACCACTCACCTCTAAGAAAGGGCCACTAGATCCCTCTCTTTCATTAGACCACTAAAGCAGGGAACTAAGTTAATCTGATCTGTAATTGATCAGGGTCTGGATCTTGTAACATTTGTAGTTTGGTTTAAATTCAAATTCAAATATTTTAAGGGTAGGCTGTGAACTTTAGTGATTTTGCTCTGACAATTTTCTGGAAATCTCTTTTCATTTCACAGCTAAGCTATCAGCTTTAGGAATTACGGACAATCTCTCCCTGCTTTACAAGCTGGCTATCAGCTTTTTGGGTGGCTAAGAAGTTCTCTTTGCTCTCCATCTCCAGTCCCTTGGTTCTGTGTATGTAAAGAGATCTTAGTCTTGCTGCCTGTCCCTAGCCTTAAAAGGGTAGCTGCTTATACCTTGTGAAGACCTGAAATGCTGCCAAAGGGTTGCTCTCAGCTCTCATCTCTAATCCAGGTTATAGTTGAGTATCAAGTGCTTCAGGCAAGATGGGTAGATTAACCTGAACACTTGTGAAGACCTATGGTATCGAGTTGAGGGGTAAGTGTTGACTCACTCACATACAGCCATTAAAAGGTCTTTAAAAGGTCAACTGATTTTTACTGATCCTTGTGTATGATAGATTTCTCTTCCTCATGCTGTTCCATTAAAAATGAGAACAGCATCCTATGAAGGGCCCTATTTTTCAGAAACAGAGTTCTTTGCAGTTTCTTTGCATCTTCAGCTCTCTAATTGATTTTAAACTACTATTTTGCTGCATATTCAGATTGTTTGGTTGTTAGGATGAGAAGAATGGTCTCCTTTGATTTTCTATATCCCTAACTTGGAGGAAAAAAATCATGGTCATTTTTATTTATTTTGTGAACAGCCAATTCTAGTTGTCTTCCAGTTCCACACCATTGTATTTTTCTTACCAATTGGTAAGAGCTCTCCATAATGTAGTAGGTATAAATGCACTCAATCATATTTTGGTATAAGAAATACCATCTTACTTTATTCTTTGTAAATAAAACTAAATCTGGCTCTGAGCCCTCACTTTTCCTCTTAGATGGGAAGTCCAACCTCAGACATTAAAAGGGTTTCCTTTCACTTTTTCAAGATACCATCTAAGCATATGAAGCTCACTGGAAATTAGAGAACCATGAAAGGGTTTGGTCTACAACTCGTGATGATTACCGCTGTTGCTTGATGTTGCATGATGTCACTGCTGCTCTAGGTATAATTAAAGATGTTCTCTGGGTGGTCCTATTCCACTGACTATGGAGATGATTGCAGTGTTCTCAAAACTACAATGCTATGTCTAGTCTCCATGTGTGACCTGCAGCTCCCTATTTAGGGCACTGCACACAAGTGGGGTGTGGCTCCCAGATACTTTGCAGAAATTCCTATATTACTTATCACTCTTAGTTGTCAGTATTTAAATTTTCTTTATCATTCTTAGTCTTTTTTTCCCTTCCTTTTTTTTTGGCTCGTGGGATCTATTTCCATGACCAAGAACTGAACTCGGGCCCCCAGTAGTAGAAGTCCTAATCACTGGACGACTAGGTAAATCCCATCATTCTTACACTTTTAATGTTATACATTTTTTCACTTTCACTTTTTCCCATAATTAGCCACACCATGGACTGATGATGACGATTAGGTCTTTTTAGAGAACAAAAAGTTCAGGTTTTATTTTTCTCTTATATTCCTGTGTTATTAGAAATGTTTAAACAGAATGGATGTTCAATTTTATCTAATGTCTTTTTGGTGTCTATGGAATCATCATAAATGGTTCCAAGGAGAAAAATTAGTACAGTGATTACATTAACAGATTTTCTGGTATTAAACTAAATATTAAACGCTTAATATACCCTAATTCATCATAGAATGTTCTTTTAGTATGATACTATTTGCTGACATTTTACTTAAAATATAGGCATTGATATTTGTAAGTGAAACTGATGTGTAGTTTTCATTTTTGGAATTGTTTTTGTCTTTGGAATTATTTGGGGTCTTACTTTGACAGTTAATATCATTAGAAGGCTACATATAAGCTGTTCTTTTTCCATGGATATCCATCCATGACTGCTGAGAGATACTACTGAGCTGTTTAAACAAAGTACCTATATCTTAGTTTTGTTTGTTGCTCCTTGTTACAAACTGTTCTGCCCATTGTGAATTTTTTTCTTCAAAGTTCAGATGAAAAATTAATACCTGATCCTTTAATCTAGGAGTCAGCAAATTACAGCCTGTTGGAAGGCCATTTATTTTTGTAAGTAAAGTTTCCCTGGAATATAGACATAACCATTCATTAAAGCATTGCCTACAATGGTATTGTCGAATAGTTCAAAGACACAGGGCTCACAAGGTCTAAAATGCTATTATCCACCTCTTAACCGAAAAACATTGCCAACCCCTAATACTTAATTCCTTTAAGACATATCCTAATTTCTTAATCTTTTCATTAGATCTTTTCATTCAGAGAAGGCATCCTCTGGACTGTTTTTCTAAAGTCCAGCCCAACAGAAAGAATGTCTTTAGGTGAAAACCTAAACCTTGGACAAGGCAGGGAGCCTTGGTTTCATCTTAGGTGGTTTCTCAGAGTGAAAGAGGCAGTATCTCTTTTCCAGGTCCTCTTTCACTCCAAAGGAGTTCAAGATAACAATCAAGGAAGAAACTGCTCAATTCTTTAACTAAATGCAAACTAAAATATATCCTGCATTTCTACAAGTTAAATATCATTAGTAGATTACTGAGCTGGTTATATTTATATGTTAAATACAGTGTGGCTCTTTACCTCGGAAAGCAAACTCTCCAGGGACACAGGATCCATCTTGCTGTAGACATTCCATAGATTCAAACTCACATCTTGCAACTGTAATACAAGGGGGAAAACACTGAAATAACTGAGTCGGTATCATTAGGACAATCAGAATTATTTTCTGACATTTAGAAATGGTTATCTTGGTGAATAATATATCAAAACTTTGTCAATTATCAGAACCTATACATACTTGATAAATGTGTCCCACTGAAGGAAACTATCTTTTCAGATTCAGAGACTTTAGTATATCTTCTGAATATCATCTTTGATGGGCATATACAAATTTATACACATATACACACAAATATATTGTGAATTCATTTAAAATAAAATTTTAATTAGAATATATTCTTACAGTTTAAAAAAATCAAATACTAGTACTAAAGGCCTGTAATGAAAAAAATTTAATCCCTACTTCAATCTTTCATAAACTGCCCCTTGTCTCAATCCTCAGAGGCAACCACTTTGAAGTCTTTTAATGTTTTCTTTTTGGTAATTACCTCCATATTTTGATATAAGCATCTACCACTATTTCTTCATTTATCAATTCAGAAATTAAATACTGACTTATGACAAAGATGTAGCTCTGCTATACTTATCCCCATTCTCACTTTTTCTCATACACATACCTAATACCATGATATGACTTTTTTGGCTATACTGCTGCTGCTAAGTCGCTTCAGTCGTGTCCGACTCTGTATGATCCCATGGATGGCAGCCCACGAGGCTTCCCCGTCCCTGGGATTCTCGAGGCAAGAACACTGGAGTGAGTTGCCATTTCCTTCTCCAATACATGAAAGTGAAAAGTGAAAGTGAAGTCGCTGAATCTTGTCTGACTCTTAGCGACCCCATGGACTGCAGCCCACCAGGCTCCTCCATCCATGGGATTTTCCAGGCAAGAGTGCTGGAGTGGGGTGCCACTGCCTTCTCCGTTGGCTATACTAGTAGTTATTATTTACAATATTAAAGATATATATGTAATATATAAAATTTACTGCACGCCTAGTACATACCATACTATTTACTTTCTTAAACAAATTTCGTTTTTCCAAAAGCTACCAACAGCTTTTTTTTTTTACTTGTATTATATATATATATTAAAAAAAAATCAATCCTAAATTTTTTTCTACCTTTCCCACTTAATTTGCTCACAGTTAATCTCCTTACACTAGAGTTTCTCAATAGAAACACTACTGTGATTTGAGGGCCAGTTATTTCTTTGATGTGAGGGGATGCCCTTGCATTGTTTTGTGCAACATCCTTGGTCTCTTACTCACTGGATGCCTATAACAATGACCCTCCCTGTCTAGGCAAATCAAAAGCATGTCCAAATATTGGGGGGAGGAGAGGGATGAGACAGCAAAATCATTCCAATTGAGAACCACTGGTTTAAAGATATCAGATAATCTCTCTCTTTCTTCCAGCTTCATTCTGAAGCTTTCACATGATGGATTTGATCCCGTGGCTTAATTTGTCTCCTCTTCCTTGGCTGACTTCCTTGTTTGTTAGAGCACATCCTTCAATAGCTTTCTAAGAAAAGATTAATGGAAGGAAAAAATTTTTTTAAGTTTAAAAATGTCTTTATTCTGTCCTATGACTGATTTGGCAATCACTGATGCTCTTTCCAGTCAGCAAAAACAAGACCAAGAGCTGACTGTGGCTCAGATCGTAAACTCCTTATTGCCAAATTCAGACTTAAATTGAAGAAAGTGGGGAAAACCACTAGACCATTCAGGTATGTGGAAAGAAGAGAAGCAAAAAGCAAAGGAGAAAAGGAAAGATACACCCATTTGAATGCAGAGTTCCAAAGAATAGCAAGGAGAGATAAGAAAGCCTTCCTCAGCGATCAATGCAAAGAAACAGAGGAAAACAATAGAATGGGAAAGACTAGAGATCTCTTCAAGAAAATTAGAGATACCAACGGGACATTTCATGCAAAGATGGGCTCAATAAAGGACAGAAATGGTATGAACCTAACAGAAGCAGAAGATATTAAGAAGAGGTGGCAAGAATATACAGAAGTAGTACACAAAAAAGATCATGACCCAGATAACCAAGTTCAGTTCAGTTCAGTTCAGTCGCTCAGTCGTGTCCAACAGTTTGGATTAACTCCAGGAGTTGGTGATCGACAGGGAGGCCTGGCATGCTCGGTTCATGGGGTCGCAAAGAGTCGGACATAACTGAGCCACTGAACTGAACTGATGCTCTTTCCATTCTTTTGGATTCTTTAGTCTCTCTGTGCTTCATTCACCTTGGATGGTTTCTACTGCTATGGCTTAAAAATCATTAATCTTCTTTGGCAGGATCTAAGTTAATGTTACTGCCATCTAGTATATTTTTCATCTTAGATATTGCAATGTTCACTTCTAGAAGTTCTATCTGGGTCCTTTTTATATTTTCTATTTGTTTAACCCATTCAATCTTTCCTCTAGCTTCTAGAGCATATGGAATACAATGAGAATAACTGTTTTATGTCCTTGTTTGCTAATTCTAATGTTTCTGTCCATTTCAGGTCAATTTTGACTGATTACCTTATTATCAGTCATATATTCCCACTTACCTGTAAAGTGATAATCTTTGGATGCCAGACACTGTGAATTTTACCTTGTTGGATACCAGGTATTTTCATATTCCTATAAATATTCTTGTGCTTTATTCTGGAATGCAGTTACTTGGAAACTGTTTGATCCTTTCAGGTCTTACTTTTGTAAATTGTTAGGAGGGTCCAGAGCAGTGCTCATACTAGGGCTCATTATTCCCCACTACTGAGACAAAACCCTCCTGAAGACTTTATCCAATGCCCCTTATGAATTATGTTCCCACCTAATTGGTGGGAACAGGCACTATTCCCAGCTCTAAGCATGCATCAGGAACTGTTCTGGAATAATTTCACCTGTGTTTTTCTTCCTCCAACTTCAGTGGTTAAGTCACACAAAAGCACATATAGCAAAACTCTGTTGAATACTTGGGATGCCAGAGGAGGAGGAAAGGAATCTTCGCAGACCTTGGGAGTTCTGTTTTGGGGGAAATCTTTCCTCTTTAGTGCTCTAGATGCTTTGGTCTCATCAGAATCTTAGCAGCATCTACTCAGCTCAGGAAGTACATTGGGATCTACCTGGGTACCCCCTTCCTGTGCCACGGCCTGGGAATTTTCTCAAAGTACAGTTGATCCTTGAGTGACATGGGTGTTAATGCTAACATGGGAGAATCGATGCTCTCTGCAGATGAAAAGCCATGAATAAAGCTTACAGTCAGCCCTCTGTAAAAGCAATTCTGCATTCATGGTTCTGTGCCTGTGGATTCACCCCACTGTGGATCATATAGTACTATAGTATTTACCACTGAAAAAAAAATCTCTGTGTAAGTGAACCTATGCAGTTCAAACTCCTATTTTTTTGAAGGTCAACTGTAGTAAGCTAGGACAATCCTGGGGTTCATCTTGTCTATTTCTCTCTCTCAAGGGAATTACCTCCTTGCCGGATGTCTAGTGTCTTAAAAACCATTTTTATCATGTTTAATGTTAGTTTAATGTTTGTTTGTTTTGGTTGGGGAAGGAGAGAAATCAAACTTCTGTTGTCTTATTGTACAAGACTTATTTTTTCTGCCTGGAAGCTTTTTATGATATTCTTTAATTCTTATTGTTTAAAAAAGCACAGACAGATTTAAGCTTTTTTAAAAATCTCACTGATGCTTGCTAAGCAATTTAATTTAAAAGCTTTTATTTATCATTATCACTGGAAATGTTTACTTCTATTTTTAAGTTTCCTCCCTTCTGGTATCTCTGTTCTATCCTTCTAGACCTCCTACTTAAAGGATATCAAACACCATAGATAAGTTCTCTAAGATTTTAAAGTTTTTTCTCATATTTCCTTTTATTTCTAAAGTTTTTAATTTTGAGATTTTCCTAACTTTACCCTCCCAATTGCTCTGTTAATTTTATCACTTATAACTTCCCAGAGCTCATATTTTCCTTATATTCATTTATCACAAAATAACTCTTGTTCTATGGTCATCAAATCTTACATTTCTCCAGGCATCCTAAATAGAGTTTTATATCTTAACTTTCCCCCTATATCTTAAATTATCTTTGTGTCACATTCAGAATTTTTTTAAAATCTTGACTTTTTCTTTCAAATTACAGGTGATTTAATCCAATGTGTGGTGAGCTTTCACTGCCTGTTTATATTTTCAAAAAAATGTTGATGGGAAGCTTTCTGTTCTTAGCAGAGCTTGTCAAGTACCAGTAAGTTTTGTAGCAGAGTAGTCATGTAAGAGGCAGCTATAGGATCTCTACTCCCTCATATTCTAAATACCAAAATGTAGAGAGCTTTACTACACTACCCAAAGCGTTACCTTTGTTTTCAAGTTTCCACAGAGAAACTCCACCCACTCACTTTGTTCCTTGTTTTTCCTACTAAGGAGGTGGCAGTTGGTAAATGTCTGGTTGCTTGTCACTCTGTGTCACACTCCGTGACACATAAACACACACTATTACATAACCTTCACTTTTGATATCACCATTTTCCATTCTCTATCCTCCATTTTATTATCTTTTTCCTCACTGATTTAACCTATTTGGCTCCTTTCTCTGTAACGTGCAACAGTTTTACAAGTGTGCCAACTGATGAGATTTTTGAGGTACTGAACTTGATGTCCATTTTTTTAATTTATTTGATATTGAAGTACAGTTGATTTTCAAAATTATATAACTTACAGGTATATAACACAGTGATTCACAACTTTAAAGGTTATACTACATTTATAGTTATAAAATACTGGCTATATTCCCCGTGTTGTACAATTAAGCTCTGTAGCTTATCTTCAACATAATAGTTTGTACATCTCATTTCCCTACCCCTATCCTGCCTTCCCCTACTTCCCTGTTCCCACTGGTAACCACTAGTTAGTTCTCTGTATCTGTGGGTCTGTTTCTTTTCCATTTTATTCATAGTAGTGTTGTATTTTTCAGATTGCACATGTAAGTGATATCATAAGTGCCTGTCTTTGACTTACCTCACTTAGTATAATACCCTCCCAAGTGCACCCATGTTGTTCCAAGTTTTCGTTTTATGGTTAAGCAGTATTCCACTATATATATACACACATACGTATATATACCATATCTTCTTTCCATTCATCTATTTATCAACATTTAGGTGGCTTCTGTATATTGACAATGGGCTTCCCAGGTGGCACTAGTGGTAAAGAACCTGCTTCCCAGTGGAGGAGACATAAGAGCTGCAGGTTCTATCTCTGGGTCGGGAAGATCCCCTGGAGGAGGGCATGGCAACCCACTCTAGTATTCTTGCCTGGAGAATCCCCATGGACAGAGGAGCCTGGTGGGCTACTGTCCATAGGGTCACAAAGAATCAGACACGACTGAAGTGACTTAGCACACGTATATTGACAACTGTAAATAATGCTGCTATGAACATTGGGGTGCATGTATTGAGTTAGTGGTTTTGGGTTTACAACTGTAAATAATGTTGCTATGAACACTGGGGTGCATGTATTGAGTTAGTGGTTTTGGGTTTACATATATGTAAACATATATATGTATACATATATACATACATACATACATATATACATATATATATATATAAAACCCAGTAGTTCCCTAGGAGTGGAACTGCTGGGTTATATGGTAGTTATATTTTTAGCTTTTTGAGGAACCTCCATACTGTTTTCCACAGTGACTGCGCCAATTTATATTCCTACCAACAGTGTATGATGTGTTCCCATTTCTCTACATCCTCACCAACATTTGTGTTCTTTTTGATGTCATGCTGACAAATAAGAGGTGAAATCTCATTATGGTTTTGATTTGCATTTCCCTGGTGACTAGTGATGTTGAGCACCTTTTCACATGCTTGTTGGCCATCTGTATGTCTTCTTTGGTTAAATGTCTCTTTAGCTCTTCTACCCATTTTTGGATTTTTTCTTTTATGTGTAGTTCTATGAGCTGTTTACATATTTTGGATATTAACCCTTATCAATCATATCATCTGCAAGTATCTTCTCCTATTCACAAGGCTGTCTTTATTTTGTTGATGGTTTAAGATTAATTAGGCCCAATTTGTCTATTCTTGCTTTTATTTTCCTCGCTTTAGGAGGCAGATCCAAAAACCTATTGCCACAATTAATGTCAGAGTGTTCTGCCTAGGTTTTCTTCTGGTTTTATTGTTTCCAGTCTCACACTTAGGTCTTTAATCCACTTTATTTTTGTATATGGTGTCAGAGAATGTTCTAATTTCATTCTTTTACACACAACTGTCCAGTTTTCCTATTATGTACTTAAGAGACTGTCCTTTCTCCATTGTATATTCTTGCTTCTTTTGTTGTAGATTAACTGACCTTAAGTGCATGGATTTATTTATTTATTTATTTATTTTTAAGTGCATGGATTTAATGCTGAGCTCTCTATTCTGTTTCATTGATCTATGTGTATCTGTGTGTCAGTATTAAGACATACTGCTATTATTACTGTAGTAGTGTAGTACAGTCTTTAGTCAGGGACTGTTATCCTTCCAGCTCTCTTTCTCAAGACCATTTTGGCTATTTGGGGTATTTTGTATTTTCATACAAATTTTAGACTTGTTCTACTTCTGTGAAAGACCCTGGTATTCTGACAAGGATTACACTGAATCTGTATATTGCCTTGGATAAGTATAGTCATTTTAACAATATTAATTCTTCCAATCCAAGAACATAGTGTATTTTTCCATTTGTGTTGTATTTAATTTGCTTCACCAATGTCTGTTTCCTGAGTTCTTTTATCTCCTGACGTACATTTATTCCTAAGTATTTTATTCTTTTTGATGAGATGGTAAATGGGATTGTTTCCTTAATTTCTTTGTGATAGTTAACCGTTAGTGTATGGAAAAGCAACAGATTTCTGTATATTAACTTTGTATCCTGCAACTTCACCAGCTTCACTGATGAGCTCTAGTAGATTTCTGGTAGCATCTGCAGGATTTTCTATGTAGAGAACTATGTCATCTGCAAACAGTGACAGCTTTACTTCTTCCTTTCCAATCTTAATTCCTTTTTTTTGGTTATGTATGGCCTTTATTATGCTGAGGTATGCTCCCTTAGTGTGCACTTTCTGGAGGTTTTTTTAAAATCATAAACAGATGTTGAATTTTGTTAAAAGCCTTTTCTGCATCTACTGAGATAACCACTTTTTTTTTTTTAGTTTTCACATTGTTAATGTGATGTATCACACTGATTGATTTAGGGATACTGAAAATTTCCAATGATAGGTCCTATGTGGTCATGATGTAGGATCCTTTAAATGTGCTTTGCAATCAACTGAAGATTTTGTTGACAATTTCCACACCTATGTTCATCACTAATATTGGCTTGTTATTTTCTTCTTCTGTGATATCTTAGTCTAGTTTTGCTATCAGGTGATGCTGGCCTCACAGAATGATTCTGGAAGTGTTCTTTCTCTGCCATCTTTGGAATAGCTTCAGAAGGATAGGTGTTAACTCTTCAAATGTTTGGTAGAACTTACCTGTGAAGACATCTGGTCCTCTTCTAATGTTTTCTGGAAGGTGTTTGTGTGTGGTTTTTTATTTTTTATTTTTGAACTGATTAAATACTAATACTGGTAACTGGTCTGTTCATATTTTTTATTTCTTGGGAGATTGTACCATTCTAAGAATTGGTCGATTTCTTCTAGTTTGTTCACTTTACTGGTATGTAGTTGTTGTAGTGGTCTCTCATGATCCTCTGTATTTCTGTGGTGTTGGTTGTTACTTCTTTTTCACTTCTCACATTACTGATCTGGACCCTCTCCTTTTTTCTTGATGCATCTGGTTAAAGACGCAACAATTTTATCTTTTCAAAGAGCCAGCTTTTAGTTTAACTGATCTTTCCTATTTTTACTTAGTCTCTATTTCATTTAGTTCTGCTGTCTCTATGTTTTTTTTCTTTCTACTTACTCTGGGATTTGTTTGTTGTTCTTTCTATAGTTCCTTTAGGTGTAAGGTGGGCTTCCCTGGTAGCCCAGACAGTAAAGCATCTGCCTGCAATGCGGGAGACCTGGGTTCTATCCCTGGGTCGGGAAGATCCCTAGAGAAGGAAATGGCAACCCACTCCAGTACTCTTGCCTGGAAAATTCCATGGATGGAGGAGCCTGGTAGGCTACAGTTCATGGGATCACAAAGAGTAGGACACGACTGAGCAATTTCACTCACACTGGTAGGTTGTTTGAGATTTATCTTTTTCCTGAAGTAAGCTTGTTTCGGTACAAACTTCCCTCTTAGAACTGTTTTTGCTGTGTCCCACAGATATTGATGGCTCAGACAGTAAAGAATTTTCCTTGCAAGGCAGGAAACCCAGGTTTGATCCCTGAGTCAGGAAGATCCCTGGAGAAGGAAATGACTACCCACTCCAGAATTCTTGCCTAGAAAATTCCACAGACAAAGAAGCCTGGCAAGCTACAGTCCATGGGGTTGCAAAGAGTCAGACATGACTGAGCGACTAACACTTTCACTATAGGTATTGAGGAGGCTTCCCAGGTGGCGCTAGTGGTAAAGAACCTGTCTGCCAGTGGAGGAGACAAGAGAGGCACTGGAGGAAAGCACCGGCAACCCATTCCACTATTCTTGCTCAGAGAATCCCACGGACAGAGGAGCCTGGTGGGCTACAGGCCATAGGGCCACAGAGTCAGACATGACTGAAGTGACTTAGCACACTTAGCATACACAAAGGTATTGAATTGTCATGTTTTCATTTTCATTAGTCTCTAGGTAACTTCTGATTTCCTCTTTGATTTCTTCAGTGATCCATTTGTTGTTAAGTAACATATTGTTTACCCTCCATGTGTTTTGAGGGTTTTACCATTTTTCTCCCCCATTGCAGTTGGTTTCTAGTCAGTATTGTGGCTGGAAAAGATGCTTGATATGATTTCAATTTTCTTCACCAAGACTTGTTTTGTAGCCTAGTATGTAGCCTATCCTCCAGAATGTTTCACGTAGACTTGAAAAGAATGTGTATTCTGCTGCTTTCGGATGGAATACTCTTACCAAATAAGTCCCTTTGGTCCAATGTGTCATTTAAGGGCAGTGCTTCCTTATTGATTTTCTGTCCAGATGATCTGTCCATTGATGTAACTGAGGTGTTCAAATTCTCTATTATTGTGTTACTGTCAATTTCTCCCTTTCTGTCCATTAATATCTGATATATGTATTTCAGGCAGTTTAGTCACTCAATCGTGTCCAACTCTTTGCAACCCCATGAACCGCAGCATACCAGGCCTCCCTGTCTATCACCAACTTCCGGAACTTACCCAAACTCATGTCCATTGAGTCTGTGACGCCCTCCAACCATCTCATCCTGTCGTCCCCTTTTCCTCCTGCCCTCACTCTTTCCCAGAATCAGGGTCTTTTCCAATGAGTCAGTTCTTCGCATCAGGTGGCCAAAGTATCTCAGTTTCAGCTTCAACATCAGACATTCCAAAGAACATCCAGGACTGATCTCCTTTAGGATGGACTGGCTGGGTCTTCTTGCACTCCAAGGGACTCTCAAGAGTTTTCTCCAACACCACAGTTCAAAAGCATCAATTCTTCAGTGCTCAGCTTTCTTTATAGTCCAATTCTCTATTTAGTTGCTCCTATATTCGGTGCAGATATATTTATAATTGTTATATCTTAGTGCATTGATCCCTTGATTATCATGTGGTATCCTTCTTCATCTCTTACAACAGCGTTTATTTTAGGGCTTATTATTGTCTAAGTATTGCAACCCTGGCTTTGATTTTTATTTGCATGGAATATCTTTTTCCATCCTCTTACTTTCAGTCTGTCTATAAACCTGAAGTGATCTCTTCTAGGCAGTACACACACACACACACACACACACACACACGTCTTGTTTTTGTATCCACTCAGCTATTCTGTGTCTTTTGATTGGAGCATTCAGTCCATTTACATTTAAGGTAATTATTGATATGTATGTTCTTATTGCCACTTTGTTATCTGTTTTGGGGTTACTTTTGTAGGCCTTTTACCCCTTCCTTCTTCCTTAATTCTGTTGTGATTTAGTGACTATTTTTAGTATTGTATTTGGATTTTTATTTTTTGTGTATATCTATTACAGATTTTTGGTTTGTGGCTATCATGAGGTTTTCAATATAACGTTCTATGTATATACTTAACTGTTTTTAAGTTGTTGATCTCTTAATTTCAAATGCATCTTAATCCCACAGCGTATACTCTCCTCCCCTCTCAATTACTATTTTCAGTATCGTATTTTACATCTAATTGTTTTGTGTACCCTTTAACTGCTTATTGTGGGTGTTTGTAGATACTGTGGATTTCACTATTTTTGTCTTTAAACCTTCCTACGAGGTTCATGCATGGATGATTTCCTATCTTTATTGTATGTTTTCCTTTACCTTTTTCATTTCAGAATTTTCATGTTTTTAGAGTAATAGCCTTTTCTTTTTCACCTAGAGAAGTTCTTTTAACACTTGTAAAATTGGTTTGGTGAACTCTTTTAGCTTTTGCTTGTCTACAAAGCTTTTACTCTCTCCAATAAATATGAATGAGAGCACTACTGTGTAGCATACTCATGCTCATAGGTATTTTCCTTTCATCACTTTAAACTTACAGCACTTCCCTCTGGCCTGCAGGGCTTCTGCTTAACAGTCAGATGACAGCCTTATGGGAGTTCCCTTTTATGTTATTTGTTCCTTCTGTCTTGTTACTTTTAATATTCTCTCTTTAAATTTTACATTTTGATTACAGTGTGTCTTGGTGTGTTCTTTTTGGGTTAATCCTATATGAGACTCTCTGCACTTCCTGGTCTTGAAGGACTGTTTATGGCTCTTAAGTATTCAGGGATTTTCTTAGCACCTTTCTTTCTAAGACTTCTAAAATGCAAATATTAGTGTGCTTGATGTTGTCCCAGAGGTCTCTTATATGTCATTTCATTCTTTTTTCTGTTTAGCATCAGTGATTTCCACTACTTTGTCTTCCAGCTCACTGATCCATTCTATATCATTTAAACTGATGATTCCTTCTAATGTATTTTTCATTTTAATTGTATTCTTCATCTACAGCTGTTCTTTATATTTTCTCATTGTTAAAAACTTACAGTTTTTTGCTCTGTGCATCTATTCTTCTCTCACATTTTTTGATCATTTTTACAATCACTACCTTCACTCTTTCTTGGGAAAACTAAGCTTTTCACTTGTCTTCTGGGTTTTTTTTCTTACTCCTTTGACTGGAACATGTCTCTCTGTCATTTCATTTTGCCTAAGCTGCTGTATGTATTACTTATCTGGTGGGTTAGTTATGTTTCCTGACTTTAGAGAAGAGGCCTTCTGTAGGAGACATTCTATGCATCTCAACAGTGTACACCCCTCTCATCACCCAAGCTATATGTTCCAGGGGTTTCCCCATGTTGGCTGCATGGGTCCCTCTTTTGTGGAGGGCTATTTGGGTGATGTGGTAAGACTTTGCTGGCACCTGGTCCAGGTGGTTACCAGGCCCTGCCTTGTGCAGAGACTGCTGGCTGCAGGTTGGTGGGCTGGAGAACCTCAGGGAGCCCCAGGACTCATGCTGGTTCATTGGTAGGAAGAGTCAGGATCCATAAGACTCTAAGACTGTTAGTGGGTGAAGCCAGGTCCTGGGGTTAGTACCAGACTACTAACAGGTAGATCTGGGTCCTGGAGTCTGGTTTCTGGGCCCAGGTATCTCAGAGCTGGTGTCAGATTACTGGGAGAGGGGAGTGACAGTTGCGTTTGTGGTTCAGGATATCCTAAAGCTTGTATTTGCCTCTTAGTGTGGGCAGGGCCAGGGTCAACGTGGTCTTAAGTCAGGGCCTGCTTTGTGCAGGCTGGATTCACAGCCTGTGGAAGTCTGGTTTTTCTGCATTTGGTGTCTGACTCCTGATTGGTGAGGCTGGTCCAGAGGCCACAGCAGGCTTCCTGGAGGGCAGGGTCAGGGATCAGGAGATCCTGGGACTGGTGCCTTCTCACTGGTGGGTGGAGCTGGGTCTTGGCCTCTGGTGGGCAGGGGTAAGTCTAAAGGTGGTTGAGAGCTCAGGAAATCTTTAGGTTGCCTGCCTGCTTATGGATGGGGCTGTTCCTCCTGGATGGGGCTGTTCCTCCCCCCAATTAGTTTCACCTGGGGTGTCCCAGCACTGGCTCCTACATGTTTATTGGCCAGGTCTTGGTTCTAATGAGTGAAAGGGAGGATTCTACAACAGCGCCCATTACCACCAGTGTCCACATGGCAGAAGGGCACACCCAAGGAATGGCTGCCATCAGCATCTATATCCCCAGGGTGAGCTGCAATTGCCTCTTGCTTCTCTGGGACACTCCCCAACACCAGCAGATAAGTCTGGTCCAGGGTTCTATCAAATGATTGCTTTTGTCTTGAGTCCTGGAGTATGTGATACTTTGTGTATACCCTGTAAGAAAGAAATCTCTATTTCCCTCAGTCCTGTGGGACTCCTGAAATTAAGCCCTGCTGGCCTTCCAAGTCAAATGCTCTGGCAGCTCATCTTCCCAGTGCAGGGCTGCCAGGCTGCAGAGGCCACCATGGAGTGCAGAACTCTTACTGCTCTATGAGAACCTCTGCAATGTAATTATTCTCCAGCTGTGGGTCACCTACCTGGGGGAAGGGACTTGAGTACATCAGAAGTCCATCCTTCCTGTCTTTTGGTTCATTCCTTATGACTTTAGCTGTAGCAAGTCCTTCCTGGTAGGTTATGGTCTTTTTTTCATCAATGGTTGTTCTGCAAATAATTGTGATTTTGGTGTGCTTGGGAGAGGGGATGAGCTCAGGGTCCTTATACTCCCCATTTGGCCAATCTCCCTGATTTCTATTTTGAAATTCAAATCTTAATTCTACTAGTGAATTTTGAGGCTTAGAACAATATTTTCTCATATGCCATCCACTTCTCTTTTAAATTCTGCTTGCTCTAAATACCACATCTTGCCTCTATTTCTAAAAACTGCATGCTTGTAAAGTATAAATGATATTTTTCTCAATTTTTATTTCCTGGAGAAAATATTTTTTAAAATCATGCTGATCCATCCCTGCATCTAATATGCTATGGTCTCCTTCTTATCTTCTGAATTTTTTCATAGGGTTTATTCTACTTTTCAGTACAAAAATTTTTATGTTTGTCCATTAGCAGGTGAATGAATGCTTGCTCTGTAGTTATTACTCAGAAGTTTGCTTTTAGAATTCTCCCTTGAAGAGTTGGTTAATGTAAATTTATATTACCAGATCACACAGTTCTAATAGCTGGAGAGTAAGAAGGAAGTTGGAGATGGGGAAAGCCCTAGCAGAAGAACTACCCTGTACTGCTTCCAGGAAGAAAGAGTTCTCTGTATCCATAACTTAGTCTGGCCCAGCCTAAATATCAAATAAATGCTCTAAGGGTCTGGTTTCCTTTCTCATGCTGGCACCTACCACAACAGGGACAAAACATCCTCTAAGTTAAGGATTTTCCTCTGGGTATAAGCATGCAATAAAAGAGAAGTTTAAAAACTTAAGTTATATCTGTAGTTCTCCTCCTAGCTTTCAAAGGAGGCAGGAACTTTTCTGGCTCAGGCAGTTATCAGGCCTCTAATATGTCAATCAGAGAGAAGCAGACAGTATAATGGCAGAGTTGATCACTAGGCCAAACTGCTGCATACCTTAAAGGACAAGGAAGGACAGGGTAAGGAAGAGAAGAGAGGTCGGGGAAAATGAGATGGGGACAAAGAAAAGTATTTGAGAGAATGAAAATTAGTGGCTAAAAAGAAGGGCAGGATCTAAAGAAAGGGATTCTGAAAGAAGAGTTAGAGTAACTTTTACTATATGATGTATGCTGTTTCCTCCTCACTGCCCCTAAAAACACCACCCTCCAGGAAAAATCTACATTACCTTGTAAAAGTTTTTCTGAAAAAGAATTTTGTTCCTTTGGGATCTGACTTCATGGTTTGATGCACCTCAAGGCAGGAGCCAGAGGCCTGCCCCATTTGAGCTGCATGAATTGTCCAGCTTCCAAGCACACTGCTTTTCAAGTACCTAGTGGTAGCCCAGGGGTTAGAAGCATAGGGTCAGAAGCCTGACTTTCTGGACTGGGCTTTAGCCCTGCCACTCACTGGCTACTAGTTCTGTGACCTGGGAAATTCATTTAAACTTTCTGTAAAATAGGGATGGTAACAGACCTACTTCAGAGGGTTATTGTAGGAATTAAAGTTAATTCATGGGCTTCCCTGGTGGCTCAGCTGGTAAAGAATCTGCCTGCAGTGCGGGAGACCTGGATTCAATCCCTGGGCTGGGAACATCTCCTGGAGAAGGGAACGGCTACCCACTCCAGTACTCTGGCCTGGAGAATTCCTGGACTGTATAGTCCATGGGGTTGCAAAGAGTCAGACAGGACTGACTTTCACTTTCTTTCCAAATTAATTTATACAAAATGCTGAGAACAGTGCCTGGCATCTACAAGACAGTATAAATGCATAGTTTATACAATTAACTAAAAATAAACATTACCATTATCACTAAAAATTTTAAGGTTCTTCTCTATGTCCTATGGCATGCCTCCTTTCAAGTCCCTATTCTCCTAAACTGTGTGCGCTCAGTTGCGTCCAACTCTGCAACTCCATGACTGTAGCCCCCCAGGCTACTCTGTCCATGGAGTTTTCCAGGCAAGAATACTAGAGCAGGTTGCCATTTCCTGCTTCAGGGGATCTTCCTGACCCAGGGATAGAATCCATGTATCTTGTGTCTCCTGCATTGGCAGGCAGGCTCTTTACCACCTGTGAAGCCCCCCTTCTTCCAAATTTTAGGGTGTTAACTGCTGTCAGGGGCAGCTGCCACAGCCTTGTGGATGTTCTACTGCTTTATTGTAATAAATGTGAGAAAACTGGTTTGGGGCAAGAAGAATGGGGCTGATGTGGTGTGTGTCTTCTTCATCCCTACAGCCCATGTTCCTCTACATTACAGGATTTGCCAGGTGAACCTCCAATCATTTCTCAGGGACACTGCTACTTCTCAGAAGGAGGCAAAAGAATCAGTCCTGGACCTTGCTTCCAAAGATCCCACTTACTCTATCCCTAAGAGTATGGCCCCATTTCCAGCACGTCTGGTTTCCTGAACTGGGAGCAGATCATTTCAGTGGGGATCCTATGGAGGCATATGGATACTAAGTCATCCTTCCTAATGCATACCCTAGATGATCCCCTCTTCCAGTTCTCATTCATTAATTCACTTAACAATACTTAACTGGTCATCTTCTAGATGCAGAACACTGAAAAAAAAGATACTGTTCTTACCATAAAAGCTAATCTTTTTATTCCTTTAGTTGTTGTTTAGTTGTTAAGTAGTGTCTGAGTCTTTTCTGATCCCATGGACTATAGCCTGCCAGGCTCCTCTGTCCATGGAATTCTCCAGGTAAGAATACTGGAGTGGGTTACCATGCCCTCCTCCAGGGGATCTTCCCAACCCAGGGATTGAACCTGCATCTCCTGCATTGGAAGGTGGGTTCTTTACCACTAGCACCACCTGGGAAGCCCCTAGTACACAGTACTTATACAAAATTCTGCACTTTCCCTTTCATTGCCCTTAAATAGTTAAATTATACAAACTTCTGAGATACAAACAACAATAAGAATGCTTTTGTTCTCCAGAAACTTCCAATCCAGAGGCCAGGGGTGGGTGAGTGGGTAAGTGGGTATGACAGATATAAGTGACATAGGACAGTAAAAGTTATGAGGAGTCAGCCTGGGGTGCTATAGGTAACTCAGAATGGAGAAAAAAAGGAGGACAGAGAGAAGCTTTACGAATAAAGGCCATAGGAGCTCACTTTGCAGACTAGCCTTAAACAGCAATAATTTTCCATTTCAAATACTTTAAACTGTCCCATACCCTTTGGAGTCACTCCCAGCTTTCTAGAGTGTTATAATGAACACCCACACTGTGGGCCTTCATAAAAACAGCTTAGTGGCAGAAAAACCAAACATGCTGCTTTTCATACATACCTCATATTTCATGGTAAAAAATCCATCCCCTCCAATGCCCTCAAGAGCAAAGGCCTGTACAACAGGCCACTTCTCCACTACAAACATATCAAATATCTGCAAGTGACCTAGAGGAATCAAGTACAACATGTATCAAATTTCATCCTGAATACAGCAGTCTAAACCTGATCTAATGTGCTCAGAAAGGCATCATTTCTTACAAGTTCACCACAGCCTCATCTAGCAAAAAAAATACCAAAAACTGAAACAGATAAAATGGTTAGATATTAACACTAGAAATACAAAATGAAAGTCAAGGAAAAAACAAAATACAAACAAGTTACAAAAATTCAAGTTTCTCCATATTTTCACATTCTGGTTTCCAGGGAAAGTAAGAAAACAAATAGTGGCCTATTATATCTGACTTGTATCCCTAAGTGGATATATTTATTAACAGACCAAAACTTGACTCCTTTCCCTTAAAAAACACATAGCTAACCAACTTCCTCAAGGGAAAAGTATGAAATCAAAATATTTCCTTCCCTATTATTATAAGGAAGGAAACATTAAATGTACAAGTTTTTTTTTTTTTTTTCCTTTTAGTAGATAAAGACAGAAGCACTGCTAAACTTGCTGATCTTTTCTCTCTGTTTTTACACTTGTTTTTTTGGCCATGCCCCACAGCATATGGGACGTTAGTTTCCCAACCAGGGATTCAACCCACACCCCCTGTAATGGAAGCACGAAGTCTTAATAAGCACTGGATCACCAGGAAAATCCCCTATACATTATTTTTGAGCATCACCGTCAGCATATTTTTAACAGCTACCCAAATTACTATTTCTTATTGGCAAGAGGCGCCACAACTATATTTCATCTTTAATAAGTGGTACAGACTAGATCCTCATGAGTCCTTCAATCTGATTGCTGGTAGCATGCTGTGATGCTGCAGAAACTTCAGTTATGAACAAAAACTTGCATAGCAAAGTCCTAAGATTTCATTCTGCCCGATCCTCTCTGCCTTTACTGAAAACAGATCAATGGGTTTTCCAGATGAATGTCTCCACTGAAAGGAGAAGTAAGGACTTTCGACTCATACGCCAGCCCAGCAAGGTTCTAAAATGGATGACTGTCAGATACACACCTTGGGAGCTATAAGGAATGCCAATTCTACTGCAGTCTCGAACCATGTCCACAAAGCTGGCAATTTTAAATTCTTCTGCAGCTTCCTCATCTTCATACTAAAGAAGGAAATTAAAGGAATCAGGCTCTAATGAGACATCATATAAAATTCCATATTTCCTCTGCATTTTTATTAGTTGTCCCAAATGTCCCATGAGGGGTTTTTTTTTTTGGTAGCCATGCTGTTCAGTTTGAAGGATCTTAATCCTATGACCAGGGAATGAACGCATGTCCTTGGCAGTGAAAGAACAGAGCTCTAACCACTGGACCACCAAGGAATTCCCTTCAAGAGGGTATTTTTAAAGCCAGCTTTTTGTGTCTGTTGATCAAAAACACATCATTCTCTTACCTTACACCACACACAAAAATCAACTCAAAATGGATCAGAGACCTAAATTCAAGAGATAAAACTTATCCTCAAAAATCTCCCAAATGGGGGACTTCCTTGGTGATCCAATGGTTAAGACTCAGAGCTCCCAATGCAGGGGGCATGGGTTGGATCCCTGGTTAAGGAGCTAAGGTACAGCATGCCACACGGCACAGCCAAAAACAAATTCCCCGAATGCTCATATGGAAAAAGGGTTCTAAACTTACACTGGGTCCCAACTTCCATGAAATTCTAAATCTTAAGCCCCAATTTGATTTCTATCCAAACTCTTAGAAAGGGTCCAAAGGGAAAAAGAAACAAATACCAAGAAATCCAAACATGGGAATGTCACAGAACGGCTCCTGGGGCCATTCCTAGGCCTGAGCAAATGGGCCCAAGTTGGGGATGAAGAAGCAGGGCAGGAAGGTAGGTTCATAAGCCTACTATTAGGTCACAATTTTAACAGTTCTTTTCGCCTTTTTCAGGCATGTAATTTATTGCTGGGGTAGCTTCATAATGAAATATGAAAAGTTCCACTAAAACAACTTTTTTGTGAAACCACATTTCACAATTTGATTTGGGGTGGGGACGGAGTCATGCCACATGGCATGCAGGATCTTACTTCCTTAACCAGGGACTGAACCGTGCCCCCTGCAGTGGAAGTTCGGAGTCCTAATCACTCGACTGCCAGGGAAGGCCCCAATTTAATTTTTTTAAGGACTTTCTGTTCCATGTCTCTTTTTTCCTGAAGTATCCTTAGAGTGTCTCTACGTTTTTATTTTATATTTTCTCCTCACCTCATTTTCAGTCATGCAGTGGAAATGCAGATTTCTCCAATGGGCCACATAGGGTAACAGATAGCGATAATTTACAGGATTACAGTACAGATGGACACTATCTGATTTAATCAATATAATCACATCTGTAAGAAAACAAAATTAAAACACAAGATGGTCAGAGGATTTCCTTTAGACACCTTCTGCCCACATAATCTGTGAAACCATTAAAACTACCTCAGAAACAACGTAACAAAACTCTAAACTGAAAAATTTTAAATTAGGCAACATGCTTCAAAGTGACTGTAGAACACTCAAGTGTGGACAGCAAAGATTTCCTCATCCCCACACAACACTTCATCCATTGTAGCGCTCTGGTTATGGTAGAATAAGTCAAAAGAACAGCCTTCAGTGCATTTCATAAAGTTCAACAAAGCAAAGTCTGCTGTACCAAACTCAGCTGTGTTCTTCACTGTGGAAATAAATAGTAAATGGCAACTCTGCAGCTAAAAGTCACTGAGGCAGGAAAACAGCACAGAATATGGCCAGTGACCGGTTCTCCTGCATACATCAGTGTCTAAAGCTCTTAGTTTGGGTCAAGGCAAATTGTGGGCCTGAGGACATCACTTTCCTTGTGACCTGGGAAAGGTTACTATATACAAGGGTGAACTCTGTACACAGGAGAGGCTGAAAGGAAGGAAGGAAAGGCAAGTGGACAAGGCTTCTATAAATAGATCAACAGCTCACAGATACAAGGAATAACAATCAGTGTTGCTGGGTCAAATAAACAAAGCAATCCCAAAGGTGCAAATAAAACCAAGTAAACTAACAAACGGGGGCTTCCCTGATGGCTCAGATGGTAAAGAACCTGCCTGCAATGTGGGAGACCCAGGTTTGATTCCTGGGTTAGGAAGACCCCTGGACAAGGGAATGGCAACCTACTCCAGCACTGTTGCCTGGAGAATGCCATGGACAGAGAAGCCTGGCAGGCTAGAGTCCATGGGGTCACAAAGAGTTGGACACGACGGAGCAACTAACACACACTAACAAATGAGCCAAGGAATAGGGCAGGAATATTAAAACAGTTTAAACACTAAGAAAGTGTCACACTTTCAGAAGAAAAGCAGAGGCTTCATTCTATGGCTCCTCAGATACCAGAGCCATTAGGCCTCTTTCTAACAACACAATATTTGGGAAAGGGCTGGAGGAGATGGCTGGAAATGAGAAAGGAGCATGGGAGCGGAGAGCAACTGAGGCACCAGGCTTAGGGCAATGCTAACATGTAACACAGTGTGACAGATAATAATCTACAAAAACATAAAGCCCAGTGAATACTGATGTCAGCTGACTACACAGCTGGGTGGCCTCATGAAATAAAGCTCTATGATTATGACCTATAAAATCACTCTAAGCTCCACACTCAGTCAGATCCAAGGTGTTCAAGGGATCACAGAATGGAGCAGCCTCTTCACTGCTGACTCTCAGCTAAGTGCTGGACTTAAAAGGCACCATGGGATGGGAAAGAGTCCGCCCTCTCATCCTTCTGGGAGACTTACTCTGAATCACTTGTAGCTGACCTGCTTAACAGTGAGAGTTTGACATCACTGAGAGCTTCCTGTGTCGACTGTACTCTATACTGATGTACAACATACTGCAAAGAATTAGGATCCAGTAAAAGAAATCATGCAACAGCCACTAAACCGAATGAAGCATGCTTGGATCTCACAGGACTAAGGTTATCACCACAAGTAAATTTTAACAGAGTACACAGGCAGGTAAAAGAAGAAAGCGTAAGAGAACTGGATGAACATATAAACTATTTTAAAAGTTTTTTTTTAATAAATTCTTTGTATTTGCCTCTTTTTCTTTCAGATAATTAGGGATTGTAATGCAGAAGATAAATCTGGTAAACTCACCTTTCTAGCTATTTGGATTTAAAAAATGAATTAATTTGGAAGAAAATGCTCATTACAAGCCTTCACTGTGCTAGGCAACAGGATAAAGACAGAGATAAGCAGAAAAGAGGACTTTTGAGGACTTAAACTATTTCTTTTATTTCAATATTGTAGTGTCCTTAGCAACCTTGACTACAGTGAATGAAATGTGTGGCTGCACAAGCATCTGCCTTTTTATAATTCTCAATGAGCTGCCAAAATGAATTATTTCCAAACCAGTAGATGTTATACAGTGTAAGAAAGCAATTTTTAACATCAGAATCTGAAACTAAATTTGAGTTAAAAAAAATTACTAGAAGGGATAATTTCAGCCTGCTCTTTCCACACTAATAAAAAGAAAAACTTTAACAAATCTCTACTGATAGATACTACTAAGGACTTTACTAAGAAATTAGAAGAATTTTCATATACACTAGGCCAGGGTTCTTCAACTTCAGCACTACTGACATTTAGACCAGAACATTTTTTGTTGTGAGGAGCTGGCCTATGTATGCATCATAGGATGCTTAGCAGCATCTCTGGCTCTACCCACTCTGCCCAGCTGTTACAATCAAAAATGTCTTCAGCCAAATGTCCCTTGGGGGATAAAACCCTCTAGTTGAGAATCACTGCATTAGATTCACAGCAAGATTATTTCAACATCAGATTTTGCATCCCCCAGCTGCTTCACAAGAGCTGTCTCTTGTCCATTTTGATTTGTCTATTCCCGTGTCTTCTGATCCATCTGGCAGACAAGTCATGATGCTAAGTATGTGATATCAGAGATAGCTCTTGGGCATCACCCCCATAGCAGCACAACCACAGGGTGAGTGTCTCAAAGCGAGAAAAGGGGAATGTTAGCAGAAAGACTGCATTGTAATCACAGGCACCATCATAAATTACAGTCACATAGAAAACAATGCCCAAAGACAGGGCAGGACAAAGAGCCTTTGTTCCTAAACTGAAGATCTACATGAAATCTTCCTTGTAGGAGAACCTTGCAGGCTCGTCCTTGACTTACAGTTGAAAGTGCTATCATAGGACAACAGCATATAACATGAGCCTTCCAGCATGTAGAGGCAGTAGGAAATTTACAGGAAAACTAGTACCTTGCCAAGAAGATATAATGTCAAATACTGATGTTTACCATTTCCTCTAAAACTGATTTATCCAATAAACATACTCTGAAAACTACTTGTCACTCAGTTCAGTTCAGTTGTTCAGTCCTGTATGACTCTTTGCGACCCCAAGGACTGCAGCATGCCAGGCTTCCTTGTCCATCACCAACTCCCGGAGGCTACTCAAACTCATGTCCATCATGTCGGTGATGCCATCCAACCATCTCATCCCTGTCGTCCCCTTCTCCTCCCGCCTTCAAACTTCCCAGCATCAGGGTCTTTTCCAATGAGTTGGTTCTTCACATCAGGTGGCCAAAGTACTGGAGTTTCAGCTTCAGCATCAGTCCTTCCAATGAATACTCAGGACTGATCTCCTTTAGGATGGACTGGTTGGATCTCCTTGCAGTCCAAGGGACTCTCATGAGTCTTCTCCAACACCACAGTTCAAAAGCATCAATTCTTCAGTGCTCAGCTTTCTGTACAGTCCAACTCTCACATCCATACATGACTACTGAAAAAACCATAGCTTTGACTAGATGGACCTTTGTTGGTCAAGTAATGTCTCTGCTTTTTAATATGCTATCTAGGTGAGTTATAGCTTTTCTTCCAAGGAACAAGCATCTTTTAATTTCATGGCTGCAGTCACCATCTGCAGTGATTTGGGAGCCCAAGAAAATAAGATCTGTCACTGTTTCCATTGTTTCCCCATCTGTTTGCCATGAAGTGATGGGACCGGATGCCATGATCTTCGTTTTCTGAATGTTGAGCTTTAAGCCAACTTTTTCACTCTCCTCTTTCACTTTCATCAAGAGGCTCTGTAGTTCTTTGCTTTCTGCCATAAGGGTGGTATCATCAGCATATCTGAGGTTATTGATATTTCTCCCAGCAATCTTGATTCCAGCTTGCGGCTTCATTCAGCCTGGCATTTCGCATGATGTACTCTGCGTATAAGTTAAAAAAGCAGGGTGACAATATACAGGCTTGACTTGACGTACTCCTTTCCCAATTTGGAACCAGTCTGTTGTTCCAGGTCTAGTTCTAACTGTTGCTTCTTGATCTGCATACAGATTTCTCAGGAGGCATGTCAGCTGGTCTGGTATTCCCATCTATTTCAGAATTTTCCAGTTTGTTGTGATCCACACAGTCAAAGGCTTTGCCAGTCAATAAAGAAGAAATAGATGTTTTTCTGGAACTCTTGCTTTTTCGATGATCCAACGGATGTTAGCAATTTGATCTCTGGTTCTTCTGCCTTTTCTAAATTCAACTAGAACATCTGGAAGTTCATGGTTCATGTACTTGTCACTAGTCTATTATCTAGTAGGTGACCAAAAGCATATTACTTAACATATCAGCAAAGAAGAAATGTTTTTCATTAATAAAAGAGCAAAAATTTATGGGAGCGCAGGCTATTTTAAATTTTCCATAAAAGGGCATTGAAATAAGCATTCAAAGGAATAAATTATGTAACTTCTCTCTCACACAGAGTCTACCAATATATACTTACCATCTAAAACTTCTTCAGAAAACCCTGTTTTCTCAAAATCACTGGCATTTTGATTGTACAAACCAAGCAGAAGATAATTTGCCAGCTCTCTGCAGCCTTCATTGTACCTGCTATCGATTCCTGCAAGACAAAGAAGGTTCTGATCAGCTGTACTGTACTATGGGAGAAAATGAGTCCCAATAGTTTGTCCCTGCTCAGCAAAACTGTGATGGTTAAGTTAAAGGTAGCACCTCGGACCAGTTTCGTGCCAGAAACCAAACTAAACAACTCTCTGTGAAAGAAGTAGCCTCAGCATCAAGTATTCTTACATGGATTCAATATCTGAATACCTGAGATGGTGAAACAGCACAGAATACAGAAGTTATTAATTTAATCAAATGAAATTTTTGAGGATAGAAGTTACCAGAAAATACAGTCCACACCCTGTCAGAGGTGGTTAAAGATTTTGTAATACTTCCAGTTGGAATAGGACTAGGCATCAGAAAAAGTATTTTCTTCTCAAAACGACCTTTATCAAAACAATGAAATCAAATAGAGGAGAATTAAGGTGGTTTGAGAAGAACTCAAAGAAGTGAAAAGAGGACAAGTGAATGAAACCACAGACATCCATCTTCTCACAAATATTTATCAGGCCTAAAGCCGTGCACTGTGCTGGATGCTGAAGCATGCAAACATGCCTACAAATGGTCCTCATGAAGCTTACAGTCTAATGGGGCTGGGTCAGAGACTAATGAAAAGGAAATTAAAATACTGCCTTCATAACTGCCTTTCAATGCCAAAGGCACATATACTATTTGGTTCCTGTCTATGTGTAAAAGCCCAGAGCCGTAGCTCTGGGACATGTCAAGGGCAGGGAGCAGTCTATGTAAGATTGAAGGGAAGGGGCTGTGGCAGAAGGAGCTCAAAGAATGTAAATACAGCTGGAGCTTGGGAAACAGGACTGCCAATGGTTTTTCAGAGCAGTGAAAAGTGAAAAGTAGTGGGCATTCAGGCCAGTAGGGCTGAGAGAGGACTTCTGTGGGAAGACTACTTTCTCAGCTAGATCAAAGCAGCACAGTCCTCTTCTATCCCAACCAACACTTCAGTGAAGAAAGGGATAAAAAAAAAAATCAAAAGTGCTAGAGTTAAAAATAACCAGTGGGGAACTTCCTTGGTGGTCCAGTGGTTAAGAATCCACCTTCTAATGCAGGGGATGTGGGTTCAATTCTTTGTTGGGGAACTAAGATCCCACATGCCAAGGGGCAACTAAACCTGTGCGCTGCAACTACTGAACCCGAGTGCTTCAGCTAGAGCTTCCTCAGCTGGAAGGATCTAAAAGCAATGACATCCCTGTAGCATACACAGTACGTAGATCTTGGTTTCTAATACAATTCTCCAATAACAGAAATCAGGGCTCCTTAAGAGCATGGGTGTTTTGAGGACTGAAGCAGGTAATAGACAAAATAAGACTGGAGAATCTTATACTGTCAGAAAATACAGAAGTGCTAAACAGACTAAAACTTCGATGAGGATATATCAAAGGGAGGGACATAGGAGTCAACCAAAAAAGCTCCAAATGGTCAAGCTGATACAATTTGAAGTAGCAACGGAATATAACCTAAAGCATAAATGAAATAATACTAGATTTTAACTCAAAGTATAAAATAAATATTCATGAATTGATACTGATACAAACAAATGACTGAAATAAATGAGGGAGAAAAGACAAATATCCCATGAAGAAGAATTTCAAATAATTTATGTAATTACTATCCTCTGCTCAAGGCAATGGGGTATGAACCCTACTCCTTAGTGTGTAAGCTGCATAGTGACTTCCTCCCAGAGGACAGTATGGACGGAGGGGTGGGGAAAAAAATTTATAGTACAGAATGTCACAAATACTATCTCAGACAAATGATGAAAGTCAATATTCACTGAAAAGTCTTGTTGTTAATATGTACTCTCACTATCATGTGAAGAAAATGGCATGTTACTTCACTGATCTTCCACTCCAAAGTCCACAACTCCAGTCTAATTATGAGAAAAACAAAAGAAAAATCCTAATAGAGGGATTTTTCTAGTACTAGTACTTCATTATTACTCCTCAAAACTGTCATTAAGGTCATCAAAAACAAGGAAAGTCTGAGAAACTGTTATGGTCAAAAGAAGCCTAAGAAGACAACTAAATTTCACATGGGATCCTAGAACAGAAAAAGGACATTAGGTAAAATTTAAGGAAATGTGAAGCAACTGTGGACTTCAGATAATAATAATATATTAATACTCATTAATTGGGCTTCTCTGGGCTCAGCTGGTAAAGAATCCACCTGCAATGCAGCAGACTTGGGTTTGATCCCTGGGTTGGGAAGATCTCCTGGAGGAGGGCATGACAACCCACTCCAGTATTCTTACCTGGAGAATCCCATGTACAGAGGAGCCTGATGGGTTACAGTGCATACGGGCACAGAGTCGGACACAACTGAAGCAACACAGCATGGACACACAATAGGGGAAACTGGATGAAGCACACATGGGAACGCTGTACTACTCTCTTTGCAATTTTTCTGTAAACCTAAAAATTGTAAAAAAATCTAAAATTGGGCTAAAAAATTATTTTTTTTAAATGGAACTCTCAAGAACTGCTGGTAAAAATATAATACAGTAGAACCACTCTGTATGCAAATGTTACAGTAGTTTTATTTGTAGGTCCTAACTGGTATGTACATACAATAAAACAATAATTACCAATAAAAAGAGACATATTCATGATAGATGCTACTGTAAGGATGAATCTCAAAATAATTATCCTAAGTGAAAGAAGTCAGACAAAAAAATATATACTGTATGATTCGATTTATATAAAACTCTGAGAAATGCAAACTAATGTATAATGACAGGAAGCATATTAGTAATTGCCTAAGAGTGGAGAAGAGACAGAATGGAGACCCTACAAAAGGACACAAGGGAACCTAGAGTTAGTAATAGCTACGTACATTATCTTGACTGTAGTGGTACTCTCACATGTATACACATACGTCACCCCTTAACCGAAGTAAAGTTCAATGCTGTAAAGAAATATACTGCATAGGAACCTGGAATGTTAGGTCTATGAATCAAGATAAATTGAACGTGGTCAAGCAAGATGGCAAGAATGAACATGAATCACTGAACTAAAACGGAAGGGAATGGATGACCACTGTACCTATTACTGTAGGAAAGAATCTCTTAGAAGAAATGGAGTAGCCCTTATAGTCAATAAAAGAGTCCAAAATGCAGTAATTAGGTGCCATCTCAAAAACAAAAGAATGATCTAAGTTCGTTTTCAAGGCAGACCATTAAACATCACAGTAATCCAAGCCTATGTCCCAACTACTAAAGCCAAAGAAGCTGAAGGAGAACGGTTCTCTGAGATCCATAAGACCTTATACAAACTAACATCAAAAATAAGATATACTTTTCATCACAGGATTGGAATGCAAAAGGAGGAAATCAAGAGATACGTGGAGTAACAGGCAAGCTTGGCCTTGGGATACAAAATGAAGCAGGGCAAAGGCTAACAGTTTTGTCAAGAGAACACGTCATAGCAAACACCCTCTGCCAATGACACAGGAGACAACTCTACACATGGAGAACACCAGATGGTCAACACTGAAATCAGACTGATTATATTCTTTGCAGCTGAAGATGGAGAAGCCCTATACAGTCAGCAAAAATAAGACCTGGACCTGACTGTGGCTCAGATTAAGAACTCTTTATTGCAAAGTTCAGCTTAAACTGAAGGAAAGTAGGGAAAATCACTAGATCATTCAGGTAGGACCTAAATCAAATCCCTTATGATCATGCAGTGGAGGTGATGAAATAGACTCAAGAGAATCTATTCCTTATATATTATATATTATGTAATCTATTCCTTATATATTATTATAGAACCTGACAGACACAGTACCTTAAGAACTATAAACGAGGTTTGTAACACTGTACAGGAGGCGGTAACCAAAACCATCCCAAAGGAAATGCAAGAAGGCAAAGTGGTCGCCTGAGGAGGCTTTACAAACAACAGAGAAAAAGAAGAGAAGCATAAGGCAAGGGAGAAAGGGAAAGATACACCCAACTGAACACAGAATTCCGAGACTAGCAGGGAGAGATAAGAAAGCCTTCTTGAGTGAACAATGCAAAGAAATTGAGGAAATCTAGAAAGGGAAAGATTAGAGATCTCTTCAAGAAAACGAGATGTCAAGGTAACATTTCATGTGAGGATGAGCATGGTAAGAGACAGAAACACTAAAAACCTAACAGAAGCAGAAGAAATTAAGAAGAGGCGGCAAGAATACAAAGAAGAATTACACAAAAAAGATCTTAATAACCTGGATAACCATGATGGTGTGGTCAGTTACCTAGGGACAGACATTCTGAAATGTGAAGTCAAGTGGGCCTTCAGTTCCGTTCAGTCACTCAGTCATGTCCGACTCTGTGACCCCATGGACTGCAGCATGCCAGGTTTCCCTGCCCGTCACCAACTCCCAAGCTTACTCAAACTCATGTCCATTGAGTTGGTGATGCCATTCAACCATCACATCCTCTGTCGTCCCCTTCTCCTTCTGTCTTCAATCTTCCCCAGTATCAGGGTCTTTTCCAGTGAGTCAGTTCTTCCCATCAGGTGGCCAAAGTATTGGGAGTTTCAGCTTCAGCATCAGTTCTTTCAATGAATATTCAGGACTGATTTCCTTTAGGATGGACTGGTTGGATCTCCTTGCAGTCCAAGGGACTCTCAAGAGTCTTCTCCAGCACCACAGTCCAAAAGCATCAACTCTTCAGTGCTCAACTTTCTGTATAGTCCAACTCTCACATCCATACATGACTACTAGAAAAACTACAGGTTTGACTAGACGGACCATTTTGGGGAAAGTAATGTCTCTGCTTTTTAGTATGGCTGGTCATAGCTTTTCTTCCAAGGAGCAAGCATCTTTGTGTGTGTATGTGTAATAAAGTTTTATTAAAGTATAAAAGAGAAAGCTTCTGACATAGACATCAGAAGGGGGCAGAAAGAGTGCCCCCCTGCTAGTCTTTAGCTGGATGTTACAGAGCTACCAGCAGGCTGCTAATTACAGAAAGGGAATGTCTCAAAACCCACAGCCTGGAACCAAGCCCCTCACCCACAACATGCATTTTGAGATAACTCCGGCATAAGGTGAGTCATCCCAGGCCGTAAAATGATTGCCATGAATCTTGAAGAAAGGCAGGTTTCCAAGTAAATATATAGTTTCACTAACATAGATTAGGAGAACAATGTATGAGTAAAACAGTGGTTTGTTCTGAGTCTTAAGCAGAACCAACTTGAAGAAAGAGTCTAGGGTAAATACATAGTTCATTAACATAGCTTAAGAAAAACATTTCTATAAGAAAAACACATAGGTTAGCTCAAGAAAAGTTAAGTTCAGGTGGAACCAGGTGTCATCTTGGCAACACAGACTTTTAAGAGAAACTTCCTTTTAAATTTGTGTAGAGAAGGGAAAAAAATCTGACACTTGTAGTTTGTTTCCTCCTGCCACTTAAGAGAGAGATAAAAAACGTCTGACACTTGCAGCCAATTTCCTCCGTTTGGAGACCCCTAGCCTTCCTGCCTGTTAACCTCTCATTCCCCACTTTTCTTTTAGGAGAATTATGTTTCCTAGGGAAAGGGGGGCATCGTTCTCATTCAGTATTGCTTCCAAGCGGATAAGGGGCATTGTGCCTAAATTGGTGAGGCAACATATGCTCCTAACCCTCATATAGAGGGTCTCTGATTCAGGGGGCCCAAGTAATAGTTGGAGGGAGGACCTAAATCAAATCCCTTATGATTGTACACCGGAAGTGACAAATAAATTCAAGGGATTAGATCTGTCAGACAGAGTGCCTGAAGAACTATGGACAGAGGTTCATGACACTGTACAGGAGGCAGGGATCAAGACCATCCCCAAGTGGGCCTTGGGAAACATTACTACAAACAAAGCTAGTAGAGGTGATGGAATTCCAGCTGAACTATAGCAAATCCTAAAAGATGATGCTCTTAAAGTGCTGCACTCAATATGCCAACAAATTTGGAAAACTCAGCCATGGCCACATGATTGGAAAAGGCCAATTTTCATTCCAATGCCAAAGAAGGGCAATGCCAAAAAATGTTCAAACTACCATACAATTGCACTTATTTCACATGCTATCAAGGTAATGCTCAAAATCCCTCAAGTTAGGCGTCAGCAGTATGTGAACAGAGAACTTTCAGATGTACATGCTGAATTCAAAAAAGCAGAAGAACCAGAGATCAAATTGCCAACATTTGTTGGATCATAGAGAAAGCAAGGGAATTCCAGAAAAACATCTACTTCTGCTTTGTTGAGTATGCTAAAGCCTTTGACTGTGTAGATCACAACAAACTGTGGAAATTCTTCAAGAGATAGGAATACCAGACCACCTTACCTGTCTCCTGAGAAATCTGTATACAGCTCAAGAAGCAACAGTTAGAACTGGACATGGAACAATGGACTGGATCAAAATTGGGAAAGGAGTACGAAAAGGCTGCATATTGTCACTTGGCTTATTTAATGTATATGTGGAGTACATCATATGAAATGCCAGACTGGATGAATCACAAGCTAGAATCAAGATTGATTCATACAGAGCAACAAAGGAGACACAGATGTAAAGAACAGACTTCTAGATTCAGTGGGAGAAGGAGAGGATGGGATGATTTGAGAGGATAGCACTGAAACATGTACATTACTGTATGCAGAATGGATGACCAGTGCAAGTTCCATGCATGAAGCAGGGCAACCAGGGCTGGTGCTCTGTGACAACCTGGGGGGAGGGGGTGGGGAGGAAGGTGGTGGAGAGGGGGCTGGGGAGGAAGATGGTGGCGGGGGCGTTCAGGACGGGGGGACACATGTATGTCTATGGCCAATTCATGTTGATGTATAGCAAAAGTCACCACAATATTGTAAAGTAATTATCCTCCAATTAAAATAAATAAGTAAATAAAAAAGATTGCTGGGAGAAATATCAACAACCTCAGATATACAGATGATACCACTCTAACAGCAGAAAGCAAAAAGGAGCCTCTTGATGAGGGTGAAAGGGGAGAGTGAAAAAGCTGACTTGAAACTCAGCATTTCAAAAAACTAAAATCATGGTATCCAGTCCCATCACTTCATGGTAAACAGAAGGGGGAAAAGTGGAAACAGTGACAAATTTTATTTTCTTGGGATCCAAAATCACTGTGGACAGCGATTCTAGCTATGAAATTAAAAGATGGTTGCTCCTTGGAAGAAAAGCTATGGCCAATCTAGACAGTGTATTAAAAAGCAGAGACATCACTTTGTCAACAAAGGTCTGTATAGTCAAAGCTACGGTTTTTCCAGTAGTCATGTAAGGATGTGAGAGTTGGACCATAAAGAAAGCTGAGCACCAAAGAATTGATGCTTTTGAATTGTGGTGCTGAAGAAGACTCTTGAGAGTCCCCTGGACTGCAAGAAGATCAAGCCAGTCAATTCTAAAGGAAATCAACCATGAATATTCATTAGAAGGACTAATGTTAAAGCTGCAGCTCCAATACTTGGGGCACCTGATGCGAAGAGCCGACTCACTGGAAAAAACCCCAATGCTGGAAAAGACTGAGGGCAGGAGACGTGGGTGATAGAGGATGAGATGGCTGGATAGCATCACACTGACTCAATGGACATGAATTTGAGCAAACTCTGGGAGATAGCGAAGGACAGGGAAGCCTGCCCAGCTGCAGTTCACGGGGTCACAAAGAGTCAGAAATGACTTAGCGACTAAACAGCAACAACATACATATGTCAAAACTTATCACATTGTACCCTTTAAATATATGCAGTTTACTATACATGAATTAATACCACCATAAAACTGTTTTTTTTACAAAGGTTAGCAGAAAATCAGTGAAAACATTTCCTATATCATAAGAACTAAATAGCAAATGCCAAAGTGGAGGGAGTCAGAGTTGCTAGGAAGGATACTGCAGGGGTTAGAAGGCTAAATTAAACCAACCAACTGATCACGAGATGCTATGATAACTCTAATTACCCCCCAAAGTAGAATTCACTAAACTCCTGAAGTTGTTTAAAAACATACAAGTGCCTCATTGACTTCTGGCTTCACAGCTCTTTGTCCTAGAGGTTTATTAACTTTTTACCTTAAACTTCACATACCCACCTTCAAACATCAATTTCTGCAAGATTTGTGTTTTCATTTTACATATATATATATATATATATATATATATATATATATATATATATATGTATCTGGTCTCATGGTATTCTTTAGGTTGACCCTTTTTTCAATCCTTTAGTATTTGTATTCAAGTTGCCCACGTGATCGATTTTATGCTGCCTATTTTTACTAGGTTGAGCCTTAACTAACAGAAATAATAGCATAAGTACAGTAACAAATAGGTGGTTTTATTCAAAAGTAACTTCATGGCAGAGAGAACCCCCACCCCCTTTATTGGCTGCAGCTGGAAAGAGAATCCAGTGATTGTTGTTTCAGCATTTGAAACCAATGACTGGAATTCTAGGCCCACTGTAAACTATGTCTCTTGAGTAAGTGAGTGATGGAGTCAAAATTCAAACCCAAAACCTGCTTGGCTCCAGAGTGCGTATTTCAAACTCCAGTGTGCACTCTGCACACTGACTCTCATAAGTTTAAATGAAAGTGCTAGTAAGTGAAAAAATAAAATTATGCATAGACTATCTAAAGGACAAAAAAGAAAGTGGTTCACTTCTGGTGGGAAGGAAATTAGAAGGCTGACAGATAAACAACCTGATCCAAGCAAGTTTTATGACTCAATACTGTGAATGTAAATGAAAATGAAATAAAGAAGGAGACTGATCTGACATAGAAAAATCTCCAAGATACACTTATCAAGTGAAAATTTTTTCAGTTAGGTTAGCAACAATATACATAAAATGTTCCCTTTTGTGTTAAAAAAAAATACAGTTGATGTTATCTCTTGGGGAGTGGAACTGGTATCTGGGATGATTAGAAAACTTCATTACTGTGTACTGTCTTAATTTTTCTTTCATAGTAAAAGAAAGTGATAAAGAATAAACACCCAATTCTGTCACTCTATGGCCCTAGGCAAGTCTGTTTTGTCTCCCAGAGTCTCAATTTCGCCCCCTTACAAGGATCACTGTGAGGAGAAATAACATAAACAAAGTGCCTACTCTGTGGTACAGGCTCCCTATTTCACTGATACGTCAGTGGACTTCATTAAAACAGCAACAGATTTAAGGGGAACAAGGGCTGGGAGAAGAATACTAACTCACAGCTTGTCTCACAGTGATGACACTATTATTAATATCTTCCTGTGAACAGAAGCAAGTTGCCCCAGCCCTGAGTCCCAGCTTGTGAAAAACACTGACCTAGGATGCAGAGGATCCCGTCGGGTCGAGACTTGCTGCTCTGGGTCAAGATGCGCTGAACCTGGCGGAGTCGACTGCAGCTGCAATAAGAAAAGAAATCAGCTCCCTGAGTGCCAGCACATGAAGGCATGAGAAAGAAAATGACAGCAAGTGATGGAAACTGTTCTCTGTCTGACTTTGACGTCAGAATCATAAAAATAAATTACGTATTCTTTTTTCTAATATTTTGTGGAAGAGATTATGCAGAATTGGTCTGTAGACTAAGTCTGAACTGCTGATTATAAACTGTATGGTCAGTGGCTCTCTCATTCAACAAAGAATGGAACCAAAGGCCCTGTCATAATCAATGCTAGACAGGACTAGAACCCAGCAGCTGACCAGAAGAACCTCCAATGTCTTAATTTTGAATATTATCAAAGAAGAGTTTCTACACTAATTTGTCCTAACTGTGGTCCTTATTGATCTGTTAAAAACAAAAAACAAGCAGATAAAAATCAAACTAAGGACCAGTGAGTGTCATCACAACTACCCCCATAAGTGTGTCAGTACATGGTATTTCTTGCTGTATCATCCTGCCAACTACGCCAACTGTCTTGCTGTTCACACTGTTCACTGAACCCAGGGTAGGCAAGGGGTGCGTGGGCAAGCTGGAAGAAGACTCAAGGAGCTGTAGGAACTGCAGTCGTGTTTAATTCTCTCTGGGCTGGCATAGCAGCCATACGGCAGCCATGCTGCATTCTCTCTTGGTTGACCCAGTGGATGCAGCCATAACACAGCCTCAAGGGCTTATCAAGTGGAAATTATACAGGTTTACAAAATTAAAATGGACCAAGTGAGTACACTGTGATGTGTGTGCACAGTGCTGTAAATCATCTCAGCTGTTACATAACCATATATTTACAAAAGGTGGGGGTGAGACAGCCTGACCACTGCCATCTTGGCTAATTCGATCTTTCTCTACAGAACTGCTCCATTTCTGTGCAAATCTCTGATTCCACTGATGTTAGAGACATACTCTTCCTTCCAAACAAAGCATAAGGAGAGGTACTTCCGGACACTGATATCACTTCTAAGGACCCCATGCTTTCCGTATCAATCCCTTCTCCCTCCCAGATTCTGAGAGTGGTTCACTTTCCTGCTTGAGACTGATCCTTCCATAGGGTCTGTCCATATCACCTTCTGGTCCAAGATCTGTCTCCACTATTCACCCCTTAAGGCTCTTATATTAATTTTCCCCCCCTACAGTCAACATATTCCCAATCGTTGTTGTTTGGTCACCCAGTCGTGTCTGACTCTTTACAACCCATGGATGCAGCACACCAGGCCTCCCTGTCCCTCACCATCTCCTGGAGTTTGCCCAAGTTTATGTTCATTGCTTCAGTGATGCCATCCAGCCATCTCATCCTCTGACTCTCTCTTCTCCTTCTGCCCTCAATCTTTTCCAGCATCAGGGACTTTTCCAGTGAGTCAGCTGTCCACATCAGGTGACTAAAATACTGGAGCTTCAGCATCAGTCCTTCCAGTGAGTATTCAGGGTTGATTTCCCTTAAGATTGACTGGTTTGATCTCCTTGCTGTCCAAGGGAGATAAAACAAGACGATTGCTTCTTGGCAGGAAAGCTATGACAAACCTAGACAGTGTGTTGAAAAGCACTGGAAGAGTATGTCTCTAACAGCAGTGGAATCAGAGATTTGCACAGAAATGGAGCAATTCTGTAGAAAAGTGAATTAGCCAAGATGGCGGTGGCCAGGCTGTCTCACCCCCACCTTTTGTAAATATACGGTTATGTAACAGCTGAGAGGATTTACAGTTTGTCTCAGGAGTCTTCTCCAGCACCACAGTTTGAAGGCATCAATGCCTTGGTGCTCTCCCTTCTTTACAATCCAGCTCTCACAACCGTACATGACCACTGGGAAGACCACAACCTTGACCATACAGACCTTGGTCAGCAGAGTAATGTCTCTGCTTTTCAACACACTGTCTAGGTTTGTCATAGCTTTCCTGCCAAGAAGCAACTGTCTTCTGATTTCATGGTTGTAGTCACCATCCACAATGATTTTAGAGCCCAAGAAGAAATCTGTCACGACTACCATCTTTTCCCCTTCTATTTGTCATGAAGAAATGGGACCGGATACAATAATCTTAGTTTTTTTAATACTTAGTTTTAAGCTGGCTCTTTCACTATCCTCATTCACCCCATCAAGAGGCTCTTTAGTTCCTCTTCACTACCTAGAAGCCCCACCACATCCTCATTATCTAAGATTCTCCATAAACCTACTACAATAACTGTTCCATCCATAACAGTCAGACTCCATCCTCACTCCTCTGTTCTAGTACACTTGTCCTATACTCATCCAAGCAATAGTATTTCCAGCTAAATAACACCATTTCCATGTCTTGAATTCCCTTTTCCCCCTGTTCTTTCTGACGTTCCCACACACCAAGTCCATGACTTAGTGGTCCTTATCACTACCTTCCCTCAAGACGTTCACCATCTTCTACCTAATACCAAAACCAGACAAAGACAGCACCAAAAATATAGAAACATACAAATAAATATCTACCATGAATATAGATACAGAAATCCTCAATAAAATATTAGTAAATGTAAGTCAACAACATATAAAAAGAATTACACACTACGGCCAAGAGGGATGAAAGTCTGGAAATCAATAAATATAATCCCTAATCTAACAGGCTAAAGAAGGAAAAAAAAAATCATATGACCACATAATTGATGCAGAAAAATCTGAAAAAATTCAACACCAATTCATAATTTAAAAAACTTAGAAAACTACAAATAGATGAGTTTCCTCAACTTGATAAAATCAATTTTGGTTTTGATACCAAAAAAAACAAACAAAAAAACCCTCCAAAGCAAATTCTGGGATATACTTAATGGTAAAAAAAAAGAAAAGAAAAAAAACACGGAACAAGAAAAAGATCTATGCTCTCATTAACCCATTCAACATAATACTGGAAGTTCAAGCCAATGCAATCAGGCAAAAAAAGGAAATAAAAGGTATACAGATAGAAAAGGAAGATATTAAATTATTTGCATAGATGACACAATGGCCTATATAGGGAATCTCACAGAATCTATAAAAAATCTTAGAATAAGTGAGTTCAACAAAGTCATAATATCAACATATAAAAACCAACTGTATACATGAACACAGAAATTAAAAATATAGTATCATTTAAATATAAACTGAACAAAACATGAACAGTACTTACATCCTAAAAAATACAAAACATTGATAAAGGAAACCGAAAAAGATCTAAGTAAGTGGAGACACTCAACATAATATATATGTCAATTCTTCTCAAATTGATTTATAGGTTTAACACAATTCCTATTAAAATCCTAGCAAGATTTTTTTACAGACATAGACAAGATCACTCTAAAACTTAGAGGGAAAAATAAAGGAACATTCAAGGACAGTGAGAACTGTTTAGAAAATGAATAAAGTGGGAGGAATCACTATGTCTGATCTTAAGACATATTATATAGCTAAAGTAATCACGACTGTGGTTCTGGCTAAAAGACAGATACATAGACCAATGGAATGGAACAGGAACAACAGAAATAGACCCAAAAATATAGCCAAGTAATATTTGAGAAAGCATGGAAAGTAACCCAAGAGAGGAAAAATAGTCTCTTCAATAAATGGCGTTGGAACAACTGGATATCCATAGACAAAAACATGAACCTTAACCAAAACCTTATAACTGGCACAAAAATTAACTCAAAAGAGATCATGGATTTAAAGATTTATATATAAAATCTTTAAAAGAAGAGAAGAAAATATTCAGGATATAGGATTCAATGAAATTCTTAGACTTGACACCAAAAGTATGATCCATTAAAAATTGATACATTAGACTTCACCAAAATTTTAAACTTCTGCTTTGTGAAAGACTATTGAGAGAATGAAAAGGCAAACTACAAAATGGGAGAAAATATTTGCAAATCACTTATTTGAAAAAGCACAATACAAAAAAACTCAAAACTCAACAGCAAAAAAAACACTCCAATTAGAAAATAGGTCAAGGTATAAAGAAAATTTTCTCAAAGTGGATAGAGAAATGTCACATAAACACATGAAAACAGATTCAACATCATTATCCATTGTTGTTGTTGTTGTTCAGTAGTTAAGTCGTGTCTGACCATTTGCAACCCCATGGACTACAGCACCTCAGGCTTCCCTGTCCTTCACTATCTCCCAGAGTTTGCTCTAATTCATGTCCATTGAGTTGATGATACTATTTAACCATCTCATCCGCTGCTGCCCCCTTCTTTTTCCTTCAGTCTTTCAGGGTCTTTTCTAATGAGTTGGCTCTTTGCATCAGGTGGCCAAAATATTGGAGCTTCAGCTTTGGCATCAGTCCTTATGAATATTCATAGTTGATTCCCTTTAGGATTGACTGGTTTGATCTCCTTGCTGTCCAAGAGACTCTTAAGGGTCTTCCCCGGCACCACAATTCAAAAACATCAGTTCCTGGGCACTCAGCCTTCTTTATGCTCCAACTCTCACAACCGTACATGACTACTGGAAAAACCACAGCTTTGACTATATGTACCTTTGTTGACAATGTGATGTCTCTGCTTTTTAATGTCGTCTAGGTTTATCATAACTTTCCTTCCAAGCAGCAAGAGTCTTTTAATTTCATGGCTGCAGTTACTGTCAGAAGTGATCTCTGGAGCCCAAGAAAATAAAATCTGTCATTGCCTCCACTTTTTCTCTATTTGCCATGAAGTCTATGGCTATATCACCCTGAACGCACCTGATTTCACCTATTTGCCATGAAGTGATGGGACCTGATGCCATGATTTTAGTTTTTTTAAAAAATGTTGAGTTTCAAGCCAGCCTTTTCACTCTCCTCTTTCACACCCATCGAGAGGTTCTTTAGTTCCTCTTCACTTTCTGCAATTAGAATTGTATTATCTGCATATCTGAGGTTGTTGATATTTCTCCCAGCAATCTTGATTCCAGCTTGTCATTCATCCAGTTCAACATTTCACGTGATGTGCTCTGCACAGAAGTTAAATAAACAGGGTGACAATATACAGCATTGTCATACTCCTTTCCTAATTTTGAACCAGTCAGCTGTTCCATGTTAGGTTCTGATTGTTGCTTTTTGACCCACAAACAAGTTTCTCAGGAGACAGGTAAGGTGGTCTGGCATTCTTATTTCTTGAAGAATGTTCCACAGTTTGTTGTGATCCACACAGTCAAAGGCTTTAGCATACTCAATAAAGCAGAAGTAGATGTTTTTCTGGAATCCCCTTGCTTCCTCTGTGGTCCAATGAATGTTGGCAATTTGATCTCATAGATTAGAGAAATGCAAATTAAAACCACAGTGAGACACTACTATACATCTACTACTAAAATAACAAACAGTGATGATATCAAATGCTGGTGATGATTCAGAGAAACTGAATCACTTGCAGATTTCTGAAGTAAATTAAAGAAGACATCAATAACAGAAATACATTCATATTCCTACATTGGAACTTAATATATAATATTATATATTTAATGCCAGACTCCTCTGTCCAGGGGATTATCCAGGCAAGAATACTGGAGTGGGTTGCTATCCCTTTTTCAGGGGATCTTCCCAACCTAGGGATTGAATCCATGTCTCTCATGTCTCCTGCACAGGCAGGCAGGCTTCTTACCACTAGTGCCACCTGATAAACTGTGGTCTATACACACAATGGAATATCATTCAATCTTAAAAAGGACAGAAATTCTGACACATGATAATACATGAAATAAGCCGTAAGGACCTTACAATAAGTGAAATAAGCCAGTCCCGAAAGGACAAATATTGTATGATTCCACTTTTATGAGGTACTTACAACAGACAAATTTACAAAGACAGAAAGTAGAATGGTGGTTGCCAGGGGACGAGGGGATGAGGTGGAGGAAGGAGTGGGGAGTTATTGTTTAACAGGTACCAGAGTTTCAGTTCTGCAAGATGAAGAGTTCTGTGGATGGATACTGGTGAATGTAGCACAATAAGGTAAAAATCCTTAATGCCACTAAACTGTACAGTTTAGATGGTAAATTTTATGTATATTCTGCCATAGTTTAAAAAATTTTAAGTTTAAAGAAGCCAATGTCATGTAAAACAGAAAAAACAGAGAGGGAGAACTCTTGTAATAAAGAATAGTAAGTCAGTGCAACTTATTAACCTTAATTTGATTTAAACAAAACCAACCAACCAACCAACCCAAGGGAAACATCTATAAGACATCTGACAAAAATTTGAGTATGCCTCTATTACATATTAATAGAATATTATCTATTATCCAGGGCATATTCAAATTTACTATCAATTTTCTTAGCTGAGATAATATTATGGTGGTTACATAGTAGAACGTCCTTTTTCAGTGAAGTGCCATGATGTCTACAAAGTGCCATGATGTCTACTACTATGTCAACATAAAGAGTTTAACAGAAAAAAGAATGAAAAAAAAGAAAAACTAAAGACAATGCACACAGGCAAAGAGTCAAAACTGGTAAATCTAAGTGATGGGTATATTCTTGTACTATTCTTTCATTTTTTCTGTATTGTTTGAACATCTTCATAATAAAAATCTGGGGCTAGACATAAGGCGGAAAGGCAATGGCACCCCACTCCAGTACTCTTGCCTGGAAAATCCCATGGACGGAGGAGCCTGGTAGGCTGCAATCCATGGGGTCGCTAAGAGTCAGACACGACTGAGCGACTTCACTTTCACTTTTCACTTTCATGCATTGGAGAAGGAAATGGCAACCCACTCCAGTGTTCTTGCCTGGAGAATCCCAGGGACGGGGGAGCCTGGTGGGCTGATGTCTATGGGGTTGCACAGAGTCGGACATGACTGAAGTGACTTAGCAGCAGAGATAAGGGGGAACATGTGGAGTAACTCAGGGTTTTGGAAGCAGCAGAATTTAAACTGCAACATGATTAAGATTAAAGTAAGAAAACTCTATCCCTGGGAAATGGTTGCCTATCCATCCCCACTTTCTCATGTTTAATATAAGATTCATCTTGCAATCATTCTCTGCACTAGAAAGATTTCGTTAAGTTGGTCCTTTGGTCCATTTCCCAATCCTGGCTGACTACCAAGTTACCAAGAGCTCGAGTTTTCAAGCTCAGAACCAGCCAGTGCCAAAAAGCTTTAACAGGTCATGTGACCAGGAAAAGCCAGTTCCCCAACTACTGCTATGGGAAGCCAAGACAGGAGCAAAAGAGGGTTTTTTTGGCCAAAGCAAGTAGAAGCAAATAAAATGTAGGAAGATCTTTCTCTTCCCAGAGTAAAACATTAATAACATTTTCTTGTAAAATGGCTAGATCTAAATTTAGATCTTTTTTTCCTTTGAACGTTTTCTTGCTTCCCAATTTTTGACTAGAACATAGCCTATCACTGAACCATTAAACTTTTCATTTACTGAAATATTTATCTATTTAAAAATCACCTATTAAGTATAAAGAAAACCAAAATATTCATATTCCAAGCACTCAGAATTAACCTACATTAGTGCTTTTTTCAGTTATGTGAAGTATTAATTATCCTTTTTTATTTAAAAATCAGAACACTACATACGAAACTTAAGTCTTCACTATTCCCCACCCTCAGAGGTGACCATTATGAGTTTTCTTTGTATCCATCCAGTCTTTTTTCCTTTTCAGTAGAAACTTTCAGTTCAGTTCAGTCGCTCAAAAACACACACCAAACCCAGCACTAGCACTGCCCTGTAGCTTTCAGGTCTACCTGAACAAAAGCTAGCACATCTCGAGTAGAAGGCCTGTGGTCACCTGCAACGCTACAAAGTTTCTCCTTTAGAGTATCTGCAGAGGGTCAAAAGCAGACTAAACAACGACAGTGAACGCTCAGCACAGCCAGAAATACAGTTTTTATCAAATAAGCTGCTTGAATACTATACTTCTCACTTTCGTTGGATTCAGCCTCAAAATCTAGACATGACAAGTGATACGGCAAAAACAAGACCTAAACAGAAGCAGTCTGCCCAGATCACAAGGCTGAGTAAAGATTAACAGCATCAGAACCTGAGTGACCAAATATCCTGGCTCTGAACTTTACTTTCTGATGTACCTCACTGATTTCCTGACAACAAAGTTAGCCTCAGACACAGTATTTCTGAATTCTTAACAATCACCTCTGTTCTCCCCACTGTCCATTTTATACTTATTAGTTAGTTCACTGCTCATTGCTGTTATAACAATTACTATATACATAGCTAAGTATATTTTGTTTGTGTTTTATTATCATGGTTCCCTGGAAATGGGAGAAATTTTGCAATTTTTATTTTTGTCTGTTTTTCTTCATAATTTACGCTTTTTGATTTTTAAAATCAAACTATTAAAACATGAATATATTCTCCTTATATGCTTTGTGGTTTGGATGTTTTACAAAGTGAATTCTCATACCAATCTGAATCACTTCATCCTATAAAACTGCTGTGAACAATCTGATATAATATAGTTAATACACAGTTTGGGTGAGTTTTTTGGGGAGAGAGTTGTTTTTCATTTCACTGTTTTTACATAAAATCAAAATAATGAGATATGTAACTGCTCTGTAACGTGCTTTTTTTTTTACTTAACATTGTACCTCAAGATCTTTCCAAGATAGTAAATACAACACAACCTCATTTTTAAAACTGTTGTACTATATCCTTTTGCTTTTACTTAACAAGACACTATGATTGAACATTCATGATTTTTATTATTTTTGCAAACAGCAAACAATGTTTCAATGAACAACCTTATAAAGCCATCTTTGGCACAAGTCTAAAAAAAAAGCTGGCTTAAAACTCAAAACTCAGAAAACTACAATCATGGCATCAGATCTCATCACTTCGTGGCAAATAGATGGGGCAAAAGGAGAAACAGTGACAGATTTTATTTTCTTGGGCTCCAAAATCACTGCAGACTGTGACTGCAGCCACAGAATTAAAAGATGCTTGCTCCTTGAAAGAAAAGCTACGACAAACCTAGACAGTGTATTAAAAAGCAGATACATCACTCTGCTGACAAAGGGCTGTATAGTCAAAGCTATGGTTTTTCCAGCAGTCATGTACCGATGTGAGAGTTGGACCATAAAGAAGACTGAGCACCAAAGAACTGATGCTTTTGAACTGTGGTGCTGGAGAAGACTCTAGCGAGTCCCTTGGACTGCAAGGAGATCAAATCAGTCAATTCTAAAGGAAATCAACCCTGAATATTCATTGGAAAGACTGATGCTGAAGCCAAAGCTCCAATACTCTGGCCACCTGATGCAAAGAGTCGACTCACTGGAAACGACCCTGACACTGGTAAAGACTGAGGGCAGGAGGAGAAGGAGGAGAAGGAGGATGAGATGGTTGGATGGCATCATCAACACAGTGGACATGAGTTTGAGTAAACTCCAGGAGATAGTGAAGGACAGGGAAGCCTTGCGTGCTGCAGTCCATAGGGTGGAAAACAGTCGGACAAGACTTACCTACTGAACACGAATAGCAACAAATTTTCTGCAAGGCAGAGACTAGCATTGCCAGGTTAAGAGGTATCTGCATTTAAAAATTTGAGAAATTTTGCTAAATTGTTTTCTTGAAACATTCATCTACAATATACCAGAATACCTGTTTCCCCATAACTTCTAAACCATGTATTACCACTCTTGAACTATTAATGTAATAGTCAGAAGTCTCCTTGTCAGACAGTTGTCCCTTGGTATCCATGAAGGATTGATTCCAGGAACCCCTCAGATAGTAAATCTGCAGATGTTCAAGTCCCTTACATAAAATGGCATAGTATTTACATTATAACCTATGCACATTATCTGGTACATTTTTTAATAATTTTTCTTATTTGCTAATTTTTGGCTATGCTAGGTCTCCACTGCTGCATGGGAGCTAGTCTTCATTGCAGTGTGCCAGCTTCTCACTGCAGTGGCTTCTTCTGTTGTGGAGCACAAACTCTAGGGCATGTGGGCTTCAGCAGTTGCAGCACATCAGTTCAATAGTTGCAGTTCCCAGGCTCTAGAGTACAGGCTCAATAGCTGTGGTCCATGGGCTCAGCTGCTCTGTGGCATGTGAGATCTTCCTGGATCAGTGAGTGAACCCGTGTCTCCTGAATTGATGGGCAGATCCATCATCACTGAGCCACCAAGGAAACTCCCCAGTATATTTTATATCATCTCTAGATTACTTAACCTAATATGAATGCTATGTGAACGGTTGTAAATACAATGTAAATGGTACGTAAATAGTTGCTTGTGGATGGCAAACTCAAGTTTTGCTTTTTGGAACTTTCCTAAATTAAAAAATATATTTTTGATTTGAGTGGTTGAATCCATGGATGCAGAACCTGTGGATCTGAAGGGCTGACTGTACCAGTACTTCATTTAGGATTTTTGCAGTTGTTATTTTCCTTTGTAATCTCTCTGTCAAACACCAGAATCATGCTCGCATCCAAGAACAAGTGGGAAAGCTTTCTGAGGTATATAATTCATTCGGCATGCTTTCCATTTTTATCTTCCTTAGTAACATACACTATGCCTCTTCTCTACGACAGCATCCAATCATGAGTCACCCAGCAGCAAGCCAGCCCAGCTGGAGTCCTTTCCAGGGACTTTCTGTTTCAGATGTAGAAGAGAAATGGCCTCTAGGGTCACAGTCCAGGAAGAAAGTGGATTTGAGGCTATATGGATAGAGACAACTATTTTGATAGCAGAGTCCCAGTTCCTGAGGCCCTACTTCTTACAATTCTTCCTATCTTGTCTCAGTTCAGTTTAGTCGCTCAGTCGTGTCCGACTCTTTGTGACCCATGGACTGCAGCATGCCAGGCCTCCCTGTCCATCACCAACTCCCAGTTCAGTCCAGTTCAGTCGCTCAATCGTGTCTGACTCTTTGCGACCCCATGAATCGCAGCACGCCAGGCTTCCCTGTCCATCACCAACTTCAGGAGTTCACCCAGACCCACGTCCATCGAGTCAATGATGCCATCCAGCCATCTCATCCTCTGTCGTCCCCTTCTCCTCCTGCCCCCAATCCCTCCCAGCATCAGAGTCTTCTCCAATGAGTCAACTCTTCGCATGAGGTGGCCAAAGTACTGGAGTTTCAGCTTTAGCATCATTCCTTCCAAAGAACACCCAGGACTGATCTCCTTCAGAATGGACTGGTTGGATCTCCTTGCACTCCAAGGGACTCTCAAGAGTCTTCTCCAACACCACAGTTCAAAAGTATCAATTATTCGGCGCTCAGCCTTCTTCACAGTCCAATTCTCACATCTATACATGACCACTGGAAAAACCATAGCCTTGACTAGACGAACCTTTGTTGGCAAAGTAACGTCTCTGCTTTTGAATATGCTATCTAGGTTGGTCATAACTTTCCTTCCAAGGGGTAAGTGTCTTTTAATTTCATGGCTGCAGTCACCATCTGTAGTGATTTTGGAGCCCCAAAGAATAAAGTCTGACACTGTTTCCACTGTTTCGCCATCTATTTCCCATGAAGTGATGGGACCAGATGCCATGATCTTTGTTTTCTGAATGTTGAGCTTTAAGCCGACTTTTTCACTCTCCACTTTCACTTTCATCAAGAGGCTTTTTAGTTCCTCTTCACTTTCTGCCATAAGGGTAGTGTCATCTGCATAGCTGAGGTTATTGATATTTCTCCCAGAAATCTTGATTCCAGCTTGTGTTTCTTCCAGTCCAGCGTTTCTCATGATGTACTCTGCATAGAAGTTAAATAAGCAGGGTGACAATATACAGCCTTGACGTACTCCTTTTCCTATTTGGAACCAGTCTGTTGTTCCATGTTCAGTTCTAACTGTTGCTTCCTGACCTGCGTACAGATTTCTCAAGAGGCAGGTCAGGTGGTCTGGTATTTCCATCTCTTTCAGAATTTTCCACAGTTTATTGTGATCCACACAGTCAAAGGCTTTGGCATAGTCAATAAAGCAGAAATAGATGTTTTTCTGGAACTCTCTTGCTTTTTCCATGATCCAGCAGATGTTGGCAATTTGATCTCTGGTTCCTCTGCCTTTTCTAAAACCAGCTTGAACATCAGGAAGTTCACGGTTCACATATTGCTGAAGCCTGGCTTGGAGAATTTTGAGTATTACTTCACTAGCGTGTGAGATGAGTGCAATTGTGCGGTAGTTTGAGCATTCTTTGGCATTGCCTTTCTTTGGGATTGGGATGAAAACTGACCTTTTCCAGTCCTGTGGCCACTGCTGAGTTTTCCAAATTTGCTGGCATATTGAGTGCAGCACTTTCAAAGAATCATCTTTCAGGATCTGAAATAGCTCAACTGGAATTCCATCACCTCCACTAGCTTTGTTCATAGTGATGCTACTCAAACTCATGTCCATTGAGTCAGTGATGCCATCCAATCATCTTCTGTCATCCCCTTCTCCTCCCGCCTTCAATCTTTCCCAGCATCAGGGTCTTTTCAAATGAGTCAGTTCTTCCCATCAAGTGGCCAAAGTATTGGCGTTTCAGCTTCAGCATCAGTCCTTCCAATGAATATTCAGGACTGATTTCCTTTAGGATGGACTGATTGGATCTACTTGCTATCCAGGGGACTCTCAGGAGTCTTCTCCAACACCACAGTTCAAAAGCATCAATTCTTCAGTGCTTAGCTTTCTTTATAGTCCAACTCTCACATCCACACATGACTACTGGAAAAACCAAAGCTTTGATTAGATGGACCTTTGCTGGCAAAGTAATGTCTCTGCTTTTTAATATGCTGTCTAGGTTGGTCATACCTTTTCTTTCAAAGAGCAAGCATCTTTTAATTTCATGGCTGTAGTCATCATCTGCTTGTCTATCTCCCCACTATTCCTTCCAGTCAAGTATCCAATACATTTATTTCCTTTTTTACTTTACTCTTTTGAGTTGGGTTTCTGTCACTTGAAACAGAAAGCATTCTTCTTATTACAAAATCATACCTCTTGATTAGACGGACCATCAGGAAATGTTCAGGATTAAACCACACCAATGTCTATGACTTACTTTGAAAAGCATTAAAATATAGGATGAATTGATGGGTGAATATCAGGATGACTATAAGGCAAACAGAGCAAATATATTAAGCAGAGAATCTAGGTATGAATATACATGAATGTCCACTGAAAAATTCTTTCAACTTATTTGCATTTATGAACAGTTTTCATGATAAAATATTGGGGGGGAAATCAACAACACGAGTTAACACAAGTTATATCAGCATTAATTCGGACTTCAGGCAATGATTACAACGAGCTACTGTAGGACTAGTAAGAAAAGGGTTTAAGGTTTAAGAAAGCTGGCTCTGCAATAAAGTGGCAATTATTTATTCTCTCTGTGAAACAGACTTGGAAGAAAGGCAAAAAGGCAGGATGTGTCTCAAGTCAATAAATGTCCTTTCCCACTGAATTCCTTTCTGGAGCAACTTGCAATGGAACACACAAAGCCAACATTACTGCTGTCATGACCAATACATGGTTAAACAGTGACCAAAAAGTGACTCAAACTGAAGGAACACATACACACATACATGTGAGCATGCACGACTGAGAGATGTGTTGGCATCACCTGACTATTCAGTGACTTGAATTTTCTCCCAGCATTTTTTCATATAGTTCACCAGACCCATTAGTAATTCTAAGCAATATAACTTTCATTCCACATAGCTATTAATACCTCCCTGTGATAGAGACAGTTTCCTAGTCCATATGCATTTTCTCCTTCTTTTTTTACTAATAGTATTCTGATTTGGAGCAACAATAGGCACAGCTTCTCTACTTCTAGAGCTGACCAATGAGACACGCAAAAGCCATCAGGTTGAGGCCGCTGGGAAAGCTTTCTGAAGAGAAGGAACTGACGCATCTAGGAAAGCTGCCTTCTTTCCTCAAAGATCTGATAGCTGGAGTTCCTTCCTGCAGTCATTCTGTGACCCTGGAGCTATAGAAAAAATGGAATCCATTTGCTAAATACAGACACAGAAGAGGCTGGTTCCCTGATGACTTCATACTAGGAGTAGCCTGCCCTCCTCTAGACAGACATCTTTTGCAAGACAGACTAAACCTCAAAGTTGTCATTATTGTTAACTATCTTTTACCAGCTGCCAAATAGTTCCTAATAGGTCCCAATAGGATTGATGCTTTTGAACTCTGGTGTTGGAGAAGAGTCTTGAGAGTCCCTTGGACTGCAAGGAGATCAAACCAGTCAATCCTCAAGGAAATCAGTCCTGAGTATTCATTGGAAGGACTGATGCTGAAGCTGAAGCTCTAATACTTGGGCCACCTGATGCAAAGAGCCAACTCACTGGAAAAGGCCCTGATGCTGAGAAAGATAGAAGGCGAGAGGAGAAGGGGATGACAGAGGACGAGATGGTTGCATGGCATCACTGACTCAATGGACATGAGTTTAAGCAAACTCTGGGAGATGGTGAAGGACAGGGAAGCCTGGCGTGCTTCAGTCCATGAAATCACAAAGAGTCAGACACGACTGAGTGAGTGAACAACAACAGATAGGTCACCTTATCTAAAATGGTTAAAACTTGCACCCAACTGCAATTCATGTCTAGACCCATTTCACAAATTGGGGTATGTAAGACTCTCTACAAACTAAATATAAGAACTTCAGAAAATGCTACCCAACTTCAGAAAATGGAAAAATGGTATCTCAAAGTCTATCACTACACTTCACTGAAAGAATATATTGTTTTCCATTGTTTTTCCTTTTCTCCAGCCTTCTCTGAACATTTCCACAATCTGCTCTTTGGAAAGTCAGTTCACAGGTCTTCATTCAGAAGGCATCCACAATTACTTTCCTGCATTTCTTTGACTATTAAAAGCATGCCAAAATATAAATGCAATGTTGAGTCCTGACATGAATCTTGGACTAGAAAAAAGACATTAGTGGAAAAACTGGGCAAATCCAAATGAAGTTTGGAGTAATAAACTCCAAGTAAACAAAAATTTACTTAGTAAACTAATATGAAATACAAATATTAATTTCTTAGCTTTGATAAATGCACCATGTCAACATTAGAGGAAGCAGGGTAAAGGTCATATAGAAACACTATATACCATATTTGCAACTCACCTACAAATATTATTTCAAATAAGAAGCTTAAAACAAAAAACAGGCCAAATTAGCTAACTTTCCCTCAAACCAGGGTTCAAAATCACAGATGTTGTTTAGTCACTAAGTCATGTCTAACTCTTTTGTGATCCCAGGGACTGTAGCCTGCCAGGCTCCTCCTCTGTCCATGGGATTTTTCCAGGCAAGAATACTGAAGTGGGTTGCCATTTCCTTCTCCAGGGGATTTTCCTGATCCAGGGATCAAACCCACATATCCTGTGCTGGCAGGCAGATTCTTTACCACTGAGCCACCAGTGAAGCCCCAAATTACAGATAACAGTTTTAAATACCCAAGTCACAAACTGCTTTTTCTTTTCTTCTTAATTTCAGGGCAAAACAACAGTATGTAAGCTGTAGAGGGCATCTGCATCTCATTTACTCCCCATCTCCAAAAATCAGAACATCACAGAAGAGCCCAAGAGCTAGGAAACACTGTTAAAATACTGTGCCCTATTGATGCAACAACACAGTCATCCCAAATATATGTGAAAATAAGCAGGCAGAGGCTTGCTTTTCAAAATGTCGTTTTTACAAAAGACCTACCCGTTTTCAGTAACTGAAAGAAATTAGAAGAAGGTTTTTGCTTTTATGAAAAAAAGATGAAAAACAAAGATAGCCACCATCTGTTTTACAGTGGAGCAATGAGTGGCACTGCCAAGCTCATTCCTGGTAACTACACTCAGCATCTCAGCAACAGCTTTGAACCGTGTCTGTGAGCATCTCTGCTTTCGCCTGATTTACTTTGTGCCTCTGTTAGCAAGATGTGTTTTGAAGTAACTGTTTCTTCACTTATGCCATTTCAGTTTACAAAAGTTTTCCTGGAAGGCCCTACTTTCTAAGAGCTGGGTGAAATCCATAAATAGTCCTCCACCCCTGGTTCAGAAATAAGGTCATAAAAAAATAAGTAAGCAAACCCTTTTTACTTCTATAAGCACCAAACCAAGCCTCCCTGGCCAGCATCCCAGTAAGTATCCTGAAGGTGAAACTTCACATCTTCATACATACAAGGTCATATCTTGCTCTGCATATTGAGTTCTCCTAAGGCAGGGACCATGAAAAATTTTATTTTCTTGGGCTCCAAAATCACTGAGGATGGTGACTGCAGCCATGAAATTAAAAGATGCTTGCTCCCTGGAAGAAAAGCTATGACAAACCTAGTCAGCATAGTAAAAAGCAGAAACATTACTTTGCCGACAAAGGTTGGTATAGTCAAAGCTATGGTTTTTCCAGTAGTCATGTACACATGTCAGAATTGGACCATAAAGGATGAACATCAAAGAACTGATCCTTTCAAACTGCAGTGTTGGAGAAAACTCTTTGAGAGTCCGTTGGGCTGCAAGGAGATCAAATCAGTTAATCCTAAAGGAAATCAATCCTGAATATCCACTGGAAGGACTGAGCTGAAGCTGAAGCTCCAATACTTGGCCACCTGATGCAAAGAGCCGACTTACTGGAAAAGACTCCGATGCTGAGAAAGATAAGGCAGGAGGAGAAGGAGACGATAGAGGATGAGATGGTTGGATGGCATCACTGACTCAATGGATATAAGTCTGAGCAAGTTCTGGGAGATGGTGAAGGCTGGTGTGTTGCGGTCCGTGAGGTTGCAAAAAGTCGGATCCAACTGAGCGACTGAACAACAACAACAAAGGCAGGGACAATTACTATTTCTGTAGATCTGTAAACCAAAAAGAGAACCATGGGTACTGGCCAGTAAACATCACCTGAAGAGATAATCTGCCTCTGTGAGGCTTTACTTAAGCCCTCTCAGTAGAACATCACTATGATTAACCACTTTCCCACCATTTAGCTTACAAATGTGAGTCTTCATTCTCTGAACACCCAGAGCCCACAGTTTCACCTATAATTATTGTCTATTCATTCAACAAATAATTAGTGCAAGCAGTGTTTCACAATAGCTAACAACAGTGGTCACATTTACTGAGTACTGACTATGTGCCAGACACTGACCTAAGCACTAGGGCAAGCAATGTGGGAAATGACAACCAAAAAATGGTCCCAACTCTTTGGTAATTTCCAGGTGCCAACGAAGAAGGCCCTTTCTTATGAGCCCTTTAACAAGGAAGAAATCTCACCTATACATGTTATAGAACTCCAGCACAGGAGCTCCTCAGTCAGACTTTTTGCTAAAGCACACCCCATTCAGTGACTCATAAAGGGTGCATGGAAAGTCAAACTATGAGATCTTGCATGTGTGAAATGTTTTTATCCCTCCCTCACCTGCCTGAGAATTTGGTTGGATAAAGGATTCTGAGTGGGAATCCATTTTCTTTTAGTAAGCACTATTTGCTCCATTATCCTCTAGCGTCCAATCTTATGATTCCTGACTTTATTTTATTTGTAGATATCCTTTTCTCTTTATAGTGCTCAAAAATGTCATGATGCTATGCCACACATGCATATTTTTAAATTAATTGTGCTGGATTTTTGGAGGGTTGTTTTAATCTGGAAACAGAGACTTTTTGAGAAACTGTATTTTATATTGGATGATTTCTTCATCCCAACAAATAATAACCACTCACTATCCCTTCTTGTTACAGACATCTACAATAGGTCACTCAGTCCTCCACATTCCCTCAAGATTTTGGCTTCTGGATCATTGTCTCTTTGCTATTACTACTCCGAACTTAATTCATGATGATCTCAATACGCACTGACCTTCTACTATCCTTACCTCCCAGTTCCTTTACTCCTATCTTCCAATGATGTCCTCTATCCCAGGGGTCCCCAACCCCTGGGTGACAACCAGTACTGGTCTATGGCTTGTTAGGAACCAGGCTGCACAGCAAGAGATGAGTCGTGAGCAAGTGAAGCCTCATGTGTATTAATAGCCACTCTCCACTGCTGGCATTACTGGAGCTCGAAACCTACTGCACTTATATCATTTCAAAACCATTCTCCCCACCCCCAACTCTGGTCTTCTATGAAATCAGTCTCTGGTGCCAAAAAGATTGGAGACCACTGCTCTATCCTACCTCTGCCACTCCCTCCCCCACTGCCCACATCCAAGGAGCTTAATACATCTTAAGGTAAAACATTCAACATGGTAACTGGGTCTCATCTTAAATTCAACCAAATGGGCACCTGGTGCTATCTGGCAATCCAAAAATATTTCCTTATTCATCTCATTTTCCCTCACTCTCCTGGATGAATTTCACACCTGCTTTCTCCTCAAACTTCCAACACCTCTCTCACTTTTCATTTTTAGCTGAAGACCTTCCTTCTTATTTAACTGAGCATATGAAGTAATAAGAAGAGAACTTTCACTCTGTCCCACTACCAAGCTAACAATGCCCCAGTACTTGGGTTAGTTTAATCACCACAGATGAACTGTTGTCCACGTCCCTATCTAGCTTGAGGCCAACATATCCATATTGTCCCTTCTCTCTCTTAATCATCAATTTGTTTCTCTGTACTCCAACATCCTGTTAACTTACAAACATGCTATCTGCCCACCTAAAGACAAAAAGAACTTTAGCATTTCATGCTCCTCCAGCCACAGCCCTATTACTCTGCTCTCCCTTATAACAATCCTTGAAATAACATCACTATAACTCTTTATACTCACTGTCTCCAATTTCTCTCTTAGATTCTCCTGAATCCACTACACCAAAACTGTTTTGTCAAGGCCATCAACGACCTCCGTATTACTAAATCTAATTGTCTATGCTAACATTTATCATTAGACCATAACTGTCCTTGATTCTTCCCTTATTTCAGGAGGTAGAAATCCATTTTCCCTCAAAATCTGGAAGACATTGGTACACTGTCTTTTCTACACAGGAAATCCCAGAGTTTGGATGCCGGTCCTCTTCTCTATCTACATTTACTCCCTGGGTTTCTATCCAGTCAAGTTTAAAAAAAACAAACAAACTTGGAGTCATCAGTAATATGAGTGGTATTTCCAGTTCCAATCTCTCTCCTGAACTCCAGTCTAATATATCCAACTGCTAACGCAGTATCTCCACTTTGACATCAATTAGGAAACTCAAAATGAACAAGGCCAAAATTGAACCCTTTTTCCACAAGCCTACTCTTATTCCAGTGTTTCCAATATGAGTAACTGGCAACTCCATTCTTCCAACTGCTGAGTCTCAAAACTGCCTATGCCTTCTAACATTATTGTTCCTTCAGCCCTATTTCATCCCCAAGACTTATTTCTCACCATTCCGTATTATGATTTTTTACTGTTTTTATCTCTCTCCCCTTACAAAGAAGCTCTTGGAGGGCAGACGTCTGTCTTATCTGTCTGAATTCACAGCATCCAGCACAGTATATATTGGAATTTGCATAAAGAGGCAGTGAAATTTAAACTATTAAACAAGTCCAAAGCAGGATCAGATTCCTCTGCAGGAAAAGATCTTAAGTAGGAAAGCATATTTCAACTATTTCCATTGGTTCCTTAGTACAAACAAAGATAGTTATTTTGTTGGTAAAGAGTCCGCCTGCATGCAGGAGACCCACGGTCCATTCCTGGGTCGGTAAGATTTGCTGGAAAAGGGATAGACTACCCACTCCAGTATTCTTGGGCTTCCCTTGTGGTTCAGCTGGTAAAGAATCCACCTCCAATGCAAGAAACCTGGATTTGATCCCTCTGTTGGGAAGATACCCTGGAGAAGGGAAAGGCTACCTACTCCAGTATTCTGGTCTGGAGAATTCCACGGACTGTATAGTCAAACATGACTGAGTGACTTTCACTTCAGTTATTTTAATAACTCCAAAATCTCAGTGGCTTGAAAACAGGCTTATTTCTTGCTCAGTCTACATGTCAAAGATAGGTCATCTGGAAGCTAGTTCTGGTTCCCAGATTAAGACTAGTCACCATCTGGAGCACACAATCACCAAAACAGAGGGAAAGAGAGTGGCAAGTTACACACCAGAAGCTTTTACCATGAAGGGATACACATCATTCCTGTGCACATTTCACTAACCAAAAGCAACTAACAAGGCCATACTCAACTTCAAGGGGGCAAGCAAGTACAACTGTACCATGTGCCCAGGAGACAGAAACCCAAGATATTTGATGGACAGCACTGATGAGTGGCTTCCAGATCTAAGTAACAATATTTTAACTCGTGATCTCTATACCTAGTCTGTGAAGATTAACCCCATTGCTAGAATAGTGCCACTCACTTGCAAAGTACCATCTATGGGTCTTTAGGAATGTAACTTCACCAGTTAGGCCTGCCTCTTTAATCACTCAGGAGTCGGAGTGTAGCAAAGAAGCCCAAATATGGGTGATAGCAAAGTACTGAGAACAAACCTGGTAGGAACATTCAGCGTCATAATCAGGGAAAGGCTTGACTGAATGAGCAAAAAAAGTATGTTCAGTTAAAAACGGAAGGGAAAGGAAATTCGTCAAATTTCTTTTACCAAAGGTATACAAACACCAGGCCTTGAGGTACCTGGTACTATCCCTGTCCGACGACTAACAAGTTTCACTCAAACCACATGGCGGAAAATTCGAAATTTGAATATGATTAGTAAAGTTAGTAAACGTTAATGTTTTTAACAAAACAAAACAAAAAAATACTTACCAAAAAAAAAAAAAAAAAGCATGCTGCCATGCTACTAGAAGCAAGGAAGGAAGCAGTTATTTTAGAGATGGATTTTACTGGGAAGCTTTTTTTTCCTTAAAAGACTCCAGACATCAAAGCTCAAGATGATAGGGACAAATCTCAAGTCTACAAAGGCCTTGAATTTAAAGGGTGGCTGCCCAAGTTCTAAGTACCCAGAGCAGTTTCTATTGTATTCAACAAATACTTTGTAACAGTGAAACTGGCTGCCAGAAACGTTAAAACAGCCTGGAGATGGTTACCACAAGCAGCTAAACAATTGGAACCTTAAAGCCCAATGGAATTCCACTGCAGAGCAGAAGAGGAATCCAACTATGTCACCTGTCACCAGCCAAATCAGAAGCAACTAAGACTCCCAAATGAAACCAAGGGTATCTAGTCCCACCTCCTCTATCCTTTATTCAACAAACATGCGTTAGTAGCTGGCGTGGAAGAAGGAATGTCAATAAGTATGAGAAGGACATGATTCTAAGATTTAGCTCTTATTCGTCACGAATCTGGTGGAGTTCAAACAAGATAAAAACATAACAAAGCGATAAAAAACATTTTCGAGCAAAAATTTTAAAATACAATGCCTTAAATACCGTAACAAAGATATAGGAAAGACTGTTTTCACAGGTAAGTTGAGAACCTTCTTTCATAGGAACACTGTATTTACTTTGCTAAAGAGCTAGAATCGAGAAAAAGCGAACAAAACAAACAAAAATCCTCTTCTGGCTTAATGACAATTTAGCAGAACCAAAGCCCATTTCTCTCTCTTCCTCCATTCCTCTCAACGGTCTCTGCCACAACCCCTCCATTATTTCATCATCCGCACTTCGCTGACGGCCCCAACCCAGTTCCATCACAAACGATACCAAGACTATTAAGGTCAGTCCCAAAGGCACAGAGAGTAGAAATAAATCTTCATATACAGAAAAGCAGTGGGGACTCTCCCTGTACTGAGGCACCCCGGGGCCTTTATCTCTAGGTTCTGTGGCCTGGGGTCCGCAGCTTTCGGGGATTCTGGCCCCCCTTCCCTACGCAGTTTTTGCCTCCTGCGCCCCTAACGACCTCCACCTCTCCTCAATCTGAGCTCCTCATCATGGAGTGAGGGAGCGACTCAGGACAGGGCAGTGGGGAAGTGCGGAAACGCGCAGTATGGAAGATGCGGTCCGGGTGGGTGTTTGTGTAGGGGGAGCGAGGGGGCAGACGCAATGCAGAGGAAAGGTTCTAAACGAGACCTGCTCCTTCAGGGGAGCAAGGCAGGTCAGCCATTTCTAGGTAAACCAATATGGGGTTCTATACAGGGGAGCTATTGTGAGGGGACGTCTTCAATGATGGCCATTTCTGGGAGAAATATTCTACGGGGAAGGCAAGTGAGTTAATCAGCCACTGTGCAGGTCCTCGATAAGAGAATCTTTTCATGGTGAAATGTTCTGTGGGGGTGGGGATGTCATAGCACGGGGGTCTTCACAGGGGATCCGTTGTGGGGTTGTCGACAAGGAAGCCATTGTGGGAGCCTCGGCACCAGGCGCCGTTCCTCGGGAAACGTTCCTCAGGAAACTGTTCAGGGAAAAACCGTCCGCTAGGAAGCCATATCGGACCACGCCCTTCGGCGAGCGGCGTCGCCAGACCCCAACAGCCCGCAACCCCTCGCCCGCCCCTTTGAGGCCTCGTCCCCCTGTACCTGACGGAGGGCGACCCTCGGCCAAGGCCGCCGAGGGAGCGCGCCCGGGTCAGCCCCACCCGGTGCGGGGGATATGCGTCCATTGCAGTCGACAGCGGAGGAGGACCGAGCCGCTGCGAGGGTCGCTCAAGCCTGAGGGGCGGCTTCAGGCCCACTTCTGCCAGGCGGGGCGGCTGGGCGTGCCGGGTGGGCGGGGGGCGCAGCGTGCAGGAGCACGGCGGGGGCGGAGCCCGACGGGCGCAAAGGGCGCGGATGTGGGCGTCTGCAGTGGGTAGGGGGCGGGCACAGAGCCGCAGGGCCGAGTCCTCCTTAAGCTTCGAGGCGGTTGCGTCGGATGCTGCGAGCGTGGTTGCCCAGAATTAAGGCTACCACGCCGCTGCTCTGCCCTGTCTTCAGGCTCCCTATCGTGGAGTCGGATTCTGCGGCGCTGCCAGCCACGCACACAGGCGCTCCCAGGGGCGGGGCCTCGTTCCGCCCCGCCCCTCTCAGCCGCCCTCGGCCTCCTGCAGAACCTTCAGAAGCTGCTGCACCTCGCCGGCGCGGGGGCAGACTCGAATGCCGCTTGGGTGCTCGGATCGCGTACCCCGGTCTCCCCGGAGGGTACCTTGCTGCAGTTTCTACACCCGCTGCTAATCAACTACGCATCCTCCCTTCAAACATTCAGCCGATTTCTAGCCGACCTCGGGTTAGCAATGCGCGCCTAACCTTGCACAGACGTTAGGGGCTCACAGGGGCCCAGAGGATCCCTGCCTTTTACAGTTCAGATTCTAAGTCCACCCGTTTCCAACCACAGGGCAATGTGTAAGAAAGCAAAAGAGCTTCAGTCTTATGTATAATTCACAGAGTTTCCAGGCATTATATATATATATATGGGATATATTTAATGATTTTGTTCTGCGTCATATACTGACTTTGTCAGGATGCCCTAAATGTCCTATATTCGTCTTTTTACAGTCAATTGGGCTTCCCTGGTGGTTCAGGCGGTAAAGAATCTGCCTGCAACGTGGGAGACCCGGGTTCCATTCCTGAGTTGGGAAGATACCCTCGAGAAGGAAATGGCAACCCACTCCAGTATTCTTGCCTGGAGAATCCCTTGGTGAGAGGAGCCCGGCGGGCTATAGCCCATGGGGTCTCAAAGAGTCTGACAAGGACGAGCGACTAACACTTTCACTCTTTAACACTTCTTTCTGCCACAGTATTTTGTTCTTAAATTACTAGCTGAAAGTCCTTTCTCTACAAATAAAAGATTTGGTCAATCTCTATGGTTTCTCCAATGAGTTTGGCTGAGGGAACACCAAAAGAAGGAACTAGAAATTAAAAGTACTTGTTTTTCATATTCAAGAAAGGAAAAGATTTTCTGGCTCAAGTTCCAAGTCCTGAACAAGAAATCACTTCACATCAGTACACTGGCTCTGCAAACCATCCAATCAGCAACAGCCTCACTCCAGTGGCTTCTGAAAATCAGCCATTCAACAACAGTTTCACTCCAGTACCTAGGCTTCTGAAAGTTGCTAAATCAAAGTCAGCCTAAATCAATGTCAGCCTCAGCCAATCATTGACAGCTCCATGCTTCTAGGCGACAACCAATCAGCAAGTGCCTCACTGCGGGGACCAGGCTTCTAAAGGTTTAGTAGACCCTCAGCAGCGTTACTCTAATAACCGTGCGGAGGAAGCTGGAACTCAGTCGGTGTACGCTCACGCTTCTGAAATACCGCCAATCCCTAAAAGCAAGCTTCCCAAAACATTGTGTAAGATCCGTTATGACTTTGTTAAGCGAAACTGTTCCTTACAAGTGCAGTTCTTCTTTGTAGGCAGACCGTTCACCTTTGAGTTCAATTTGCTTTTCTTAAATTCAAGTTCCCAACCCTTTCGTGACTCAATTCCCACGTACGAGTTTGGACTTTGTGACAGATGCAATGATGCAGACATTAGATGTATTAAATACTTTTTCAATTTTTGTATTGGTCACTAGTATCAATGTTTTTTGTTTTACAATGCAATCGGTTTATTCACAAAGCTGTGCAATCATTTTAGCTGTACCACGATCATTTTAGAACATTTCCAGCTCTCCAAAAAGAAACCATTTAGTCGTCACTCCCCCCATTTCTTCCCAACTATCCCAATACTGCTGCTGCTGCTGCTGCTGCTGCTGCTAAGTCGCTTCAGTCGTGTCCGACTCCGTGCGACCCCATAGACGGCAGCCCACCAGGCTTCCCCGTCCCTGGGATTCTCAAGGCAAGAACACTGGAGTGGGTTGCCATTTCCTTCTCCAATGCATGAGAGTGAAAAGTGAAAGTCAAGTCGCTCAGTCGTGTCCGACTCTTAGCGACCCCATGGACTGTAGTCCACCAGGCTCCTCCATCCATGGGATTTTCCAGACAAGAGTACTGGAGTGGGGTGCCATTGCCTTCTCCGATCCCAACACTAGGCAACCACTAATTTCTCTGTCTCTGGCTTTGCCTATTTTGAACGTTTCACATAAATGAAATCATATAGTATGTAGTCCTTTGTGTCCAACTCTTCATTTAGCATAGTGTTTGCAAGGCTCATTCGTGTTGTAGTATTGTACAAAGGTTTCATTTCTATGGTTGAATAATACTCTTATTACATGGATATCACATCTTTCTTATCCATTTATCAGTTGATGGACATTTGGGTTCTTTTCATTTTTTAACTTTTTTTTTTTAGTGAATGCTGCTGTGAACATTCATGTACAAGTTTTTTGGTGGGTATATGATTCAAGTCTCTTGGGAATAAAACTTAGGAGTGGAATTGCTGGGTAATTTTATTTACCTTTGGAAGAATTTTCAAACTGTTTTCCAAAGCAGTTGTACCACTTACAGCCCTACTCTGGTAGCTCAGATGGTTAAGAATCTGCCTGCAATGTGGGAGATTTGGGTTCTGTCCCTGGGTTGGGAAGATTTCCTGTAGGAGGGCACGGCAACCCACTCCAGTATTCTTGCCTTGGAGAATCAGCATGAACAGAGGAGCCTGGCGGGCCACAGTCCATGGGGTTGCAAAGAGTGGGACACAACTGAGTGACTAAGCATAGAACACAATTCTTTATTTATCCTAAATACAAGTCCCTTATTAGATCTACAATTTGCAAAAATTTTCTCACTCTGTGGGTTGTCTTTTCACATCTCTGATGGTGTCCTGTGAACCACATAATTTTTAATTTTGTTGATATCGAATTTATCTATTTTGTCTTTTTTGCTTGTGCCTTTGGTGTCATATCTAAGAAACCATTGCCTAACCCAGGGATTTAATCCCTGACATTTTCTTCTGATTTAGTAGCTTTGGCTCTTATATATAGGTATTTGATCCATTTGATATGGAAATTTTGTATTTGATGTGAGGTAGAGGTTCAGCTTCATTCTTTTGCTTGTGGCTATCTAGTTGTCTCAGAACCATTTCTTTTCCCATTAAGTTGTCTTCTCACCCTTGTTGAAAATAAATTGAATTACCTCTCTTTTTATTTGCTGTATTAAACTTCTAAATGCCAAAATGCAAGTGTGAATTTCATGATAAATCTTCTGAACAGTGGACATTATCAAATGAGGAAAAAGTCTTCTTGAAGCTCTCTGTGGGGTATGCAAATGTTCATTCAATATTGAAAATGATAGAAAGTCTGACATAAACCAGCATATAATAACAGCTAAGCGTAAAAGATGCATGATTTCTTCAACTTGAATCATAGAAAGTGATAAAATAAAAATTTGATTATGAGAAATCTAGATGAAGAACATAAAATAATCACAGCAGAAGTTGTAGCAGCCTCCCACATTGTATACTGTCATCAGTCTTTCAGCTTGAATGACTCTTTGAATGTATTGCTAGAGTATTTTCTAATGCCAAAACTGGAAGCAAAATGTCAAATGCCAGGACAACACCTACTGCAATAATTTAAAATGTAATAACTCCATTTACTACTTCAGTGATTATCAAAGCCCTAAATGCCTCATCTTTTTTATGGATTCAAGCAATGACAATGCAGAGAAATTCACTTGTACAATACCTTTCTTGTGAAAAGGCTCACTTGTAAGGTTATTTTTAGTAAAAACTCTTCCAGATGAGACTTCAGAAACAAGAGCGAAATTTGCAGAGGAAAAAACTCTTTCCTTTTGAATTAGGAATTAAAGAGGAAAATTGTACTGCTTTTGGTGGAGATGATACAAATGATGCCAGATGTTTGCATAAAGGTGCAAACATTGTTTATTCAAAGTTGAAGTAAAACACGAATGTTTCTTTGGAAGCCGTTTGGCTATCTGCCTCATATAGTGCATCAGATCAGATCAGATCAGATCAGTCACTCAGTCGTGTCCGACTCTTTGCGGCCCCATGAATCGCAGCACGCCAGGCCCCCCTGTCCATCACAAACTCCCGGAGTTCACTCAGACTCACGTCCATCGAGTCAGTGATGCCATTCAGCCATCTCATCCTCTGTTGTCCCCTTCTCCTCCTGCCCCCAAGCCCTCCCAGCATCAGAGTCTTTTCCAATGAGTCAGCTCTTCACATGAGGTGGCCAAAGTACTGGAGTTTCAGCTTTAATATCATTCCCTCCAAAGAAATCCCAGGGCTGATCTCCTTCAGAGTGGACTGGTTGGATCTCCTTGCACTCCAAGGGACTCTCAAGAGTCTTCAAGACCACAGTTCAAAAGCATCAATTCTTTGGCGCTCAGCTTTCTTCACAGTCCAACTCTCACATCCATACATGACCACTGGAAAAACCATAGCCTTGACTAGATGGACCTTTGTTGGCAAAGTAACGTCTCTGCTTTTGAATGTGCTATCTAGGTTGGTCATAACTTTCCTTCCAAGGGGTAAGTGTCTTTTAAATTCATGACTGCAGTCACCATCTGCAGTGATTTTGGAGCCCCCCCAAAAATAAAGTCTGACACTGTTTCCACTGTTTCCCCATCTATTTCCCATGAAGTGATGGGACCGGATGCCATGATCTTTGTTTTCTGAATGTTGAGCTTTAAGCCAATTTTTCCACTCTCCACTTTCACTTTCATCAAGAGGCTTTTTAGTTCCTCTTCACTTTCTGCCATAAGGATGGTGTCATCTGCATATTTGAGGTGATTGATATTTCTCCCAGAAATATTGATTCCAGCTTGTGTTTCTTCCAGTCCAGCGTTTCTCATGATGTACTCTGCATAGAAGTTAAATAAGCAGGGTGACAATATACAGCCTTGACGTACTCCTTTTCCTATTTGGAACCAGTCTGTTGTTCCATGTCCAGTTCTAACTGTTGCTTCCTGACCTGCATACAGATTTCTCAAGAGGCAGGTCAGGTGGTCTGGTATTCCCATCTCTTTCAGAATTTTCCACAGTTTCTTGTGATCCACACAGTCAAAGGCTTTGGCATAGTCAATAAAGCAGAAATAGATGTTTTTCTGGAACTCTCGTCCTTTTTCCATGATTCAGTGGATGTTGGCAATTTGATCTCTGGTTCTTCTGCCTTTTCTAAAACCAGCTTGAACATCAGGAAGTTCACGGTTCAGGTATTGCGGAAGCCTGGCTTGGAGAATTTTGAGCATTACTTTACTAGCATGTGAGATGAGTGCAATTGTGCGGTAGTTTGAGCATTCTTTGGCATTGCCTTTCTCTGGGATTGGAATGAAAACTGACCTTTCCCAGTCCTGTGGCCACTGCTGAGTTTTCCAAATTTGCTGGCATATTGAGTGCAGCACTTTCACAGCATCATCTTTCAGGATTTGAAAGAGCTCAACTGGAATTCCATCACCTCCACTAGCTTTGTTCGTAGTGATGCTTTCTAAGGCCCACTTGACTTCACATTCCAGGATGTCTGGCTCTAGGTCAGTGATCACACCATCCTGATTATTTGGATCACAGTGTATAATATCTGTTTAGCAATGGATTATGCAAACAGAAACTATCGCTGTTGAAGCATTCCATTGCTTAAAGGAATTGTAGAATGCACTAAAGGAATGATTAGTAAAGATTTTATCCCTTTAAGTATCAAAACTGTTTTTAAAGGAGACTGGAAAAGAAATCCTGACTTGAAGTGGATAATTATTACAGTACTTGTCATGACTACCTTTTGAAATGGATTTCATCTCATTAAGAATTTGATTGCTTTACAAGACTATTACTACTCTTATGGCATGGGAACAAGTGGAATCATCATGTGTAGCGTTGAAGAAGAAAGGAAGAAACATTGATGACAATGTTCTTTTTCTGTAGAAAACATTTTTAAAAGTTATTGATCAAGAGATGCAGCATAAATCCAAAAAATGAAAAACCATCTCATTCCACGAAAGGTGGTGTTTGCTTCAACAAGCCATATTTGAAGAGCAGTTTTCAGGGTTGTTAACTTTATCTAGTGTTCAGTTCAGTTCAGTTCAGTTGCTCAGTCGTGTCCAACTCTTTGCTGCTGCTGCTGCTAAGTCACTTCAGTCGTGTCCGACTCTGTGCGACACCATAGACGGCAGCCCACCAAGCTCCCCCGTCCTTGGGATTCTCCAGGCAAGAACACTGGAGTGGGTTGCCATTTCCTTTTCCAATGCATTAAAGTGAAAAGTGAAAGTGAAGTCGCTCAGTCGTGTCCGACTCTTATCGAACCCATGGACTGCAGCCTACCAGGCTCCTCTGCCCATGGGATTTTCCAGGCAAGAGTATTGGAGTGGGGTGCCATTGCCTGCCCAACTCTTTGCGACCCCATGAACCACAGAATGCCAGGCCTCCCTGTCCATCACCAACTCCCAGAGTTCACCCAAACTCATGTCCATCGAGTCGGTGATGCCATCCAGCCATCTCATCCTCTGTCATCCCCTTCTCCTCCTGCCCCCAGTCCCTCCCAGGATCAGAGTCTTTTCCAGTGAGTCAGCTCTTCACATGAGGTGGCCAAAGTACTGGAGTTTCAGCTTTAGCATCAGTCCTTCCAAAGAACACCCAGGACTGATCTCCTTTAGGATGGACTGGTTGGATCTTCTTGCAATCCAAGGGACTCTCAAGAGTCTTCTTCAACACCACAGTTCAAAAGCATCAATTCTTCGGTGCTCAGCTTTCTTCACAGTCCAACTCTCACATCCATACATGACCACTGGAAAAACCATAGCCTTGACTATGTTGACCTTGACCTTTGTTGGCAAAGTAATGTCTCTGCTTTTGAATATGCTATCTAGGTTGGTCATAACTTTCCTTCCAAGGAGCAAGCGCCTTTTAATTTCACGGCTGCAGTCACCATCTGCAGTGATTTTGGAGCCCCAAAAATAAAGTCTGACACTGTTTCCACTGTTTTCCCATCTGTTTCCCATGAAGTGGTTCTGAATGTTGAGCTTTAAGCCAACTTTTTCACTCTCCACTTTCACTTTCATCAAGAGGCTTTTTAGTTCCTCTTCACTTTCTGCCATAAGGGTGGTGTCATCTACATATCTGAGGTGATTGATATTTCTCCCAGAAATCTTGATTCCAGCTTGTGTTTCTTCCAGTCCAGCGTTTCTCATGATGTACTCTGCATATAAGTTAAATAAGCAGGGTGACGATATACAGCCTTGACGTACTCCTTTTCCTATTTGGAACCAGTCTGTTGTTCCATGTCCATTCTAACTGTTGCTTCCTGACCTGCATACAGATTTCTCAAGAGGCAGGTCAGGTGGTCTGGTATTTCTATCTCTTTCATAATTTTCCACAGTTTATGGTGACCCACATGGTCAAAGGCTTTGGCAAAGTCAGTAAAGCAGAAACAGATGCTTTTCTGGAACTCTCTTCCTTTTTCCATTATCCAGAGGATGTTGGCAATTTGATCTCTGGTTCTTCTGCCTTTTCTAAAACCAGCTTGAACATCTGAAAGTTCACGATTCACATATTGCTAAAGCCTGGCTTCGAGAATTTTGAGCATTACCTTACTAGCGTGTGAGATGAGTGCAATTGTGTGAATGTGTGTTTTAGCATTCTTTGGCATTGCCTTTCTTTGGGATTGGAATGAAAACTGACCTTTCCCAGTCCTGTGGCCACTGCTGAGTTTTCCAAATTTGCTGGCATATTGAGTGCAGTACTTTTACAGCATCATCTTCCAGGATTTGAAATAGCTCAACTGGAATTCCATCACCTCCACTAGCTTTGTTTGTAGTGATGCTTTCTAAGGCCCACTTGACTTCACATTCCAGGATGTCTGGCTCTAGGTGAGTGATCACACACTGTATGTTCAGTATATTGGCTCATAATGCTACTGCTGATTATATTTTTTCATTAATGAATATTCAACAAACAAAAAATCTAAAGAAGTTAGATGTGACCATTGTAGAAGCTTGATACAAAGAAAATGAACATAGATTATGTGCACAAGGAATTTTACAAACAAATTCCATGAAACAAGGAAATACTAAAGGGAACCAAAGGGTCAGAAAAATATAAAAGTGTATAATTTAGATACCTTTTATTTCCTATGAATAACATTTTAAAAGTACCTGTTCTATGCAATATTTTTCTTTTACATCAGTGTACATATGCATAAGCAATTAGATATAATTCAAATCTAACTGGACAACCTGTTTTTTACTTGCTAAATCTGGCAACCCTACTCATAAATAATCTGAGACAATATATGTTATCCACTTAAGAGGGTCTTCTTAAAAGTTTTTCTCCAAAAATATTTTTTACAATAAAATGGATAATAAAATACTGTATAGTTCAGTAAGTTTTGACAAATGTTTACAGTTCTAGAATTATTGCCCCCCACCCCAACTAGGATATCAGACATTTCCATGACCATAGAAAAGTTCCCAGAGGCCGCTTTGCAGTCAAATCCCCCATCTTGGCCCCAAACAATTATTGATTTGATTTTAATGGCCATAGATTCGTTTTGTCTACTCTTCAAATTTATATAAATGAAATCAGTGTAATGATTTGGGGATTTATTCATTTTGTTATACATATCAGTAGTTTGTTCCTTTTGACCAATGAGTAAGTTTCCATAGGTTGGACAAAACATTATTTGTGTATCCATTTACTGGTATATGGGCATTTGAGTTGTTTCTATTTTGAAGCTACTATGTTTGAAGTCTTATAAACATTTGTGTATAAGTCTTTGCATGACCATATATTTTCAGTTTTCTAGGATAAACACTTAGGAGTAAAAGTGCTAGGTCATATGGTACATGTATATTTAGCTTCATAAGAAACAATCAACCAGTTTTCCAAATTGTTTTCATTTTACATTCCTACTTGCAGTGGAGGAGAATTCCAGTTGTTCCATATCCTCACCAACACTTGGTGGTGTCAATCTTAACTTTCATTCTCCTGGATATACAGTGGGATCCCAGTATGGTTTTACTTTGTATTTCCCTAATGATAATGCTCAAGAAAAGGAACTGTCACTGCTTCCCCCTTTTCCCCTTCTATTTGCCATGAAATGATGGGACCAGATGCCATGATCTTAGTTTTTTTTTAATATTGAGCTTTAAGCAGACTTTTTCACTCTCCTCCTTAACCCTCATCAAGAGGCTATTTAGTTCCTCTTCACTTTCTGCCATTAGAGTGGTATCATCCACATATCTGAGATTGTTGATATTTCTTGCAGTAATGTCGACTCCAGCTTGTAATTCATTTAGCCCGGCATTTCACATGATGTGCTCTGTGTGTAAATTAAATAAACAGAGTGACAATAAACAGCCTTGTTGTACTCCTGTCTCAATCCTGAGCCAGTCAATCGTTCCATACAAGGTTCTGACTGTTGCTTCTTGACCTGCATACAGGTTTCTCAGGAGACAGGTAAGATGATCTGTTAAGAGTTGTCTACAGTTTGTTAGGATCCACACAGTAAAAGGTTTTAGTGTAGTCAGTGACTTCAGCCATGAAATAAAAGATGATTGCTTCTTGGCAGGAAAGCTATGGCAAATCTCGACAGTGTGAAAAGCAAAGACATCACTTTGCTGACAGAGGTCCATATAGTCAAGGCTATGGTCTTTCTAGTAGTCGTGTACGGATGTGAGAGCCAGACAATAAAGAAGGCAGAGGGCCAAAGAATTGATGCTTTCAAGCTGGGGTGCTGGAGAAGATTCTTGAGGGTCCCTTGGAAAGCAAGGAGCTCAAACCAGTCAATCCTAAAGAAAATCAACGCTGAATACTCTTTGGAAGGACTGATGCTGAAGGTGAAGCTCCAAAACTTTGGCTACCTGAACAGTTGACTCATTGGAAAAGACCCTGCTGCTGGGTAAGATTGAAGGCAGAAGGAGAAGGGTACTACAGAGTATGAGATGGTTGGATGGCATCACCTATTCAAAGCACATGAACTTGAGCAAACTCCGGGAAATAATGAAGGACAGGGAAGCCTGGCGTGCTGCTGTTCATGGGGTTGTGAAGAGTCAGACAGGACTTGACGACTGAACAACAAGTGATAATGCTGTTGAGCACCGTTTCATGTTCTTATTTACCATCTGAATATCTTCTATTGTGAAGTGACTTTTAAGTATTTTGTCCTCTTTTTAAAATTAAGTTGTATATATTTTATTACTGAGTGAAAGGTACTTTTTAAAGTATTTTGAATATAATTTGTTTCGCATATATATGCATTGGGAACTTTTTCTCCCAGCTCTGAGGGTTTCATTTTTATTTTCTTAAGGGATATCTTTTATGCAACAGAATGTTTTAATTTTCATGAGTCTAATTTATTTTTATTTTTTCATTTATTTAGAAGGTGTTGGGGCTGTAGGAACAGGAAGACGTATGAAGGCCTGGACCAGCTATGAGTCCTTCCCTGAAGTATTGATTCCCCTACCCTCAGAGCCACTAATCACAATCTTGAACATGAAAAATAAGAAAAACCTGAACAGATTCAATTTTGATTCTTTGGGCAAAGCTGTTGCATAGCTACCTGTGGTGACCTGGGAGGCTTCTTACTAGAAGTGATGTTTGTGTAGGAGGGTCTAAATGATAAGTAATAATAAAAAGCTATTTTTAAAATAATACTACATTCTAAGCACCTTTCATGTCATTCTTTGTTGTAGCCAACCACCAAGATGGCCCCCAATGATCCTCACCGCCTATATTTCAGGCCTTTGTATAGTTCTCTCCATTTTCCAGCTAAAGAAACCAAACTTCAGAAAGGTTAAGGAACTTGCTCAAATAAGTTGCTCAAGTATCAGAGTAGATATTTTTCCTTTGACAATTTAATTATATTTCTTTTACACTTTAATGAAGAAACATTAAAGGGTAACATCACAGCTTAGATAATAAATCTCCTCAGGCTTTCTTGAACCTCTTTTAATTTGTTTTCTAATGTTGCACCTTCTTTTAAAAAACCCAAGGCCGCTCAATTTTACATTCTCTTCTCTATAATCTGTCATCATGCATTTCCCACTAAGCAAATACTAGCACTATTAGAACTAAGTTTTGATTCTAACTCTTTCTACAAGGCCCATATTCCTAACCACTCTGCCTCTGAAGGGTTTCCTAGGAAGAGAGTAAGAGAAGAGCATTATAGGCAGAGAAAAAAACAAATGCAAAGAACTCAGGGTTTGGCAGGATTCAGCTGCTTCCGAGGGAATAGTTGGACTGTGGTTCAGTATAGCTAGAGATCAAACTTCTTGGGAAAGGAGCCAGTATCTGGTGTATAGAAACCTGTAAGTTATAAGTTACATCAACAATTTTGGATTCCTCTACAGAAAAAAAAAATTTAAGCAGAGGAAAAACATGCTATATTCAAACTTTTCAAAAGACTTTTTGATGATTTAGCAGACCCTGGTGTTGCTCGTTCGCACTTACCATTTCCTTGCATGCTGGCGACCATCCGTGTCAGCAGGCTGGAAGTGCTAGGGAATTAATGTCCACTGGAAGCCCTCAGTGAGTGAAGGGAGTTGTTGCGTAAGTCGTTGTCCAGCTTCTTACTCATCAGGTGGGATGACTCAGAGACATGTGTCCCACAGAATTTCTCAGGGTTCCCCAAGATTAAGCTCTAATTGCCCATAGTCATAACGTGCTTGAAAATGGATGCTCCATCAACTGCTTTCCCTTTCCTAGTCTCTTCTCTAGTCTCCAGATGGTTTTTCCTGTGATTACCTCACAAACAAGATACAATTGTCCCCGCTTTTCCCTGGGAGATATGTTCCAAGATCCCCAGTTGGACGCCTGTAACTGAGTGTGCTGTGTGCTCAGTCATGTCTGGCCCTTTGTGACTCTTTGGACTGTAGCCTGCCAAGCTCCTCTTGGTGAGGATAATACCAAACTCTACATATACTATATTTTCCCTATACACACAAGCCTATTATAAAGTTTAATTTATAAATTAGGTACATAGCAGATTAACAACAATAACTAATAATAAAATAGAACTATTATAACAATATACTATAGTAAAAATTATATGAATCTGCTCTCTCTCTCAAAATACCTTCTTGTACAAATTTAATACCTTTTCCATCTTAACCAAGCACTTGTTATGCACTGTGGCTGTAGGTGAATGAGGTGTGACAGAAAAAAAAAAAAAAACTAGCACAAATTTCTTTTTCCTTCACAATTTCACAGACAGAAGTTTTGTTTTCACTGTAGGTCTTAGCAACCCCAGCATCTGACTTTTTTCCTTTCCATATTAAATTGAGAATATTCACTTTTTTACTCATAGGAAGCATTCTATAACTTCTCTTTGATATATCTGATTTGCCAGCATCACTACTCTTGCTTCTTAGGGCCATTATTAAGTAAAGTAGTGATTACTTGAACATTGCCCTGCAATGTCATTGACAGTCAATCTGATAACTAAGACTGTTGGGCAGAACAAGCTGGACAAAGAAATGATTCACATCCTGGGCAGGACAGAGTGGGGCAGCATATTTCATCACAGTACTCAGAATGGCACACAATCTAAAACTTATGAATTGTTTATTCCAGAATTTTCCATTCCATAATTTCAGACTGAGGTTGACTACAGGTAACTTAAACCTTGAAAAAAAAAAAATGAGGATAAGGGGGACTATTGTACTTGCAACTCAAATTCTTATTTCAAGGTCTACTTCAGAGCAGGGGAAAGGGAGGACTACAAAGTACAACAGATGGAATGAGAGGTAATATGGCCAATGTTGGAGAGGGAAATGGCAACCCACTCCAGTATTCTTGCCTGGAGAATCACAGGGATAGAGGAGCCTGGTGGGCTGCTGTCTATGCGGTTGCACAGAGTCAGATACAACTTAACCAACTTAGCATGCATGCATGCATGGCCAATGTTTATTCAAATACATATTAAAATGTTGATTCTTCCCAAATTACTCTGTGAATTAAGTGAAATTTCAAACAAAACTCTAACAGGGTATTTTTAATGGAACTTAAAAAGCAGATCCCTATGGTCACTGACAACAAAATTAGTTGCAAAAAAGAAGAAAAAGGAGAGGACATGCCGTACCAAATTGAATGCCTTTTCCATCTTAAGATTTACTATGAATCTATCAAAATGGCACAGGGAGAAATAAACAGTCCTAAACATGCATGAGAACTTACTGTGTAATAAAAGAGGCATTACAAAACAATGAAGGAATTAGTTGATTACTCAATAAGTAGTGCTGGACAATTGACTACCAATGTGTAAAAATTAAATATTTATGTGACATATACAAAATAAACTGCAGATAGTTTAAATATGAAAAATGAAGCTTGAAATTATTGAAGAATATATTTATAACTCAGAGAAAAGGGAGGATTTCTTAAGACAGAAAAATCAGAAATCTAAAAAACAGACTGATACATCTGATCAAATCAAAATTCAAAACATGTACAATATATCGTATAACCAAGTTAATCATCCATGTTATAACATGAATGACACTTGAAAGTATTATGCTAAATGAAAGAAGTCAGTTGTAGAAGACCACATATTATTTGATTCCATTTTAATGAAAGATCTAAAATAAGCAAATCCATAGAGACAGAAAGTAGACTATTTGCCAGGGGCTTGGAGAGGAGGGAATGGAGAGTGACTGCTAGTAAGTAGAGGATTTCTTTGGGGGAAGATGAACATACTCTAAAATTAGACTGTAGTGATGCTCACACAACTTTGCAACTATAACTAAAGCCCAGTGGATTGTATACTTTAAATGGACGAATTTTATGGTATGTGAATTATTTCTCAATAAAACTTTTTTTAAAAGGTAAACCACACATTGGGAGAGGACATTTGTAATGAATATTACTGACAGATTATATTGAAGAATTCTGTACAGCAATAAAAATGACAAACAACCCAAGATGAAAATGCATAAAGAATTAGAATTGGCATTTCAAAGATGGGGAAATTCAATAAACATATATAAATACACTCAACATTATTACTAATGAGGGAAAAGAAAATTAAAATAATGAGATACTATTACACCTATTAATTTGGGGAAAAAAAGTTGGAAAATGAGACCTCTTGTATGCTTCTGGTGGGAGTATAAATTCATATAACCACTTTGTACCGCAATTTGGTAATACCTAGTAAAGATGCTTACAAGTCTCTATAACCCAGCAATTCCACTTTCAAACAAATTTTTCATAGAGGAACATATGAAGTAAGTCCATAGATGTTTATGGCACATTGTTTGTAATGGTAGAATTTGGGAGAGGAGATTTGCTATTCATCAATAGGGGATCAATTGTGAAATACGGATCAAATGTAGAATATTCATTCAATGTTATACAACAGTTAAATGAATATGCATAAATCTCAAAAACACAGAGTTCAATAAGCTACAAAAGAATATTTGCAATATAACACCTACAATAGTCTTCTTTCTCCAGAGAAACCAAACTAGTTTCATATATATATATATATATTTAATATTTATTTACTGACTGTGCTGGGTCTGTGTTGCGGTATGCGGGATCTTCGATCTTGTTGCTGCATGCAGGTTCTTTAGTTGTGGCACGTGGGATCGTTTAGTTGCAGAATATGGGACCAGGGATCAAACCTGGGCCCCCTGCCTTGGGAGCGCTGAGTCTTAGCCACTGGACCACCAGGGAAGTTCCCTGTAAGTATTATTATAAGGAACTGGCTCCTTATAATTATGGAGGCTGAGAAGTCCCACAATTTGCTGTCTGCAAACTGAAGTCTCAGGAAAGCCAGTAGTATAGTTCCAGTCTGACTCCAACAGCCTGAGAGCCAGGAATGCTAATGGTATAAAAATTCCAGGCAGAGAGCAGAAGACTGACATTTAAACTAAAGCAGTTAGGCAGAGAGAGTGAATTCTCCCTTTCTCCGCGTTTTTTTCTATTCAGGCCCTCAACAAATTGGATGATTCCCACCCACCTTGTGGAGGTCAATATGCTTTACTCAGTAGACTGATTCAAATAATAATTTCAATCTCAAAACATCCTCACAGGCAAACAGAAAGATTATTTAACCAATTACCTGGACACCCTGTGACCGAGGCAAGTTGCACACAGAGTTAACTACCACAACACAGTTAATGTAAGTTAAAGTAAGTGCACTACCATGCATACTGCAGCAAAAATATGATGAACAACATGATAGTTGTTTCTGAGACTTGGGAAGGTAAACTTGGTGAATACACCTTCATCTACAATGTTTTATTTCTTTAAAAGTAAATTTGAATCAAATATGACAGGATATCAACATTTGTTCGTTTGGGTGATTGGTACCCAGGTAATTTTTACATTAACCTTCCTTGTTCTTATCAGCATATTTATATTTTTTATATTTCTTATTATTGACCTCAGATCACAACTGCTACCTTCTTCAGAGAATTGTCTTTGGCCTACAGCTGCTACCTCACAAAGAAGTATGTGGGAGGTTATACCTATCCCAAAGGGGAGAAAGAGACAACTGATGACAAGATTACTGACATGGGGTAAAAAACCCCAACTTTTCCTTCATGGTGAATAATTATGTGGTACAATTCTAACTCAAGAACTCCCCTGTAGGATCAGGCTGAGACTAGACTCCAGGTGAGACCATATTCATCACTCTCTCCCTGATATACATCTTTCATTATGTACACAAGAATCACCATCTCAGGCTCTCCTTCTGGTGAACCTGACTCAAGACAAGTCCCCATCTACTAGGTAGAGGGAAAAATTGTTTCTGCCCTGTCCAGAAACCTTAGTGTAATGTAATAATTTTGTTGGTCCTTTTAGGTAATGCCTAGTCCCTGTAGTAGATTGAAATATTGTTCCCAATTCTTCACTCCCTCCTTAACATACATTATGCTTCAGACTGAGAGACTGATCTGATCTGATCTGATAACATTTACCCAAGCTCAGTCGCTCAGTCGTGTCCGACTCTTTGCGACCCCATGAATCGCAGCACGCCAGGCCTCCCTGTCCATCACCAACTCCCGGAGTTCACTCAGACTCACATCCATCGAGTCAGTGATGCCATCCAGCCATCTCATCCTCTGTCGTCCCCTTCTCCTCCTGCCCCCAATCCCTCCCAGCATCAGAGTCTTTTCCAATGAGTCAACTCTTCATATGAGGTTACCCTAGCTAGTAGAATGTTAATGGATGTGATGTGAATAGAGTCTTTAACTGTGTGGTTTGGCTTGGCCTTTTGCAATCCTTACCGCTGTCTTGAGAAGAGAATGTTACAGTAGGCACTGGTCCCAAAATGAGGAGACTTGTGGAACAAACTTGAATCCTACTCATGGCCTGGAGCCAAGGCCAGCTCATCCCAGTTAAGAGCCCAATCAAACCTCAGATCTATAAGTAAGGAATGAAAGCTTGTTGTTAAAAGTCATTGTGATTTGGGATTGTTTGTTGAATAGCAAGAGTATGGACTAAAAGTCTCTTTTAGAGAAGAAATGTTCAAATTCTTAGCTTTTTGCACCCATCTCATTTTCCAAGAAGACATCTGTATGACCAAAGGGAGATGGACTTACGTGTCCATCTCCTACCTGCTGACACTTACAGTTGATGAGATCCATTCTTTCTCAGTTTGAGCTGTGTCTGGTGTCTTTAGCCTCTCACTGGGTTTTACTTGCTCTTTGGACGACTCTGAGCCCTTGTCCTGTCCCCTCTGTTCCTGTCCATGGTTTTCAGTCCACCCATCAGCCCCCACTGCCGCCTGACAGACCCCCTGGCTCCCACCTAGCATTTGTTCCACCCAAGGATCATGGGAGTCATAACAGGATCCCTCCAAAATCTGTATCCCTTTGCACCCACTGTGCACATTGCTCTTCACCAGGTTCTAGCAGGTTAAAGCATTGCTCTTCTACATGGTGGCCTCTTCCTTGAACCCCAAATATGGAATGGAGTGATTCCTCCTGCCCTTGAATCATAGCTGAATTCTTGAACTGTCTTTCTCCAGGCTGAAGTCTAGAACAGAAAGACTAGGGCCCCAGCATTCTATATACTCTCTCTGTAGCCTCTCCATTTTTTTCTTCTCCATAATACCATCAGGCCAAGGCCTAAGTTTATGAGAGCACACTATGGAAGATATGCTCAAATCTGATAGCTATTGATATATATCAAATGGAGCTAAAATAATTTAGAAAATTATTTCCCTCTTGACAATGTCCCGCTTTGGAGCCTATTGACAAATAGCAAAACTCTACATATAGCAAAATTCTATTGTTCAAAGTTGAGAAAAAATTATCTTTGTTTATGCCCTGAAACAAATCAAATCTTCACCAGCACTCCACCAGGATGGATGAATTGTGGTGGACATGGAAATGTGTTGCTCAGATCCTCCTTCAAGGACTGGCTGCCCAGTTGCAGAGACCATGTTAGCAGCCAGCCTCCAGCTGTTGGCAGCTTCAGGGTCTGTCTTAGCTGGAGAAAAACATCCCTTCCAAGGTCATGCCTTTTCCAAGACAGCTTATGTTCAATGATTTGGTCAGGTGGAGGTGTAAAGGTCTGGCTATTTTGGTCTAATGTGGAATGCTTTAGGCAATACTCACTTAAAAACTCCCTGCCAGATTGGCTAGGCTCCACTGGGCCTGCATCATTGTTTGATTTCTTCCTCTGCCCAGTCTGGCTTCTATTCCATTCTTTTCCATAGTAAATATCTTGCACCCTAGATTCCATCTCAGTATCTGATTCCAGAGAACCCAACCTATGACATAAATACTTTGGACTGCAGGAAAAGGTCCTTATACACACAGTGGAATATTATTCAGCCTTAAATAGGATGGAAATTCTGGCACATGCTACACTATGGATGAATTTTGAGAGCATTATACTATGCCAGCAAATTTGGAAAACTCAGCAGTGGCCACAGGACTGGAAAAGGTCAGTTTTCATCCCAATCCCAAAGAAAGACAATGCCAAAGAATGCTCAAACTACCACACAATTGCACTCAACTCACACGCTAGTAAGGTAATGCTCAAAATTCTCCAAGCCAGGCTTCAGCAATACGTGAACCGTGAACTTCCAGATGTTCAAGCTGGTTTTAGAAAAGGCAGAGGAACCAGAGATCAAATTGTCAACATTCTCTGGATAATGGAAAAAGGAAGAGAGTTCCAGAAAAACATCTATTTCTGCTTTATTGACTATGCCAAAGCCTTTGACTGTGTGGATCACAAGAAACTGTGGAAAATTCTGAAAGAGATGGGAATCCCAGACCACCTGACCTGCCTCTTGAGAAACCTATATGCAGGTCAGGAAGCAACAGTTAGAACTGGACATGGAACAACAGACTGGTTCCAAATAGGAAAAGGAGTACGTCAAGGCTGTATATCGTCACCCTGCTTATTTAACTTCTATGCAGAGTACATCATGAGAAACGCTGGACTGGAAGAAGCACAAGCTGGAATTAAGATTTCCAGGAGAAATATCAATCACCTCAGATATGCAGATGACACCATCCTTATGGCAGAAAGTGAAGAGGAACTAAAAAGTCTCTTGATGAAAGTGAAAGAGGAGAGTGAAAAAGTTGGCTTAAAGCTCAACATTCAGAAAACGAAGATCATGACATCCAGTCCCATCACTTCATGGCAAATAGATGGGGAAACAGTGGAAACAGTGCCAGACTTTATTTTTGGGGCTCCAAAATCACTGCAGAGGTGATTGCAGCCATGAAATTAAAAGACACTTACTCCTTGGAAGGAAAGTTATGACCAACCTACATAGCATATTAAAAAGCAGAGACATTACTTTGCCAACAAAGGTCTGTCTAGTCAAGGCTATGGTTTTTCCTGTGGTCATGTATGGATGTGAGAGTTGGACTGTGAAGAAAGCTGAGCGCTGAAGAATTGATGCTTTTGAACTGTGGTGTTGGAGAAGACTCTTGAGAGTCCCTTGGACTGCAAGGAGATCCAACCAGTCCATTCTAAAGGAGATCAGTCCTGGGTGTTCTTTGGAAGGAATGATGCTAAAGCTGAAACTCCAGTACTTTGGCCACCTCATATGAAGAATTGACTCATTGGAAAAGACTCTGATGCTGGGAGGGCTTGGGGGCAGGAGGAGAAGGGGACGACAGAGGGTGAGATGGCTGGATGGCATCATCTACTCGATGGTCGTGAGTTTGAGTGAACTCCAGGAGATGGTGATGGACAGGGAGGCCTGGTGTGCTGCGATTCATGGGGTCGCAAAGAGTTGGACACGAGTGAGCGATTGAACTGAACTGAACTGATACTAAGTGAAATAAGTCAGTCTGAAAAGGATAATACTGTATGATTCCACTTATATGAGGTACCTTGAGGAGTCAAATTTATAAATAGAAAGTAGAATGTTGTTTGCCATTCAACAACAACCTGGGGGGAAGGAAATGGAGACTTTTTAATTGTTGAGTATGGAACTTCATTTGGAGTAGTGAAAGTGTCCTGGAAATGGATGATGGTGGTGGTTGTACAACAGTATGAATATACTTAATTCTACTGAGCTATAATTACGTACATTCATATGTACCAATTTACCATAAAAAATTGTAAATGTTATGTATATTTTATCACAATAAAAAATATTGGTTAAAATAGCCAGCCACAAGGCTTCCCTGGTGGTCCAGTGGTTAAGAATCTACCTTGCAAGGCAGGAAACAGCAGTTCAATCTCTGGTCCAGGAAGATCCCTTAGTTGAGAAGCAACTAAGCCCATGCACTCTGAGTCAGCAAGCCACAACTACTGAGCCCACATACTGCAACTCCTGATGCCTGGGTGCCTACAGCCTGTGCTCCACAACAAAAGAAGCCACAGTGATAAGAAGGCCAGATACCCTAAGGAAGAGTAGCCCCCTCACTGCAAGTAGAGAAAGTCCACTTGCAGCAACAAAGATCCACCATGACCAAATAAATAAATAAATCTTTAAAAAAAAAATGCTATGCTATTCTAAGTCACTTCAGTCGTGTCCAACTCTGTGTGACCCCAGAGACGGCAGCCCACTAGCCAGCCACAAATCAAAGAATTACACACTACAAACAAGCTTATGAAATAAAAAGATGGTTAAATTTAGGAAATGTATTCATATAATTCATTATGCTGGTAGCACAAAGAAGAAAAAGTATCTGATCATATTCATAGATGTTAAAAAGGCATTTGATAAAATGTCACATCAGTTCCTAACAAAATTCTCTCTCATTTTTTTTTTTGGCTGCCGCGGGTCTTCGTTGCTACACGTGGATTTTTTCAAGTTGCAGCAAGGGGGAGCTACTCTCTAGTTTTGCAGTGCTCAGGCTTCTCACTACAGTGGTTTCTCTTATTGTGGAGAATGGGCTCTAGAGACGTTGCAGCGTGAGCTCCAGAGCACGGGCTCAGTAGTTGTGGCACACAGTCTTAGTTGCCCCATGGCATTTGGAATTTGCCCAGGCCAGGGATCAAACCCATGTCTTCTGCATTGGCAGGTGCTCTCAACCACTGGATCACCAAGGAAGTCCCAAAATTCTTAATTAAGCAGATATTAATTGATTCATCTTAATAGGACTAAAAAAAGTTTTTCTGGGAGGGGCTGTGCTGTGATCTTTGTGGGATCTTAGATTCCTGACCAAGGATTAAACTCTGGCCCCAGGCAGTGAAAGTGCTGAGTCCTAACCACTGGACTGCTAGGGAATTCCCAAATGATTAATAATTTTTTATCTAAAAACAAAACCAGCAGTGTAATACTAGAAATATTCCCATTAAATTTTCACTCATTATCACCACCATTATTTAATATTGTTCTCGATAATAGCTAATAATCTAAATTTTAAAAATCTAAAGTATACTGAAAATGGCAGAGTAGAAAGTCATGTGCTTATCTCCTCTTGCAAGAGCACCAAAATTACAACTAGCTGTTGAACAAACATTGACAGGAGGACTCAGGAACCCATCAAAAAAAGACCCCATGGCCAAAGACCAGAGAAGCCACAGTGAGACAGTAGGAGGGGCACAATCACAATAAATTTAAATTTCATACAAGCCAGGTGGGTGAACCACAAAACTGGAGAATGACAATACCAAAGAAGTTCTCCCACTGTTGTGAAGGTTCTGAACCCCATGTCAGGTTTCCCAGTCTGAGGATCTAACAAAAGGACAGGGAATTCCCAGAGAACCTAACCTTGAAGGTCAGTGGGATTTGATTATAGGACTTCCACAGAACTGGGGGAAACAGAGACACCAGTCTTGGAGGGCACAAGCAAAATCTTGTACACATCAAGACCCAGAAGAAAGGAGCAGCTGATCTCACAGGAGACTCAACTAAAACTACCTGCTAGTGTTGGAGGGTCTCTTGAGGAGGTGTGGGTCGGCAGGGGCCCACCACAGGGACAGAGGCACTGGCAGCAGTAGTCCGGGAAGGTCCCTCTTGGTGGTTGCCCTTAACCTGGCCATAGAGCCTGCAGACCCCAGGGCTGGGTCGCCTCAGGCCAAACAACAACCTGGAAGGGAGTGTAGCCCCACCCATCAGTAGATAATTGGATTAAAACTTTACTGAGGCCCTGCCCACCAGAGCAAGTTAGTTTTTCCCATTCAGTCCCTCCCATCAGGAAGCTTACTCAAGCCTCAGCCTCCTCCATCAGAGGGCAGACAGAAGCAGTAAGAAGAATCATAGTCTCACAGAAGCTAAAACAAAACCCACATTACAGAAAGTTAATCAGGATGAAAAAGCAGAAAGTCATGTCCCAGATAAAGGAACAAGATAAAACCTCAGAAAAGCAACTAAATGAAATGGAGATCGGCAACTTTCCTGAAAAAAAAAAAAAAATCAGAATAATGATAGTGAAGATGACAGGTGATATGCAATGACCTTCAAAGTACATCATTAAATGAAAAAAATTGAGATAGAGAACCAAATGCCTATTGTGCTATCATTAACGTAAACAAAAGAGGGAGGTTGTAGTTTTGATAACTTAAGGTAATAGGGAATTTTCAGAAAGGTCTGTTTATCACAGTCCCAGGGAAACAGAGAGAAATGAGGGTAAAAGGAGGCTGCTGCCCACTGAGTCTCTCACCTTCTGTTCTTCTGCTTCGGCAGCCTTTCCATCCACAGGTCTTTGTCCTTCTGTGTAACAATTCCTTGTTATGCTAGTCTAACATGTAAGGTGAGCTAGTGAGAGAGCTCCAGGGTGAGCTGGATGACTGGGGAGGGGTAGGTGGAAGAAGAAACCTGTGCCTCAGAGCAAGCCTGAATCACAATCCACTTTCCTCTGGCAAGTGCCCATGGAGTCTTTCCTCAGTCCTAGGGAGACAGGGACAGAGAATGAAAACTGAGTGGTCGTCACATAAAATCTTGGTGAGATGCTGCAAGTCTAAAGTATTCATTTTTTGATCATCATGTAAGGAAGTGGCTTCAAGGTACATTTCAGCAGTTTCAACACAGAGTGAATCTGGCATTGGATACATTTCACAAGAATAAGAAATGAAGCAGAGACGATGCTCATTTCTTTCATACAACAGAGGCCTGGCTGGTAACACTTACAGTGGAAGAATGGAAGATTCTGAGAGGATTACACAAGAGTCTTCCCTGGTCATTTCCAGAACATAAAGGAAGCTATGGTAGAAGGGAACCAAAAATTTCAAATTACTTATTTAATGATCATGAATTTAATGTAATTACTTATTTAATGATCATATTCATTAAATTAGACATTGTGTTTAAAAGCACTGTGATATCATAATACACAGGGCCTTGATTTCATCTGATTTTATTACAAATATATCTGATATATTAAAAATTATATATTTTTATTAAAATATATCAGATTTTTTATAGAAATATTAAGTGATATTGTATCCATCTCAGTGTATCACATTTGTCAGCTTGTCACATTAATGATTTAATCCCTTGGTCAAGATGGTGACTACCAGATCTCTCTTTGGTAATGGGAACTTTTCCTCTCTGAAATTACTAAATATCCCTAGGGAAACACTTTCAGACATTTTGAATATCTTTTTCCAAACTTTTTCATTGGAATGGTTTTATCTTTCATTGATGATTCCTGTCTGACTCAATTATTACTATAATGCTTATAAAATGATTTTCCCATTTCTATCATTCCTACTACATTGACTAGTTGTTATTCTTTTATGAAGAACTGTCCTTCTTATCTCCCTTAAAATATATTGTGTTCATATCAATATAGATGGATGGATTCTTTTTTTATTCAATATATTATAACCCATTCTGCATTATTCATTTGAGGCTGGCATTTGACATGAGGCTGTCTACAAAATATAGATTCCAAGGTAGTTCTCCATTGTCTAGGAGAGGAATCTGGGGTTCCACATTTATAACTGGCTCCCCCTAGTGCTACTTATGCCCATGAAAATTTTAAAAGCTGAGAAGAAGCCCTTCCAGATGATCATTGGAGGGGATTTTGTTAGCAGTAATTCCCCTCTCCCCACACAAGGCAATACTCCTAAAATGTGAAAAGGCTGCTCCTCTGAGGCATGGAAGGCCAGAACACCAGCAAAGACAACTCTGTCTTCCATGGGTGAAGAGGGATGAGTAAGAAGTAGAGAGGCTGAGAGACAAGATCATTACTGTTTCCTTACAGTAATGCCTTTCTGAATCATGGGAACCATTTGCTTCTATCCCCAAAAAGTGGGGATGATATTTGGAACCAAACATTGATATAATCAGGAAAAAGCCTAGGTCAGGATGGCATATAGAATGTTTGAAAATACACTGTCATCCTTGCTGAAAAGTCCCAATGAAAGCTAGAAAAAAAAAACATGAAAAAGAGAAACTAATAATTTTATAGAGGTATCAGGAAACTGAAAAACCAACAGGCCAGAATTTTAAGAAATGCCTGGAAGATAGAGATAAGGAAGAAATGTGTAGTTAAAAAAAGAGAAATTGAGCTCACCTGTTAATACCTACTTCCTCCCCCAATCCCACTAAAATAATAGCAAATCAGAAGAAAAGAGAAAAACCCACAAGGAAAAAAGAGTAGTCATTGAGGGCAAGAACAGGTTAATGTTGTCATGGTATTTTACATGTTTTTTACCAGGCATAGGAGAGAAAGAGAAAATGACTCCATACTTGGAAAAAAGGAAAAATTATGATTGACCTATTTCTGATACCTCGAAACACCTTTTCAAATCCAGTTGGAACAAAACCTGAAACTAGAGTCCTGAGGAATGTTAATCCATCGGCACAAGATATCGAATTGACTCACAGCTACTGAAGGGACAAACAGTTTTATGGTCCACTATAGTTAGTTTATTTACTTTAAAATACCTATTTTTATTTATATATTTATTTGGCTGTGCCATGTCTTAGTTGTGGCACTTGGGATCTTCAGGTGTGGCATGTGAACTCTTAGTTGGGGCATGTGGGATCCAGTTCCCTGAGCAGGAAACAAACCTGGGCCCCCTGCATTGGGAACGCGGGCCACCAGGGAAGTCCCAATAGTTCAACTTTAGAAACCAACAAGCTCTATGGTTTTATAGCCTGGGTGCGGAGTTAAACACAAGGATTTTAAGGCCATATAGAAAGTTAACCAGCGAAGGCAATGGCAACCCACTCCAGTACTCTTGCCTGGAAATTCCCATGGATGGAAGAGCCTGGTAGGCTGCAGTCCGTGGGGTTGTGAAAAGTCGGACACGACTGAGCGACTTCACTTTCACTTTTCACTTTCATGCATCGGAGAAAGAAATGGCAACCCACTCCAGTGTTGTTGCCTGGAGAATCCCAGGGACAGGAGAGCCTGGTGGGCTGCTGTCTACGGGGTCACAGACTCTGACACGACTGAAGTGACTTAGCAGCAGCAGAAAGTTAACCAGTTTTCAATCTTATCTAGCAAATTGTCTCTAGAATTCCTTTTATTAACTCTAAAAGTGAAAGTGAAATCGCTCAGTTGTGTCCGACTCTTTGCAACCCCATGGACTATGGCCCACCAGGCTTCTCCGTCCATGGGATTCTCCAGGCAAGAATGCTGGAGTGGGTTGCCATTTCCTTCTCCAGGGGATCTTCCCGACCCAGGGATCGAACCCAGGTCTCCTGTGTTGCAGGCAGACGCTTTAACCTCTGAGCCACCAGGAGCCAACTCTAATTCTATGTTTATTTGTACACACACACACTTCCGTTTTCAAGCACTGGCAAACTAGCCTTTTTATTTCTTTCTACCTGCTGGTTTTTTCTTTAAGAAATTAAATAAAATTTTGATAAATGCTCACAATCTAGTTTCAGAATTTTGCTTTAACATTGCTTTCAGTTTTCTCACTTTTGTGAAATAAATGGGGATGAACCAACAAGAGGAAGCCAATTTGTGCTTCAGTACTCCAGAAATGCTCAGACAGTGGAAATACCACAGCTCATGGTGGAATGGGGAACATAGCTGAAAATATTGGTCCTTGTGTATCAGTACAGAAAACTGGAATTTGTCATCTGGAAAGGTTGGATCACAAAACTCTTAGTTTGGGATCTCACGACTGAGGGTGAGGCTGCTGGAGGACTAAGGGGGGACCTGAATGAAGTCTGAACTCTGAATGGAGACCTTGGCACCATCCCCTGCTCTGAGCCACATAGATTCTACCACCACCCACTCTTTCTCTTCTGCTGACACACACTACTCCCTACCAGGCAACTTCACAGGAGGAGCCTTCTCTAGAGAAATTGGCCAACCCAGAGAAAAATACTTACAAAAATTTGGGGGAGTCCCCATATGAGACTTCCCGGGTCCTGCCTATCTGTTACAATGAAGCCACAATCAATAAATTCCATTCACAAACACAAAGCTTTAGTTCACAGGTATATGAACAGATGGTCATAGGTCCCCTAACATGGAAAGCTACTAACATGGAAATCAGAGACTTAAACAAACTGAAAAAAGGAACTTGAAGAAATTCTTCCCACCTTGCAGTCTCCTGCCAGTGCCTCCCACGGACCAGGGGAGCCTGAGAAGCTATGAGGGTCAGTCTCCTGAAAGCACAAGAAGGGCAGGCAGGGAGTAGATATATAAACAAATAGGCATCTTACCAGCACATCCTTGAAATACCAGCTAAATTTAGACAGAGGGAGACAGAGGCAAAGATAGTGAGATATACACACACACAGAGAGAAGGGGGAGACAAAAGGACAGAAACTGAGAAACACAGAGAGAGAGAGAGAGAGAGAAATGAAAAAATGGTAAGAGGAACTTCTCAAGGAAATAATCTGATTCTCAAAACTGAAGCTTCTGGTTGGAAAGGTCTTATCAGGATTCCTACACAATGAATGAATTTAAAAATATACCCACTGGCAACTAATATGAACTCATGTTTCAGTTCAGTTCAGTCACTCAGTCGTGTCCGACTCATTGCGACCCCATGAATTGCAGCACACCAGGCCTCCCTGTCCATCACCAACCCCTGAAGTTCACTCAGACTCAGGTCCATCGAGTTGGTGATGCCATCCAGCCATCTCACCCTCTGTCGTCCCCTTCTCCTCCTGCCCCCAAGCCCTCCCAGGATCAGGGTCTTTTCCAATAAGTCAACTCTTCATATGAGGTGGCCAAAGTACTGGAGTTTCAGCTTTAGCATCATTCCTTCCAAAGAACACCCAGGACTGATCTCCTTTAGAATGGACTGGTTGGATCTCCTTGCAGTCCAAGGGACTCTCAAGAGTCTTCTCCAACACCACAGTTCAAAAGCATCAATTCTTCGGCGCTCAGCTTTCTTCACAGCCCAACTTTCACATCCATACATGACTACTGGAAAAACCATAGCCTTGACTAGACGGACCTTAGTTGGCAAAATAATGTCTCTGCTTTTGAATATGCTATGTAGGTTGGTCATAACTTTCCTTCCAAGGAGTAAGCGTCTTTTAATTTCATGGCTGCAATCACCTCTGCAATGATTTTGGAGCCCCCAAAAATAAAGTCTGACACTGTTTCCACTGTTTCCCCATCTATTTGCCATGAAGTGATGGGACCAGATGCCATGATCTTCGTTTTCTGAATGTTGAGCTTTAAGCCAACTTTTTCACTCTCCTCTTTCACTTTCATCAAGAGGCTTTTTAGTTCCTCTTCACTTTTTGCCATAAGGGTGGTGTCATCTGCATAGCTGAGGTGATTGATATTTCTCCTGGAAATCTTGATTCCAGCTTGTGCTTCTTCCAGTCCAGCGTTTCTCATGATGTACTCTGCATAGAAGTTAAATAAGCAGGGTGACGATATACAGCCTTGACGTGAACTCATGTTTAGTTTAACATATATACAGATGAATAGATACAGGAATACCTTTAGAAATACATGTGTATCTACACTGGTAGGTATACACATATATATTTCCTCTTCCTACTAATAAATCCTGGGAGCAGTGACACTACAATAGAAACAAATACACCCAATGCCGAGATCTTGGTTTCTAATACCATTCTCCAATCTAAAGAAACTCCTTGGAGAAATGACTGAATTTAGCTCTGGGGCAAGGAAAATACAAAATGAGCCTACAGCATTTTATAGAACCAGAAATGAAGGAATTGCTCAGAAACTACAACAACGAAAATAGATGGTGCAAGTCAAAGGGATACTAGAGCCAACTTGGAGGATCTCCTAATGGCCAAAGCTAAAACAAATTGGGAAACAAAATAATGTGGTATTGAATTACAGCACAATATATAAAATAAATATACTTGAGTCTATACTTAAAACAACAAAATGATTGAAAAACCAAACAACTGGGAGAGATGAGACAAATCTCCTTTATGGAATAATGTCAAATAGTATATGCAGACATCCTTCCCCCTTTGCAGAAAGAGAGTTTAATTCCTTTCACTGTCCTTTGTGAGTATGGGTTGAACTTGGTGACTTACTTTCAAATAATAGAATATGAAAGGGGAAAAATAATAATTTTACAATGGAGAACACCACCTTAACTAAGTGATCAAAGTTTTATCATCAGTAATAAGTTGATTGCCAGTGGAAATATCAACAATTTCAGCTATGCAGATGATATCACTCTAATGGCAGAAAGTGAAGAGGAACTGAAGAGCTTCTTGATGAGGGTGAAAGAGGAGAGTGAAAAAATTGGCTTGAAACTCAGCATTTAAAAAACTAAGATCATGGCACCTGGTCCCATCACTTCATGACAAATAGAAGGGGAAAAAGTGGAAACAGTGACATGTTTTATTTTCCTGGGCTCCAAAATCACTGTGGATGATGACTGCAGCCGTGAAAGTAAAAGACGTTTGCTCCTTGGAAGGAAAGTCTAGTGAGTGTATTAAAAAGCAGAGACATCACTTTGCTGACTAAGATCCATATAGTCAAGGCTATGGTTTTTTTTCCAGTAGTCATGTATGAGTATGAGAGTTGGACTAAGGCCGAGCGACAAAAAAAAGATGCTTTCAAATTGTGGTGCTGGAAAAGGCTCTTGAGAGTCCCTTGGATGTCAAGGAGATCAAACCAGTCAATCCTGGAGGAAATCAACTCTGAATAGTCATTGGAAACACTGTTGCTGAAGCCAAAGCTCCAATACTATGACCACCTGATGCTAAGAGCCAACTGGTTGGAAAAGACCCTGATGTTATGAAAGGTTGAAGGCAAAAGAAAAAGAGGGTGGCAGAGGATGAGATGGTCAGATAGCATCAGGGACTCAATGGACAGGGATTTGGGCAAACTCTGGGAGATAGTGAAGGGCAGAGGAGCTTGGCGTGCTGTAGTCCATGAGGTCGCAAAGAGCCGGATTCGACTTAGCGACTGAACAACAACAACATGATGTGATAAGAAGGTCACTTTACCTTTGTGTTTTTCATCCTCAAATCCTATAACCACTGTCAAGTCATGAGGAAAACATCAGACAAATTAAGGGACAAAATATTTAGTCAGTATTCTTCACAGAGAAAGGTCAAGAAAACAAGGAAAGAACTGAGAAAAGTTGAATAAAAAAAGGATGGAAAACACATACCATACAAATGTTAACCAAAAGAAAGCTAAGGTAGCTATATTCATATCAGACAAAATAGACTTTAAGGCAAACAGGATTTCTAGAAATGGAGATTTTTTTTCATAATGGCAAAATGTTCAATTTGCCAGGAAGATATAATAATTATAAGTTTATAGACACCTAATAACATAGTACTTAATATTAAAAGCTAGATTGACAGAACTAGAAGTAGATATGGCCATAATCAAGGTAAGCCATTTTAACGTACTTCTCTCAGAAACTGACAAAACAGACAAAATAAGTCAGTGGGCCAGTGGTTTGTCTGTTTTTTCTTTCTTTCTCTTTCTTTTTCCTTTTTGTTTTTCAGTTCCCCATCCAGAGGCTGAACCAATGTCCTCTGCAATGAAAGCATCAGAGTCTTAACCAGTAGACAGGGGATTCTTTAAATGAAAATTTAAACTGTTGAATAAAGAAAAATTGAAAGAATCAGATTCCATTCAGTTCAGTTCAGTCACTCAGTCATGTCAGACTCTTTGTGACCCCATGGACTGCAGCACACCAGGCTTCCCTGTCCATCACCAACTCCCGGAGATTACTCAGACTCATGTCCATTGAGTTGGTGATGCCATCCAACCATCTTATTCTCTGTTGTCCCCTTCTTCTCCTGCCTTCAATCTTTCTCAACATCAGGGTCTTTTCAAATGAGTCAGTTCTTCACATCAGGTGGCCAAAGTTTTAGAATTTCAGCGTCAGCATTAGTCCTTCCAATGAATATTCAGGACTGATTTCCTTTAGGATGGATTGGTTGCATCTCCTTGCTGTCCAAGGGACTCTCAAGAGACTTCTCCAGCACCACAGTTCAAAAGCATCAGTTCTTTGGTACTCAGCTTTCTTTATAGTTCAACTCTCACATTCATACATGACTACTGGAAAAACCATATCTTTGACTAGATGGACCTTTGTTGGCAAAGTAACATCTCTGCTTTTTAATATGCTGTCTGCTGCTGCTGCTGCTACTGCTAAGTCGCTTCAGTCGTGTCTGACTCTGTGCGACCCCATAGACGGCAGCCCACCAGGCTCCCCTGTCCCTGGGATTCTCTAGGCAAGAACACTGGAGTGGGTTGCCATTTCCTTCTCTAATGCATGAAAGTGAAAAGTGAAAGTGAAGTCGCTCAGTCGTATCTGACTCTTCACGACCCCACGGACTGCAGCCTATCAGGCTCCTCTGTCCATGGGATTTTCCAGGCAAGAGTACTGGAGTGGGGTGCCACTGCCTTCTCTGAATATGCTGTCTAGGTAGGTCATAACTTTTCTTCTAAGGAGCAAGCGTCTTTTAATTTCATTGTTGTATAGAATTAGATAAACAGAGATGAAATCAAAGAGAATCAGAGCCCCAGATATGCCTGCCAGAACTTTAGAGGCAAGTGAAAGACTACAGGGATAGAAAACCCGATCAGTGGAGCAATGCATAGTCAAATAACAGACCTACATAAATGTAGAATCTAGTTTGTAATGAACGCAGCATTTATTACAAATTATGGGGAAAGGGTATACTGTTCAACATATGGTTTTAAGACAATAGGTTTAACATATGGGGAAAAATTAAGTTATATATCTATGTCATGCCATAAATAAAAATACTTTCTAGATGGAATACAGATCTGGAAAAAAAAAACAATTTTTAAAAGTAAAAAAGTATGAGCAGATTTAAAGTATATAAACATACACATGTATCTGTATATAAAGTATGAAAAATATAATTTGGGAAAAGGAAAGTTTTCATAAACAAGACACAAAAATGGAGCTAAGCACAGTAGCTATCATAAGCTTATTAGGTTTTCCCTTCCTCCAGTTGTTCCAAAACCAAACTCTTTCAACCCGCATGGTTGACTCACGTTCTGAGTAGCTTGAAATGGCTGAACCAGTCACCAGACAGAGAAATAGAGTTACAATACACATTGGCCAGAGTGCCCATAATAGCTAGCAGGTTCTCATGGGATGCCTATGCCCAATCCATCAGGACAGTCTTTCTCTATTCCTTTGGAACCATGAAATGTAATAATATGGGCCACATTTCCAAAAAGATGTAGGAAGCTTCAAGGGGAAAGAAGCCCAGGGAATTGAATAGATTGAGAGAGAAATGGTCCTAATGACATGGTTGGAGTTATGATTCTAGTTGTGACTTAGGACCAAATAGCTCTAGAATTCTCAGTTTTGTTAGCCAATAAATTGTCTTTTTATCAGAACTAGATTGAGTTGGGTTTCCATCACTTTCAACCGAGAAACCATGTCCAATAATCCAAAGATGATAAAAGTGAAGCTTGTTGATTTAAATCCAATAAAACTATGAGCTTCTCAGCAATGAGAAATAGCATAAACAAAGTAAAAGATAAGTGGTAGAATAAATTATGTATAGCAAACCATGACAAAAGATCAAGGCCAGAATATAAACAGAAAGCCTTCAACTCCATAAAAAAAAAATAAAGTGGCACAAAGGAAAAGTGAGAAAAGGGTATTATGTGAGAATCCTTTCCTTTGAAAGTGATAAATCTTAATTCCTACTCCTTTAAGGAAAAAAAGGGGAAATTTTTGTGTTAATATAATTGAGAACCCAAAGGAGCAATATACTTCAGGAATGACAGGATTCTGTTGCTTAGATATTGCCCATAGCAATACCTCTCTCCATCTCTTAGTTCTAATTCTTTCTTATGAGTAGGTTTCATTGTCACCAAGGGTCTCTTTACCTGGCAGCAATATATTTTCCTGCAGCTGCAGGCTTGCTATCATTGTATTTGTCAGAATCATTTCGCTTGTAAGTATTATAAAATCCAACCCAAATTGGTTTAAACAAAGAAGGGAACTCAGCCTATGTAATCAAAGAAGTGTAATCTACAATAAGGCTGAGTGGAACTTGAACCAAGAGCTCCGATAACAACAGCTAGGACTCATTTCACCCCCTCCACAGTATCCTGCCTTCTGCTGTTCTGGCTTTATATTCAGGTTCCTCATGATGGCCTCCAGTAGCCCTAGGTTCCGCTCATTCTTGATGCTGTTAGTCCCAGGGAGGAAAAGAAGTTTTTTTTTTTCTCTCTCTCTCTCTCTTACCAATCACCATATTTCAATGGCTCTGACTGGGTCACATGACCATGCCAAACAACCTCTGTGGCCTTGGGAAGGTCAGTCTGGGTCATATGCCCACTTATAGACTCAAGAAGAAGTTACCTCCTCTCAAAATAGAGGAGACAAGAATAAGAGAAAGAAGTATTAATAGTTTCTTTCCTCTTCTTCTAAAATCAACATGCTGTTATCAGAGGAAGAGTGAAATATATTTTAGGGAGTCAACATACACCTACCACAATGTTCTTAAGAACATGTAGCTCATAACTTTAAAGACAGGTTTCCCAGAGTCCTTATCAATGTGTCCAAAGGCTCTAGTTATGCCAGGGTCTTGTGTCTTCCCCTGGGCCAATCCATCACTGTATCTCACTGAATGGTTTTGGTTTGAGTATCCTAGGAGCAGAGCATGAGCCAGGGATTCAGTTGCATCTGATTGACTGGAGAGTACTCTCAGGAAAAGCTCTATAAGCAGGTGAGGGAAACAGAACGGGACCAGGGAAGAGACCAGGCAAAGATGAGGGTCCAGCTGCCGTCCAACCTGATCTCTTGAGGGAGCACTGAAGCCTAAACTGTTCCTCAGAATTGTCTCTCCCCACTTCCCATGTGAGGCAAGTGATCTGTTTTTTGTGTCTCCGTATGTTTAGAAGTGGAATAGGAATAGGTGAATGCAGATTACCCTTTTCTGCTGAGGGAAATTCTCTGAAGAAAAGTGCAGCTATCAGGAACACTCACCTGAACTAGAGAATGACCAGTAAAGGGAATCTAACTGGGGTGCCAACAGTGTCTACTACAATAATTTAACATGGTTGGTCAGCTTGGGTCACTTGTACACCTTGTCATAGGGAAGATAAGCCTTTTGAGTGACAGCCCCATCAGAATCATAAGAAATGGGAGATGGTGGATTCTAAAAAGCAGAGTCAGATATTGTCTGTAGTTCCCTTCAGCACTCACACACCCATGCCTGCAACTTTTAAAATGCCCCTATTTAAGATGATGCAGTTAGATCACAACTGAAGAGAAACTCTTTCATTTCTTGCAGCAAATGCTGTTATTGCCTTAACCAAAGCCCCTTGTCCTCACCACTTCAGTGCATATTAGCATGTTTTCCAGCAGCCAGTATGTGTGCTTCTCTGAATAAGGACTTTCTCTCATTATTCACTATTTCATCACCTACACAGTAGGCCAGAAGAACAGAGGAATTAATGTTTTTCCCTCCCTGAGAGCTGCTCTCAACCAATGAACGACAGGAGTTGATACATGAACACTTCAGCTCCCTCACTCTTTGTAGTGGAATAACACCGTGGGGCATGTTCTGCAGTGGCTCCCAGAGTTTCCCATGGGATTACGATCTAATTATACACAGTGGTAACTGGTTTGATTATACACCCTATATTTGTTGTCTTACTTTTCCTGTGTCACTTCATTACTCTTCTACCAGTATTCCCCTTTACCCCCCAAATAAACTGTGTGTTTGTGCGGGTGTGTTCTGTGCACGCCCAGTCACTTAGTCATGTTTGACTTTTTGCGACCCTATAGACTGTAGCTCGCCAGGCTCCTCTATCCATGGGATTTCCCAGGCATGAATACTGGAGTGAGTTGCCATTTCCTCCTCCAGGGGATTTACCTGATCCAGGGATTGAATCCTGTGAAGGATTGAATCCTGCATTGGAAGGCAGATTCTTTACTATTAATACTATTTACAGTTGATGCAAGTGCTCTTTGCTTTGGCAGCTGACAATGTTTTTTGGTCAGTTCCACCTTAATGCCTCCTGGCTTCTCCTGTGCTGATCGTCTTGTTCATTGTCCTCCATGGCCATATCTAAAAGTTTCTGGCATGATACTTGTGAGCTGCCATAAATGCCTTTCATTTCCAACTTCATTATGGTATCTGCTATTACTAGTGGTTTCAACATTTCCTGTGTGCCCACATGGCCCAGTATTGTGGCTGAGATTTCTGTGTTCATCTCTATGATGTCAAGTCTTAGAATCCAGCTTTCTGAGAAGAAGCTTTTTCTTTAATTCACCAATGTATATTCCTTATCTAGAATTTTGTCCGCATGAAATATATATACAATACATATTTGCTGAATGAATGTATAAATAAATAAATAAATTCAACAATAAAAGTTTTTGGCATGGATCCCCTTCTGAATTCTGTACAGCTTTAGCAGGCCATTTCCTGTTGACACAAGATCTGAAACCTGAGGATGCTTTAAGGTATTGTCATCCATACTTGCCTGATCATAAGACTCAGCTGTGATGCATATTAATTCACCAGAATTACCCTTCTCTATTCTAAAGGAAAAGATCCTGGGAAATTGTCTTTGCTTGAATTCCCTAGGGAACAGAGCAAGAAGCAAAGATTTCATAATAGAGTCTTAGGTACTATGGTAAGGTACAATGATGTACAATCCCAGAGCAACAGAACATAGACATACAGGGAAGGAAAGAAAGTAAATGCAAGCTGCTTTATTATCGAACCCACCAAAGCTTCAAGAAAACATACCTGGTTGCTTAGTTACACACAAGTCTTCTTTAAAAGTTATGCAAACCTGCCATGTATTGGAATGTTCCACTGAGGGATAAAAAAGAAAGATTATTTGCTGGTTCTCGCCTCTTATCTTACACTGGTCAAAGTTTACACATGGGGTGTTAACTCTCTCATGGCCTGGGATTCTTTTCTACTGCTATAGAAGGGGAGGCTAAGTTCCTTGGCTGATAGGTGTACTAAATCATGGGTGGTTGGAGGATAGCCAGAGAAGATAATGGCACCCCACTCCAGTACTCTTGCCTGGAAAATCCCATGAACGGAGGAGCCTGGTAGGCTGCAGTCCATGGGGTCGCTAAGAGTTGGACATGACTGAGCGAGTTCACTTTCACTTTTCACTTTCATGCATTGGAGAAGAAAATGGCAACCCACTCCAGTGTTCTTGCCTGGAGAATCCCAGGGACGGGGGAGCCTGGTGGCTGCTGTCTATGGGGTCGCACAGAGTCGGATACGACTGAAGTGACTTAGCAGCAGCAGCAGGATGATAGCAATTCACTGTAAATGAGAAAATTCAGGGAAAGAACAATTAACTCACAGAATTTGAAAGTCATAAGGTAAGGATGATAGTCAAGATATTTAACAATCAGTACATTATGGACACAACTTAATCAGATTAATATAGTTTATAGGACAAAGGAAACGGGTACTTGTGTTGAGAACATTAGGAACCAAGATTCTCAGCTCAGGAAAAAAGAGCTACAAACATTGACTCAAAGTAAAGTAAAATCTTGTAGTCTTAAGTTTGAATTTGGAAATTACCATGAACTTAAGATGTGTTTTCTTTAAACAAACAAAAATTTCTATCTTTGTATGCTAAAAAAACAAAAGCTGCCATGTCTCTAGGAATGAGTACCGCTAGTATCTGGATTGTGATCTATAAATACTGTTTTTCTCTAAAATGAACCAGGATTATTTGAAAAAAATGTCTAATCCCATGTCTAAGGCATAAAATGTACAAGAAGAGCCTGAAATATCTTGTATTAGAAATGAGGAAACTTTGGGGAATTCCCTGGTGGTACAGTGGTGGGGATTTTCACTGCTGTGGTCTGGATTCAATCCCTTGTCAAGGAACTAAAAACTCACAAGCCATGCTTGGCACCTGGGGTGGGGTGAGGATTTTAAATCCTACTGTAGAAACCAACCTACTATATGCGACAATTTGAGAATTAGAAAGAAGAGCGATTACAATGAACTGAAAGACATGAGATAAGTCATATACCACAATATTCAAAACAATAAGAACTACAAAATATTTTTATCAACTTCAGAGGATGCCAGGGAATTATTTCATTGTTCTGATTATTGGTAAACAAAGGCACATAAGCACTTTGTGCTTATCATACTTTTACTGTATAAACTATACCTCACAATAAGTAAATAGTTCATGGGGAAATATTATTCTTTACAGAACAATCACAGTTAACAAATACATAAAGAATGATAGAATGAAATACTAGACATTATAAATATTAAAATTAAAGTGAATTAATAGCTCTAGGCAAGTTCTGTCTAATATAGCCTTCTGGATGATGGAAATACTCTATATTTGCATTGCTTGATATAATAGTCTCTGAATATGATAGAGATTATAGATCTAACTACCAGTGTAGGAAATATAGGGAATAGAGGAAAATGATATACAACACCATAGTAAGAGAAGTCAGCAAAATCTAGAATGTGGAAAACTCATCAGAACAAGAATATGGTTTATTATAATAACCAAATAAGTGCAAGAGAAAAGAAGTGGAAGGGCATGGAAGCTGTAAATTAAAGAGCTAAAGGACAGATCAGTCAAATGCTAAGGGTGGACCTTATTTGGAACCAATTATGTCTTCAGTCTGGGTCCTCCAGAAAGCATAACTCAAATTTTTAAAAAGTTATGTGAAAACACTTTAAAAAAAGAAGAAAAGCTGAGAATTTTGTTTTATTCAGCAAACACACTGAGGACTGAAGCCTGAGAGACGCCTCTCAAGTAACTCTGAGGGACATTTTCCAAAGAAGTTAGTGAGGAGCCAGGATAAACAGGAGCTTTTGCAACACAAACCAAGTAGTCAGGATGGACAACAAGATGGCAGAGGAATAGGTGCATGTGGAGTACTTCTTTCTCCATGCTTGCATCAGGAATACATGTTCTGATGCAGAAGATCTCACAAAACACCATTTGAGAGCTGGCAGGAGTCCCTGACCATTGGAAAGGAGTATATAGATCCACATAAAACTCATGTGCGGGGTTCTTTGGGTGCTCTGGCTATTGAGGTGTTGCTTTCACCATTAGTTTTGGGGTTTTGTCTTCTGTGCTTTGAGGCCTGTGAGGTTTTGGTGCCTCAGGAGGGAGTCAGGCTTGAATCTCTGAGGTGGGAAATCTGAATCAAGGACTTTGAACCACGAACTCCCGACCTCATGGAACATTAATTGACGAAAGCTCTCCCAAATGCCTCCATCTCAACACTAAGACCAAGTCCCACCTAAAGGCTAGAAAGCTCCAGTGCTGGATGCCTCATGCCAAATCATTAGCAAAACAGAAACACAGCCCTGCCCATTATCAGAAAGGCTGCCCAAAGCCATACCAAACCCATAGTCACCCCAAGACACACTACTAGACATAACACTGCCCTTCAGAGAGACAAGATCCAACTCCATCCACCAGAGGACAGGCACAAGTCCTCCCAACCAGTAAAGCTTCACAAGGTCTAACCCCACCCTCCACAAGTAGGAGGACCTACAGCCCTGCAGCCTGCAGAAAGGAGATTCCAAACACAGTAAATTAAACAAATGAAAAGAAAAACATGCACCAGATGAATAAACATGGTAAAAACCCATAAGACCAAATAAATGAAGAGGAAATAAGTAGTCTACCTGAAAAACAATTCAGAGTAATGATAGCAAACATGATCCAAAATCTTGGAAATAAAATGGAGGCACAGATAAATAGACTGGAGGCATGGATCAAGGAGATGCAAGAAATGTTTGACGAGGACCTAGAAGAATTAAAGATATAGACAATTAGCAATGAACAACACAATAACTGAGATTAAAAACACACTAGAGGGAACCAATAGTAGACTATCTGAGGCAGAAGAACAAATAAGTGAACTGGGAGATAGAATGGTGGAAATAACTGAAGCAGAGGAGAATAAGGAAAAATTAAAAAGAAATGAGGACAGTCTCAGAGACCTCTGGGACAACATTAAGTGTACCAACATTCGAATTATAGGAGTTCCAGAAGAAGAAGAAAAAAGAAAAGGTATGAAAAAATATTTGAAGAGATTATAGTTGAAAACTTCCTTAGCATTGGAAAGTTAGGGAAAGCTCCCACACAAGTCCAGGGAGCCCAGAGTCCCATACAGGATAAACCCAAGGAGAAACACACCAAGATATTTATTAATCAAATTAAGAAAAATTAAATACAAAGAACAAATATTAAAAGCAGCAAAGGTAAAGCAACAAATAATATACAAAGAGATCCCAATAAGGCTAATAGCTGATCTTTCAACAGAAACTAAAGTGATAAAAGGAAAAAAAAAACCTACAACCAAGATTACTCTATCCAGTGAGGATCTTATTCAGATTTGAAGAAGAAATCAAAAGCTTTCAGATAGGCAAAAGTTAAGAGAATTCAGCACCACCAAACCAGCTGTCCAATAAATGCTAAAGGAACTTCTCTAGACAGGAAATGCAAGAGAAAGAAAAGACCTGCAAAAGCAAACACAAAACAATAAAACAATTGGTAATAGGATCATACATATTGATAATTACCTTGAATGTAAATGGACTAAATGCTCCATCCAAAAGACACATATTGGCTGAATGAATCCAAAAACAAGACCCCTATATAAGCTGTCTACAAAAGAGTCACTTCAGACCTAGAGACACACACAAACTGAAAGAGAGGCTGGAAAAAGATATTCCATGCAAATGGAAATCAAAAGAAAGTGGGAGTAGGAATACTTACATCAGATAAAATAGACTTTAAAATAAAGACTGTTACAAGAGACAAGGAAGGACACTACATAATGATCAAGGGATCAATCCAAGAAGAAGATTATAACAATTATAAATATATATGCACTCAACATAGGAGCACCTCACTATATAAGGCAAATGCTAATAACTATTAAAGGGGAAACTGTTTAATTCTGTGTTGACAACAGACAACACAGAAATACAAAGGTTCATAAGAGACTACTACGAGCAATTATATGCCAATAATATGGACAACCTGGAAGATATGGACAAATTCTTAGAAAAGTATAACCTTCCAAAAATGAATCAGAGAGAAATAGAAAATATCAACAGACTACTCACAAGCATAGAAATAAAAAGTGTAATCAAAAATCTTCCAACAAACAAAAGCTCAGGTCCACATGGCTTCACAGGTGAATTCTATCAAAAGTCTAGAGAAGAGCTAACATCTATCCTGGTCAACTCTTCCAGAAAATTGCAGAGGAAGAAAAACTCCTAAACACATTCTACAAGGCCACCATCACCCTGATACCAAAACCAGACAAAAAAAAGAAAATTATAGGCCAATATCACTGATGAACATAGATGCAAAAATCGTCAACAAAATTCTAGCAAACAGAACCCAACAGCATATTAAAAGGATTTTTCACCATGATCAACTGGCTTTATCCCAGGGATGCAAGGATTCCTCAGTATACTCAAAGCAATCAATGTGATACACCATATTAACAAGCTGAAAGATAAAAATCATATGATCATCCTAATAGATGCAGAGAAAGTTCTTGACAAAATTCAACACCCATTTATGATAAAAACTCTCCAGAAAGCAGGCATACAAGGAAAATACCTCAACATAATAAAGAATATATACGACAAACCCACAACAAACATTATTCTCAATGCTGAAAAACTGAAAGCATTTCCTCTAAGATCAGGAACAAGACAAGGTGTCCACTCTCGCCACTATTATTCCATATAGTTTTGGGAGTTCTGGCCACAGCAATCAGAAAAGAAAAAGAAATAAAATGAATCCAGATTGGAAAAGAAGATACAAAACTCTCATTGCTTGCAGATGGCATGATACTATACATAGAAAATCCTAAAGAGGTCACCAGGAAATTACTAGAGCTAATCAAGAAACATAGCAAAATTCAGAATATAAAATTAATACACAGAAATCCCTTGCATCCTTATACACTAACAATGAAAAATCAGAAAGGGAAATTAAGGAAACAATCCCATTCACCATTGCAACAAAGGAATAAAATACCTAGGAATAAACCTACCTAAAATGACAAAAGACCTGTATGCAGAGAACTATCAGACACTGATGAAAGAAATCAAAGACAACACAAAAAGATGTAGAGATATACATGTTCTTGGATTGGAAGAATCCATATTGTCAAAATGACTATCCTACCCAAAGCAATCTACAGGTGCAATGCATCCCTATCAAACGACCCATGGTATATTTCACAGAACTAGAAGAAAAAATTTCACAATTTGTATGGAAGCACAAAAGACCCTGAACAGCCAAAACATCTTGAGAAAGGAGAATGGAGCTGGGGGAATCACTCTGCCTGACTTTACACGATATTACAAAGATACATTTATCAAGCATGGTATGGTAGTGGCACAAAAGCAGAAATATAGGCAAATGGAACAAGACAGAAAGCCCAGAGATAAACCCACACACCTGTGGGAACCTTATCTTTGACAAACAAGGTAAGAATATACAATAGAGAGAAGATAGACTCCTCAGTAAGTGGTGCGGGGAAAACTAGACAGCTACATGTAAAAGAATGAAATTAGAATACTTTCTAACACCATACACAAAAATAAACTCCAAATGGATTAAAGACCTAAATGTAAAATCAGAAACTATAAACCTCTTAGAGGAAAACATAGGCAAAATACTCTTTGACATAAATCACAGCAAGATACTCTATGATCCACCTCCTAGAGTAGTGGAAATAAAAACAAAAAATTAAAAATGGGACCTAATTAAGCTTAAAAACTTTTGCACAGTGAAGGAAATTATAAACAAGTTGAAAAGACAACTCTCAGAATGGGAGAAAATAATACCAAACAAAACAACTGATGAAGGCTTAATCTCCAAAATACACAAGCAGCCTGTTCAGCTCAATACCAGATAAACAAACAACCCAATCAAAAAGTGGACAGAAGGCCTAAAGAGACATTTCTCCAAAGAAGACATACAGATGGCTAATAAACACATGAAAAGATTCTCAGCATTCCTCATTATTAGAGAAATGCAAATCAAAACTAAAAGAGGTATCACTTCACACTGGTCAGAATAGCCATCATCAAAAAATCTATAAACAATAAATGCTGGAGAGGATGTGGAAAAAATTTGCATTCCCACTGCTGGTGGGAATGCAAGTTAATACAGCCATTATGGAGAACCACAGGCTTCCCTGGGGCTCAGATGGTAAGGTGTCTGCCTGCAATGTGGGAGACCTGGGTTCAGTCCCGGGGTTGGGAAGATCTCCTGGAGAAGGAAATGGCAACCTATTCGAGTACACTTGCCTGGAAAATCTCATATACAGAGCCTGGTGGGTTACAGTCTATGGGGTTGCAAAGAGTTGGACATGACTGAGCGACTTCACTTTCACTGTTTTTTCCCACTATGGAGAACAGTATCGAGATTCCTTAAAAAACTAGGAATAAAACTACCATATGACCCAGCTACTAGGCATATACCTTGAGGTAACCATAATTGAAAAAGATACGTGTACCTCAATGCTCACTGCAGCATTATTTACAATAGCAGAACATGGAAACAACTTAGATGTCCATCGACAGATAAATGGTTAAAGAAGCTGTAGTGCATATACACAGTGATGTACTACTCATCCATAAAGAGGAATGTGTTTGACTCATTTCTAATAAGGTGGATGAACCTAGAGCCTATTATACAGAATATAGTAAGTCAGAAAGAGAAAAACAAATGCTGTATATTAAAGCACATATATGGAATCTAGAAAGATGGTACTGATGAACCTGTTTGCAGGGCAGCAATGGAGATGCAGACACAGCAAACAGACTTAGGGCCATGGAGGAGATGGAGAAGGTGGGATGAATTGAGAGAGTAGCACTGAAACATATACATTACCATATGTAAAATTATATGGCCAGTGGAAATTTGCTGTATGACAGAGGGAGCTCAAATCTGGTCTTCTGTGACAAAGGTGGGAGGGAGGTTTAAGAAGGAGGTACATATGTATACCTATGGGTGATTCATGTTGATATATGACAGAAACCAATACAATACTATAAAGCAATTATCCTCTAATTAAAAATAAAAAAATAAAAAATAAACCAGGTAGTCAGCATCAAAAGATTACTCTGAATTAAAGAAAATCAGGTATTTCAAGTTAATGAATTAATGAATTTCAAGTTAATTCAAGTTAAGAATTTACTTCTTTCTGTATGGGATGATGCAAGAGTCTGGGCTCATTGAAATCATTCCTTTGATATGCACCTTAACCATCTGGGCCAGAATCTCAGTTTTTTTCCATACTGAATCCCTTAAAGGTGCACATTTGGAGTTGCTTTAGTGACTGATGGTGACTGCAGCCATGAAATTAAAAGACGCTTACTCCTTGAAAGAAAAGTTATGAGCAACCTAGATAGCATATTCAAAAGCAGAGACATTACTTTGCCAACAAAGGTCCATCTAGTCAAGGCTATGGTTTATCCAGTAGTCATGTATGGATGTGAGAGTTGGACTGTGAAGAAAGCTGAGCACCAAAGAATTGATGCTTTTGAACTGTGGTGTTGGAGAAGACTCTTGAGAGTCCCTTGGACTGCAAGGAGATCCAACCAGTCCATTCTAAAGGAGATCAGCCCTGGGATTTCTTTGGAAGGAATGATGCTAAAGCTGAATCTCCAGTACTTTGGCCACCTCATGCGAAGAGTTGACTCATTGGAAAAGACTCTGATGCTGGGAGGGCTTGGGGGCAGGAGGAGAAGGGGATGACAGAGGATGAGATGGCTGGATGGCATCACCGACTCGATGGACGTGAGTCTGAGTGAACTCCAGGAGTTGGTGATGGACAGGGAGGCCTGGCGTGCTGCGATTCATGGGGTTGCAAAGAGTCAGACACGACTGAGTGACTGAACTGAACTTGGTGGCTGACGGCTTGATGGATGCAACAGTCTTTGTTTACTGATATGGCAGGTGACTTTCTTTGCCCACACTGGAAGGAAGCAGCTCTTTTGTCTAAGTCATGCATCTCTTTGGCTGGATCCCTCTTTCTGCTTCAGTTTTTTTTTTTTTTTTAATTTTTATTGGGAATACAGTGGATTTATAGTGGTTTGTTAGTTTCTGTTGTATAGCATAGTGAGTCAGTTATATATAAACATATATCCAGTCTTTTTAAAATTCTTTTCCCATATAGGTCATTACAGAGTATTGAGTAGAGTTTTCTGTGCTATAAGGTAGGTCCTTATTAGTTATCTATTTTATATATAGTATTATGTATGTGTCAATTCCAATCTCCCAGTTTATCCCTTCCATTCCCTATTTTCCTCTGGTAACCATAGTTTAGAAGCTAAAGGCAAAGGACAAAAGGAAAGATATAAGCATCTGAATGCAGAATTCCAAAGAATAGCAAGGAGAGATAAGAAAGCCTTCCTTAGTGATCAATGCAAAGAAATAGAGGAAAACAATAGAATGGGAAAGACTAGAGATCTCTTCAAGAAAATTAGAGATACCAAGGGAACATTTCATGCAAAGATGGGCTCCATAAAGGACAGAAATGGTATGAATCTAACAGAAGCAGAAGATATTAAGAAGAGGTGGCAAGAATACACAGAAGAACTATACAAAAAAGATCTTCACAACCCAGATAACCACAATGGTGTGATCACTTACCTAGAGCCAGACATCCTGGAATGTGAAGTCAAATGGGCTTTAGGAAGCATCACCATGAACAAAGCTAGTGGAGGTGATGGAATTCCAGTTGAGCTATTTCAAATCCTAAAGAATGATGCTATGAAAGTGCTGCACTCTATATGCCAACAAATTTGGAAAACTCAGCAGTGGCCACAGGACTGGAAAAGGTCAGTCTTCATTCCAATCTCAAAGAAAGGCAATGACAAAGAATGTTCAAACTACTGAATAATTGCATTCATCTCACATGCTAGCAAAGTAATGCTCAAAATTCTCCAAGCCAGGCTTCAACAGTACATGAACCATGAACTTCCAGATTCTCAAGCTGAATTTAGAAAAGGCAGAGGAACCAGAGATCAAATTGCCAACATCCACTGGATCATCAAAAAAGCAAGAGAATTCCAGGAAAACATCTACTTCTGCTTTATTGACTATGTCAAAGCCTTTGACTGTGTGGATCACAACAAAGTGTGGAAAATTCTGAAAGAGATGGGAATTCCAGACCACCTGACCTGCCTCCTGAGAAATCTGTATGCAGGTCAAGAAGCAATAGTTAGAACCAGACATGGAACAACAGACTGGTGTCAAATTGGAAAAGGAGTATGTCAAGGCTGTATACTGTCAACCAGCTCATTTAACTTGTATGCAGAGTACATCATGCGAAATGCCAAGCTGGGTGAAGCACAAGCTGGAATCAAGATTGCCAGGAGAAATATCAATAACTTCAGATATACAGATGACACCACCCTTATGGCAGAAAGCAAAGAAGAACTAAAGAGCTTCTTGATGAAGGTGAAAGAGAGTAAAAAAGTTGGCTTAAAACTCAACATTCAGAAAACGAAGATCATGGCATCTGTCCCATCACTTCATGGCAAATAGATGGGGAAACAATGGAAACAGTGAGACTTTATTTTTTTGGGCGCCAAAATCACTGCAGATAGTGATTGGAGCCATGAAATTGCTGCTAAGTCACTTCAGTCGTGTCCGACTCTATGCGACCCCATAGATGGCAGCCAATCAGGCTCCCCTGTCCCTGGGATTCTCCAGGCAAGAACACGGGAGTGGGTTGCCATTTCCTTCTCCAATGCATGAAAGTGAAAAGTGAAAGTGAAGTTGCTCAATCGTGTCTTGACTCTTAGCGACCCCATGGACTGCAGCCTACCAGGCTCCTCCATCCATGGGATTTTCCAGCCAAGAGTACTGGAGTGGGTGCCATTGCCTTCTCCGAGCCATGAAATTAAAAGACACTTATTCCTTGGAGGGAAAGTTATGACCAACCTCGACAGCCTATTAAAAAGCAGAGACATTACTTTGCCCTGCAATATATATGTGTGTGTGTGTGTGTGTGTGTGTGTATGTATATCAGCTGATTAGCGATGTTGTACAGCAGAAACCAACACAACATGTAAAGAACTTATCCTCCAATTAAAATTGGGCTTCCCTGGTGGCTCAGAATGTAAAGCCTGCAGTGCAGGAGACCTGGGTTCAATCCCTGGGTCAGGAAGATTTCCAGAGAAGGAAATGGCAACCCATTCCAGTATTCTTTTCTGGAGAATCCCATGGACAGAGGAGACCGACAGTCTACAGTCTATGGGGTTGCAAAGAGTTGGACAGTACTGAGCAACTTCACTTTTCTTTTTTTTTTTTCCCCCAATTAAAAGGTAGAACCTAATCCCCTCCCTCCACCCACTCCTTGGATGTCTGTGGGATTTATTGACTCATTTCTAATGAATATAATGTCATAGAAGTGATCTTTTGTGTCTTCCAAGACTACATCATAAAAGTATTACAACTTCTACCTTGCTGTTTCTCAGACTGTTAATTCTGTGGAAAGCCAGCCACCATGCCATTAGGACACACTAGCAGCTCTATGAAGAGGCCCAGGCCAAAAGAAACTTGGTGCTTCCTACTAACACCTTACCAGCCATAGGTATGAGCCACCTTAAAATAGATCCTTTAGCCACAGTTGAAGTTTCAGATGACTGCAGCCCTGGCCAATAATTGTAGCCTCATGACAGAGCCTGAGCCAGAACCACCCAGTTAAGTCATTCCTGAAACCCTGACCCACAGAAACTATGTGAGAAAAGGAATGTTTATTATTGTTTTAATTTTCTAGCTTGCTGAGTAATTTGCTCCACAGCAATGATCAACTAGAACAAGTTAATAATTGTTGAGACTGGGTGTTGAGTTTGTTGTACTATTCTATTTTTGTGTACATTTGTTATTTCTGTGACACTTCATATTAATATGACAAAAGTTAAATATTGAATCTCTATATTACATCATCAAATAATTACTTTCCAAGTGTGTTAAAGACTATTTGTAAAAAGCAAAAATGCCTGGTAAATTCTCATCTTTGTTACTTCAAGATAGGAAAGGATTTCTTAAACAAGACTTAAAAAGCAAAGACTATAAAGATGGATAAATTAACCTACACTAAAAACAAGGACTATTGAGTGATACTGTTAAGAAAGTGAGAAGTTGACCAAAAATCTGGAAAATGATATTTGTCAGACATACAATGAAGAAAAAATTAGAGTCTAAATATATAAATCAATAATAAATGGAAAAACTAATAGAAAAATGGGTAAAGGATATGAAGATACAATCTACAAAAGGAGAGACCTAAGTGACCAATTAACAAATAAAAGATTGATCAACCAGTATCTACAACTCTGTTTTGGTCACCACAATAATTAACACCCCTTCCCCTAACAGCCCTCAGTGGTTGACTGCAGTTGGTGTATGTTGCTGCTGCTAAGTCACTTTAGTTGTGTCTGACTCTGTGCGACCCTATGGACAGCAGCCCACCAGGCTCCTCTGTCCACAGGATTCTCTAGGCAAGAACAGTGGAGTGGGTTGCCATTTCATTCTCCAAACTCTTTCCTAATATGCATATTAAAAAAAAAAGATAAAGATATTCACGTAGGCAGTCAGGGGGATCACTGCTGTGTAGAGAAAAATTAGCATGGGTCAGGAAGTCGTGTTTGATTAATACACAAACAGGAGATTAATATGTGCCTGGTGTTAAATTTCAGCTGTTAAAACAAATTCACCTCTTACTGATTAAAATGTACAAAATAGATATAACCTGGTCCTAAACAGCACAATGATTTACAAGAGACTAATTAAAATTACCAGGGGATATTTTTATAACTATAACTGAAATATAAACTTTAAAAATGGTGAATCATTATGTTGTATATATGAAACATATAATATCATACATCAACTATACCTCAATTAAAAAAATTTACCAGGGGATAACTTAGACCTTGTATGAGACTTTTTTTCCCTGGAAAGGTTAAAAAAAATTTTTTTTTTAAACCCAGGATATACTCTGATAACTGTCACAGAATAAGCTCATAAATGCTAACAGGTAATGACTTGTTTCTATAACCCCAAATGAAGGAATTACAGGACACCAACTAAAAAGGATATACTAGTTTTCTGACACCAAATAACTCTTTTCCCTTTCCCCCATGTCTGGGCCCTTACCAGAGGCTGTCCCTGCTGAACATACAAACGTGTTCAAGAAAAGTTTAGACAAGATGGATGATGGATTTATAACAGGATGGATTATCCTTGACGCTTCCAACACCTACAGCCGAAAGGCACCCAGCAGAGCTGGGGGCAGGTGTGGGTCACTGTTCTGAACCAGCACAGCATCTCCTTGCCTTCCACCGTCACACACATGTTGCCAATATGCTCGTTTGGAAAATGAAAATCAGAAAAACCTGAGGACGACGCAACCATTTCTCACCAACTCCACTCACCCCTCTGAAGTCCGCTTCGAGTCCCCGTCATCGCAGGGCAGAGCGACAGACACAGAAGAACTAGAAGAAGCAGACCCGCTCCTCTCCTCCGTCCAGCCGCTACCGCTCTGCGCAGCGGCGAGGACGCGCTGCTCCGGGAGGAGGAGCTCTGGTACCGGCAGGACGACGACCGAAGGGTGGGCATGGTGGTCCAGCTTCGGGAAAGAGAGAAGAGGGAGGAAGGCGTCCTGACCCATCACGTCTCCATTCCCAGCTCCAACGATCCCCCTTCTTTACATGGGAATGGCTCTGGAACTCAGGGAGTGGGGCGGCGGGGGGCGGGGAGGCGCAAAATAAGAGGGATAATACACTGTAGATCAACTATACGTCAATTAAAAAAAAAAAAACAAAACAGAAAAGCACAGCTTTATGGATAAACCATAAAGGAAAAGAATAAAAATTTTTAAATGTGTATGTTTTGGACTTTCCCGTCGGGTCCAGTGGTTAAAACTTCACCTGCCAATGGGGGTAGGGGGTAGGCCGGCAGCGGTTCTATCCCTGGTCAGGGGCCTAAGATACTACATGCGTCCCAGCCAAAAAACCAAAACATAAAACAGAAGCAATACTGTTACCAATGTATGCTGCTGCTGCTGCTGCTAAGTCGCTTCAGTCGTGTCCGACTCTGCGACCCCATGGACTGCAGCCTACCAGGCTTCTCCATCCTTGGGATTCTCAGGCAAGAACACTGGAGTGGGTTGCCATTTCCTTCTCCAATGCATGAAAGTGAAAGTGAAGTCGCTCAGTCGTGTCTGACTCTTAGCCACCCCATGGACTGCAGCCTACCAGGCTCCTCCGTCCATGGGACTTTCCAGGCAAGAGTACTGGAGTGGGGTGCCATTGCCTTCTCCCTACCAATGTATAAATACCCTCAAATATTCAAGCCCTCTTGCCTCCTTGGAGTTTGTGTCCTACACCATTTCTCAGAGTTTCCCTTGAAACTAGCACTCTGTGTTGACTTTCCTTCCCTTGCATGTGTGAATTCCCCACACCCCTAACTGCTTCCTAGGATTACATCCCATAGAAACCTTGAATACTTGTCTCAGCGCTTTCTTTTGAGGGAACCTAAAGTAACATACAATTGTTCAAGCTCCTTGCCAGCATGGAGCAAAGTCTGACCCTTGATAACTCTGTGAGGAATTTTCCTAGCATGAAAAAAACTTTAAGTCTCCCTTGAAATGTACATGGAAGAAAGGGCCCTGATGGTTTCAAAAGAGGCCTGAAGGTGAGGAAGCCCAGACCACGGGTCAGGCCCAGACTTCAAAGGTGACCCATGGATCTCTTGCATTTCTCTGTCCTCTTTGAACCTTGTCCATAATCTGTGCCCTTGGTTCTGACTTGCTGGTGTTCACAGCTGAACTCTCCCTGTTACTTGAGCCATTTTTGATACGCTGATCTGGCTTCAGCTTGTTTAACTTGGTAAACACCACAATCGGGGCCACACCTTTTGTCACAGGCCAGGCTTTTGGTCAGCTAGCTTTGCATAAAGGGTTACCTGCCACTCCTCCCTGACCTTGGGGTTCTTGCCACAGTCACAGTACAAGTGAATGCAAGAACCACTTCACTGTTAGGAAGTCTGCATTGTTGCCAGTGGCTTCTCAGATGATGGGAGCTAGTGCCAGTGGCTCAGCAGCAACATGAAATGGGGATCTCCGTGTAGGCATCCAAGTCCTTGATCACAACTCTGGCAGTAATCTGTATTAGGGCCCTGGGCAAGCTCTAGAAACAGAGATGGTGTTTCTAGTGGCACCAGGACAGTGAATTTTGATGAGAGTCAGCTTGGAGAGGAGAAATCTTCTCCAAGAGCCGGAAATAAGGAAATAAACATCTTCTATGGGTTTGCCATATTGTCTCAATGCTAGTATTATCTGTTACGGCATTGGTTGTATGCAGGGGGCTTCCAAACTCTTTTTACCTGTTTTAGTTTCTTTTGCCATGTGATAAATTACCCCCAGATCTTGGGGGTTACAATAACAATTTATTATTCTCATGGGTTCTGTGGGTCAGAAATCTGAGGGCAACTTGACTAGGCAATCCTGGTTTAGGGTTTTTCAAGAGGTCAGTTAAGATATTGGCCAGGGCTGCCACCATCTGAAGCCTTGACTGGGGCTAAAAGATCAACTTCCAAGTTGACTCACACACGTATCTGGCAAGTTCGTGCTGGCTCTTGATGTGAGGCCTCAATTCCTCACCATCCGGGCCTCTCCACGGGCTGTTTGAGTGACCTTGTGATGTGAGGACTGGCTTCTTCCAGAGCAAGTGAAGAGAGAAAGAGAAGGGTTGTGGGGAGAGAGAAGGGGAGGAGGGGTACTGACTATCCTTTGTATGGTAACATCCTACTACATTCTATTTGTTAGAAGTGAGTCACTAAAATCTGGCCTACATTCTAGAGAGAGGAACTAAACTCCAACTTATAAAGATAAAGGGAGTATCACAGAATTTGTGGACAGTTTTTTATAAAGCACCACATTACTTTTAGTTCAATAGCTAACTATAACTTGGATTATAAGTTCTTTTCCAGTTTCTATTTCTGACCATTTTTCTAAGTCCATTTTTCTATTCTTTCCTTATGTAATCAGTAAGATACAAATCAATTAAGAATAAAATATTGTCAACTTCTATTACTTCAATTAATAATTAGAACACTTACCTGCTCTTACTAGGAGGAAATCTGGTGTTTTCCTTTAGAATCTCTCTTTTTTCACTGAGTTACCCAAGGGACCTAGGGTTTATTCAGTCTTAAGTGGCCAGTCTAGCTTTCAAACAAGTCAGAGTTGTTCATCCAACTTGTGAAAACTAGGATGTCTAGAGAGGACACTGATTGAGAAGCCATCCCACTCATCTCCAGGCAGGTGGCACAAGGGAATACTGTCAGCTGTGAAGGTCGTGAAAATACAGTGCTTGGAGCTCCTGCTGTGTGGTGTGTAACTGGCAGCCCAGCTGCCATGTTCTGGCTCCACCACCGCCCTGGTGCTAGTGGAGTCCTCATACTATGAGATTCAGGACTACTCCAATCAGCACCTTTGCCTTCAGCACTCCCCATCGGACCAGACAAGGCTTGCTTGCAACTGCCTGCAGTCTGAGACTCTTCTTAACCAACCCTTCCTTCCCCCTTCCTTCACAGCTGTCAGAGTTTTATTCCAGTCTGAATCCTCTCCTTGCCTTGTCTTGCTTCCTTGCTTGTTATCCTTCACAGGTGTTTCCCCTAATAAGTCTCTTGCACTAATTCTGTTCTGGAATCTGTTTCTTGGTAGGGTTCTAGGCATTCATAGCGCCGGAGCTGATTCCCACTGGCTTGTGGGAGCAGGTTCTGTGCATGGCTTCCTAGCACCGCTTTCAGTGATATCATGTTGGTAGCCTGAAATAGGTCATGATGGGAGTGTTTACACTGTAGGAATCAACAAATGCTACACCTGAAGGCTTTTTCCCCCTAGCAAGCTGGTTGTTAAACATTCATCAGTACATCTTCTGTACCCAACAGAAACATGAAAATATGTTCATCAGGAGACCTGTGTGAGATTCCTACTCTGTTCATTGTAGAGAAATGAAAAAAAAAAAAATGAGCTACTATATACAGCAGTACAGGTGATACTCATAAACATAATGCTAAGTGAAAGACAGTCACGAAAGAGTCCATATTGTAGCATTACATTTACATAAAGTAAAAAACTAGCAAAACTAATCTATAGTGTAAGAAGTCAGGTGAGGGGCTTCTCTAGAGGTCCAGTGGTTAGAACTTGGCACTTTGACTGCTGGGGCTGGGGCTTAATCCCTGGTCAGGGAACTAAGATTCTGGAAGTCAAGTGGTGTGGCCTGAAAAAAAAAAAAAATCTATATGTGTCTATCTCTGTAGCCACCTAATTAGCTGTTCTAAGGGAATTTTTAAGCACAATTTTAAAATTGTTTAAGTGTGGTTTTAAAAAAACATATATCATAAAATTTATCATCCTAACTGGTTTTTAAAACTACATTTATTTATTTATTTTTGGCTGTATCAGGTCTCAGTTGCAGCACACAGGTTTCTTTCTAGTTGAGGTGTGCCAGCTCAGTAATTGCAGTGTGTGGGCTTAGTTGCTCCAAAACATGGGATTTTACTTCCTGAGCAGGGATTGAACCTGTGTCCACTGCACTGGAAAGTAGATTCTTAACCACTGGACACCAGGCAAGTTCCTCTTCACATTTCTAAGTATACAGTTCAGTAGTGTTAATTGGTTCATATTGTTGTCCAGAACTTTTTCATCTTGCAAAACTCAAACTCTATATCTGTTAAATAACCAGGGCCCACTTTCTCCTCCCCACAGTTACCTTACGTTAGAGGAATCATACATGATTGTGGCTGACTTATTTCATTTAACATAATGTCTTCAAGATTCATCCATGTTGTAGCATATGTCAGAATTTCTTTCCTCTTCAAGGCTGAATATTATTCCACTGTACTTATTTACCACATTTTATTTATCCACTCATCCACTGATGGATGCCTGGATTGCTTCTACCTTTTTGGCTATTGTACAAAAATAATGTTGCAGTGAACATGAGTGTACAAATATCTCTTCAAGATCCTGCTTTCAATTATTTTGCATGTATATATACATATATATACATACACACCCACAAATGATATTGCTGGCCCGTATGGTAATTCTATTTTTAATGTTTCCAGGAACTGCCAAACCATTCACCGTAACAGCTGTACCATTTTACATTCACGTTAATGGTGCACAAAGGTTCCAATTTCTCCATATTCTTGTCATTTGTTATTTTCTGTATTTTGTTTGTTTATTTGATAGTAGCCATTCTAATGGATGTGAGGATTTTCTTTTATATGTTTTTTCACTGCTGCCTCTCCAGAGCCTAGATCAATCTTTAGTTCATAGCAGTCACTCAATAAATACTAGCTGCATAAATGAATAATTTGAATGAATTGATTTCATGTATAGGGCTGAACAGTGGTGCCCCATAAGATTTGTCCACATTCTTGCCCAAGAACCCATGAATGTTAGTGTATTTGGAAAAGGGTCTTTGTAGATGAAATTAATTGAGGATTTTGAGATAACAAGATCATTCTGGATTACCTAGGTGGGCCCTAGGTCTAATAACAATGGTACTTATAAGAGATACACACAGAAGAGAACCCAGAGGAGAAGACAACGTGATGACAAAAATTGGAGTGATCTGGCCGCAAGCCAAGGAGGACAAGGAATGCCAATAGCCACTAGAAGCTAGAACAGTCAAGGAAGGATTCTCCCCTAAAGTCTCCAGAGGGAATGCAGCCCTGCTGAAACCCAGAAATGTGAGGGAATAAATTCCTGTTGTTTTTGCTACCAAGTTTTTGATGATTTGTTATAGGACTCACAGAAAACTAATACAGGTTGTTACCTATAATTCTGAGAAGGGTAGCTTCAGGAGTGGGGTGGGAGGAGGAGAAGAATAGGTGAGGGAGATTAAGAAGGAAAACCTTGCAGTTACAAAATAAATGTCACAGGTATAAATATGCAAAGAAATAGAGGAAAACAATAGAACAGGAAAGACTAGACATCTCTTCAAGAAAATTAGAGATACCAAGGGAACAGTTCATGCAAAGATGGGAACAATAAAGGACAGAAATACTAAGGACCAAACAGAAACAGAAGAAATTAAGAAGTGGCAAGAATATACAGAAGAACTGCACAAAAATGATCTTAATGACCGAGATAACCATGATGGTCTGGTCACTCATCTAGAGCCAGACATCCCGAGTGTGAAGTCAACTGGGCATTAGGAAGCACTACTATGAACGAAGCTAGTAGGAATTCCAGTTGAGCTATTTAAAATCCTAAAAGATGATGCTGTTAAAGTTCTGCACTCAATATATCAACAAATTTGAAAAACTCAGCAGTGGCCACAGGACTGGAAAAGGTCAGTTTTCATTCCAATCCCAAAGAAGGGCAATGCCAAAGAAGGTTCAAACTACCATCCAATTGTGCTTATTTCACATGCTAGCAAGACAATGCTCAAAACCCTTCAAGCTAGGCTCCAACAGTACATGAACCAAGAACTTACAGATGTACAAGCTGGATTTAGGAAAGGCAGAGGAACAAGAGGTCAAATTGTCAACATTCCCTGGATCACAGAAAAAGCAAGAGAATTTCAGAAACACATCTACTTCTGCTTCATTGACTACGCTAAAGCCTTTGACTGTGTGGATCATGACAAACTGTGGAAAATTCTTCAAGAGATGGGAATACCAGACCACCTTACTTGCCTCCTGAGAAATCTGTATGCAGGTTAAGAAGCAACAGTTAGAACCAGACATGGAACAATGGACTGGTTAAAAATTGGGAAAGGAGTACGTCAAGGCTGTATACTGTCATCTTGCTTATTTAATTTCTATGCAGAGTACATAATGCAAAATGCTGGGCTGGATGAAGCACAAGCTGGAATCAAGATTGCCAGGAGAAATATCAGTAACCTCAGATATGCAGATGACACCACCATTATGGAAGAAAGCGAAGAGGAACTAAAGAGCCTCTTGATTAAAAGAGAAGAGTGAAAAAGCTGGCTTAAAACTCAACATTCAAAAAAACTAAGATCATGGCATCTGTTGCATCACTTCATGGCAAATAGATGGGAAAACAATGGAAACAGTGAGAGATTTTCTTGGGCTCTAAAATCACTGTAGATGGTGACTGTAGCCATGAAATTAAAAGACGCTTGCTCCTTGGAAGAAAAGCTATGACCAACCTAGACAGCATATTAAAAAGCAGAGATATCACTTTGCTGACAAAGTTCCAAATAGTCAAAGCTATGATTTTTCCAGTAGTCATGTATGGATATAAAAGTTGGACCATAAAGAAGGCTGAGTGTTGAAGAACTGATGCTTTTGAACTGTGGTGTTGGAGAAGACTCTTTGAGAATCCCTTGGACTGCAAAGAGATCAAACCAGTCAGTCCTAAAGGAAATCAGTCCTGAATATTCATTGGAGGGACTGATCCTTAAGCTGAAGCTCCAGTATTTTGGCCACCTGATGTGAAGAGCTGACTCACTGGAAAAGACCCTGATGCTGGGAAAGATTGAGGGCAAAAGGAGAAGAGGTGACAGAGGATGACATGGTTGGATGGCATCATCAACTCAATGAACATGAGTCTGGGCAAACTCTGGGAGATAGTGAAGGACAGGGAAGCCTGGTCTGCTGCAGTCCATGGGTAGCGAAGTGACTGAACAACAACAATGGAATGTACAGTGTGGGGAAAGCAGTCAATAATAATATAATACCATTATGGCGATAGATGATACTGAGACTTATCATGGTAGTCTTTTTGGAAGCTATAGAAATACCAATCACTATGTTGTACACTAGGAACTAATACAGTGTTTCAGGCCAATTATACTTCAAAAACAAATAAACTTATCATAAAAGAGATCAAATTTGTGGTTATCAGAGGAGGAGGTTGTTGGAGGAGGGTGGAATTGGATTGAAGGCATTCAAAAGGTACAGACTTCCACATATAAGATAAATAAGTGCTACAAATGTAATATGCAACATGATTAACATAGTAAACTCTCTTGTGTGTTATATATGACAATTGTTAAGAAGGTAAATCCTAAGAATTCTGACTATAATGAAAATTATTTTTTCTGTTTCTTTAATTTTATATCTATATGAGATGATAGATGTTCTACTAAATTTATTGTGATAATCATTTCTTGATGTATGAAAATGAAATCATCATGCTGTACACCTAAAATGTATACACTGCTGTTATGTAATCATATCTCATTAAACCTGAGGGGAAATGGCTTTAGTTTTGGGAAGCTCTAATTTGAAGTCATTTGTCATGGGTATACTATTCAGCAAGGACAATTGTCTTTTAATGCTATTACTGTTTTCATAACATTTAATCTACACATAGGAGAAGCTTTTTAGTTCTCTACTGTAGAAATTTGAGGAAGTGGGCGTGTTCGTCTAATAGAAATTTCAAGACCTCTGCATTTAAATTGGTTATTTCTTCCCAAGACTGGATTTTGTCCCTTGAGCTGTTATAAAGGCCACTTTATATTTGTGGGGCTTGTTTATGGAGGCCACTAGGAGCTCTGCCATAGCTCTGTGCTCCCAGGTGAAGCGTCCCTAAATACTTTCCCTTAGACCCTGCTAAGGATTATTGGGATCTTATGTTTGTAGGTTGATCTATCTGTCATATGGGAGCTGCTACCCAACTGAGCTTCATTCCTAGAACCTTCCTAGCTGTGATTGTTGGAAAGTTTCAGGATCAGTCTTTTCCTTAGGCAATATAGAACTTAACCAGTTATGTAAGATCCTGCCATCTGTAATCAGGGAATTGCTTCATTTCATGTAGATAGTTTAGTAGACTAAAAGACCTTTGGCATACTAAAATATGTTGATATTTCAAACAGTTCAGAGCAAGGTCTTCTGATGCTTAGGGAATGTCAGACAGCTAATCAGATTGATCTTCCCAGGGGAGCATTCCTCCTTGGTATATAATGCTCAGTAAATATTCATGGTACGTAGTAAACTGCTGCTACCCCTTCCAATTTCTTTTACTGGATCCGTCTTACTGCTGAGTGAAGGCTGCTAAATGAAATGTGTACAAAATGCTGGCTGTTTTGCCTCAGGGTGGGATCAACTCTATGGTACAATTCATGCTCCATAACTCTCCATGCGATCAGGCTGAAGTTCCAGATAAGACTGCATCCTTGATCAGCTACCTTCCCTGCTTCTTTCATTGTCTTTCTCCTGCGTACTCTCCCAATAAATTGTACACTCAAATTCTATTTCAGGCTCTGCTCCTGGGGAAATGGACCTAAGACATTGCATAAATTAAAAATTATAAAAAAAATCATTCATGTCCATGACGTGGAGACAATGCTATAATGCAAGCAAAGATATAGAAAATGATGACTTGAAATCAGAGAGAGCAAAAGGACCACACAGAGAGAATGCTTTTCTTGAGGGAAAAAAACAAAAGCCCAAAAAACTAGCAGAGGCTACTTCACACCATCTTAGTGGCAAATAACGTTGGCTGTGCAGCTGTTAAGAACTATGTTATTTAAGAGTCTGAACTTAGAACAGTTAGTTCCATATCATAGACTAAGAATTCTTGACTATTGACATTAACTTTTTTGGGACCTGGAGGTAGCTGCTTTGATAAGGACTAGTGGAGAAAAAGGTGGCATGGGATTTCAGGTAGAATAGCTACAGAATCTAGGTGATAAGGCATAAGGAGTCCTGCATATGTATTTTCAGAGCAGCAGTGATCCCTTTCATTACGAGTGACTGGATGTTATAGTACCAGAACCCACTCAGAATTATATATAGATGACTATGGTTTTTCCAGGAGTCATGTACGGATGTGAGAGCTGGACAATAAAAAAGGTTGCATGCTGAAGAATTGATGCTTTTGAACTGTGGTTTTGGAGAAGACTCTTGAGAGGTCCTTGGACAGCGGGGATATCAAGCCAGTCAATCTTAAAGGAAATCAACCCTGAATATTCATTGGAAGGACTGATGCTGAAGCTCCAATACTTTGGCCACCTAGTGCAAAGTGTTGACTCATTGAAAAATACCCTGATGCTGGGAAAGATTGAAGGCAGGAGGAGAAGGGGATGACAGAGGATGGGATGGTTGGATGGCATCGCCAACTTGATGGACATGAGTTTAAACAAACTCAGGGAGATGGTGAAGGACAGGAAAGCCTGGCATGCTGCAGTCCATGGGGTTGCAAAGAATCAGACACGGCTGAGCAACTGAACTGAAGTCTCAGAGTAGCTAGACTTCTTTTAAGGCAGCTGGATTTCCTAAGAGTATGTGCTCTGAGCTACTTAGGAGGAAACTGAAAAACTTCCTATGACCTAAAGTCAAATTCTCTGCCCATCACTTCTATCATAGTCTGTTGATTAAACAAATCACGAAGGCCATCCCAGATTCAAGGACTGGAGGATTAGTCCCCATCTTTCCACTGAAAGACTGTAAAAGAATTTGTAGCTATCTTTAATGCATCATACATAAGGTATAGCGGACTCTGACAACAGTATGGCTTCTTCCTCCTTAGAAAATATCAATACTTCCCTTCACAAGAAAATATTTTGTTTGTTTTTTAAGGACAATATAATCTGAGCATGTTTGAAGGCTAAGGAAAAAGAACTAGAGGAGGGAATAAATTAAGGAAGTAAGAAAAAGAATGTTTGTTGCAGCAAGGTTTGAGAGCTTTGAAGCGAAAATAGTCATACTGCTGTTGTATAGATGCAAGCCATTTCCTGTTAACCTCATGTGTTGGGAAAGTCATGTGAAACTTCTCACCCTGGGCTCAGTCTTGCTGTGGGGAGTGGTGGAATCGGCTGGTTCCATTTCTGGCCTGGAGGAACATTGCTTCCTGAAGCCAAGGCATGGCTGCATGTCAGCCTGACCCATGATAGGGCCACATATTCCATTTTCCTGTCTCATCCATATTTATCCCCATGTAGGACACTGTAGCAAAAACACAACCTACAAACCAGAATACCAGTGCTAGGGCCTAGGCTGAGCACCAGTTTCATGTAAGAATAGGAGGGATGCGTGGGTGGAGAGCGGGCTGTTGTACAGTTCAGCATTTACCAGGCTTCAGGGGTATGCAGAATGAGGAAGGTCAGGACCTGGATATATAAGGCACATCCTAGAATTTTAGAATTCTGTGCTCTATGAAGAGACGCTTCAAAGTGTGCGAGGGCCTTTCTTTGCTTCCTAGGGACTGCAAAGTGCCCAAACTCTGAGACAGCTGCCATGGGAGTATCTGCCACAGCACAAGCCAATGTTCTGGTTATCTGTTGGTAAGTAACAAATTTCTCTAAAACTTGGAGGCTTAAAACAGAAACCAGTGTATAATTTCTCAAGATTTTGGATAAGGCAAAGTAGGAAAGACTTGTCTCTGTTCTAGGTAATGTGGAAGCACCCAGGTGGCTGGAACAAGGGCTTCTTTCTTCATTGACTTTGTCCCGCAGCTGGGATGGATTTACCAGATTTTTGTGTCTGGGATCTAAGTTCCTGGTGTTAATTGGGCTCCTACTTTCCCTCCAAATGCTCTCTTTGTGGCACAGTGGAAAAGAAGCTGCAGCTCAGGACTATCAAGAGCTCAAAATCAGGATTGCTGCGTTGTTCTTAAGGCTCAGACCTGGAATGTGCCCATCATCACTTCGTCCACTTTCTTCTTGGTTAAATCCAGTCACAGGTCCGTCCAGATTCCAGGGTTGGGGACCACACAAGGTTATACTGCCAGCAGGCATGTTTCGTTGCAGATTACCAAAGTAACATACTACCTGACAAGAAGGGCTCTGGGAGCAGACCTGTGTGTTTAAAGCGGGCCGGGATGCAGAAAGGGGGAGGCTCCAGTTCCTAATTTTATGCTGCCCTTTCGATTGGAGGGCAAACAGTGGGGAACAAGGTAACCCCAAACTTCCTCTACCGAATTAAAGGTGCGGGGTCTGGTTTGCTACTGAATCAGGCTGTATCAAGGAAAGCCTTGCTGTGTGTCTTCAGTTCTAGGCATTCACTGACCATAGGTTCTTAACACACGTGTTGCTTCGTTAACACTGTATTACAAAGGTCAAAGCAGAGGCTCGCAGCACTCCTTCAGTACCGCAGCTAGTACCACATCACGACTCAGACTCCTAGGTCCCTTCTGCCCCGCAGCGAAACTTGGGGTAGAGTGATGATTGGAGCCAGGGTCCCTGGACAGCAGCGCTCAACTCGGCCGGCTTGGCTTAAGAAGCGACTGGCTCCGGGCAACCAACGGGAACAGGGTGCTTCAGAACTGCTACCCAGGCGCGGCCGTGCGAAGCGAATGAATAGAACTACACCGCGAGAGCTCCTGGACACCAAGGTCGAGGGAGGCAGGGAGAACTCCCTAAGCCCTACACGTCGCGTTACAGAGCCGCCTTCAGGGAAGCGCGTTCCAGATGACGCTAGTCCGCGCGCTCCGCCCACGCACGCACGCACGCCCTGGCCCCGCCTCCCGCGCCGCTCTGGCCCCGCCCTCAGGATTGACCGCCCGAGCCACCGTCCGCACAGTCCCGCCCCGCACGGCCAGGCGAAGCTGAGCCGGCCGTGCGGTGTGTGTGTGTGTGTGTGGGTATATGTGTTCACGGGACACCGTCTCAGCCCCGGGAAGATGGTGGCGGCGGCGACTGAGGCGAGGCTGAGGAGGACCGTGGTGACACCGGCGCCCACGAGCAGGAACGGCAGGCGGTGTCGGGACTGGGACGCGACTAGAGCTGGAAGGCCGGGGCTGCGGACCGGGCTGCGCCTCCCACGGCGGCGGCGGCGCCTGCTGCTGCTGCTGCTCCCGCCGCTGCTGCTACTTCCCTGGGCAGCTGAGGCCGCGGCGGCAGCGGCGTCGGTGTCGGGCTCAGCCGCAGCCGAGGCCAAGGAATGTGACCGGCCCTGTGTCAACGGCGGCCGCTGCAACCCTGGCACCGGCCAGTGTGTCTGCCCCGCCGGCTGGGTGGGCGAGCAATGCCAGCACTGCGGGGGCCGCTTCAGGTGAGTGGGAGGTAGTATCGGAGGTCGAGGCTAAGGGTCGCTCAAGACGGCCCCAGGCTGGAGGCGGATGCCCCACAGAAAGTGGGGAGAGGAGGGCTGCCCCATCGTGTTTCAGGACCACTTGCTTCCGTGAAGATCTTCGTCTCTGGCCTGGGGTCTTCGGTACTAGAAGTTGAAAAGGTGCTAGGCAAGGGTGGGGGCACCCCAAAGGGACGAAAGCTACGTGGGACGAAAGCTTACGATTACGAAGAGTATCAAAGCCAATCTCTGAAACTGGGCCTCTTTCGGAAAAAACGAGGTAAAGGAAAAGGTGAGAAAGCCAGCCTACCTTAACACTTCTTTTGAACATCCCTTCGTTCTCCAGGGTCTGATGAGTTCCTGGACTTATTGGAGATAGTGGGGTACTCTGAAGACACAGGGCCCTTGGAGAGATTTGTCGTCTGGAGATAGAAGGGAAACGGGTTGGACTGTGAGATACTAGAGATAGAAGAAACAGTGGTTACTGGCTAAAGGAAGTAAAGAAACTAGCTTTTGGACGCTCACTGGAGGCCGATTGGAACAAGGTCTGTCGTGGAGAGGGCGTCGAAGGAGGTTCCTATTTGCCCTGGTTTCTGGAGAATGTGGAGTTCTGAGTTGGCCTGGTTCAGGGCAGTACCTCTTGGAGAGATCATTCATTAATTAGTAGTAACTATTATTTGCTTTCGTTGTGCAAGGATTGCTGGATAATACAAATAGATTAGGCAGACTTTGGTCTGGTCCACAAGGAGTTTGGAATATAGCTAGAGACAAATCTGTTGCATAGATAACCCTAATCATAAGGACTACATGTCTTTGGCTGACATTTGCTGGACATTTTTGATGTCAAATATGGAGGAGTGGGGAAATATGGAGAACAAGACAGACAGGGTCCCTACTCTCATAGATCTCACATTCTAGAAGGGAGACATACAGTTAAGAAGTAAACAGATGAAATAAAATAAGTTTTATGGTAAACGCTGTCAAGAAAATAAGACAGGGTAGAGAATTATAACCAGTTGGTAACTTTAGGAGAAGGCACTCATTTGAAGTGACATTTGATCTGAAACCTGAATGAAGCAAAGGAGAACCTGTGGTAATTCAGGAGTGGAGAAGGTGTGATTAGCTGAGGGAATGCAGGGATATTTTGAGGAGGAGATGACACTGATTTTGAACTTTTGAGGATAAGTAGGATTGGAAATGTGGAGCTGGAAAAAAAATTCCAGATGGAACGAAGGATGCAAACAAAATTGTGGAGACCAGAAGTGAAATATTCTAGTGCCAGGGTATATAGAGGAGAAATGCGAGAGAGAAGTTTGGAACAGTAGAATTATAGGCTCGTGTAATGTCATATCTTCAGGGGAACTTGGAGACCATTGTGGAGATGAGCTCTTTGTTGTTTATGGAGAAATCAAGTGATTTCAAAATAGATTTGTACAGTATGGCCAGCCTTGTACCTTTACTTAGGGTTCTGGGTAATATAATTCTGGCTCATGAACTACATTAATCTACAACAACTTGTTGAGGGCAACTCTGGATTATGTTATGAAATTACAGTGGTTAACAAGACAGACACAGTCCAGCTCTATAGCTTACATTCTAGTTTGCGAGTAGTAATCAATTTCTTACCATTTTTCTTAAAGCTATGAAAGTGAAGAGAAGGGAGCAAATGGAGGACTTGATTTAGTTTGGAAAAGTAAGGTTAGTGTTTGAATAAGTGGCTTTTGAGTTGCGATCTGAAGGGTGAAATCCCACTACCTACATGGGAGGTGGTCCGCTAAAGGGCCGGTGTGTACAGAGGCTTGGAGATGAAAGGGATCATTTCAGGATGGATAGAAAGCCAAGTGGCTGGAGCAGAGAGAACAAAGGGAAGCATGGCAAGACTGAAGGGATAAGCAGGAACCAGGCCACGTGGAGCCCTGTCGGTTGGGTTGAAAGTTTTGACCTTTAGCCTGTGAGCAGTAGAATAGCATTATTCATCTTGTTTTTATGACATTACAGTCATTACAGATTGGAGCCAGAGCAAGAATGGCCTTTGAAGATGGGACCAAAGCATTTTGAATTTGAGCACGTCCACGATCAAGTGAATGGATAGTTGGGTCAGAAGGGAATTTTTCAAGTTCTGAAAATTTAGGATGCATTAGTGGGCAGTGGGGGCCCACAGGGTGGGGAGGGACATATGTTGCTAGATCAGTCTGTCTATAATGTTCAGAGAAGGTGGACTCATTTTAAGCATGAGAGATAATGGGCAACTAGATTGGAACCTTGGTGTGGGTCAGGTCAGGAGTAATGAAAACTTAAGATAAACTGTAGGAATGGAGGAAGGGATAGGTGCTAGGTGGTATTATAGAGGTGAATGACTGATCTTTCTTTGAAACTGGCTTGCTCTTGAGAAGAGAGGGGGATGGTGAGGGAACGAAAACTAGACCCTATCTTAGGTGATTGAGGGGATGGTGATATCATTAACAGACGCAGGGACACAGGAGAAGCAGATATGAGATGTTTAATTTTGTACACACTGAGGATGGAGTACTTTCAGGATTTCCACCTGTGGGACAGGTGTAAGTGTTAGCATCATCTGCATATAGAGAGAGCAGGTCCAAGTGTCCGTGAGGACTGTCAGAGGATTGGAAAAGAACCACTTTTAGAGGGGAACAGGCAGTCTTGATCAGGTTGTCTCAGGTGGTGTCATATGAGAGTGAAGGGGCTTCCCAGGTTGTTGTGGGTGCTCCGTTGAGCCTGTTCCAGCTAGTGTCAGTGCTCTTTTCTGGGCAAACAGTTAAGACCTTCATTCTGATAATTTCATTGTATTTTGTGGGCTTCTGAAATTTGCATTTTAAAAACTGAAAGTAAGAGAAACTTATGTCTATAGTCTTTAATAAAACCTTCCATTAAATTTTTAGTTGTAGGATTTTTTAGGGGAAGAGTGAAATGTTGGTTTTGATTATATGTTAGTTTGTATCTTGATTTAACTTACAGACTTCTTTGTTATTAACCTAAGAGACATTAGAATGAATATTTTTCTGGTTTGGGTCAGCATCAACTTGGTGTGTTTTTTAAGCCTTTAAGTTCTGTAAATCCTGTATTACAATTACTGTAGTAAGATCTTTTTCATTAATTGAAAAGAACATAGATAATAATAGGATTAGATTCACTAAAGTTATCACTGAGTCCATACTACATGCCAGAGACCTGGCCAAACATTTTCATGTATATTGTACCATTTAATCTTCAGGATAATTCTGAGGATGTTGTTTAAAATTTGGATTATTGTGTGGTTGTAATTAGAAAGTCAGTTCATTTTTTTTCAAATGTAAGATACTGTAGAAATGATTAATTACAGAGGATAAGGTTAATGGTGTCAGTTTAATAAAAATAACTATGAAATCTTTTGTGGATGATTTCCAGAGCAGTGCCACTTCGATTCATTTTTGTGTGATTCAGTAATCATGTTTTTCTACTTGTAATATCACTATCAAAGTTTTTCTTTAGAGGATAAATATATCCCATTAAGTTAGAAAGTAAAGATGTTAAGCTCAAGAAAAAAAGATGTTAAGCTCATTTATGAAGTTAATATGCATTTAATTCTTTTAAGTTCCTGCTATACAACTTTTGGGCAGGTGGAATACAATAACCTATTGAGAACCTTATGTGGTGGTTTAGTCGCTAAATCGTGTCCAACTCTTGCAACCCCATGGACTATATAGCCTTCCAGGCTCCTCTGTCTATGGGATTCTCCAGGCAAAAATACTGGAGTGGGTTGCTGTTTCCTTCTCCAACACTTTGAGAAACAAAAGAGGGAAAACAGGTTTGTTACAACAAGAAAGCTAGCATAAAAGAAAAATTAAATTCATTGAATCTGTCTGGCTACTGGTCTGAGGATATGCATATACTTTTTTAACTAGTGAAGTGAAAATTCTGGAAAATAAAATATGGTAAAAAAGAAGGTAAAATAAATACTTACCTTGTTTATGGTAATTACTAAGAGGAAGTAATCTGAAGCCCTAAGTGTATGTTGATGAATTTTTGCAGTAGAATATAAGCCCATGAGGGCAGGGATTTTTATCTCTTTTGCTCACGGTTACATTCCCAGAGCCTAGAGCAGTGCCTGAGACATAGTGCTCAGTAACTATTGTTGAGTGAAGGAATGAGATTCTGCTGTGTATATGGATTTCAAGTTATATGTATTACGACTTTCAGAAATGTACCTGAATGACTGCCATGTTTGTCTTTCTGTCTTTATTTTTCCTGAATTTCATTGTCTTGTCTTCCACTGTTTGTTGGGCATCTTTATTGGGTGTTGTGCTGTTACCTCACATTGAGCCATATTGAAGACCAAACTTGTTATCATTAAAAAAAAAAAAAAGTGTTTTCCTTTGTACTTCTTATTTCAGTAGCAAATCCTAGTTTAGATAACCAAAGATCAAAACTTAGGAGTAGTCTTTTGCTCTGTTTTTCTCCCTTCTTTAAAGTCTTAGAAATGTGTTCCTTTCTGTTCTTTCTACTCCACCCTAGCGCACCTGGCCCTTCCTCTCATTGCTGACCTGCCTCTGTTGCACTCTGGTTGGTTTCTTGCACCTCTGGAATCCATTCTACCCCGTGTCATATAATCCCCTGAGAACTTGTGTTGCTGTCTTGGTCAGAAATGTTTTTCTTTTTTTTTTTTAACTCCATTATCTGTAAAATGACCCTCAGCAGAAGGCCCTCAAATGCTTTACATATAACCCCTTTTCCCTAACCCAACCTTTCTACTTTGTAATAGTTTTTCTGCATATTTGCTAAATTCGTCACCCCTCTTCATCCCTACCCCCACATTCTTTCTTTTCTTCTTTATTATCTAGATTCTACCTCAAGGCCCATCTTCAGTTCTCTATAATCTAGAATAGCCAATTCTCTGAAATCATGCTTGTTTTCTTTTGAGATGAGCCATCGGCCTGTTCAATTCATAAGTAGCTTCCGATTGATCACTACATGTTAGATACTGTGCCCTGACTTGAGGCTGTGAAGGTGGGTTAGAATCAAGTTTTGCTTTCCCCTTGAAGAGCTCATAATTCTGAAGCATTGATATTGTTAGCTATGTGCACAGGCTTTTACATTTAATAATATAAATGTGGGCAATATGTGGTGCTGGACTATTGTGTGGTGGAGAGACTAACTGTGCTGTGGGTTCTGGTGGAAAGTGTCACAGAGAACATTTGGGCAGATCTGAGAAGTTTAGTGTAAATAGACAGTCTGGGGGAGGACACTCCAGAAGGAGCAAAGAGTTTGTGCAAAGTCCGAGAATCATGGACTATTCTTATTTGTTGTGTTAGTTTTCTAAGGTTGTGGTACAAAGTACTATAAACTGGGCGACTTAAAACATCAGAAATTTAATCTCTCCCAGTTCTGGAGTTCAGAAGCCTGAAATCATGTTGACAGGGTGATGCTGCCTCTTATGGTTCCAAGGGAGAATTTGTTCCCCTTTTCTCTTAGCTTCTGAAATTGCCAGCAATGCTTGGCATTCCTTGGCTTGTAGATGAGTCTCTTCAGTTTCTGCTTCCATCACTTCCTTCTCACATGGCACTCTCCCTGTAGGTCTCTTCTCTTCTTATAAGGATACCAGTCATATTAGATGTATGAATATGACATTCTCTTAAGTAAATCTGCAAAGGCCCTGTTTCCAGATAAGGTCACGTTCACAGGTATGGTGTGGTTAGGACTTCAACATATCCTTTGCAGTGGCATAGTTCAACTCACAACACTTAGAGAACTCAACATAAATGGATGTCACTGGAGCATAACTTGTAAGAGATACAATGGAAGGGCGTGAGATTGAAAAGTGTAATTGGTTTTCCCTTCTCAGTCACCTCCAGCTTCAAGGTGCATCCTTGACCTAGGCTAAGCCATCAGAACGTGCCAGTCTCTGACTTTGGTGATTGTTTTGAAGTAGACATGTGACCTAAGGTGACTCAGTCAGAGTGAATCTCAGGACTTTTGCTGGAGACCTGTCTTCTTCTGTGGGCGTTTATGAAGGAGATGTGTTGCTGTCTTCTGTTCGTGTGGTGAGGACATAGGGCCTGGAACTATTATAGCTAGCATTGCTGTTGTGATTAGAGCCCACTTGAGGTCAGTGTAGTTCCTAGAAGCGAGGAGATGGTAGAACAATGGAGCTGGAGACCTGATGATATTCTGAAACTCTGGATAAATCCTTGACTGAAGCTGCACTTTTTGGTTTTATGAGGTACTACAGGCCACATTTTTCTTAAGTCAGATTTAGATTTCCTATCCCTTACAATATAGAATAATCCCTAATGTACAGAGGGACATAAGCCAGATCATTAAAGTATGTTTTAAAATTAATTGTTATTATCTGAAAAATAAAAAAATTAAAAAAAAAATTAATTAATTGTTTATTTTTGACTGTGCTGGGTCTTCATTGTGGTGCATGGGTTCTTTGTTGCTGCCTGAGGGCTTTCTCCAGTTGTGGTGAGCAGGGGCTGCTTTCTGATTGCGGTGCACAAGCTTCTCATTGTGATGGTTTCTCTTGTTGCGGCTCTAGAGTTCATGGGCTTCAGTAGTTGCAGCACGTGGGCTCAGGAGTTGCGGTGTTTGAGCTCTGGAATGCAGGTTCAATAGTTGTGGTTCACGGGCTTTGTTGCCCTGTGGCATGTGGGATCTTAGTTCCTGGACCAGAGGCTGACTCCGTGTGTCTTTCATATGGGCAGGCAGATTCTTAACCTCTGAACCACCAGGGAAGTCCTCGTTGAAGTCTTTATATTCCACACAAAGGAGTTTGGGCTTTATCCTCTTGTTTTGTATATTCCATTCTATTCCAAGCTGTGTTGTGCACTTTGCAGTATCTTAATTCCCTGATCAGGGATCAAATCCTTACTATTGGCAGTGAAAGTGAGGAGTCCTAACCACTGGACCACCACTGATATTCCCTGTTTTTTTTTTTTTAATTGAGGTATAGTTTATGTACAATATTAAGTTAGTATCAAGATCACTATGATAGATCTAGTAACTGTTCCCATACAAAGTTACTGCAGTATTATTGACCATATTCCTTATGCTGTTTATTATATGCATGCTTGCTCCGTGGCTTAGCATGTCTGACTCTTTGAGACCCCATGGATTGCAGGCCACCAGTCTTGTCTGTCCATGGAGTTTTCCAAGAAGGAATACCGGAGTAGGTTGCCTTTTCCTCCTCTAGGGAATCTTCCCAACCCAGGGATCAAACCCACATCTCCCGCATCTTCCTGCATTGGTAGGTGGATTCTTTACCACTGAAACACCTGGGAAACCCCATAAATTGCATACCTGTGGCTTATTTATTTTATAACTAGGTGTTTGTAACTTTAAATTCCCTTCATCTATTTCACCCCTACCTGGGCCTTATTCTCTTGAACTTGATAACATGGTCTCAATTACTGACTTTTTAATGCTGAGTCTCCCAATGTTCCAGTCATGTTGGGCACATGATGCAAATCCTAAGTTACCACAGGCATTGTTTTTAACTTGTTTGATTCTGCATAACTGGGATTGCCAGCTTCCAGCTCAGGATCAGGCTGTTCTCACTGTCCTATACTTCAGCTTTTTTTTAAAATCTAGTTTCACATTCAAAGGCTCATTAATTGTCACTCTATTTGTGAATTGTATTGGATACACTTTCTGTCAGAATTCTATTTTTGACAGATGTCCAACTCAGCCAAACTTGAGAGAAAAAGAGGAGAGATTTATTGATTTATAAGACAGAAAAGTCCAGGGAATATTGTTGGCTTCATATGTAGCTAAATCCAGGCAACCAGTTAGTCTCTCTCCTTGCCTCTTTACTGGCCTCACTTGCAGGCAGGCTTTCTTCACGTGATGTCTCCAAAAGCTAAATCAAACTAGAAAAGAGTAGCTCTTCCTTAGGAGCGTATAACAGATAAGGAGGGGTGAGAGTCTCACTTGTCCTTTACTGAAGCAGTCACTGTGGCTCAGGTGCTGGGAATGTTCTGACCAATCAGACCTGAGTTGAGTACCTCCTGGAGATGGGGGTTGAGGTCCAACTCCATTAGATAGTATGAGCTGAGAAGGGAAAGGAGAAAAGAAAATACACATAATGTCACCAGAAAATGGATCCAGTAGCGGGCAGGTGAGGACAGTGACGCCCCTGCATATTTGTAGAACCTGCTGTTGGTGAACACTCAGTAAGTGTTGATGATGAAAGTTGAGAATGGTCTGGGAAATATTGTATCATGTAATGAGATGCTGGTCCCCAGTTTTTATCAGAAATGCATTCCGTGAGTGGCCCACTATGTGGAACGTTGAGGTTACTGCAGTTAGAACTGCCCTGTGTTGATTAAGTGTAGTAAAGCCAAGTCACTGAATGGCAGTTATTAATGTCTTGATTTTGTGACAGGGAAAACAGATAGGATCATGGGAGGAGGCAACAAAATATGTGCTTATGTTATGTGAAGTTTTTGGGTGAAAACTTTATGTAAAATACTTAAATAATAGACCTTTAAAATTTTGGCTAATTCCTGGAAGAGTTTTATTTAGATGAATAGGTAAAAACATGTTCATTGAGTAAAACGAAAAATTTAGCAAGAATGTCTTAGTATAATTGCCTGAGTTATGACAGGGGCTTTCCAGGCGGCTCAGTGGTAAAGAATCCACCTGCCAATGCAGAAGATACAGGAGATGCAGGCTTGATCCCTGGGTTAGGAAGATCCCCTGGAGGAGGAAATGGCAACCTACTCTAGTGTTCTTGCCTGGAAAATCCCATGGACAGAGGAGCCTGGTGGACTGCAGTCCAGGGGGTCGAAAAGAGTTGGAAACAACTTAGTGACTGAGCACACACACAAATTATGACATGTTTGAAAGCAAGTATCTGTCATTTAAACTTTACCTCTGTGAAAAGTTCCTAAGATAGGCAAATGCATTTACTACAGTATAGAAGACAGATAAATATACAGGAAAAAAACAGACTATGTTTATGATCACATAGTTTTTACTAATTATGACTAATTTAATAAATTTGTACCATGGTTGAACAGAAATCATTGAGTTTTCTCTTTAAACACAATCTTGTTTCTAAAACTAAAATGAAATTGTGGTTGTACTTTCCAAAATAATTGTATCTAGAAATTCATTTAATTTGTTTCTCATTTATATTCTTTACCATTTTCAGTGATTTCCCAGATATATTTTGGCATAAGTGACTCTTATTCATATACTATTGCTGCTGCTACTGCTAAGTCGCTTCAGTCGTGTCCGACTCTGTGCGACCCCATAGACGGCAGCCCACCAGGCTCCCCCGTCCCTGGGATTCTCCAGGCAAGAACACTGGAGTGGGTTGCCATTTCCTTCTCCAATGTATGAAAGTGAAAAGTTAAAGTGAAATCGCTCAGTCGTGTCCGACTCTTAGTGACCCCATGGACTGCAGCCTACCAGGGTCCCCCATCCATGGGATTTTCCAGGCAAGAGTACTGGAGTGGGGTGCCATTGCCTTCTCCCTCATATACTATATACTAATCTAATTTTTTTAAATTTTCTTCCTTCTATTTTTTCCTTTTCTCCCTGTACTTTTAGACTGGCCCTTTGTTATTAGCTTGACGTTTTCTAATTTTTCCCCTTCAGAGTGACTTTCTTTTATTTGTCTTGCTTTTTTCTTTTTCCTCATTTTATTAGTGTCATATACTTTTAATTGCCTTTTTTAAAACATGTGAGTCTCTGGTTTGATTTTATCCTTTTGGTTTTTAATTCCTTAAATTTTTTTTTTTTTTAGTACATTTTGAGTGAACCTTAATTCAGGCTATTTATTTACATTTTTACATGTTTTACAGGTTATATACTTATATGTTTATTCTCTTAGTCTTATAGAAGTTAATTTTAGTTATGGCTGAATTGCCTCTTCATTTTTTAGAATTTGACATTAACAGTGTACAGTTATTAAGTTGAATGAATTTTCCAATTAATTCCTCTTGGTCCTTTTTGCATTCTAATTAAGAATTTTCTAATTTGTTTACTAATAAGTCTGTAAGCATTAGAGGCTGAAATTGTGTCAGGTACTGTTAAAGGATGCAAAAGTAATCTCTGGACCAGTGTTTCCTGTAGTTTCTGATTCACAGATCCTTTTACAAAAATGTATAATCTTGTAGACTATCTTAATTATACATTAAAAAATGTATCCTGTTTTTGACAAGATGATTTTAAATGGAGTTAAAAGTAATTTCCTATTAAAGGTTATAACATGCATTTTGAACACAGCTTGCAATGATATTTATAATATAAAAAGAAAAATTTGACTTTCCCCTCTTTAACATGTGGATACATGTTGTTTAATATATTTTTAGTTAATTGAGTAAGGAAAAACATTATTTATAGATGAATAAAAAGTGACATTTAATTTGGGGATCAGATGTACTTGGCTCTGCTTTATGCTTCAGGAATACACAACTTTCCTGTCCTTATGTTTGTTATTCATGCACTTGTGCTTTAAAATTATTTTTTAGAATTTTTTTTGTATGATAAAATGATAGTAGTTTGTAATAGCTGTTTATAAGCATTCCTTTACAAATAGCATACTTCCTGTGTGGATGGTTTTTCCAAATTTAATGAAAAGGCCAAGCTGTGGTAATTGTCACTTAATTTTCCCCTTTCACATTGGTTTTTCAAATATTGGAGATATCTTGCAAAGTTTCACAAGGATTTTGATCAGAAGGTTTAGCAATATTATCTTGAGGCAAATTTGCAGAATTAGATCATTTCATACCCTTTCCTAACATATGTTTAAACATCACATGGCAGCGGTTAGTAGTCAGCTGCCTGTTGCTCTGGCTAAGCTGTGAGAAAATCACAAAGGGGAAAGAATAAAAGCAAAATATCGCAACACTGCATAACCCAAGTAAAAGTCCATTGGGTTGATTAGTTGGGGTCGTCATACCCTGCTGAGCTAACGAAGAGCGTAGTGTGGACCTTGGAATGCCACTCAGCAAGTTCAGAATGCTGCTTGTGCACACACTAAGATGTTTTCCCAAGGCATATGGAGTCTATGACCTCCAGCTAGGTGATAGCCCTTGTACAAGAGAATTACAAAGATAGTTTAATCAATAAAATGGGAGACGTGACCTGGGCACAGGAGGCTGACTTCATCGTAGCACAACGGATACTTTTTGCTTGCCAAGACACTAAATAAAGGTGATGTGGCTCTGAGGAACAGGGCTCTTCATCCAAGAGGTCTTGAGTCCCCTGGTCCTGTCTTTAAAACTTTAATTCTGTCTCTAGTTTCTTTTTCCCAAGCTGTGTTGACCACTTTCAGTCCCTACCTGCTGCACTGGCCGCAGCATCATGTTTTACGTGTCTCTTGTTCAGTCGCCCAGTTGCATCTGACTTTGCGACCCCATGGACTGCAGCATGCCAGGCCTTCTTGTCCCTTACCATCTCCAAAGTTTGTTCAAGTACATGTCCATTGCATAAGTGACGCCATCCAGCCACCTCATCCTCTGATGCCCTCTTCTCCTTCTGCCCTCAATCTTTCCTAACATCAGGGACTTTTCCAGTGAATTGACTGTTCACATCAATCAAGCTCCAAAATACTGGAGCTTCAGCTTCAGCATCAGTGCTTCCAGTGAGTATTCAGGGTTGATTTCCCTTGAGGTTAACTGGTTTGATCTCCTTGCTGTCCAAGGGACTCTCAGGAGTCTTCTCCAGCACCAGTTGAAGGCATCAGTTCTTTGGCTCTCTGCCTTCCTTATGGTCCAGCCTATGGAAGAGATACAAAGAAAAATAAAATGAGCATCTATGTGCCTGCAACCTAGCTCTTCTGAATTTTCTTCATATAATAATAAATGTTATATGATATAAAATATTATAGATATCACCAGGGTCACTATATTACTCCTCCCTAATTCTGTTTACCTTAACTCTCCCCAGAGGTAACTAGTGCAGTAAAGTTGATGTTTATTTCTCTTGCATGTTGCTTTTTCACTACAGATGCACAAATACACATATATATACATGCACACACACAGTGTCTTGTTTCCAAAAATAAAATCACGTTTTCAAACTTTATAAAGTAGTCATTCTATAACTTCTTGCCGCCAACCTAGTTTTTCTATGCTTTTGAGATGTTTGTGTTGATAAAAGTAGTTCTAGTTGATTTCATAGCTATTTGCATTACAGAATTCCCATTTATTTATATGTTTTTCAGCTGCTGGGTATTTAGAGTTTACCATCTTGTGCTGTTACCAATAGTGCTACAATGAACATTTTTTACATATCTTTTTGTATACCTGTGTATGTATGGTTTTTCTCTAGAGTTTTCATACTTTTGAAGCACCACCAAAATAACTGAAAACTTCTGTTTACTTCCTTGAATACTTTTAGGTTGATGTACAGTTGATATACATCATTTTTTAAAAAATGGCTTTATGTAGTTGCCAAGAATATAATTTCTGGTGTATTATAGAGTTACTGAGAAAAAAACCCATTATATTACTTTGCAAAATTTATTTGGCACATGCAAATTTTATACCACTTTGTTAACCTTTCTCATTCTTTTTAAAAATACGTATGTAAAATAAATAAGTAAAAATACACATGTAGGATCTTCTTTGACAGTCGATTTTGCACTGTCCCCTCCCTGCCCTTTTTTACCTAATTCCATACAGTTTTTTCCATCTGCGTTATGAATTCTGTCCACTTATCTGATAAGTGGATAAAACTCACCATTTTAAAGTGTACAATTATATTATTTTTAGTATATTCATAAAGTAGTGCAGCCATCATCATTATCTTATTCCAGAATATTTTCATTGTGCCAAATAGAAACCCTTTCAGCAGTCACTCCTGATCCTCCTTCCTCCCAGTGTTGAGACAACCACAATCTACTTGCTCTTTGTGGATTTTCTATTCTAGACATTTCATGTAAATGTTATCGTATGTGGTAAAAGACTGACTTTTGCTTAATGTAATGTTTTCAAGACTCATCCATGTCATATCATATATTAGTATATCATTTGTTTTTTGGCTGAAGTGTATGCATACCGCATATTATTTATCCAGTCATCAGATGATGGACATTTGGGTTGTTTCTACCTTTTACCTATTATGAATAATATTGCTATGAACATTCATGTATAAGTTTTTGGGTGATATATGGGTATGTCTCTTAGGTGTTTCCTAGCAGTGGAATTGCTGGGTCATATGGTAAATTGATGTTTAGTTTTTGAGGAGAGCCAGACTTTTTCATAGCAACTGTAACAGTTTGCATTTCTAATAGCACTACGTGAAAGTTGCATTTCCTCCACATGCTCATCAATACTTATTTTCTGAGGTTTTATTCACACATTCATTCACTCATTTATTCATTTATTGTTATAAAATTATTTGTATAAATGAGTGAATGGCCATCTTAGTGAGTATAACTGGTATCTCATTGTGGTTTTGATTTATATTTCCCTAATGAGTATTGGTTCTTAGTATCTTTTCATGTGCCTCTGTGACCATTGGTATATCTTCTTTGGAAAAATGTCCACTCGATTACATTGCCTTTTAAACTATTTGTCTTTTTATTGATGAGTTGTAAGAGTTCTTTGTATGTTCTGGATATTAGACCCTTGTCAGATACATGATTTGCAAATAATTTCACCTCATTTTGTTTCTTGTTTTTCTTAAGAACAACCTTAATAATGCTTTTTGATATACAGAAGTTTCAAATCTGTTAATCATCTTTGTTTAGTTTTCTCCTGTGTGATACAGTAGATTCTCATTAGCTATCAGTTTTATACATAGTAGTGTATATATCATCAATCCCAGTCTCCTGATTCATCCCACCCCACCTTCTCTTTCGTGTCCATGCATTTGTTCTTTGTATCTGTGTGTCTGTTTCTGCTTTGCAAGTGAGACCATCTTTTTTCTAGATTCCACATATATGCATTAATACGTGGTATTTATTTTTCTCTTTCTGACTTACTTGGCTCTTTGTGACAATCTCTAGGTCAGTCCCATGGGCTATACAGCATGGGACCCCGTGGACTATACAGTTCATGGAATTCTCCAGGCCAAAATACTGGAGTGGGTAACCTTTCCCTTCTCCAGGGGATCTTCCCAACCCAGGGATCGAACCCAGCTCTCCCGCATTGTGGGTGGATTCTTTACCAGCTGAGCCACAAGAGAAGCCCAAGAACGGTGGAGTGGGTAGCCTATCCCTTCTCCAGAAGATCTTCCCAACCCAGGAATTGAACCGGGGTCTCCTGCATTGCAGGTGGATACTTTACCAACTGAGCTATCAGGGAAGCCCTTAGGTCAATCCACATCTTTGCAAAGGACCCAATTTAATTCTTTATTATGGCTGAGTAATATTCCATTGAAGAGTACCACATCTTCTTTATCTGTTCCTCTGTTGATGGACATTTAGGTTGCTTCCATATCCTGGCTACTGTAAATAGTGCAGTGAACATTGGAGTGCGTATATCTTTTTGAACTACCCACTCCAGCATTTTGGCCTGGAGAATTCCATGGACTATACAGACCATGGGGTCACAAAGTGTTGGACAGGACTGAGCAACTTTCACTTTCACTTTTCTATAATTATGTCCCCAGGAGTGGGATTGCTGGGTCATGTGGTAGTTACATTTTTAGTTTTTTAAGGAACCTCTGTACTATTCTCCTTAGTAACTGTATCAATTTACATTCCCACCGACAGTGTAAAATGATCCCCCTTTCTTCACATCCTCTCTGGCATTTATTGTTTGTAGATTTTTTGATGATGGCTGTTCTGACCTGTGTGAGGTGATACCTTATTGTAGTTTCGATTTGCATTTCTGTAATATTAGTGATGTTGAACATCTTTTCCTGTGTTTGTTGGTCAACTGTATGTCTTTGGAGAAATGTCTATTTAGGTCTTCCACTCATTTTTGGATTGAGTTATTTTTTTGATATTGAGCTGCATGAGTTGTTTGTATATTTTGGAGATAAATCCCTTGTCAGTGCTTTGCAAATATTTTCTCCCATTCTGTGGGTTGTCTTTTCATCTTGTTTATGGTTTTTTTTTGCTGTGCAAAAGATTTTAAGTTTAATCAGGGTGCACTTGTTTTTGTTTTATTTCATTACTCTAGGAGGTAGGTCAAAAAAGATTTTGCTGATTTATGTCAAAGAGTGTTCTGCCTATGTGTTTGTCTAAAAGTTTTATACTATCTAGACTTACATTTAGGTCTTTAATCCATTTTGAGTTTGTTTTTGTGTATGATATTAGAAAAGTGTTTTAATTTCATTCTTTTACATGTAGCTGTCTAGTTTCCCCAGCACCACTTACTGAAGAGACTGTCTTTTCTCCATTGTATATCCTTGCCTCCTTTGTCATAGATTAGGTGACCATACATGTATGGGTTTATCACTGGGCATTCTGTCCTGTTCCATTGATCTATTTTCTTTTTTTGTGCCAGTACCATGGTCTCTTGATCACTGTAGCTTTGTAATATAGTGTGAAGGCAGGGAGCCTGATTCTTCCAGCTCTGTTTTTCTTTCTGAAGATTGCTTTGACTATTTGGGGTCTCTTGTGTTTCCATACTAGTTGTAAAATTTTTTGTTCTAATTCTGTGAAAAATGACTTTGGTAATTTGATAGGGATTGCACTGTAGATTGCTTTGGTAATATAGTCATTTTCACAATATTTATTCTTCCAATCCAAGAACTTGGTATATTTCTCAATCTGTTTGTGTTGTTTTAGATTTCTTTCATCAATATCTTACAGTTTTCTGCATTCAAGTCTTTTGCCTCCTGAGGTAGGTTTATTCCTAGGTATTTTCCTCTTTTTGTGGTAGTGGGAAGTGGGATTGTTTCCTTAATTCCTCTTTCTGTGTATTAATTTTTTTATACTGAAACTTTACCAAATTCATTGATGATCTCTAGTAATCTTCTGGTAGCAGCTTTAGGATTTTCTATGTATGGTGTCATGTCATCTACAAACAGTGATAGTTTTACTTCTTTTCTAATCTGGATTCATTTTATTTCTTTTTCTCAATGATTGCCATGGGTAAGATTTCCAAAACTATGTTGAATAATAGTGGCAAAGTGGACCCCACTGTCTTGTTCCTGATCTTAGAGGAGATGTTTTCAGTTTTTCATCAAGAATGATGTTTGCTGTGGGTTTGTCACACATGAGCTTTATTTTGTTAAAGTAGTGTTCTTTTATGCCCACTTTCTGAAGAGTTTTTGTTATAAATGGGTGTTGAATTTTGACAAAAAGCTTTCTCTGCACCTGTTGAGATAATCATATTTTTTTTTCTAAAATTTGTTATTATAGTGTATCACATTGATTTGCATATATTGAAGAATATTTGCATCCCTGGAATAAATCCCACTTGATAATTGTGTATGATCCTTTCAATGTATTGTTGGATTTAGTTTGCTAGTAATATTTTGTTAAGGATTTTTATGTGTGTGTTCATCAGTGACATTGGCTTGCAGTTTTCTTTTTCTGTGTGATATGTTTGTCTGGTTTTGATATTAGGGTGATCATAGCCTTGTACAGTGAGCTTGTTCCTTCCTCTGCAGTTTTTTGGAAGAGTTTGAGAAGGGTAGGTGTTAACTCTTCTCTAAATGTTTGCCATTAGGTTGGTGATAACATAATTGTGGATTTGCATTTTTGAACTTTGCCATTTGATATTGGAATACATTCTTAAATAAATATGGTTGTATTATAAATCTTTTTAATGCACATTTCCCCCTTTATGTTGTTTTGGTTATTACTTGCTGTTTACTTTATATTTATTTTAGACTACAGAAATGATTTTAGACAAAAAGCAAATTCGAGCAATTTTTTTATTTGAGTTGAAAATGGATCTAGAAGTTTAGCACAGGAGACAGAGCCTTGAAGATAAGGAACACAGTGGCCAGCTATCAGAAGTTGACAACAACCAATTGAGACCAGTCATCAAAGCTGATCCTTTTACAACTATACGAGAAGTGGCCAAAGAACTCAACAACTGCCATTCTACGGTCATTTGGCATTTGAAGCAAATTGAAAAGGTGAAAAAGCTCGATATGTGGGTGCCTCATGACCTGACTGGAAATCAAAAATACCATTTTGAATTATTGTCTTCTCTTATTCTATGCAACAACAATGAACCATTTCTTGATCAGATTGTAATATGCGATGACAAGTGGATTTTATATGAGAGCCTGCGATGACCAGCTTGTGGTGGACTGAGAAGAAGCTCCAAAGCACTTCACAAAGCCAAACTTGCACCCAAAAAAGGTCATGGTCACTGTTTGGTGGTCTGCTGCCCATCTGATCTGATAAGCTATCTGAATCCATTACACCTGAGAGTATGCTCAGCAAATCAGTCAGATGCACCGAAAACTTCAGTGCATGCAGCCAGCATTGGTTAACAGAGTGGGTCCAGTTTTTCTCCATGACAGTGCCTGACCACACATTGCACAACTTTCACTTCAAAAGTTGAATGAATTGGTCTTTGAAGTTTTGCCTCATCTGCTGTATTCACCTGACCTCTCGCCAGTTGACTATCACTCCTTCAAGCATCTTGACAACTTTTTTTGCAGGGAAAATGCTTGCACAACCAGCAGGAGGCAGAAAATGCTTTCCAAGAGTTGAATCCTGACGCACAGGTTTTTATGCTACATGAATAAACAAAAATTTATTTCTCATTGACAAAAATGTGTTGATTGTAAGGGTTCCTATTTTGATTAATAAAGATGTGTTTGAGCCCAGTTATAATGATTTAAAATTCACAGTCTGAAACCACAATTACTTTTGTACCAACCTAATAGAATTTGCCTGTGAAGCCATTTGGTCCTGGAGTTTTGTTGGTTGAAAGGCTTTTTAATCAGTTTCGATTTCATTACTTGTGATTGGTCTGTTCATATTTTCTGTTTCTTTCTGGTTCAGTCTTGGAAAGTTGTACTTTTTTTTGACTGCACTGGGTCCTTTTTGCTGCATGTGGACTTTCTCTAGTTGTGGCAAGCAGGGGCTACTCTTCAGTTGCGGTGCGTGGACTTCTTATCATGGTGGCTTCTTTTTTCTGGAGCACAGGCCTCTAGGGTGTGCTGGCTTCAGTAGCTGAGGCACACAAACTCAGTCATTGTGGCTTGTGGGCTCTGGGCTGCTGTTCTAGTAGTTGTGGCACATGGGCTTCGTTGCCCCTTGGCATGTAGAATATTCTGGGATGAGTTATTGAACCTATGTCCCCTGCGTTGTTAGGCAGATTCTTAACCACTGAACCATGAGGGAAGTCCAGAAGGTTGTACTTTTCTAAGAATTTGTACATTTCTTCCAGATTGTCCATTTTATTGACATATAGTTGCTTGTATTAATAGTCTCTTACGATCCTTTGTATTTCTATAGTGTCAGTTGTAACTTGTCCTTTTTTATTTCTAATTTTATTAATTTTAATTCTCTCTCTCCTGATGAGTCTGGCTAACGTTTATCAATTTTGTCTTCTCAAAGGACCAGCTTTTAGTTTCACTGATCTTTGCTTTTGTTTTCTTTGTTTGTTTTATTTCTTTCTACTCTGATCTTTATGATTTCTTGCCTTCTACTAACTTTGTTGTTGTTCTTTCTCTAGTAGCTTTAGGTGTAAGGTAAGGTTGTTTATTTGAGATTTTTCTTGTTTCTTGAGGTAGGATTGTATTGCTATAAATTTTCCTATTAAAACTGCTCTTGCTGCATCCCATAGGCTTTGGGTTTTTGTGTTTTCACCGTCATTTGTTTCTAGATACTTATTTCCTTTTGATTACTTCAGTGATCTCTTGGTTATTTAGCAGCATATTGTTTAGGCTCCATGTGTTTGTGTTTTTTTTTTACAGTTTTTTTTTTCCCGGTAATTCTAACTTCATAGTGTTGTGGTTGGAAAAGATACTTGACATGATTTTAATTTTCTTGTTTACCAGGCTTGATTTCTGACCCAAGATGTGATCTATCCTAGAGAATATTCTGGGTGCACTTGAGAAGAAAGTATATTCTGCTGCTTTTGGATGGAATGTCCTGTATATAATAATTAAGTCTGTCTGGTCTAATGTGTCATTTAAGGCTTGTGTTTCTATATTAGTTATCTGTCCAGATGGCCTATTCATTGTTATAAGTGGACTATTATAAAGTCCTCCATTATTATTGTGTTACTGTTGATTTCTCACTTTATGGCTGTTAGCACTTATGTATTGAGGTGCTCCTGTGTTTGGTGAATAAATTTTTATAACAGTTATAAAAATTTGTAATTGTTATATCTTCTTGGATTGGTCCCTTGATCATTATGTAATGTCCTTCCTTTTCTCTTGTCTTTGCTGCTGCTGCTGCTAAGTTGCTTCAGTCGTGTCCGACTCTGTGTGACCCCATAGACAGCAGCCCACCAGGCTCCCCAGTCCCTGGGATTCTCCAGGCAAGAACACTGGAGTGGGTTGCTATTTCCTTCTCCAGTGCATGAAAGTGAAAAGTGAAGTGAAGTCGCTCAGTCGTGTCCGACTCTTAGCGACCCCATGGACTGCAGCCCACTAGGCTCCTCTGTCCATGGGATTTTCCAGACAAGAGTACTGGAGTGGGGTGCCATTGCCTTCTCTGTCTCTTGTCTTTAGTTTAAAGTCTATTTTGTCTGATATGAGTATTGCTGCTCTAGCTTTCTTTTGATTTCCATTTGCATGGAATACATTTTACATCCCCTCACTTTCAAAATGTATATGTCCCTGGGTCTGAAGTGTGTCTCTTGTAGACAGCATATATATGGGTCTTGTTTTTGTATCCATTTAGCCAATCTGTATCTTTCAGTTGGAACATTATAGCATTTACTTTTAAGGTAATTATCAGTATGTATTGGAGTTTCCAGGTGGCACTAGTGGTAAAGAATCTGCCTTGCAATTTAGGAGACTTAAAAGATGAGGGTTTGATCCCTGGGTGGAGAAGATCTCCTGGAAGAGGGCACGACAACCCATTCCAGTATTCTTGCTTGGAGAATCCCATGGACGGAGAAGCCTGGCGGGCTATAGTCCATAGGGTCGCAGAGTCAGACACAACTGAAATGACTTAGCATGCACGCACATGTTGCTATTACATTTTCTTAATTGTTTGGGGTTTGTTTTTGTAGGTCTTTTTCTTCTCTAGTTTTTCCCGCCTAGATAAGTTCCTTTAGCATTTGTTGTAAAGCTAGTTTGGTGGTGATGAGTTTTCTTACCGTTTGCTTGTCTGTAAAGCTTTTGATTTCTCTGTAAATCTGAGTGAGATCCTTGCTGAGTAGGGTAATCTTGGTTGTAAGTTTTTCCCTTTCATTACTTTAAATATATAGTGCTGGTTCCTTCTGGCCTGCAGAGTTTCTGCTGCAGTATCAGCTGTTAACCTTATGAGGATTCCCTTGGATGTTATTAGTTGCTTTTCCTTTGTTGCTTTAATATTTTTACTTGCATTTAATTTTTGTTAGTTTGATTTGTGTCTTGGCATGTTTCTCCTTGGGTTTATCCTGTTTGGGACTCTCTGTGCTGGACTTGGGTAACTGTTTCCTTTCCCATGTTACGGAAGTTTCAACTCCAATGTCTTCAAATATTTTTCAGACCCTTTTTCTTTCTCTTCTAATTAGAGACCTCTATAATTCTAATGTTGGTGCATTTAACGTTGCCCCAGAGGTCTCTGAGACCATCCTCATATTTTTATTCTTTTTTCTTTATTCTACTCCATGGCAGTCATTTCCATCATTCTTTCTTCCAGCTCACTCATCCATTCTTCTGCCTCAGTTATTTTTCTATTGATTCATTCTCATATATTTTTCATTTGAGTTATTGTGTTCATCACTTATTTCTTCTAGGCCCTCATTAAATTTCTCTGTTGCCTCCTTTTGTCTGTGTTTGGTCTCCTTTCTGCAGGCTGCAGTGTCACAGTTCTGTACTTTGCTTTCCCTCTCTGCCCTCGCTGAACAGCATATCTTAGAGCTAGTTTCGTACTAGCACATTTGAAAAAAAGTTTCGTTGGTATTCCATTGTATGGTTGTGTCTTAATTTGTGTAAAGGTGTTGTTTGACCTTGTATACATGTCATTTCACACATTTCTGGTCTTTTCTTTTTGAGGGAGGGGTGTGTCTGTCTGTATTTGTTTGACTGCATTGGGCCTTAGTTGTGGCATGCAGGATGTCCACTGTGTCACGCGGGATCTTTTGTTGCCGTGCAGACTCTCCAGTTGTGCTGCATGGGCTCAGTAGTTGAGACAAACAGGCTCCGGAGTGTGAGGCTTCAGTAGTCGCAGCACACGGGCTCTCTAGTTGTGGCACGTGGGCTTCAGAGGGCACAGGCTTATTACTTGCAGCACGTGGCTTAGTTGCTCCATGGCATGTGGTAGCTTAATTCCCTGACCCATGTCACTGTAAGGCAGATTCTTAACCACTGGACCACCAGGGAATTCCCTGGGTCTATCTTTAGGTTTAGTTCTCAGAAGTAAAATTACTTCTTCAGAAGGATATGTGCATTTTAGATTTTGATGGGTATTGCCAAAATGCTTTCCATAGAGATTTAGCCAGTTTATATTACCAGCAGCAATTATGGCTTGTCTTTAACTTTCTTATTTCTGTTGAAACAGAAATTTAGATTTTCATGTAATCACTTTATCATTTTTTTTCCTTTATGGCTTGTTCTTTTTTTTGTTATATTAAAAAATTCCTTTCCTTTACCGCCCTGTCAAGATATTTTCCTGTGTGTCTTCCTCAACATTAAAAAATATTTGATTTTTCACTCTCTGATCTTTCATCTGCCTGCAGTTTATTTTTATATTTTATATTTGTTGTAGTAACTTAATGCCACAGGACTGGAAAAAGTTAGTTTTCATTCCAGTCCCAAAGAAAGGCAGTGCCAAAGAATGTTCAAACTACTGCACAATTGCACTCAATTCACATGCTAGCAAAGTAATGCTCAAAATTACATTACTTTGCCAACAAAGGTATATATAGTCAAAGCTAGGGTTTTTCCAGTAGTCATGTATGGATGTGCGAGTTGGACCATAACGAAAGCTGAGTGCCAAAGAATTGATGTTTTGAACTATGGTGTTGGAGAAGACTCTTGAGAGTCCCTTGGACTGCAAGGAGATCAAACCAGTCATTCCTAAAGGAACTCAATCCTGAATATTCATTGGAAGTACTGATGCTGAAGCTGAAGCTCCAGTACTTTGGCCACCTGGTGCGAAGACCTGACTCATTAGAAAAGACCCTGATACTGGGAAAGATGGAAGGCAGGAGGAGAAGGGGACGACAGAGGACGAGATGGTTGGATGGTGTCGCTGAATCATTGGACATGAGTTTGACCAAGCTGTTCCAGGAGACAATGGACAGGAAAGCCTGGTTGCTACAGTCTGTGGGATCGCAAAAAGTCAGACATGACTGAGTGACTGAACAACAATAAATAATTTTTATTTGGTAACCAGTTGTCCCAGTCCCATTTACATAATAGTATACTTCCCTTTACCCCTACTGCCACATACAGATTTGAAATACACCTTAGTTACATAAAACTTCAAATTTCCCTTTGTTTTCAGCCCTTTGTTCCTTTTATTTGAACAAAAATCCTTGTTGAGATTTTTAATTCAGATTTCACCAGATACTGATACTACCCTGGAGAAATTTGTCATCTTTATGAATAGAGTCTTCTCATCTAGAACATGCTTTATATTTCCATTTATTTAGGTATATTTTATATCTTTAAGTAAATTCTTGTAACTTTTTTCAGAATGGTCTCACATACTTTTTTTTATTGGATTTACTCCTGGATCTGCAGTTTTGTTGCTAATGCTAAACCTAATTGATTAGTAGATAGGAATGAAATTTTTAATTTTTACTACCATTATCAGTATTATCATTATAACAGTAAGGAATATTTAGCTCATGAGTCTCTGTGGTGGTTTGGATGACTTGACTGATCTCTAGTGAACTTATCAGTTTGGGTCTAGGCAGGAACTTAGCTGGGCTTTCTGGTGGAGATGGGGTGTTGCAACTCTCTAATCCTCCTTGAACCAGAAACTGTCTTATTCTTATAATCATTGTAATAGGAAAGTGCAAAAGCAGAATTGATTTTCTCATATATTTAACTTATTTCTAGGAAGCCTTACTAAATTCTTATAGTATTGATAGTTTGTAGATTCTCTTGTTTTCTATGTTGTTATTTATGCTGCCAGTAAATTGTAATACTTTATTTCTGATCTGTATACTCTGTGCTTCTTTTTCTTGTCTAATTACTGAATTGTTTAAGATCTATAGGACATTGTTGAATAGTCTTGTTTCTGACTTTAATGAAATCTTCTAGAATAGTCCTCAATAATCACAGAGCTTTTGTCCTTTAATCTGTTAATGTGTTAAATTACACTGATGGGCTTTCCAATGGTTTGACCATGCTCATATTCCTGAGATGAACTCAGTTTGGCCATGATATATTTTTTAATATAGATTTTCTGGGTTTGTTATGGTAATATTTTGTTTTGGATTTTTGTATCTATGTTCATGAGCTTTTCTTTTGGCAAGGGTATCAAATTTTGTCTCCTGTCTTTATTTTGTTTTTACCCTTAAATGCTAATGTGTTTGCAGACAGAATTTAAGACTGTCACCGTAGAGAACTGGTCAGATCAGGGGGTTGGGCTAAGCTATTGCAGAAGAATAAACTTGGAAGAGGAGAATTTGATCTAGGGCATTGGCCTAGGGATAGAAGAGGGACAGAAATAAGTGTTTTTTTTTTTTGTTGGCTGAGTGATTGGGGTAAGGTAAAGGAAGAGTTGATAAGTTTTGAAAGATTGGGTGGATGATGACAAAATAGCAGGGAAAAAAACCAAGAGGTAAAAAGAAGTGGATTTAATTACTTAAATTTTTAATATAGGTATTACTGGTCATAAAATGGGCCAAACTTTGTGTTAGAAATACAGTTTGGGCAGTTGTCAGCATATAAATGATAGATGAAGCTGTGAATGCATGTGGGGTTACATTTAGGGGGATCATAGAGAATTGGATGCAGGACAAGTCCAGTGACAGAGACCAGGATTTGAGCAAAGGAACTGTCCCTTTTCTAGGGTCTTTCGAGGTAAATAATATATATATTTTTTACATATGACAGGAATCCGTATTACTTTGTGGTAGTTTTGATTATCATTATGGATGAGTATAGTAGGATATCCTAAGCATTAAAGCATATAGCACTCGTTTATAGTGATTACAGAGCATTATTTTTTTTTTAATAATTATGACACATGCTTAATCTGTTACATTTTAGGACTATTAGTATAAATTTTCATGGTGAACTTTTCTCATTGTATGTTGACCTTAAAGAATTATTAGATCAAAAATGTTTAACTAAAGATGAAACTTCAGAATGTAGAAATATTTTTACTACTGGTGTCAAAAATTTAGCCACTTACTTTAACACCTAGAAATTCCAAGATTATACGTGGAAGATTTGTTCTTAATTTGGAGTATGTATTAGACTCATTTGTGGAGCTGTTAAAGATGCGAATACAATGCTAGATCCCATCTGAGAGTGGTTAATGTTGCAGCCCTATCGTTCGTCATTTGTTTTCTCAGGCTCTGTGAGTGTTTTGATATATGCTCCAGTTGAGAACCCTGTATCACAGATTTGGGCAGGAGCTAAACATGTTAGTGTATTTTGTTTCTTTGTGACAGCAGAGGCCAGAATACCAGTAAGTTTGTTGATCTGTCCACTTCAGTGGGACCATTTGCATTTTTATGTCAACTTAAATTATGAAACAAAATTCAATAGCAAATTAGTCTAGGCTCAGATCATTAAGAGGACTGATCAAATAAAATACCATATGTTCACACAATGGAGTACTATAAATGGAGAGCTGTGAAAAGGACTGAGGATAATCTCCATATCAGCTATGTGGTCATCTCAAGACTATTGTTAAATGGAAAAAGCAAAGAGCAAAATAATGGCATTGTATGCTACTATTTTTCAAATAAAAGGGCTCTATAAATATATATACCTATATTTACGTGTATATACATAGGTGAATCAAAGGAATGATAAACCAGAAACTAAGGAAAATGGTTACTCTAAGGAAAGAGAAGGGAATGGGGTAACAGAAACATGTGTAGAACCTAGACATCTGAATGTACTTTGTGGGTTGGGTTTAAGAATCATGCAAATATGTACTATAAACAAAAATGAAATAAATTGAGAGAAAAAGGCAATTCCTAAAAATCAAATGGAAACAGGAACATGAATCTAAATGTATATCAAATATAGCAGCCAATTGCGGTTTATTTTGCTCAGTGACAATGTACATATGCACTTGAATAGGATTCTTGCATTTGCTTTTGGAAGATACTTATAAGAAGTCCTTTGAGTTCTTAAGGTCCAACAACTGCCAAACCCAGGCAAATCCAACCCAACAATTCATGTAATGGCTTTGGACAACCGATCACTGAGAAAGTCTTCTGATTTGGGTAGAGCTGCATGTTCCACCAAAATTACATATGATGAAATGAGACATTACAAGCCAATATCAAGGTCAGAGGCAAAAAAAAAAAAAAAAACCACAAACATTCAAATCAGTTGTGACAAAGCTTTTCTACAAATATTTTAGATGTCATACTTTCAGGAAAACAAGATTCAATGTGTATTGGGTTTTACAGTATCTACGCTCTAACTGAAAATGTAAGAGTCGTCAGATGGAATTAAATCTAGTATTGCAAACCTGTCCATTCAACATTACTGAGCACCCACTATGTGCATAGCACTGTGCCAACATTTTACAAGTTGAGTATTAATGTCTTTATCAAGCACTATCTTAGTGTGAGGTAAAAATATATTAAATTAGCGTCAACTCATTAGTTTGCTTGTGGTAATGTATGTAATCCTGTGCCAGCTGGCTTCCCTGTGCCATATAATGAGCTTCTGCACACCTCGCATTCACTCTCACTAATCTGTATGCCGGCTGTGCCAGGCATGGTGCTAGTCACTGGGATATCATGATTTAGCATATGTTCAATGAATGCAAATTAATCTTCACCTAGGCAAAATAAATAAAATAAATAAATAAAATAAAAAATTAGAAAAAAAAATAAAAAAAAAATAAATAAATGTATATCAAGTTTGAGGCTAAGCACACAGAGATTATCTTCCCTGGTGGCTCATTTGATAAAGAAACCGCCTGCAATGCAGGAGACCTGGATTGATCCCTGGGTTGGGAAGATCTCCTGGAGAAGGGAATGACAACTCTCTCCAGTATTCTCATCTGGAGAATCCCATGGATAAGGGAGCCGGGAGGGCTGCAGTCCATGGGGTCCCAAAGAGCTGGACACAAACTGAGGGACTAACACTTTCACATAGAGACTATTTCAAATGACTTTGAAGCGTAGTAAATTGGACATTGGGCTTCCCTGGTGGCTCAGTGGTAAAGAATCCACCTGCAATGCAGGAGATGCAGGTTTTATCCCTGGGTTGGGAAGATTGCCTGAAGAAGGAAATGGCAACCCACTTCAATATTCTTGCCTGGAAAATCCCATGGACAGAGGAGCCTGGCTATCCATGGGATCACAAAAGAGTTGGACACAGCTTAGCAACTAAACAACAGCAACGGTTTGGCTGTTTCTAGTGGGATATACTTCCAAGGACAAAAAACTGCAAAGATATCATAAACTGTTTTTGTAATCATATAATTGGTAGTGATATTGGTATTATTATTTTGCAGGTGTGTATTATAAAGTAAACAAGTAAATACTTATATTGGATTGAGTTCCTAGATTTTTGGATGGGAAAGAGATATAATCAGAGAAGTTGGGTAAGAATGTTACGATCTTAAATTTGAGTTGAAAATGTCAGTATGATCTCATGGTGTATTTTTTCCTTTTTAAAAATGTATTATTTCCTAGTTTTCTCTCCTGAAAAATCTCAGAAATTAAGCTTGGTAGCACTTCTGGTACCAGACTGTTCTCTAAATAATACTTTTGTTACTAGACAGAACCTAGGGTACCATGGAAAACTGGCTTATTTCAGGTTGAAGTCAGAAAATATATAAGCCTGGAACATATTATCGTAGCACATAACAAGCTACTGGGGAGATTTCTGGTTCTGTCAGTGACAGAATAGCTTTTTCTAAGCCAGAACTCTAGCTGAAAACTAGAAAAGCTGGGAAAAAATTTTTTTAACGGCTGTGAAGAGTGAGCAAGGCAAACAAGGACAGAGGGATGAGGTTAACTTTTGGTACAGCTTTCCTCATAGAGGGGTTAGTTGATATGAGGCATGTAGCTAAGAGGTTGAGTGTAAAGTGGTGGTAGAGAAACTGAGATTCTAAGCAGAGTTTTGGGTCAGCTCAGTTCAGTTACTCAGTCGTGTCTGACTTTGCGATCCTGTGGGCTGCAGCACGCCAGGCTTCCCTGTCCGTCACCAACTCCCGGAGCTTGCTCAAACTCATGTCCATTGAGGTGGTGATGCCATCCAATCATCTCATCTTCTGTTGTCCCCTTCTCCTACTATCTTCAATCTTTCCCAGCATCAGGATCTTTTTCAGTGTCAATTCTTTGCATCAGGTGATCAAAGTATTGGAGTTTCAGCTTCAGCATCAGTCCTTCCAGTGAATATTCAGGACTGATTTCCTTTAGGATGAAGTGGTTTGATCTCTTCGCAGTCCAAGGGACTCTCGAATCTTCTCGAACACCACAGTTCAAAAGCATCAATTCTTCGGCACTCAGCTTTATAGTCCAACTCTCACATCCATACATGACTACTGAAAAAACCATAGCTTTGACTAGACAGACCTTTGTTGGCAAAGTAATGTCTCTGCTTTTTAATATGCTGTCTAAGTTGGTCATAACTTTTCTTCCAAAGAGCAAGCGTCTTTTAATTTCATGGCTGCAGTCACTATCTGCAGTGATTTTGGAGCCCAAGAAAATAAAGTCTCTCACTGTTTCCATTGTTTCCCCATCTATTTCCCATGAAGTGATGGGACTGGATGCCATAATCTTAGTTTTTGAATGTTGAGTTTTAAGCCAGCTTTTTCACTCTTCTCTTTCACCTTCATCAAGAGGCTCTTTAGTTCCTTTTTGCTTTCTGCCATAAGGGTGGTGTCATCTGTGTATCTGAGGTTGTTGATATTTTTCCCTGCAACCTTGATTCCAGCTTGTGCTTCATCCAGCCTGGTATTTTGCATGATGTACTCTGCATATAAATTAAATAAGCAGGGTGACAGTATACATCCTTGACGTACTCCTTTCCCAATTTGGAACCAGTCTGTTCCATGTGCAGGTATAACTGTTGCTTCTTGACCTGCATACAGACTTCTCAGGAGGCAGGTAAGGTGGTCTGGTATTCCCATCTCTTTCAGAATTTTCCAGTTTGTTGTGATCCACACAGTCAAAGGTAGTCGTGCAGAATTGGGGGATGAAATTGGAGTTCAGAGCCTACAAAGAAATAAGGCACTAGAAAACACCCCAGGCTTTTAGTTGGGAACCCTGAAGGATAGGCTGTACTTCATGCTTAAGGGTGAACTCAAAATAGATCAGCTCTCACAAAAAGCTGAAACCAAGCTTTCAAATCACCTCAGTCCTTGATTGGATTAAGATCTGTTCCCAGCTTTGTTGTTGCTGGAAGCAGATGTAAATCTTCTCTGAAGGAAGACAGTATCATCAGTCACTGATTCAGGTTATCTGTATAGTTTTTATAGTTCTTAGTTTTATAGTTTTATAATCTATATAATTGTAAAGTTTTATAAACTTTATAGTTTTATAGTTTTTATATTCTTAGTGATAATATGCGATATATTTATATGTAACTATATGTAATATATAGCATAGTAAATATTTATAAAGCTTAGTCTGTCATTCAATTAAAAAATAAGCAGAAACGTAACAATGAAAGAACTGAATGAAAATCAAAAGAGAAAATAGATGATTGTGAAGACTCATAGGTTTACATCCAGGACAGATAAGATGGTATATACCCATTTTTCCCATATAAATCCAACTATAAGTCCTGGAATTGGTGCAGAAGACAACCAAAGAACTGTGAAGGGTCCTAGGAAGGTGAGCTGGTTTGGAACCATAGGACTGAAGGAACAGCCTAGCCATAGGACATTTTGCATTTGCCCCGCAAAAGAAGGCTACCTAGATCTACTGTTTGCTTAGTCCCTCTAACCTAGCAACAGAACACTTTCCAGGTAGTTTATGCCTCCCCCAAATCAAATGGGAGTCCCTCTGTAGATATCGTGCAAATTTGATACCACTGGCAAGGGGGATCAGTTATGAGCCCTCACTGAATATGAGTGCTGAGAAGAAGCACACTCCTTCCCCACCTGTCCTGAGACTTCTTTCACTGAGAGTTATCAAGGCAGGTAGGCAGAACTTACAAGAGAGACTCTGCTATAGCAAGCATTCTAGTCTGGGAAGCATCTTTGTCCTTGAAGGCTTGGTATTCTCCTCCCCAACCCAGAGACCCCGAAGTGGGCACTGCTGGCAAAAAGGCACAGCTACAAGTGGCCTAGTCCATAGTTTCTTTGCCTACGTAGGCCTGAGCTACTTTTCCCAGTCCAGGAGACACAGGGGCAGATAGTTGGAACTGGCAAGAGGAATCCAGTTATAACAAGGGGCACATTCAGGGAACCGTCTTTGTCTCTGTGAGCTCAAACTTGCCCTTTCTACTCAGAGACACTGGGAAGCTGAGGGGCAACTTTGGGCTATCACAGCCTTTCCTCACCAAGAGAATCTTGGCTGCTTGGCTTGGGGAAACTCCTTTTGCCCTGTCAGGCAGCACCCTCAGGGACCAGCGGGAGCCTAGTGGCAACAGTTAAACAAAGCAGGCCAAATAATACCACAAAGGCTCTGAAAATTAACCTGTCATTTGAACAGCAGCCCAGAAAAGTAGGCCAAGATCCACGTGCTAAAACTATACAGGGTGACGGTCTACTAAAATAAAAGATTTAATGTTAATAAGCCCCTATGTTAGTGATGTGTAACATGCTAGACAGAACGATCAAGATACAGTAGAAAACCACTTGTTCAATAACAAAAGAAACTGCAACTAGAATCAGAAAAGATAACAAACACCAAAATGATGAATCAGATGTTGGAATTTTCTGAGAAGAATTTTAAACTAGGTGTTATAAAAATGCTTCAAAATCAGTTAAAAATGTCTTGAAACAAATAAAAAACAAAATCTTAGCAACATACCAAATAAAATTCATTAGAGTGAAATTTAAAATGACATTTGAGAGAACCAAATGGAAATTTTAGAACTGAAAAAGACAGTAACAGCAACAGCGGAAAAAATGGCTGGATGGGCTCAATAGTAGAATGACAGTCATTAATAGATGGTAGAATCATTGGACTTGAGAACAAAATCATAGAATTCACCAAGTCTAAACAGAAAGCGGACTAGAAAAAATGATCTTTGGGACAAAAGATACAGCATTTATGTGATTGAAGTCCCAGAAGGAAAAGGGAAAGAGAATGAGGCTGAAAGAGTATTTGAAAGAAATATGGCTGAAAAGTTACCAAATTTGACAAAAGAAACAAATCTACAGGTCCAAGAAACTGCAAATCACATACAGCATAAACCCAAGGAAATCTATACCAAATGCATCATAATTAAACTCTTAAAATCTAAAGGCACAGCTGTATGTCTAAGGAAACTCAAACAGGGGCTCTGTATCAACCTAGAGGGGTGGGATGGAGAGGGAGATAGGAGGGACATTCAAGAAGGAGGGGATATATCTATATATATAGATATATATAGATATATGTACCTATGGCTGATTCATGTTGAGGTTTGACAGAAAACAACAAAATTCTGTAAAGCAATTATCCTTCAATTAAAAAATAAATTTTAAAAAACATCTAAAGGCACAGGATACAGGATTAAAATACATGAGTCAATTGCTTTCCTGTATATCAGCAATGAAGAGAGAGAATTTGAATTCAGAAAAAAATGCCATTTATATCAGTACTATCAGAAGTGAAATATTTAGGTATGCATCTAACTAACTCTCTCTCTCTCTCTCTCTATATATATATATATATATATATATAAGATCTGTGTAAAGAAATCTACAAAACTCTGATGAACCAATCAAAGAACTAAATAAATGGAGAAATGTTACCTGTGGATAGAGAGATTCAATCTTGTCAGGATATCACTTCTTCCCAACTTTACCTCTAAATTCAGTAATCCCATTCAGAATTTTAGCAAATTATTTTGTAAATATCAAAAAACTGATTTTTTTAAAAAAACTGATTCTAAAGTTTAAATGGCAAAACAAGAAACCCAGAATAGCCAACACAGAATTAAAAGAGGAGAGCAAAGTTGGAAGACTGACGCTACCTGATAGCAAAGCTTACTGGAAAGCTACGGTGGTACCATCAGAAATTGTGGTATTGGTGAAAGAACAGACAAATAGATAAGTGGAACAGAATAGAGGGCCAGAAACCTGAAGACAAAGAAAAGAAATCTTGAAAGTGGACAGATAGAAATGATGCACTTATCTATGGGAAATAACAAACCAATTCACATAACAATAGATTTCTCATCTGAAACCATGGGCACCAGTAGAAGTGGCACAATATTTAAAATGCTGAAATAAAAGAATTGTCCATTGTGAATTCTGTATTTGGCACAGTTGTCACTCAGGAATTAAATGGAAATAAAAACATTCTCAATTGATGAAAACCTAAACGAAGTTGTTGCTAGCAGACCTAAAGAAGTAATAAAAGATAAATCTTGGAGCATCAGGAAAGAAGAAGGAACAATGAAGAGAGCAATAGAAGGAACAAATGAATGCTTGTAATCCTTTTCCTTCTGAGTTTTAGCAGTCATATTTGATGATTGAATCAAAAACATAGAACTATCTGAGACTAAATATGATGATATTTAAGGTAATAAGGATAAAGGACTTAAATGTAAGTTAGGTTTCCATATTTCAATCAGAATAATAAAATGTTATTACCAGTTTTTGTTGTTCAGTTGCTAAATTGTGTCTGACTCTTCGCAACCACATGGACTGCAGCATACCGAGTTCATATGTCCTTCACTATCTCCTGGAGTTTGCTCAAATTCATGTCCGTTGATCCTATCTAACCATCTCTTCATCTGCCTTCCCCTATCTTTTTGCCTTTAATCCTTCCCAGCATCAGGGTTTTTTCCAATGAGTTGACTCTTCACATCAGCTGGCCAAAGGATTGGATCTGGAGCTTCAGCATCAGTACTTCCAATGAATATTCAGGGTTGCTATCATTTAGAATTGACTGGTTTGATCTCCTTGCTGTCCAAGGGACTCACAAGAGTCCATTCTAGCACCACAATTTGAAAGTATCAATTCTTTGGCACTCAGCCTACTTTATGGTCTGACTCTCACATTGTTACATGACTACTGGAAAAAACATATTTTTGACTATATGAACCTTTCTCAGCGAAGTGTTATCTTTGCTTTATAATATGCTGTCTAGGTTTGTCATAGCTTTCTTTTCAAGGAGCAAGCATCTTTTAATTTCATGGCTGCAGTCACCATCCCCAGTGACTTTGGAGCCCACGAAAATAAAATCTATCACTGCTGCCAATTTTCCCCCTTCTATTTGCCATGGAGTGGTGGAACCAGATGCCATGATCTTAGTTTTTTAAATGTTGAGTTTTGAGCCAACTTTTTCACTGTCCTCTTTCACCCTCATCCTCATCGAGAGTGATATCATATGTATATGAGGTTATTGATATTTCTCCCGGCAATCTTGATTCCAGCTTGTGCTTTATCCAGCCCAGCATCTCATATGATGTACTCTGCATAGAAGTTAAATAAAAAGGGTGATAATATACAGCTTTGTCATACACCTTTCCCAATTTTGAACCAGTCTTGTTCCATGTCTGGTTGTAACTGTTGCTTCTTGATCCACATACAGGTTTCTCAGAAGACAGGTAAGATGGTCCCATCTCTAAGAGTTTTCCACGGTTTGTTGTGATCCACACAGTGAAGCAGAAGTAGATGTTTTTCTGAAATTCTCTTGCTTTCTTCATGATCCAGTGAATGTTAGCAATTTGATCTCTGGTTCCTCTGTCTCTTTGAATCCCAGCTGTGCATCTTAAAGTTCTGAGTTTACATTGCTAAAGTCTAGCTTGAAGGATTTTGAGTATAACCCTGCTGGCATGTAAAATGAGCACAATTGTATGGTAATTTGAATATTCTTTGGCATTGCCTTTCTTTGGGATTGGAATGAAAGCTGACCTTTTCCAGTCTTCTGGCCACTGCTGGGTTTTCCAAATTTGCTGTCATGTTGAATGCAGCACTTTCACAGTATCATCTTTTAGAATTTTAAATAGCTGAGCTGGAATTCCATCACCTCCGCTAATTTTGTAGTAATGCTTCCCAAGGCCTACTTAACTCCACATTCCAGGATGTCTGGCACCGGGTATCAGACATGGTGCCAGTCATGGTAAATGACTACACCATCATTGTCATCCAGGTCATTAAGACCTTTCTTGTATAGTTCTTCTATGTCTTCTTGGCACCTCTTCTTAATCTCTTCTGCTTCTGTTAGGTCTTTACTGTTTCTCTCCTTTATTGTGCCCATCCTTGCATGAAATGTTCCCGTGATATCTCCAGTTTTCTTGAAGAGGACTCTCAGTTCAGTTCAGTTGCTCAGTGGTGTCTGACTCCTTGCGACCACATGGACTGCAGCATGCCGGGCCTCCCTGTCCATCACCAACTCCCCGTTCTTCCTCAGACTCATGTCCATTGAGTTGGTGATGCCATCCAACCATCCTCTGTTGTCCTCTCTGGAGGCTTGGGTTGAAAGTTTGGCCTCAGGCCAAGCAACAAGGAGGGAACACAGCCCTACCCATCAACAGAAAATTGGATTAAAGATTTACTGAGCATGGCCCCACCCATCAGAACAAGACCCAGTTTCCCCCACAGTCAGTCTCTCCAACATCTGGAAGCTTCCATAAGCCTCTTCTCTTTATTCATCAGAGGACAGACAGAATGAAAACCACAGTCACAGAAAACTAACCAAACTAATCACATGGATCACAGCCTTGCTTGTCTAACTCAGTGAAACTGTGAGCCATGCTGTGTAGGTCCTCCCAGGACAGACAGGTCATGGTGGAGAGTTCTGTCAAAACGTGGTCCAGTGGAGAAGGGAGTGGCAAACCCCTTCAGTATTCTTGGCTTGAGAACCCCATGAACAGTATGAAAAGGCAAAAAGAAGAGAACTCTAGTCTTCCTCATTCTATTGTTTTCCTCTATTTGCATTGTTCATTTAAGAAGGGCTTATCTCTCCTTGCTCTGGAACTCTACATTAAGTTGGGTATATTTTTCCCTTTCTCCCTTGCCTTTGATTCTCTTTTTTACTCAGCTGTTTGTAAAAGCCTCCTCAGACAACCACTTTGTCTTGGATTTTTTTCTTTTGGGATGGTTTTGGTCACTGCCTCCTGTTCAGTGTTATGAACCTCAGTCCATAGTTATTCAGGTTCTGTCTACCAGACCTAATCCCCTGAATCTATTTGTCACCTCCACTGTATAATCACAAGGGATTTGATTTAGGTCATATCTGAATGGTCTAGTGGTTTTCCCCTACTTTCTTCAATTTAAGCCTGAATTTTGCAACAATGAGCTGATGATCTGAGCCAGTCAGCTCCAGGTCTTGTTTTTACTGACTTTATAGAGTTTCTCCATCTTTGGCTGCAAAAAACATAATCTTGGTATTGAGCATCTGGTGATGTCAATGTGTAGAATCATCTGTATTGTTGGAAAAGGGTGTTTGGTATGACTAGTGTGTTCTCTTGACAAAATTGTGTTAGCCTTTGCCTACATTTTGTACTCCAAGGCCAAACTTGCCGTTTACTCCAAGTATCTCTTGACTTTGTACTTTTCCATTCCAGTCCCATGATGGAAAGGACATCTTTTTGGTGCTAGTTCTAGAAAGTTTTGTAGGTCTTCAGAGAACTGGTGAGCTTCAGCTTCTTTGGCATTAGTGGTTATGGCATAGACATGGATTATGGTGATGTTGAATGGTTTGCCTTGGAAGTGAACCAAGGCCATTCTGTCATTTTTAGGATTGCATTCAAGTACTGCATTTCAGACTATTTTGTTGACTATGAGGGGTACTCCATTTCTTCCAAGGGATTCTTGCCCACAGTAGTATTAATAGTTATAATGGTCATCTTAATTAAGTTCACACATTCCTGTCCATTTTAGTTCAGTGATTCCTAATATGTTGATGTTCACTCTTTCATCTCCTGCTTGACAACCTCCAATTTACCTTGATTCAATGGACTTAACATTCTAGGTTCCTGTGCAATATTGTTGTTTACAGCTTTGGACTTTACTTTCACCACCAGACACATCCACAACTGAGCATCATTTCCACCTTGGCCTCGCCTCTTCATTCTTTCTGGAGCTACTAGTAATTGCCCCCTGTTCTTCCCCAGTCGCATATTGGACACCTTCCAACCTGGGGGGTCATCTTTTGGTATTATATCTTTTTACCTTTACATACTGTTCATGAGGTCCTCCAGGCAAGAATACCCGAGTGGGTTGCCATTTCCTTCTCCAGTGGACCACGTTTTGTTAGAACTCTTCACCATGACTTGTCCATTTTGGATGGCCCTGCACAGCATGCCTCATAGCTTCATTGAGTTATGCCGGTTCTTTTGCCACAACAAGGCTGTGATCTATGAAAGGGTATCAGTAGTTACCATAGATATAATAATTACCTTAAATATAAAAGCAAATTGGATGAAAAAATACGACCAAGTTATGCAGCTTGTGGGAAAGTCACTTCAAGTTCAACAGTGTAGGTAGGTGGAGAGCAAAAGGATGAAAAAACTATAACATATAAACATTACTTTTAAAAAGAACAGGAATGGCTTTGCCAATACTAGATAGGTTAGATTTTAGAGTATAGGAAATTACCAGAAACAGAGATATTACATAAAGATAAAAAATAACAGTTAACCATTGGCAATGATTAAGAATAGGGAGTGTATAAAGATAGGAGAGGAATGTGAGGAAGCCTTGTATTGTTAGAACTGTCTGTCTTGACTGGTGGTGGATACATTAATACACAGGTGACAAAATTGTATAGAACTTACACACCCACATGTACATACATGAGTATAAGTAAAATCGTGGAAATCGGAATAAGATTGATTTATCAGTGTCAGTATTGTGGTTGTGATATTTATTATAATGTAGTTCTGAAGAATATCCCCATTTGAGGAAACTGGGCAAAGTATACAAGGAATCACTGCATTAATTGTATATGAATACATTATTTCAACTAAAATTTAAATTATTTTTTTAAAGGCTCAGGGAGACTAAGAAGACATGACAACTAAACATGCTTTTGGTTCATGTTTTCTCATGGTTAGATTCAGACTGCACTTCCTTGGCCAGGATGCTGCTTGGGTGCGGAGGGGTATCCTTCTCAGGTGTCACTTCTAGAGGCATACAGTGCCTGTCTGTCCCTTACTTTTAATATAAATTTTATTTTCCTTTATGAGGTATTATCTTATTTTCCCACTAATTCTTCCTATAGCTATTAAGTAGTAATGAGGAGACACTTTATAAGACTCTACACATAGCCTGCTCCATATCAGATTTCTTCCAGCTTTTTACATCTATGATGTTAAAAATAACTAATATTCCTCACTCAGTAGTTAACAAAAGAAAGATTTGAAAACACTTGGCCTAATTGACATATAGAGAATAGTGTACTATACAGTGACTGTATTCTTCTAATGTTCATTAATTGAAGAAAAAATCACTCTGGTAATTTGAAAATATTTCAAACTGAATTATAATTAATATATTTTATCTTAAAGTTTGAGGATACCACTAGTGCCTTGCTGAGAATGAAAGTTGCAACTTTAAATGCATACATTAAAAAAGAAAGATTGAATTAGTGGTCTAAATTATCAACTCAGAAAAATAGTAAAAACACTTCAAAATACACTAGAAAGTTATGAGAATGAAATAGATAAGAGAAGTTTATTTAATATGAAAGATATAAATAGAGCAGTTTAACAAAGGTAAGCATTAAAAGACTAGTAAAATTGATAAACTGCTAGAGAGGTTGATAAAGAGAAAGTAAATAAAAATTACTGATAACAGTGATGATAAAGGGACCATCACTATAGATCCTTACAGACATTGAAAAATCATACGAGGATATCATTAAGTTTATTCCAATAAATTTAGAAAAATGTAGATGAAATGGCAAACTCTAGTAAAACTAACTTACTAAAAAGAAAACTTCAGGCCCAGATGGCTTCAATAGTGAATTCTTGCAAACTTTTGTAAGAGAAATAGCACCAGTGTTACACAGACTCTTCTATGCCTAAGGAGAAGAGGTGAAATTCCTTGTTTTTATGCATCCAGCATACATTTGTCATCAAAACCTGATAAGGGATGGAAACAGCAGGTCAGTCTAACTTACCAAACATATTAAAAAAACCAAAATATTTGCAAACTGTGTCCAGCAAAATATAAAAAGATAATGACCAAGTTGGATTTATTTGAGAAATTAAAGTAGATTTAACAGAATAAATGAGAAAAACCAAGTGATCATTTCATTAGATGGACAGTTCTTTTAAGAAATAGAGTTCAGTACTCATTAGTAAGTAAGTGAAGTCGCTTCCCTGGTGGCTCAGATGGTAAAGCGTCTGTCTACAATACAGAAGACCCGGGTTCGAGCCCTGGGTTGGGAAGATCCCTGGAGAAAGAAATAGCAATCCACTCCAGTACCATTGCCTGGAAAATCCCATGGACAGAGGAGCCTGGTAGGCTACAATCTGTGGGGTCGCAAAGAGTCGGACACGACTGAGCGACTTCACTTCACTAAGTGTCCGACTGTTTGCGACCCCACAGACTGTAGCCTACCAGGTTCCTCTGTCCATGGGATTTTCCAGGCAAGAGTGCTGGAGTGGGTTGCCATTTCAGTACTCATTAGTGCTTAAAAAAAATTGTTTAAAGGGTGGAAAAATACTTTCTTAATCTGATAAAGATTTCATACAGAGAAATTAGGGTAAACATCACAGTGTATGGTGAAATAGTGAAAACTTTCCCCTGAGATAGGGAACAAGACAGGGATATTTACCATCACCAGTTCTTTATCATTGTAATAATGGAGATCTTAACCAGTTGCAATAAGATAAGAAAATAATAAAATTAATAAAAACATTAGAAAGGAAAAAATGAAATAGTCATTTTTTGTAGGGAATATGTCTGTATTTGTCATAGCTTTTGCCTAGGATAACCAGAAGAATCATGTTCCCATTGTAGAGATGAAAATTTTTTTGTTAAAAATATATATAGGTGGCATTTAAATCTTTGGAGGCAATTTGAGATCAGCTTACCTAGTTAGTTTAGGTTGAGGAGCAGACTGAGATTGGAGCCTTGGGGCATTCCTACAATTAGATACTGGGAAAAGCAGTTGGACTTACTAAAGGGGACTGAGAAGAAGCTGCCTGTGAGTCCAGAGTATAGGGTTTGGTAAACCAAGTGGAGAAAGTATTTTGAGAAAGAGGGAGGTGCCCCAATTTCAGACTATACTGTGAGCTGTGGTAATAGAGCAGTGTGATACTGGCACAAAAATAGACGCATAGATCAGTGAAACAGAGCCCCAAAATGAGCCCATACTTACATAGGCAATTATCTATGATAAAGGAAGCAATAATGTACAATGGGAAAAAACAGCCTCTTTAATAAATGGTATTACATGATGAAAACTGGACAGTTACACGCAAAAGAATCAAAGTGGACTACTGCACAAAAATAAATTCAAAATGGAATAAAGACTTAAATATAAGACACAAAACCATAAACATTTTACAAGAAAACATAGGCAGTATGCTCTTTGACATCAATCTTAGTTGTTTTTTTTTTGATATATCTCCTCAGGCAAGGGAAACAAAAGCAAAAATAAACAGATTGGACTACATCAATCTAAAGATCTTTTGCACAGTGAAGGAAACTAAGAAAGTGAAAAGGCCACCTACTGAATAAGAACATATTCACAAATGGTATTTTCAATATAGGATTAATATCCAAAATATACAAAGAACTCATACAGCTCAACATGAAAAAACAACCTGACTGAAAAATGGGTCGGTTCAGTTCAGTCACTCAGTCCTGTCCAGCTCTTTGGGAACCCGTGGACTGCAGCACACCAGGCCTCCCTGTCCATTACCAACTCGAGGAATTTACTCACACTTACATCCATCAAGTCGGTGATGCCATCCAACCATCTCGTCCTCTGTCGTCCCCTTCTCCCACCTTCAATCTTTCCCAGCATCAGGGTCTTTTCCAATGAATCAGTTCTTTGCATCAGATGGCCTAAGTATTGGAGTTTCAGCTTCAGCATCAGTCCTTCCAATGAATATTCAGGACTGATTTCTTTTAGGATGGACTGGTTGGATCTCCTTGCAGTCCAAGGGACTCTCAAGAGTCTTCTCCAGCACCATAGTTCAAAAGCATCAATTTTTTGGCACTCAGCTTTCTTTGTAGTCCAACTTTCACATCCATACATGACTGCTGGAAAAACCATAGCTTTGACTAGATGGACCTTTGTTGGCAAAGTAATGTCTCTGCTTTTTAATGTGCTGTCTAGGTTGGTCATAATTTTTCTTCCAAGGAGCAAGTGTCTTTTAATTTCATGGTTGCAGTCACCATCTGCAGTTATTTTGGACCCCCCAAAAATAAAGTCTGTCACTGTTTTCAGTGTTTCCCCATCTATTTGCCATGAAGAAAAATGGGTGGAGGATCTAAGTAAACAATTTTCCAATGAAAGTATGCAGATGGCCAATAGCACATGAAGAGATGCTTAACATAAGGTAAATGCAAATCAGAATCACAGTGAGCTATCACCTCACACTGGTCAAGAATGACTATTTTCAAAAAGACAACAAATGACAAGAATTGGTGAGGATGTGAAGAAGAGGGAACCCTGTGCACTGTTGGTGGGAATGTGAATGGCTGCAGCCACTATGGCAAACAGTGTGTTGTTCAGTCTCTCAGTTGTTTCCAACTCTTCGACCCCATGGACTGTAGCATATCAGGCTTCCTCGTCCTTCACCACCTTGCAGAGCTTGCTCAAACTCATGTCCGTTTAGCCGATGATGCCATCCAACCATATCATCCTCTGTCACCTCTTCTCCTCTTTCCCTCAATCTTTCCCAGCATCAGGGTCTTTTCCACTGAGTCTGCTTTTCACATCAGGTGGCCAGAATATTAGAGCTTCAGCATCAGCATCAGTCCCTGCAATGAATATTCAGAATTGATTTCCATTAATACTGACTGGTTTGATCTCCTTGCAGTCCAAGGGACTCTCAGGAGTCTTCTCCAACACCACAGTTCAAAAGCATCAATTCTTCGGCGCTCAGCTTTCTTCACAGTCCAACTCTCACAGGCATATGTGACTACTGGAAAAACCATAGCTTTGACTATTTGGACCTTTGTGGGCAAAGTAATGTCTCTGCTTTTTAATACACTGTGTAGGTTTGTCATAGCTTTTCTTTCAAGGATCAAGGATCTTTTAATTTCATGGTACTGTCCACAATGATTTTGGAGCCCAAGAAAATAAAGTCTGTCACTGTTTCCATTGTTTCCTCATCTATTTGCCATAAAGTGTTGGGACCAAAGGGTATGATCTTAGTTTTTTGAATGTTCAATTTTAAGCCAACTTTTTCACTCTCCTCTTTCACCTTCACCAAGGGTCTCTTTAATTCCTCTTCACTTTCTGCCATAAGGGTGGTATCATCTGCATATCTGAGGTTATTGATATTTCTCCTGGCAATCCTGATTCCAACTTGTTCTTCATCCAGCCTGGCATTTTGCATGATGTATTCTGCATAGAAGTTAAATAAATAGGGTGACAGTATACAGCCTTGATGTACTCCTTTCTCAGTTGTCAACCAGTCTGTTGTTACATTTGCCATTCTAACTTGCTTCTTGACCTGCATACAGGCCTCTCAGGAGACAGGAAAGGTGGTCTGGTATTCCCGTCTCTTGAAGAATTTCCTACATTTTGTTGTGATTCATAGAGTCAGAGGCTTTGGCGTAGTCAGCAAAGCAGAAATAGGTGTTTTTCTAGAATTCTCTTGCTTTTTCTATTATTCAACGGATGTTGGCAATTTGATCTCTGATTCCTTTGTCTTTTCTAAATCCAGCTTGAACATGTGGAAGTTCTCCGTTCACATACTGTTGAAGCCTAGCTTGGAGAATTTTCAGTATTACTTTGCTAGCATGTGAAATGAGTGCAATTGTGTGTCAGTTTGAACATTCTTTGGCATTGCCCTTCTTTGGGATTGGAATGAAAACTGAAAACAGATTGAAGTTTCCTCAAAAGTTAAAAATAGACTACTATATGATCCAGCAGTTCTACTTCTGGGTATTTATCCAAATGAAAGAAAACACCAATTAGAGATTATACATGTGTGTCCCTATGTTCATTGCAGCATTATTTACAATAGCCAAGATATGGAAGCAACCTAAGTGCCCATCAATAGATGAATGGATAAAGATATGGCATGTATGTATATTGTGTGTATGTGTGATCAGTCCGAGTCTTTGTGACCCATGGACTGCAGCCCACCAGGTTCCTCTGTCCATGGAATTTTCCAGGCAAGAGTACTGGAGTGGGTTGCTATTTCATACTCTTTGGCATCTTCCTGACTTAGGGATCAAACTCAAGTCTCTTGCATCTCCTGCATTGCATGCAGATTCTTTACCACTGCACCACCTGGGATGGAGTATTATTCAGCCATAAAAAAAGAAATCTTGCCTCTTGTGACAACATGGAGTGTATTACGCGAAGTGAAATAAGAGAAAGACAAATACTGTATGAATTCACTTGTATGTAGAATCTAAAAAGAAAAACAAATGAACAAACATTAAGAAAACAGTTGTAGATGCAGAGGACAAACAGGTGGTTGGTAGAGGAGATGAGAGTGGAAGAGGAAAAAAATAAGTGAAGGAGATTAAAAGCCACAAACTTACCATTGTAAATGACTCATGGGTATGAAATGTACTGTGTGAAGAATATAGTCAGTAACTATGTAATATCTTTGTATGATGAGAGTGTAACTAGACTTACCGTTATCATTTTGAAATGGATAGAAATATCAAAACACTGTATAACATGCATTATAGTTCTATTATACTTCAAAAACAAACAGGAAAAGAGATGAGATTTGTGGTTACTAGAGGCAGGGCGTAGTGGAATTAAATGAAAATAGTCAAAAGGTACAAATTGCTAGTTATAAATAAGGAAGTACTAGGGATATATAGCATGATATATTTAATTAGCACTGCTGATTGTTATATATAAAAGTTATTAAGACACTAAATCTTAAGTGTTCTCATCATAGGGGAAAACTTTTTTCTGTTTCTTTAGTGTGTCTATATGAGGTGATGGATGTTTGGTAAATTTATTGTGATAATTTCATGAAGTATGTAAGTCAGATAATTACAGTGCTGTATTTCAACTATATCTCAAAAAATTGGAAGAAAACATAATATTAAATGCAAAAAAAGAGAAAGTAATCTGCTATTTCAAGTGTTGAAGTAAGGAGGGATCTGAAAATTTACCCCTCTGTACCTTAACAAAAGGATTTCAGACGAGGGGTGAGGGTTAGACCCCATTGAAATGGGGTTAAGATACTAGGAGATAAGAGTGTTGTCAGTGAGTCTTAATTGCATTGTGCCAGCTATTCATTGCAGCACATGGGCTTTCTCTAATTGCAGCATGCTGGCTTCATGTTGTAGAGCTTGGGCTCTAGAGTACGCAGGTGCAGTAGTTGGGGCATGCGAGCTCTCTGTTTGTCACACATGGACTTAGCATGCTGGCTCTCTAGCTGGGGTGTGGGCTTACTTGTCCTACAGTATGTGGGATCTTAGTTCCCGGACCAAGAATTGAACCTGTGTCCCCTGCACAGGAAAGCAGAACCACTGGACCACCAGGGAAGTCCCTAGTCTTTTTTTTTGTTGTTGGGGGCAGCGGTGGGAGGCTGCACTGAACAGCTTGCAGGATCTTAGTTCCCTGTTCAGGAATTGAACTCACACCCTCGACGGTGAAAACAAGGAGTTCTAACAACTGGATCACCAGGGATTTCCCAAGAGTAGATAATTCTTCTTAAGATTTTTGATGTAAATGTAAGAAAAAAAAGTAGGCTGAACATGACAGGTGAGTTTGTTTTTTTTTTTTAAGAAGGAAATCCAACAGCTTGTCTTATGCTGATCCAGTAGATAGGAAAAGTAAGCAACCTAGATGTCCATCAGCAGATGAATGGATAAGAAAGCTCTGGTACATATACACAATGGAGTATTACTCAGCCATTAAAAAGAATTCATTTGAATCAGTTCTAATGAGATGGATGAAACTGGAGCCTATTATACAGAGTGAAGTAAGCCAGAAAGAAAAACACCAGTACGGTATATTAACACATATATATGGAATTTAGAAAGATGGTAACAATAACCCTGTATACGAGACAACAAAAGAGACATGATGTATAGAACAGTCTTATGGACTCTGTGGGAGAGGGAGAGGGTGGGAAGATTTGGAAGAATGGCATTGAAACATGTATACTATCATGTATGAAACGAGTCACCAGTCCAGGTTCAGTGCACGATACTGGATGCTTGGGGCTGGTGCACTGGGACGACCAGAGGGATGGTATGGGGAGGGAGGAGGGAGGAGGGTTCAGGATGGGGAACACATGTATACCTGTGGCAGATTCATTGCGATATTTGGCAAAACCAATACAATATTGTAAAGTTTCAAAATAAAATTAAAAAAAAAAAAAAAGAAAAGTATAGCATAGGTTTAGAATTAGGTTTGTTCTGGTGAGGCCCTTGATTGAGTAGTGTTTAAGAATTCTGGACCCAGGTAAGGGGTGTGACCCTATCCATTTTAACTAGGGGAAAGCAAAGTACTTGCATTAAAGTAATGGAAGGAAATGTAGGTCTCTTCTGATTTATTTCTTCTTTCCCCAGCTATTCATTTTGTATTATTAGGATGCCAGACATACTTCTAGACACTAGGAATAATGAATAGAACAGCCAAAAGTCCTGGTTGTCATGAAATTTATATTCCACTGGGGGTAAATAGACATGAAACAGTGGAGTAATCAGAGTACCATCAGCTAAAATTGAAGAAATGGAAGAGGGTTTGGAAAGTGAACAATAATAAGGGATAGCAGTGAGTCGGCCAGGGATGTGAAAGAATTGATTTTCCCACAGTGCTGGGAACCTCCTTGAGAAATGTGTTTATAAGTATGGAGTGAGACCAGTGAGCACAGTATTTTGTCTCTAGCCTTATTAAGCTGCTTGGTTTCATATACAGAGTGAGCAGAGGGTTGGATTCAACCAGGTTTAGGGTTTGCCATGTGTATATAATGCATCTTAAGATGCCACTGAATGTAAAATATACCTGTATCTCATTTACTTCTAAGAAAGAAAAAAATAATCATTTAAACTGCATGTTTTATAATGCATCCTGATTTCTGAGCTGTTAAGAGAAACATGTTTATCTTGGAGTTGGTGAAATAAGTAGTTGGGATGCTTTCAGTTAGAAGCACAAGAAAACCCAGACTCAGATGGGCTTTAACAATAGAGAGGAAAGACCTAGAAGCCTGAATGAGACTTGTTTCCCTGACTCTCCTAACTGCAAGCTCCATGCTTCTGTTGAAGCAGCTTGCTATGGGGACCTCTAGGAACCTCTGGGATCTAAATTTTGTTGTGATTCTTCTAGACACAGAAAGCAGTGTAGCTGGGCCAGTGAAGCAAGGTGCAAGGGTCACAAAGTTGCAGATCTGGAAAGCACAATGTTGCATCCATGGAGTGCAATAGGTCTTTCCCACTTACAGAGTCCAGTATATTGCTGAAGGGATGTATTGTTAAGGCTGTGGGAGTACTGGGAGACCTGAGAGCAGAAAATATTTATACCTAGATGATGGAAGTCTAATATAATGTAACCACTTAGGAGACACTTTGGCAGTTTCTTTAAATTTAGGTGTGTATCTATACTTCGATCTGGTGATTCCCGTTTTTAGTATATATTTATCCTAGAGAAATGTCCACACAAAGGCTTGTACACAAGTGTTTTTAGCAGCTTTGTTCATAAGCATCTATAACTACATAATCCAGGTGTCTATCAACAGGAAAATAGATAGACATGTTGTAGTCTAAATATTCATACAACAGAATGCTACCCAGCAATAGGAAAGAACAAGATATTGATACACACAGTACTTGAAAACATGCTGATCAAAAAAAGCAAGGAATAAAAGTGTCTTGGTATGATTTCATTAAATCAGGTTCTGTCAAACTAGTCTTCAGTGATAGAAACAAGATCAGTGTTGAGAGCGATTACCTGCAAGGAGGTCTGAGGGAACATTGAGGGGATGATAGAACTATTTTATATCTTGTTTGGGGGATTTTATGTGTGTACAAATTTGTCAAGACTTACCATACTGTACATATTTGATGATTACATTTTATTCTATATAAGCTAATCCTTATTAAGGTTGATTTAAAATTTTGGTTGGAAGGAATCAAATCAACATAATTGTCCTCATGCTAAATGTGAATAGGCTATATTGTGAAACTGTTAGACTAGGTTGAGAAATAAAACCTAAGCACGTTCTGTTTAATAGAAACAAACTTTTACTCTCTATCCTTGACCTCAGTTTGGCCTCAGTGTGCCTGTGGCAGAGTAGAAGTATGTGAGCTCACACCTTCTGATGGAAACACCGAAATCATAACTAAGTGTGAACACCCACCAACAAAAGAATACTGGAACCTACCAAAAAAAGGTATCCTACATCCAGAAACAAAGAAGGAACCAGAACATGATGGTAGGATGGATGCAATCAAGACAAAATCAAATCGCATACACATGGGGTGGGCAACCCACAACGTAGAAAATAATTATACCCGCAAAAGTTCTCCCAGAGGAATGAAAGTTCTGAGCCCCACATTAGGCTCCCCAGCCTGGACGTCTGGCAACAGGAGGAGGAGTCCCCAGAGAATGTAGCTTTGAAGGTCAGCAGTGTTTGATCACTAGAATTTCACAGGAGTGGGGAAAACTAAAACTCTAGTCTTAGAGGGTGTAGATAGGGTCTTGTGTGCACCCAGACCCAGGGGAAAAAGCAGTGGTCTTATAAGAGACTGGATCAAACTTACCTGCTAGTATTGGAGGATCTCCTGTGGAGGTGGAGGGGGTGGTTGTGGCTCACTGTGAGGACAGGGACACTGGTGGCAGCAGTCCTGGGTAGCCCTCATTGGTGTGAGCCATCTTGGAGGCTGCCATTTTCTCACCAGACTTGGCCCCACCCAATATCTTGTTGCCGCTGGTGCTGGGATGCCTCAGGCCAGACAACCAATAGGGAGAGAACATAGTCCCACCCATCAGCAGGTTGTTTGCTTTAAGTCTTCCTGAGTAAGTAGCTCCCCAATAAACACATGGTCTGACATGGCCTTGCCCACCAAATGGACAAGACCCAGCTCTACCCACCACTGAACAGGTACACTTTCAGCTGGTACTTTCACCAGGAAGCTTGCACAAGACTCTTAGACAGCCTCATCTTCCAGAAGGCAGAAAACAGAAAGCTGCAACTAGAACCCTGCAGTCTATTGAATGGAAACCACAGTCACAGGAAGTTAGACAAAATGAGACAACAAAGGAATATGTCCCAGATGAAGGAACAAGTTAAAACCCCCAGAAGAACAACTAAATGAAGTGGAGATAGGCAGTCTCCTTGAAAAAGCATTCAGAGTAATGATAGTAAAAATGATCCAAGATCTTGAGGAAAAGAATGGAGGCACAGGTGGAGAAGATACAGAAATGTTTAATGAGGGCCTAGAAGAACTAATGGCACCCCACTCCAGTACTCTTGCCTGGAAAATCCCATGGATGGAGGAGCGTGGTAGGCTGCAGTCCATGGGGTTGCTAAGAATCGGATATGATTGAGCGACTTCATTTTCACTTTTCACTGTCATGCATTGGAGAAGGAAATGGCAACCCACTCCAGTGTTCTTGCCTGGAGAATCCCTGGGATGGTGGAGCCTGGTGGGCTGGCGACTATGGGGTCGCACAGAATTGGACACGACTGAGGTGACTTATCAGCAGCAGCAGCAGAAGAACTAAAAAACAAACAGATGAATAATACAGTAACTGAAATGAAAAAATGCACTAGATGGAATAAATATTAGAATAACTGAGGCAGAAGAATAGATGAGTGAGCTGGAAGATGGAGTGGTGGAAGTCACTGCCATGGATCAGAATTATAAAAAAGAATAAGAAATGAGGACAGTCTTTAAGAGATCTCTGGGACAACATTAAAAGTACCAACATTCTCATTATAAGGGTCCTAGAAAGAGAAGAGAGAGAAAGAGAAAGTACCCAAGAAAATATTTGGAGAGATAATAGCTGAAAATTTTCCTAACGTGGGAAGGGAAACTGTCATTTAAGTCCAGGAAGCACAGAGAGAGGCTCAGGTCAAATAAGTCCAAGGAAGAATACACTGAGAGAAAAAAAAAAAAAAAAAAGAATACACTGAGATACATAGTAGTCAAATTGACAAAATTTAAGACAAAAAATATTAAAAGCAACAAGAGGAAGCAACAACAAACAACATAACATACAAGGGAATTTCTTTAAGACTATCAGCTGATTTTTCAGCAGAAACTCTGCAGACCAGAAGGGAGTGGCACAATATATTTCAAGTGATGAAAAGGAAGAATTTGCAACTAAGAATATTCCTCCCAGCAAGGCTCTCATTTAGATTTGACAGAGAAATCAAAAGCTTTACAGACAGACAAAAGCTAAGAGAATTCAGCACCACCATAACAAGTTTTGCAGCAAATGCTAAAGGAATTTCTCTAGGCAGTAAAGAGAAGGCCATAACTAGAAACTGGAAAATTACAAAGGAAAAACTCACTATTAAAGATAAACATACAAAAATAAAAAAAGATAAACATAAAGTGATTAGTGATGGTAAGAAATCATCCACACACAAATATGTCAAAATCAGCAGTTCTAAGAAGAGGAGAGCACAAATGCATTTCCAACTTACAACTAGCAACTTACAACAATCTTGGTTATATATGGACTGCTATTTGAAAACCTCATGGTAACCAGAAACCAAAAATCTCAATAGGTAAGAAAAAAAAATAAGGAATCTAAACACAACATTAAAGTTAGTGATCAAATAACAAGAGAAGTGAACAAAAGAGAAAGGAAAGAAAAGCACCTAGAAAAACAAATCCAAAACAGTTAACCAAATGCCAGTAAGAACATATATATTATATACCTTAAATGTAAACGGAGTAAGTATTCCAACCAAAAGACATAAATTGACTGAATGGATACAAAAACTAGACCTATATATATATGCTGTCTACAAGAGTCCCACCTCAGATCTAATGACACATACAGACCGAAAAGGGATAGAAAAATGTATTCCATGCAAATGGAAATCAAAATTGGATAAGCAATAGTTGTATCAGACAAAATAGACTTTAAAGTAAAGAGTGTTGCAACAGACACGGACACTACATAATGATCAAAGGGTCAGTCCAAAAGGAAGATGTAACAGTCGTTAATATTTATGCACTCAGCATAGGAGCACCTCAATATATAAGGCAAATACTAACAGCCATAAAAGGAGAAATTGACAGTAACAGTAATAGTGGGGGGGCTTTAACACCCCACTTTCATCAACAGACAGCTCATTCACAGAGCGGTAAGGAAACAAAGGCCTTAAATGACACATTAAACTTAATATTTGTAGATCATTCCATCCAAAAGCAACATAATACAAATTCATCTCAAGCGCACATGGAACATTCACCAGGATTGATCACATACTAGGCCTCAAAGTGAGCCTTTATAAATTTAAGAAAATTGAAATCATATCAAGCATCATTTCTGACTGCAACACTATGAGATTAGAAATCAACTACAAGAAAAAAACGAAAAAACACAAACACATGGAGGCTAAGCAGTATGCCACTAAAACAGCAGTGGATCACTGGGGAAATCAAAAATTACTGAGAAACAAGTGAAAATGAAAGCAGGGTGACCCCAAACCTGTGGGATGCAGCAAAAGCAGTGCCAAGAGGGAAGTTTATACTTATACAATCTTAGGAAACAAGAAAAAACCTCAAATAAACAACCTTACACCTAAAGCAACTAGAGAGTAAAGAACAAACAAAACCCAAAGTTAGTAGAAGGAAAGAAATCATGAAGATCAGAGCAGAAATAAATGTAATGGAGATGATTAAAACAATAGAAAAGATCAATGAAACTAAAAGTTGCTTCTTTGAAAAGGTAAACAAAAATAAACCCTTAGCCAGACTTATCAAGAAAAAGAGGGAGAGGACTCAAATCCATAAAATTAGAAATGGAAAAGAAGTTACAGTAGACACCAAAAAATTACACAAGATCATAAGAGACTATTAAAAGCAACTGTATGCCAATAAAATTGACAGTCTAGAAGAAATGGACAAATTCTTAGGAAGGTTTAATCTTCCAAGATTGAACCTGGAAGAAACGGAAAATATGAATAGACCAATCGCAAATACTGAAATTGAAACTGTGATTAAAAAATTTTCCAGCAAACAAAAATCTAGGACCAGATGACTTCACAGGCAAATTATATCAAACATTTAGAGAAGAGTTAACATCTATCCTCAAACTATTGCCGAAAACCACCCAGGAAGGGACACTCCCAAATTCATTCTATGAGACCATCATCACCCTGATATTAAAAGCAGACAAAGATATCACAAAAAAAGAAAACTGCAGGCCAATGTCACTGGTGAACATGGATGCAAAACTCAAGAAAATATTACTAGCAAACCATATCCAACAGTATATTAAAAGGATCATACACCATTATCAAGTGAGATTTATTCCAGAAATGCAAGGACTCTTCAGTATACACAACTTAATCCTATGATACACCACATCAACAAATTGAAGAATAAAAACCATATGATCATCTTAATAGATGCAGGAAAGCTTTTGACAAAATTCAACACCCAGGATGTGGGCATAGAGGGAACCTATCTCAACATAATAAAGGCCGTATATGCCAAACCCACAGCAAACATGATTCTCAGTGGTGAAAAATGAGAAGCATTTCATCTAAGATCAGGAAGAAGACAAAGGTGTCCACTTTCATTACTATTATTTAACGTAGTTTTGGAAGTCTAGGCATGGCAATCAGAGAAGAAAAAGAAAAGGAATCCAGATCGAAAAATAAGTAATATAATTATGTCACTGTTTGCAGATGACATGATACTATACATAGAAAATCCTAAAACTGCTACCAGAAAACTACTAGAGCTCATCAATGAATTCAGTAAAATTGCAGAATACAAGAGTAATAGTATTTCAATACACTAACAATGAAAACGGAGAAGGCAACGGCACCCCATTCCAGTACTCTTGCCTGTAAAATCCCATGGACGGAGGAGCCTGGGAGGCT